>NC_066582.1:126055379-126772254 GCF_024323335.1 Lathyrus oleraceus
CAAGTTTTAAGAGGAGTCATCAATTCAATTGGAGACTCCTTCTAAAAATGGGGTATTTTGAGAATTTTTTTGAAACCAGAGGTATTTTGAGAATTTCCTTGAAAAACTGGGTTATTTTTGTAAAAAAACCTTATTACAAAGAGAGAGAAAATAAAATAAATATATTAAATAATTGTGAATATTATAGATAAAAATAGAACTATTATTTAAGAAAAAAGCAGACAGAATATTATAAGATTTAAAAATAGGATATATACTTTTGGGAATGTGATACAGGAGATGCAATAATCTCATTTGTTTTAAAAAATTTAAAATTGGTCTCAAATACTTGAAATATTTTTACAAATGACTTTTTCCCATATTTATTCTTATATTTAAAAGGTGAGAATCCAATATTTTCAAGAAAATAAAGTTAACTGTTTTTTATAAATAAAAAACTGAATTAATCAAGAGCACAAGATGTATTTGTTCCAAAGGTTTACGAACGAAACATTAATGAAGGAAGAGAAAAAACACCACTAACCTGCACAGAAATAAACACAAACTAAGAAAAACAAATCCCTGAATTAAAGCACCATCCTCTCAACACTACCAACCCTAAATCTATTACAAACAATCGAATAAAGTTAAATAAGTACAACTTTTCATTACTACTTCTCAAACACTACCAACTCCAAGTTTCACCTCTAGGTTAGAAAAGTTTCTCCTTTTTCTAAACTTACATTTCATATACTACGTCTTACTTATTTTTAAGCAAAAATCATGTATTTTTTAGGCTCATCTTCAAGTTTCTACCTTCTCATTTAAATCCTCATTCAAATTTCCAAGTATGACTATATCAAATGTAAAAAGTATACATCTCGATACTAGATCTTGAATATGTTTCGTGAGTACATACAAAATTAAAATGAAAAGTTGGACGCTTAGAGCTGAAGCTTGGTAAAATCCTATTGTACTGGCGAAATTGTCTATCACCTCACTTCGTGTCTGAGCACTAATCAATAACTCTTCATACATATCTTAAATAATTTGAATATAAGCAATCCTAGCTCATTTCTTCTATAGGACTTTTCACAAAATTTCTCAAGAAACTTTATCATACACCTTCTCTAAATTAATAAAAATTAAGTACAAGTCTTTTTTGTCCATTCGATACTGCTCCAATACATTTCATAGTAGATATATGGCTTCTAGGGTCGGTATCCTAAACATAAAACCAAGGCAAAGTCTTTTTATGTTGTTGATTTCTTCATGGATCGTGCCACAATTCACGTGATTGTACATATATTATGCAAGTTTTTCATTTTTTTCTTCTTTTCTTGAACTCTTGTGTACCAGTCTCGCTCCGCTTCTTGTCATTGTAACTTCCATCACATAAAATGTTATAGAAATTTCTAGTTAGAGTGATTTTAAGTTAAATTGATCTTATCCACAATAGCTCGATTATTGTTATAACTTGTTTGTTGTATGTGATGTTAGATACAAATATAATTAAAATACTAAATAAAACTATAAGAAAAAGTAGTATGACAGGGTATTATGACCTTGCTATGCCATAGTAGAGTAGTCTACATTCACATGGATCATTTGAAAAAAAAAATTAATTTGTAATCAATTAGTAGTTGGTCTACCAAATTTAAATTTTTTAAAAAATAGATTATATGATGCATGTCAAAAAGGTAAACATGTAAAAGCCACTTTTAAATCTATAAATATTATTTCTATAAATTGACTCATCCAAAAATATGAGTTTTGATGAAAATTATTATGCACTAGTTAATATGAATGACCACTCTCCTTGTACATGTGCATTATCTATTTCTCATGAAAAGGAAGTTTTTAATTCCTTTAAAAAAACTTTTCCAAATTATTTAAAATGAAAAAGATTCAAACATTTTATCCATCTGAAGTGATTATGAAGGTGAATTTCAAAATGAGCATTTTAAAAAAAAATTATAATAAAAAATGGAATTGAGCATACTTTTTTGCTCGGAGTTGTCAAAATGAATAGTAGAACTCTTGAAAGCTAGTGTGGAAGATACTCCATGAAACAAACCTTCCTAAATATTTATGAACAGAGACAATAGAAAATGCATTCTATGTTATGAATATAGTTCTCATAAGAGTTGAATATCCTTTATGAAACGGGATCGTGCAGTCATTAAAAGAGTTGAATATCCTTTTCTCCCCTGACACTATAAGGGATAACCACTCCAGAAGGTTGCTGACCATGATGCAAATTGCATATATGACAACCTTAGTGCTCAAGGTTGGGGAAGTGCCCGCTACTTTATCATATGCCCAATCATACTCTGGTGCAAACGTCTGATTTCATATATTCAAATGGGCTAGCACATCAGTGCTGCTAGGATTGCAACCATCAATCCATAGATAAAGTTGGATTTAATCTCTAGTGTGCTCCCTCGTTTTCAAACTGGCTTGTACCTCCTCTTCTAAGAAGATACAATGGGGCATAGAGACCTAAGTGTGTTAATATTCCTCTACCAACATTTGATATAAAGGTGTCTAACAAGATAGAAGAAGAAGTTTCTTCCTTCAAGGAATTTCTAAATACCCTTTCTAACCCATAAGCGTCAGATATGGTTATGATTTTCGATCATATATGGCCACTACTAAGAGAAGGAAGTTATTGATCTGGGGGTGCCCCCATTGAAGAAGTAAATGAAGTTTCAAATTCACAATAATTCACTAAATCAACAGTATTAACACTCATCCTAACTAAAAAACAACAAATGCTAATGGAAAATCTTGAGTTAGAAAGGTACTTGGGTATGGGAGATTGATGAAGCAAGAGGAATGGAAAAAAGATGAAAGCTTTAAGTGAAACTCTAAATTTCTTCTAGTGATACTCTCGAGGAAGAAGGAACGAACACAGTTTTCTGGAAAGTAATTGTAAGCTTGAAAGCCAAAGGTTGCAAAAACTTCCCAATACTCAACTCACTCTATTTGTAAGCAACAACAACTAAAAGATCAAGACAAACTACATAAAGAAATTGCAAGATCAACAACTAGATTTCCACTCATGGATACATGCCAACTCGGGTGCACCCGAGTACTCTATAAAAGGAATCATAATATAGCCGGTCACGTCAATATACGTTTCAGAAAAGAGGACGAAACATTTCAGTGATGGAACCATATTAAATGTGCATGGTCCCCATTGCTTTTTCAAAAAACTGATCTTAGAGGTTTCAGTTCCATTTCACATCGGACCATGACATGGAGGCCAGTAAATGATACTTAAGGCTCCCCCCGGCTCCTTTAGTGCTCGACAAATCCTTGGGGTCAACTGTTCTAGACCATTCAAATGCCCAATGACTAAGGCCCAATCCATATCAAATCATTTTCACTCGACTCAAAGTATAAATCGTTCACATGCTAAAAGTAAGGTACAATCTCTGATCTCCATTTTATTATACTCATCTTGAATCTTGATCTGATTTGGGCATTGTAGTGCTAACCATGTAGGTCCACCCTCCGCGCCACCTTAAAGGAGATCAGAGTCACCGTTCAAGATGCTCAATTATCTAAATACATCCATTTTAAACAAATAATGGTTCTCGCCATAGTTAGAAAAGTTTTACCTAGAATGATGGAGACATGTGAGTCCTCCTTTATTTCCATTATTACAAAGTTTGTAGGTATATAAAGTTGCCCAATCCTTATGGGCACATCCTCTATAATACCTATGGATACTTAACTGGTATGTCTGCGGGCTATAAAGAGATGTTGGTTAGTTTTATCTTACCTAGATTTACCTTTTTACACACAAATAGAGGAATTGTGATGATGTTGGCCCTTAGATCACACAACGCTCTCTCAAAGCTCATGGTACCTATCTCATAGGGAATTGGGAAACTCCCTGGATATTTTAACTTAGGTGGAAACTAATTCTGAATTAGGACGTTACATTCAGTAGTGAGTGTCACAATCTCATTATCCTATAATTTCCGTTTTTTTAGAAAGGACTTATTTTAAGAATTTAGCATATGTAGGCATTTGGGACAAGACCACAATGAATGGCACATTAATGTAGAGTTTTTTTTAGTAATTCCACAAATTTCCTAAATTGGGTCTCCATATTTTCCTGTGCAAACCTTTGAGGAAATGAGATTGGTGGTTTATAAAGAGGAGGATCAACATACGGTTCCTCATTCTCTACCTCTTTTTCAGGTGGCGTTGGTTCAATTCTTTTGACTTCTTTAATTTCCTCAATAGGCTCATACACTTGCTTACCACACCTAGTTGTTATAGCATTTATATGTCCCATGGGATTTTGTTTAGTCTGTCCCATAAAGGATCCATGAAAGACATATAATGATGTTTGTTGCTAAGAAACTTGGAATATTTGAGTCTCCAACATCTTATTGTTGGTATCTATGAGGTCTACTTTGGATACTAGCTTATTCATAGCTTTACTTATATGTAGATTCTGGTTTTTGAATTCATTATTTAACTTGGTCTGACATATGATGAAATTTTCTATCATTACTTGTAGATTGGACGTCACAGGGGTGTTTCCACCCATATGTCCTTGGAAACCAGGAGGACTAGGATTCCCAACAAATTAGGGAGAATTATTTGTATAAGAAACATTTGGATGATCTCTCCACCCAGAAATATAGGTATTAGAGTATGGGTTGCCTCGTTGATTATTATTAAGATGATTAACACCTTCTTGGTCAGTTCTTATGGCGAGGACCATATGGAAATCAGAAGCAGAGCGTCAGTTTATTTCGCAGTTCTCACAGTAGATAACCACTAGGGCAATCGAAGCTACAAGAGTAGCAAGAGTAGGTGAATGCTCAAATTTTCTGTTGTTTGGTAGAGAGCATCTGCCTTGGAATTCATATGATCAAAATGACTAACTTAATTGGGTGAAATTTTGGAATGACTTCATAGACGTTTCCCCATGAGTGGTGGTTCTTCAATGTCCTCTATAAGATTATAGGCTATGTCCTGAGGACTATTCATTAGGGTGCCACCGACAGCCACATAAAGGGTCATTTTTATGAATTAAAGGAGATCGTTATAAAATGTGTGGACAATGAGCCACTTCTCAAGGACATGAAATGAGCACAACCTTAATAAATTCTTAAAACGCTCCCTAGCGTCAAATAATGATTCCTCACCCTTTTGCATAAAATTAGATATCTCATATCTCACTTGTGTCGTTTTACTTGGCAAAATATATTGCGCGAAAAATGCATATTTTAGTTGACCTTAAGTTGTTATGGAGTAAGAAGATAAGGATTGGATCCAAGCTCGGGCTCTATGTCTCAAGGAGAAAGGAAATAATCTAAGTCGAATAAGGTTTTGATCAACAAAGTTACCTTTTAACGTGCCGTAAAATTCAACAAATATAGACAAGTGAAAATTTATATTTTTAGTGGGTAATCTCGAGAATTGGTTATGTTGAACCATTCCTACAAGAGAGGGTTTAATCTCAAAATTATTCAGTCCAATGAGCAAATAGACGATGCTACAATGTGGTTCCTCATATGTTGAAATCACGTAGTCCTAAAGGGGCTTAGTATTTATTACTTATTCATCCATTTGTTGTTGTCTTAAAATTCAGTGTCTCTCTTGTAAGAAACACTTGTTCTCCTAAATAGATTCAACAAGGTTTCCCACGTTGCGAGATCTTCACATAAACTTGCAGCGAGTAAATTGGCAAATAAAAACAGTAAAACATCTTAGTCTATAAGTGATAAAACAAATTATCAATATCAAATTCAATTGGTACCCGACAATGGCGCTAAAAAGTTGACATACTGTAAGCACACGACTATGTCGAATTAGTATAAAAAGATGTTGAATCTCATAGAGCAATTATTTGAATACTGATTTCTATCCTTTCGATGTAAAGCTAAAATGATCAAAAATTGGTTGGTGTTTTTTTTGTTTGAAATTAAAACAAGTAAAACGAGCAGAGTTTTTGGACACTGATTTGTGCCTCTAATCCTCTTGCAATCCCTAGTTTTGTTACGAGAATAAATCTAATTTCGTATAAAAATGGAAAGCATGGACAACACCCACTTTTGTCAACGTGTTGTCTTGCTCTGATCAAATGCGCTACACACTTTCGTCGATGTGGTGTATTTGTTAATAGTCAATTTTCAATGCAACCATAAAAATATTTTCTCTGTCAAAATTTTGAGAGACTTTCGACACCTCAATTCAACAGTTTGGTGTTTCTAATTCCAATATCACGCTACACCCTTTTAGCGTATAAGAGATATCTATTTCATGCCTACTTTTGCATCGAAATTGAATATATTTAAGATCAAAAACATCAAAATAAAGTTTCCTAAAGTTCTCGTAACAAATTACCTAAGGATCTACATGAGGATTATTACAAGGCAATCCTTATTGCCTTAAACTCATAATTTACTACATAGACATGAAAATAACGATAATAAACGAAACATACATTGTATACATGATCAAAAGTAAATAATAGCAATAATAATATGTAAATGAAAACTGAATTGAAGATAAATAAGAATTGAATTAAAGATGAGCTCCAATGGAGAGAGTACAACAACTTGGAATTGAAATAACTTGTAGAAAAAAATAAGTATGCAGAAGAAAATAAACATATAATGTAAACTATGGCGTAAGCTAAGGTAAATTTCTCAAAGGAATCTTAAGCTACCTATATAGAAATATCACAATGAATAACCCTAAATTCGCATAAGTATTCCTAAAGAGCATTAAGACCTGCGTTGGAATAGTTTATAGTCATTACAGGTCCAAAAACGTCAAGGAAGACAAAAATGCGTAGTTGTAACTTAGCTTGACACAAGTGTGCTATCTGATACAGAAGGGGTCGTTTTGAGCAACATGGCTTGTGTCAGACACTACAATCTAATCGTGTTGCTCTCTACTCACTTGTATTAGAGGTGGTCTTGTGGCCAACATGACCTGTGTTAGGTGACACGGCTCAACCGTGTTTGACAACGGGAAATTTGTACTAGACAATGCACTTTTTATGCATTCTTCGATCATTTCACTTCTGTTTTATCCCATAAAATTCTTATTATCTGAAAAGCAACAAAAACACGCAAACATGCATAAAAATGCACAAAAACGAAGATCGACTTCCTAAGAATCACAAACAAAGCATGCTAAAAACCTAGTCAAAATGCCTATGATCAAATATATATTTTTATATTTATTTTATTTACACATGTTAATCTATCAATTTAATTGAATACAACGTTATTAAATTTGTACGATTTTAATGTAAATGTTTATTCATTTCTTAACTCAACAATAACATTTTGAATTTTTTTAATGTTGTTATAAACTTTAAATAAAATGATAAATTATAATTGATTGTTTAGTTTTTTAATTAGAAATCCAGGTAAACAGGTATGAGTATGAGTACTTAGATATCTAGAGGGTTTGTTTGGGAGTTTGGAAGGGGAAAATGGAGGAATTTCGAAAAACAATTTCTTAAAAAAAATAGAGAAAATTTTAACATAAAAAAAAAAGATTTTCTATAGAATGATAAAGAATACTTATCATTAACATGTTTTTAATTTTTGAAATACTATAACAATATAATTATATTTGAACAATTTGTCTAAACCCTTCAAAATCCTCCAAATCCACCTCCAATACAATTTTGTAGTTCCCTAAATTAGAGAGATTTTGATTTGTAAATGAAAATAAATCCTTAAAAATACACCCCACTTAAATCCTTCTATTTTTTCACTTAATATTTCTTTTTCTTATTTTTTATAATCCTCCCCTTCAGTCTCCTCCAAACTTTCAAACAAAATCTTAAAGTATGGGTATGAATATCAACATTGATGCCCACACGGATATAGACTTTAGAAGAATTTTTATAACTACTTTGAAACTAATATATATAGACTACGGATGTAGACTACGAATATATATATATATTATATATATATATATTATATATATATATATATATATATTATATATATATATATATATATATATATTATATATATATATATATGTAAGTATTGAGATTAATTATTATGAACGGTCAGTATAACAAGTTTTACAGTGTCGATTCATCATCATCATCCGTTTACCTTATTTTATAGATTTTTAAAATAAAAGTCAAACTTATTTCTATATCCAACATTTATGATTAATTAATAATATAATTTTTTTTTTATAATAAATATATTTCAATTAAATTTATAAGTATTTCTTAAGAACACCCGAGTAATATCTTTTTTCACACTTTTCTTAATGTCAAATGTGTTGAAATATAGGAGCATAATGGAATCAAATATTTTTATACTTTGACTCATAATTTGAATAGATAAGTATAACATGCTAGTAAGTTACGTTTGTTTTTAGGATTTGAACTCTGGACTTATATATCATGTGTATCTCTCCTATGCCAGCTTCCTGTAGGGACCATATAATCTACACCCATGCTATATATATCATGTCTGAGAAACTTTCAAGATGTGATAGGGAAACCAATGGCTCTCAGAAAATTGTCACATGAACAAATTACAGAAGCTTTTTCTTCTCTCTTTTTTCCGTCTCTTTTTTTCCTTCTAAGTCTGTTGATTGTGTTTAAGTTTGCATTTAGAAAAACCAAATCCAAAACCAATCTAAATCAGCTTCCATCTCCACCAAAACTACCGTTCATTGGTAATCTTCATCAGCTAGGAACACTTCCACATCGTTCTCTACGAGACCTGTCACTCAAATATGGAAACATGATGTTGTTGCAGTTAGGACAAAAACAAACTCCAACTCTAGTGATTTCATCCGGAGAAGTAGCCATGGAAATCATGAAAAATCATGATATAGTGTTTTCAAACCGACCACAACTTACAGCTCCAAGAATCTTGTTGTATGGTTGTACGGAAGTTGGTTTTGCAAATTATGGAGAAAATTGGAGACAGAAAAGAAAAATATGTGTTCTAGAACTTTTGAGTGTGAAAAGTGTAAAATCATTTCATGCTATTAGAGAAGGAGAAGTTGAAGAAATGGTGAGTAAGCTACGTGAAGCTAGCTCGAATAATGCATGTGTGAATCTAAGTGAGATGTTTGTTTCGGTAACAAACAATATTGTTTGTAAAAGTGCTCTTGGAAGGAAGTGTGAAGGAGAAGTGAAAGAGTTAGCAAGAAAGGTTATGATTTATCTTACAACTTTTGTTGTTGGTGATTACTTCCCTTCTTTGGGTTGGATTGATGTTCTTAGTGGGAAAATTAAGGAATTTAAGGACACTTTTGGAGCACTTGATGATTTGTTTGATAAAGTGATTGAGGAGCGTTTGGCTTTGAAGAAGATTGAAAATGATCAATTCAAGAAGAAAGGGTTTGTGGATATTCTTCTTCAATTACAAGAGGATGACATGCTTGGCTTTGAACTCACCAATAATGATGTTAAAGGAATTTTAATGGTACTTTTCTCTCTTTTATCACTTTTTTGTTTTGTTTCGTGTACACTTACGCATATACAATAAAGATGGAGCAATTTTGTCTTCACATGATTAATCATAGTAATAACATATTCTAGTTAATTAATTTAGGGTTAGGTTAAAAGATAATCTTATTAATTTATTTACTATTAATCCATTTGAAAACACATTCTTAAATAAAGTATGTGTGAAGATGAAAAGCTACGTTGACTCTTGTATAGAACATGTGTTGTTTTAAAAATAGCTCCAAAGATTTACATGTAATCTTTTATAATAATTTTTGAAAGTATAATTATTCAGAAAATTGTTATCTCCTTATAGATGGAAGAGTAAAAAAATAAGACTTGTTCTTGAATATTCATGATACTATTTTCTTCTAATTCACATGTAATCTTTTATAATAATTTTTGAAAGTATAATTATTCAGAAAATTGTTATCTCCTTATAGATCTGATTAGTAGATTTGTTTAGTCAATTTGGATAAACATTTTCTTTGTGAACTCTATTTTATCTTCATCTTTTTTTGTTATAAATTTGTTTAAATTGTTTGACATATTATTGTTTGAGCTTATTCATTTAAGTTGTCATTTGTTTGTTACACACATTTTAAATATCAACGAAATTAATATTATTATTGAACTTTTATAAGAAGATTTGAGTGTTGTTAAACCTTTCAATTTCACAATACATTCCATTATAATTGAGTATGATATCATATTACAATTAAGTTAAATTAAAAAAAAATTAAAAAAAATGTTTAAAAATTATTCAATTGGTTTAGCTCTCTTCAACATAGCTAAGTTATAATTAGAATCATCCCAATTAATTTTTTATGAATAAAACAGATCTATTTTAAAACATTACAATTATATTCTATTTTAAAACATTACAATTATATTAGAATAAATTAACACAATATATCGTATTAATAAAATATAAGTGAAAATTAACATAAATATGTGATAAATATAAAAATCGGTTTGGATTGATTTTGAAAAATTAATTCCAAATCCGATCCGAATCGAGCAGTTTTCAAAAAATTACATTCAAACATATTTAATAATATTTAATATTTTTACAATTTTTGATTTTTTCTATTGATTTTCAATTTTTATTTCGATCGATTTGGATTTGAAACATCCCTAATTACACTTCCCTAAACAATATTTAATCATTGTATTTTTGAAAAATATTGTGTTGTTCATAAATAAAATATTAGGGGTCTGTTTGGATAAATAGTTTATTTGCATTTTATAGCATAAGTGCTTATCAAATTAAGCGCTTATGAATAACTCGTATTAACTAATTTTATAAAAAAAAATTATATATATTATAGGTTGTTTTCATCCACTATCTTAATGAAAAATGTTATATGATGTTTTGATTAAGTCTTTCAGAGAGTATCACAAAACTTATAGTAGCAGATAAGCTCAAATAAGCACATCCAAACATGCTCTAAATGTTTTATTTTTAACAAATTCTATTTATAACTAATTTGAAACTTGGATGTTTTTTCCAATAGGAATAGTTCAACTAATAATGCATTAACAAGTGTTTCATAAACAGAAAATTTAACTACATATAATTTTTAGGACATGTTTGTTGGAGGAACTGACACAACATCAGCAACATTAGAATGGACAATTTCAGAGCTGGTGAGACATCCATCCACAATGAAGAAAGCACAAGAAGAAGTAAGAAGAGTTGTAAGCAATAAATCAAAAGTTGAAGAAAGTGACATAAATCAAATGCACTATTTAAAATGTGTAGTGAAAGAAATTCTAAGGTTACGTCCTGTCACTCCTCTAATGGCTCCTCGAGAAACAATATCAAATGTGAATCTAAAAGGGTATGATATTCCTGAAAAAACAATGGTGTATGTAAACACTTGGGCTATACAAAGAGACCCTAAAAATTGGGAAAATCCTGAAGAGTTTATTCCAGAGAGATTTGAACACAGCCAAGTTGATTTTAGAGGGCAAGATTTTCAGTTCATTCCTTTTGGGTTTGGGAGAAGGGGGTGTCCTGGAATGAATTTTGGAATCACTACTGTTGAATATATACTTGCTAACCTTCTTTATTGGTTTGACTGGGAAACAAATTCAGGTAAACAAGATATAGATATGAGTGAAGTATTTGGACTTGTTGTATCAATGAAAGAACCACTTCACCTTAAACCAAAAGCATTTTCATTTTAATCTTCTTTCCAAATGTTTTTGGTTTAAGTGACTATATATTGTTGTAATAATTTATGTATATTGGCTTTGTAATAAGGTTAAAGGTGTTTGGGAAATGTTTCCTAAATATCTCATTTATCTGTATATCTATTATACACCTATTTTCCTTCATATTCATAATAAAAATAAAGTAATTGTTCTATCATGTTAAAGCTATATAAATATCCAAGGTGTGTTATTTTGGATCATAATGATTATGAAATTATTGTTTTTGATGTTAAATTTTAAGTGTGTAAAAAATACTCAACCCCTAAATTTTAAGTAGAAAAAAAAAACTCAACCCCTAAATTCAGAATATATATTACATATTTGAAGTTTTCAACTATAAAGTAAGAAGTTAGTACATATTTTCTCAAATATTAATTCTGTTTATTTGCTTTATTCATTATGAACGACCATGTTTTATTCACCTTATAGGTTTTGAGCATGCATCAGTCTACATGCCTCCAAATTCTATAATTTGGACAAAACTAGTAGTATAATGTGCATGCATGTGTTGATTTATTTATATTTTTTAAAAAATTTAAGTAATAGATGAGAATGTTCTTAAATATTACATTAGGAGGCCTAGAGTTTTAGTCATTGTCTATCATATCATAGGAAAGAGGATTTTTTTTTAAATAATCATTTTTTCAATTAAAATTCTAAAATATTTTTTTTTAATATATTTATGGGAATAATCACATTTCATGAAGCATGTGTCAGTTGGACTAACGCATCTATTTTCTCTTTGAACATATACGTCAATGATATGGCTGCATGCATGCAATGAAGTCAATGCAATTGTCGCATGCATACAATACATCATGTATATGCCAATGCATGTGTCGCACGCTCTATATAAAAAAAATATTTTATATTTTATAGTTATAAATAATTAAATTAAATAGGTAAATGAAAAATAATAATTATTATAATATAAAGTTAAAATACACAACAATTGACCAGAAAATCAATGACCTATCCGATTGAAACGCACTCATGTTCCACATCTAGTGTGCTATCCTGCATTTGAGGTCTTCCACGATTTCCCTGAGGTGTTTGGGGTCTTTGAATGCTGACATGATGCAACGGTGGACGGTGTGAAGGTCTGGTGGAAGGCCAACGGTATTTGACAGATTTGTCATCATTTCTCCCCAATAGTTGGGGGTGTTACTGCCAATGGCGCTGCCGTAATTGAGTTTGATGTTCATGTTGTCGTAGTTGGGTTGATTGTGGACGGTATGGTTGCCCGAATTGAGACATTGAATCATTTTGGAAACGAAGCAATAGTTCTTGTGGTGTATTAAAGTCAAACAATGGTTGGGTGTTATGGCGACGGGATGTTTGGGTGTTCAAAAGTGGGGGCTACGATGGCATGAGGTTGAATCGTATGAATCATCCGGGCTATAGACAGATGTGGTGGCTATGTATGGTTGTTAGTGGTTAGAGTTTGGTTCCTGGTTTTGAGTTTGGGTGTGTGGCATGAATTGGTTGCAAGGTTGGGTGTTTGGTGGTTAGGTGTATATGGTAGGGTGATGTTGTGAGGTTTGCCATTGGATTTGGGTGGGTTGTCATTGTTCTTGGGCGGTGATTTGTTGTTGGGTATTTGATGACGAAGGTCGTTGGCGTGGATCAATCAAATACATTGGCTCAGACACAAACTGTGGCGTTCTAACCGACCTAAACCATGCCATATAATGTTGAGTTGGTCTAGCACCATGTATGATTGGTTCATTTAAGATGTGTTGTCGTCAATTCCTCCAATGATTACACATCTCTTTTGTGAAGTATCTCCAATCGGAATAATCCCATTGGCCACCGACTCTTTGTTGATGTCAATCTCCCAAATACGTTGGAGGTTTTGGAATTTGTTGTTGCATGTCAAACTACAGTTTTACACGGTCACTCTGGTGAATCTCCACAATATTGAACCGGATGATTGGTGTTTTTGTTGTCCAAACTGCATCATCATCATGGTTAACCTGGTGATCAAGACCTAGATACGGCCTCCAGATAAACTGTATAAGAATTTGACATGATTAGAGGATATCTAATTGGATACTTTTTTTAAATCAAAAGTAGAGTTGTTTAGTAGCAATACATCGTATTGTCCAATGTGGTCTAAAAGATTGCGATAGACTACTACAGCGTGCTTGAGACATCTATTGTAGTTCATCCCCTTAACTGACCACCTAGATCAAAAATATTGAAAATATATTAGTTACATTTAGTTGTAGTATAAAGTCTAACAAATTATAAGATTTAAGATAAACTTATTTTGTTGCATAGGGGAATGTGAATGGCTTCTCGTTGACCGATGCGAGTGACGGCATTCTTGACCAACCCCATGCTTGTAGCAAATAGGTGCAAGAATAAAATATATAAGTATTTTTTTTGGCATTTTTACACAACAAACTATATAGATGGGACAAAACAGTTGAACCTTAACTATATGTGCCTACTTTATTTATGTTTCGTAACAACGGTAAATACATAATATTTACCGTATTACCAGTACTTTTAGGAAATAAAAAAGTACCAAATAGAATCATAATATAATATCGAGCTTTAATTATCTTTTCATACTCAGTAGATTCTTCGTTTAATGTTATACTTGAATAATACTGTTTAAGATATTTTAAATTAATACTTTGACCCCTAGGTTGACCCGAAGGTTGTCCGTAGTGGTGTCTTCACACAAAGAGGGACCCAACAATTCCTCGGATATAGAGTTATCTTGGTTAACTCTACCATTTACAGTCTTACCATCAATTGGTAAACCTAACAACATGTAGACGTCATTAAGTGTGACGGTACACTCACCGAAAGGAATGTGAAATGTGTGGGTCTCGGGTCTCCATCTTTCTAACAAAGCAAGAATAAATTTGTAGTCAAATGGGTACAATGATATTGAGTTATATATATTAACACAACAAAATCAATTGTCTTAGTTTGTTGATCTGTCACAAGTGTTTTGTGAAACTGATTACGACGAACAAGCTGAAGTCGATGTTGTTGATGAGGAGGAAGAAGAAGAAGATGAGTTATTGGTTAATGAAATAGTGGATTATGAAACTGCCGACCACCAGCAAGAGCCATCATAAGTTAGTCATGTATATTGTCCACCTTAACACATGACAAGCTTGAATTTGGGTACAGATGAATCTTCGTTAGATATATTTTACAATCCTTATGTGTAAATTCAAGGATCATTGAAAGAAGGAGAAAAATTTCGCACAAAAGAAGACTAAGTCAAAGCCATTAAAAAGTATCACATGGAATTATTAGTTGATTATAGGGTTGATTGAGCTATGCATGTTCCGGTTGCCAGCATCTTACCGGAAGAGGAGTGATTCTTGGGAGATAGGTTCTATGGGTCCAGTTCACACATGCTTAATCACGAGCCGAAATGGATACGACGAACAAAATGGTTAGATTATGTAGTTCATGTCGTCAACCCGGTCACAATCGTACTAATTGTCCCAGTGTTGGAACAAGCACAACAAGATAATTTTAATTGTAACTCTTTTGCTTTATATTAAAAACAACATTCATTTCATATGATAAGCAGAACAAATACAATAATTAAACAACAACACAAGATACTACAACAAATAAAATAACATCACAAATAAATACAACACATAAACAACATAACTATGCGATTACAATCATCAAAACAATTTTGTGAGAAGCATACATCATCATGTAAACGTCTCTTTCAGTTTTAATATTGACCCAAAAACGAATTTCTCCATTTTGGTTGAACGTCGTATCAAGTCATTGAATTCTTATCATCCTTTCACCATCTGCAATGTCTCCATCTAACCAATGGTTCAAGATCCTGTTAAGATGTTCGAACATATCTACATTCCAAAGTCGGATCTTCATTGGAGTTTGTACTGCTGAAAAGATTAAATCGGCATTTCTCTTGTGGATGTAAGGACACAAGTATGAATATGCAAACATTTTAAATAAAATTGGAGATTGAAGGAAAATGGAAGGAGAGTGTAAAAAGTTGTATGAAAAATTATGGGAGGGAGATGTTGTATTTATAATAGATGAGTGGTGGAGAAGTAGTCACATGAATTGACGCACACATATAAGCACAATGCATGCGCCATTGCATGTGGCTCCTTCACATGGCCTACACATGCATGCGCCATTGGATGTGGCACCTTCACATGCATGCGCCATTGCATGTGGTGTCAATGAATACAATTTTCAATGGATGCGTCCATACTGTTGGCGCTTATGTTCAATGAAAAATAAATGCGTCAGTCCAACTGACGCATGTTTCATGAAAGGTGGTTATTCCGGTAAATATTTTGAAAAAAAAAGTTATTTTAGAATTTTAATTGAAAAAAATGGTTATTTTTAAAAAAATCTAGGGAGGAGTGTCAACATAAAAAATAAAATCAATAGATTCATACCCTATGAATCAACGTCAGATGAACCTTGAGTGTAAGAGGAGTCATTTCAGGCTGAGGAGACATATCTTGGTGGCCCTTACGACATGTCAGTATTGTCACTTTACAAGAAATATGTGGCTCGGAATATTTGGTATGGACAAGTACGATACGTCAACTCATTTAATATTTTTTACAATTTACTTTAATTTCTTATTTTATATTTATTTTAATTTATTTATTTATTTCAGTTTCTTGACCTGTCACTTAAATGTGTCAGTTAAAAAATAATGTCATTTCTTTGACTACTTAAAACAAAATATGATTTTAGGATTCTATTAAAGGTAGTGAAATAGCTAATCTCGTGTACCAGCTAAAAGTACAATAGTTAAAATAAAGAAGTTTCTCGTGTGGGAATTGAGATAGGTTTTGTATATTTCCTTTAGAATTTGTGGATATTCATTTTCCCATTTTTAAGATTGGGTTATAAAGAGGACTTTGGTCCTAGAGGAGTGGTTCCTTCCACTTACATATCAGAAACATGGAAGTAAGAAAATACAAGTTCTTCCCCAAATTGTGGGTCAGGTAGTTTTTCCCCTTTTATTGATATTTCCATACCATTTAGCCTTGAACACCTCATGGGTCACATGTATTAAGCAAAATAGACCTTGGATTCTAGTTCGGGCGACTAAACCCACTTCAGACGCTCAAACCCATTTCAGGAAACTAAGCCCACTTTGGACACTTAGACCCATTTCGGGTGCTTGCCTAGCGTTCATGCACTTAATTCACTCTTTCCATGGCTTTTTTATCATGAACATTCATTTTTAGAGCTAATAAAATTATCTCAATCCATAGACCCTCAAGCATGAGGTCTTGTAAATGGCGAAGTGATTTAATGCAAGTGTATTACCATCATAAATATTTCTCTTGTCCCTTCAAGTGAAGCATGGAGTAAATTAGTTTGGTGTGAGTCCCCCAAGTGAAGCATGGAGTGAGTCCCTCAAGCAAAGCTTGGGGTGAGTTCCTTAAATGTCACTTAAGAAAGCATGTGCATCATTAAACATTTCTCATGAAAGGTTTGTCTTAGGAAGTTAATTCTATTAAGGACTGTTGGTTCCCTCACACTTGTCAAGAAGGGAGACATATGGAGGCTCACCTTGCAGTTGTTGTTGTGCAACTAGGGGAAGCAACCATGGCATATGCAACATTGGTTCATGATCTCATGGGAAGAGAACTTCAACTCATTTTCCATCCATGTTATTTCATAATTTTCACTTCACATGGCAAGTTATACTCAAACCTTCTCAAGCCCAACTTCATCCTTTTTCATCACATACATGTATAACCTCTTATTCCCTTACTTCACCCTCCTTTTCCACAAATGGAAATAATTTGGGAGTTAGACAAAAGGGGTGACATTATCGAACCCTCCAACATTTGATAACTTACAAAATCATATGAATATTATATGAAAAACATCAAGCGATTCGATGGAACAATTGAGTATAGGATTCTCGAAATAGGGATGTTTGGGAGTTATGAGAGCGCTTATGATTCTAGTAGCGATATTGACTCTTTGTTTCCATGTTATTTCTTAGAAAATACAGAGTTTTCAATGGAAGTGTCACCAAACTATCAGAACAAAAGGACTTTGAAAATTTCTACACCTCTAAGAAGATAGTGGCTTCCTTCTTAAATTTCCTAAACCTCTATGGAATGGTGATGATGGGGAGGTTATCTTGGATCCTTTCTCTGAAGAGGAACGATCTAACATGACCTCTCTAGACGATTTTCCTTATGCTTTCTTTAATATGCATCTTTTAATCATCCACGACCTTGGAGTGCTCATTCCTTTTACTCGTTATGATTCAGAGGTTCTCATGACCATTAATGTCACCCTTTCCTAAATAATTCCCAAAGTTTGGGCCTTTATAAGGGTCGTTGAGATTATCTATTGGAACCTAGAATCTAACTCTACTATAGGTATCTTCTTCTCTTTTTATGGTACTAAGATAGAACCCAAAGGTTGTTGGGTTACTCTAGGCACTCTTTCGGGTAGAATCTTGTTAGACCCCCCTCCCCCCTGTCGCATCTCAAAAAATACAATTCCTCGCAATGGTCGCGGAAAATATTTATGTTCGAACAAAGTCGCCACCAGACTTTATTTATCCCAACAAAGGAATAGGAAAATATCGATGAAACCTTTAGGAAATAGAATAATGGTCGTCGCAACCATATTCGGGTTCGGAAGTGGATTACGTAAGGGGAAGGTATTAGCTCCCCTTACGTCCGTTGTACTCAACAAGAACCTTTTAGTTCTAATTTGTGTTTCTAGTGTTAATTCATGTTTGTTTGTTATCTTTGGGTTATAAAATATTGAAAATAGAAATGGATGAGAACCTCAGAAAGGAGAAAGGAGAGGTTTTTTTATTAGTGTGCTCGCGAAGATACAGCAATCTCCTGCCTACGTATCCTTATGGTATAATAAGGAAATCAGAGCATTCGTAGTTCGGGGAACTACGGTTGGTTGGTGTTTTTTAATGAATAACTGTTTAGATCGCATCCTAAAGGCTAAACGTTGGCTTGTCTACTCTCGGCGGAGGCTTAAGCATTGGTTTGTTATGCGCATTAGAAAGGGTTAAATGGTGTTCCTTTTGAAAATAGTTTCGGTCACACGAGGGTGACAAGTTAGATTAATGTATTGGATGTTTTGATTGGTTGAGATATTTTTGGTTGGATGACGATCACTCGGATAGTTGAGTAAGATAACTCGTATCCTAACAGTCGGGAAAGGGAATAGAAGACTCTAGACCACTTTCTTTTTCATCCTTAATATAAAAAAGATTTGATAGTAATTAAGGTGTTTTGAAAGGATGACGAATACTTGGATAATCGAGTAAGACAACTCGTATCCTAACAACCGAGAAAGGGAATAGAAGACTCTAGACCGCTTTCTTTTTCATCGGAGTGATTACGAAAATAAACTTGCGTATGGTTGATGTATTTTTAGAATAAACGACAAGTACTCGAATGGCTAAGTAAGATAACTCATATCCAAGCATTTAAGGAGAGGAATTGAAAACTCAAGACCATCTCCCTTTTCGTATAGTTTATTGTGAAAATGATTTGACTTACGATATAAATTGGTGGAAAAATGACAATTGTTCGACTGACCGAGTAAGAGAACTCGTATTCGAACAATTGAAGAGTGAAGTTGAAAACTCAAATTCAACTCCTTTTTTATTTAGCTTACTGTAAAAATGTTTTGATTTAATCGGGGTTTGGAGGTTTGTAGAGGAATGATAACTATTTGACCAAACAAGTAAGAGAACTTGTACTCAAATAGTCGAGGAGAAAAATTGAAGACTCAAAGTCATCTCCCTTTTATTCCTTAATGTAAAAGAAAT
Organism: Lathyrus oleraceus; assembly: GCF_024323335.1. Lineage (NCBI taxonomy): Eukaryota > Viridiplantae > Streptophyta > Magnoliopsida > Fabales > Fabaceae > Lathyrus > Lathyrus oleraceus. Next base: position 126,074,870 of record NC_066582.1, read on the forward strand.
TGATTTGTTTGCGCTTAGGTAAATTAGAGATGGCGGATGTTCTAGAAACCACTGATATAATAAAGGAGCACAACAAGCAATCAATCCCTTCTTCTTAGCATACCTATGACTTATGTAATATTAGACATTGGCTAATAAAGTGGGTATTGGGTTTCCAGTAAGGAAAACACAAATGGCAGCCATGTCTATGAAACCATCCATATTCGGGAACAGGACGACGCCATAGTTGGCCAACGCAATAGCAGAGTAACAAGCATCCCAACTTTTTGCTTTCAATAGGGTATGAGCTCTTTCCAAGAGAAAACTTAGTGAAAATCCTTTGGTATTCCCTTTGGTCTCTAAGTTAGCCTCTGCTTCCTTTTCATCCATGTGAAGCGCACTAGCAATGACCTCAAGGGGCAAAGATTCATCTACCCATTCAAATAGTGGCTTGTTCTTCATAGGAATCCTAACAAGACGCTTTAATTCTTCCAACGTTGGTGCTAGCTGGAAGTCTTGGAATGTGAAGCATCTTAAAGGTAGGTCATAAAATTGGGCCAAAGTGATTAAAGCTGTATAGTCTACTCGTTGATTAAGGATGCTGAGCAGATTGCCATAATTCTTCCCAAAGTTGATTATGTATACCGGGTGCATCTAAGAGACCAAGTCACGTAAGCTCCTTAGATCGGGATCCTTGAACTTGAAAGAGTAAATGTTTCTTTTTCTTGATTCCATGTTTCTTGAATTCCTACAACTCATGATACTCAGATTCCTTGGAAATAAAATAATATGAATATTATGATATGAATGATGTTATGCGTGCCACATGTAGGTTAATGTACAGGTCATGAGAGCGGGTATTCTTGGTTACTAAACAAAACCCTTTTGGAAGGATGCTAAAGTTAAAAGGTTCCCAAAGTCATTAATCAATTATTTTAGGAAAGTTATTGTCATGATGGAAACTCATCTGCAAATAACATCCCCAAACAGAGTCTCGTTTGGGTGAGGCCTTCGTATGGTCCCAAAGAGGAAGACTCCTAGTGGGCCCATACTACACAACTCTCGAGTCCAAGGTTCTAGTAAGGTTCTCATAGTCATAGATCGAGGTTGAGAATACTACTGTAAGGTAGTAATACGCCCAAGGGATCTCATCTAACTGGGGCTTTCGTATTAACCCAATAAGTCTGGTACTTTTCAGTTAGATACTACATAACCACCAGATATAATGGGTAAAAAGGTCCCTAGAGTCATTGATCCAACTTGACAATACTATTATCGTGACGAAGACTCGTCGGGCAATAATATCTCAAGAGAATCTCCTCTAGGCGGGGTCTTCGTTTCTTCCCAACAAGGAAGACTCCTTGTGGGCGCCCACTATGCAACCACCAACTTAATCTTAAGGTTTTTCTCAGACTCGGGTGGAGAGCCTATCTCACAAAGTATCACCAACCAGAGAACCACAAATAAGACATAGTCAATAAATCACAATATAATAATTATGACAGAATAATAATAGCAGAATAAAAAATAACAGATAAACAAACAAGATTAACACACAATACAGAAACTGAACTAAATTAGGCTTCACTATCTTTTGCTTGGAGCTAGTCCCCAGCATAGTCGCCACCTGTCGCATCTAAGAAAATACGATTCCTCGCGATGGTCCCGGAAAATATTTATGTCCCCAGCAGAGTCGCCATCTGTCGCATCTCAAAAAATACGATTCCTCGCGATGGTCGCGGAAAATATTTATGTTCGAACAGAGTCGCCACCGAACTTTATTTATCCCAATGAAGGAATAGGAAAATATCGATAAAACCTTTAGGAAATAGAATAATGATCGTCGCAACCATATTCAGGTTCGGGAGTGATTACGCAAGAGGAAGGTATTAGCACCCCTCACGTCCGCTGTACTCAACGGGAACCTTTTAGTTCTAATTTGCGTTTCGAGTGTTAATTTATGTTTGTTTGTTATCTTTGGGTTATAAAATATTGAAAATATAAATGGATGAGAACCTCAGAAAGGAGAAAGGGGAGGTTTTTTATTAGTGTGCTCGCGAAGATACAACAATCTCCTGCCTACGTATCCTTAAATAAGGAAATCAGAGTATTCGTAGTTCGGGGAACTACGGTTGGTTGGTTTTTTTTAGTGAACAACTGTTTAGATCACGTTCCAAAGGTTAAACGTTAGCTTATCTACTCTCGGCGGAGGCTTAAGCACTAGTTTGTTATGCGCGTTAGAAGAGATTAAACAGCGTCTTTTGAAAATAGTTTCGGTCACACGAGGGTGACAAGTTAGATGAATGTATTGGATGTTTTGATTGGTTGAGATATTTTTGGTTGGATGACGATCACTCGGATAGTTGAGTAAGATAACTCGTATCCTAACCGTCGGGAAAGGGAATAGAAGACTCTAGACCACTTTCTTTTTCATCCTTAATATAAAAAGGATTTGATAGTAATTAAGGTGTTTTAAAAGGATGACGAATACTTGGATAATCGAGTAAGACAACTCGTATCCTAATAATCGAGAAAGGGAATAGAAGACTCTAGACCGCTTTCTTTTTCATCTGAGTGATTACGAAAATAAATTTGCGTATGGTTGATGTATTTTTAGAATAAACGACAAGTACTCGAATGGCTGAGTAAGATAACTCATATCCAAGCATTTGAGGAGAGGAATTGAAAACTCAAGACCATCTCCCTTTTCGTATAGTTTATTGTGAAAATGATTTGACTTACGGTATAAATTGGTGGAAAAATGACAATTGTTCGAGTGACCGAGTAAGAGAACTCGTATTCGAACAATTGAGAAGTGAAGTTGAAAACTCAAAGTCAACTCATTTTTTATTTAGCTTACTGTAAAAATGTTTTGATTTAATCGGGGTTTGGAGGTTTGTAGAGGAATGATAACTATTTTACCAAACAAGTAAGAGAACTTGTACTCAAATAGTCGAGGAGAAAAATTGAAGACTCAAAGTCATCTCCCTTTTATTCCTTAATGTAAAAGAAATTGATTTGTTTGCGCTTAGGTAGATTAGAGATGACGGTCGTTCGATTAATCGAGTATAAGAGTTCGTGCTTAAATAATCGAGGAGAGGAGTTGAAAACTCAAAACCATTACCTCTTTTATTCCTAAATGAAATAATGTTTAATTATGATTAAGTGTTTTAATTCTTAATAAAGAATACTCGATGTTGGATCGAGGTTTTAAAATTTGTATTTTTCGTGAATGAATCGAATTTATTTAGTGAATAGTTCATCTAATCGATTAATTAAAACCGAATAGGTCTCATTGTAAGGAGGCCCAAGAGTAAGCCATGTGAGGTTGATGGCGATACTTTTGCAAGTAATCGACTTATAAAGGTGTTTTGAAAATGGGCTCGACTTTGAATCGAGAAATATGTGATTTATTTTTGAAATTGGTTTAAATGATTTTAAATCGGTGAAATCAACATAATCTTCCCATAATTATAACATGTCATCCATATGAACTTGAGACTTGGTATAAATAAATAAATACAAAATAATCATGCACATACACTCCACAAAAAATAAACAATTATAATTGATAGTAACAAATATAATTAATTGATTGAATAGTTAATGAATTATTTGATTAAATGGTATAAGTAATTAAACAATAATAATATAAACAAATGATTAATTAGGTATTAATAATAATATTAACAATATATATATGATTTTTTTAAAGATAGGAAATAAAAGAGAAACAATTATAAGTGATAATAGTAATAATATAATTAAATAATTAAATAATTAGTGGATTATTTGATTAAATGATATGAGTAAATAAATAATGATAATATAAGCAAATAATTAATTAGGTATTAATAATAATATTAATAATATCTATATAATGTTTAAGGATAAAAAATGAAAGAAAAACCAAAAAAAGAGAATAAATGGGCTTGAAATGAAAGGCCCATCAATTTGGGCGCTACTGGACAGAAAAGGGGGTGAGTTTGGAAAAAAAGATCTTTGGGCCCAACCTGGGTTGGCCCAAAGCGAGTCAGCAAGGCCTGGTCAACATATAAAAACGAAAAAATCAGAGAGAGAGAGAAAGAGAGATCATTTTTCCATTCTCACTCTCTCTCTTCCCTCTCGCCTAACAAGTTGCTCTGCAACTTAAGCGTTTCATCACCGCCACTCCCACAGCCATCCTTGACCGGAGAAGACGGTGGCGGTCGGCCAACCGCGGCGGCGCCGCCGTCTCCTCCGGCGACCAACCACCTCAAAACCAAAACTTCCAAACATGAACCTAACTTATTTTGGCCGCTCTCTCCGAATCCAACCTTGTTTTCTTCAAACTCCTTCTCCAATGTCCGGATCGGTACCCCAAAAGAAAAGAAGATCTAAACCCTAATACCCTCTCTCTTTCTCTCACGGCCAACAAACTCCGATTTAACCTAAACAGCGAAAGTCAAAACATCCAAAACCTAACCCTAAAAATCCAGATTTAAACTTCTGCAGCAATGTTTTTTGAAGAAATTGAAAGAGGGGTTTTAACCCACACGAAGAAACGAAGATGATGGCATGGAAAGGTGAATGAGAATGGGCTTACTCTTCGAAGTCAACCTCCGGCGACGCTTCCCTCCTTCACGATAAGTCCCTCGTTTCCTTCTCTTTTCCTTCTTCTTTTTGTTTTGAATATTGTTACTGCTGGTTCGAAACTTAGGGTTTTGGTTTAACAAGAAAATATTTGATTATTTTCTTCTTGATTTTCAAACAGATGTGGATTTGTTGTTTTGATATTTAAAAAAATTGATGCTTTCTTCTGGTATTATTTTAGAACGTGTTCTTGGCTTGGTTAATAATACTTTGATTTTTTTTGTTGGATTTCAAGAACAATGTCCCCCTTTTGTTAATTGATTTTGTTTATATATGTGAATTCTGCTTTTGAGATTGCTTGTTGAATCCCGTTTCCAGATTTTGTGGGACAATTACCTTATGGATTTAAGGTTGTTTTGGATTGATTATTGGGATGTATGTTTTGGCGTTTCCTTTGGTTCATTGAGTAACCAAAAAATCTGTTTATTTTGTGCTTTATTTTTCAATTTGTTTTAAGTGCTTATTTGATAAGCTGTTTTTCTCTAATCTTGAATTTGGTTTTGCAGTTGCAGGTGAAGTGATGTTGAATTGACTGAAAAGGGGCGCTGGCTTTTGGAGTTAGGGGGCACTACAAGGAGGGACCATTGGCTTTGGAAAGAAACTTTGAAGACTTGCTGCCTCAAACTGCTGGACAATCCATTGTTCAACATTTCTTCAAATTTGTTTAGCTGTAACAATTTTTGGATTCTAAATTTATGGATTGTTTGTGATATGCAGGAATCCAATTGTAACCTCCTTTTGGATACTTATATAACTATCTTTTGGATTAATAGCAAGATTTTTTATAATTTTAATTTAAGCTCTATTTAATTATGCCTTGGCCTTTTTAGAGTAACTTGTAATATTTGGATTTAATTGGAATATGATTTGGAATACCACTTGGAATATGATTTGTGCAATTAATCCTTTTTTAAAGTTTTAAACCTTGCCTTAATAATTTAATTATGTTAATCAAAAGAAAGCTTAAACTACAATTCAAACTGAAAATGGATTTGGCTCAACAATGCAATTTAATGGATTTTCAATCTGATTAACTTTAACACATTAATATTAACAAAATAAAATGTGCCAAAAAGGCCTAAGATAAAACATGTCACAAAAAATATTGCAATTTCAAACTTTGATCATAGAAACCAATTAAATACTCATGCATGTAATATCTTAATCTTAAACCAACATACTCACTTAGAAAAGATGCAAGTTTAGTTTAAGGATTTTTTATGAATGGTTTAGAGATTTGGCATATGCATTTGAGACGTGCTAATGGGTTGAGTGATCATAAAAATATCCATGGCTCTTAATACCTTACCGATAATCAAATGGATTTTGGATTAGTAATGTAAAAAGATTCAAACCAATTTTTAAATTATGGACACGTTTATGCAAATGGGCCTTTGAAACAAAGAGATCTTATGGGTAAACCACAATGGGCTTTGTTATCCAAAAATGCACATACCATCCCATGCTTCAGTAAAAACAAATGCAGCTGATATTTTCTTAAGGATCTTAACAGATGAAAAATGTCATTGAAGACTTGATGTCACCAAGGGCTGAGAAACCTTAAGATGAAGCTTATGTCTTAAGATAAGATACATGTCTTATAACATTGGGTAGTGAATGCTGGTTGAAGATTTTTCTTTACCCAAACAAAATTGGGGTATGACACCCCCCCCCTGTCGCATCGCGCGAAAAACCGGCGGGAAAGAAAGAACAGCAGAGCCGCCACCGTGCGTTATTTATCCCAAAAGAGGGAAAGGAAACGCTCAGAGTAAACCTGGGAAAGAACATGGTCTCGCGACCAAAGAGTATGGGTTCGGGAGTCGGTTATGCGAAGGGAAGGTATTAGCACCCCTACGCATCCGTAGTACTCTACGGGATCCACGCACAAAAGAAAGGAAAATTGGTTGCTAAACGCTGCTCAAATACTCACACACACTGGCTGAAAGAAACGCAAGAAACTGACTGAAACTGACTCGGCAGGATGTCGCATCCTGGGCCTACTTAGTCTATCAGGCATAGACATCAGAGTCGAAGTAGTTCGGACTGGGGAAACGACACATGCTCGCTAGGATATCGCATCCTATGCATACGTATCTTCTCGGACGAGAGAAGAATCAGAGCATTCGTAGCTCGGCTGACACGCGCACAAACAAACACAGGCAAACGTGGAGCCCGACTGCCAATCACTGGACTTACATCGGCATCCGAACCAAAACGCACTCAAGAGGGCAAACATGGAGCCTGAATGCCAATTGCTGGACTTACATCAGCATCCGAACCAAACACACGCACACTGGAACCTAAATGCCACTCGATGGACTTACATCAGCTTCCAAGCACACAACAACACAACAAGTTAATAGGGAGTCGGGGACTCGAGCCTATAACTGTCAAGCACACACTCAAACAGACAGACAACAAATTGCTAAGGAGTCAGGCACTCGAGCCTAGCAACTGTCAGACAACACACACAAAAAGAAAAAGGGCGCCCGGAGAGATCAGCTCAATCTCCTGCCTACATACTTCATCTGGTATGAAGATCAGGGCGATGTAGTTCCCCTACGCAGGGATAAAGGACTAGCCTAACCAGATAACAGAGGGAGACACAACTAGGGAGACTACGACTCGAGCCTAGATGTTATCATGCAAATCATCCCTAAGTTAAGGTTTCTAGCTAAATGGCACAAGGGCCAACCTATCCTAAGCATGGCTCGCACAGGAAGCAAGCCACACACACTTAACTTGCACAGGAAGCAAGCCAAGCAAAACCTAACTTGCACAGGAAGCAAGTCTAAACTAATCCTAACTTGCACAGGAAGCAAGTCAAACAATCCTATCTTGCACAGGAAGCAAGTCAAACAATCCTACAAGCACAGATAGCACACGCTATACACAAACAAGTGGCTCAAACAAGGGTTGGGTTTTAGTCAAGGGGTCACATCAACCTCGACAAACAAACCTCTGGAATGGGGTGAGTGTTGCTCTTAACCTTGCCATTGAGAGACTAAGGTGAAGCAGATGAAAGGTGATGAGGGGTGTGCCTCATTGCTTCTATCCCTGGCCAGGGAGAGCATTTGACAAGAATGTGTGGGTCCAGAAAGGGGGAACCCTTCTACACATTTGAAACTGACTCAACTGTACAGTTGTACAAGATCTTGGGTTTGTATCTGAAATGCATCAACACAGTGGTGTGAGCAAAGCAGATGACACACTGAATAGTGGGGGATAGATTGCATATCCCTACCTTCCACCAATTGCCTCTTCACTTAGGAGGTCTTTGACTCTATGCAAGGACAAAGTTAAACAGTCACAAACATTGCCTCTTAAGGAGGACTTCAGACAGTTGCCTGGCCAAGTAACAGGCCAGGTCTTCCAGACTACATGAAGACAAAGAGACATACCTCAATGCAAATTGCTTATACAAGCAAAGCAAAGCAAAAAGTTCACAAGGAACTAAGCAACTAAAGCACCTGAAACAGTCAAGTAGATGTTAGTATGCAACTTCAAACAAAACAAACAGAAACAGACACCAATAGTCAATTAGGGGCACATGGATGTGCAAGGCACAAGGCTTTAGGCATGTGAGCCAAGCCGCCTACAAAACAAAGAGGTTAGACAATGATACTTGAGTAAGCTCAATCAAAAGAATTGGTCTTAATGGCCATTTGATGGTCAACCTGAAAACACAAACTCAAAGGTGAGTAACAGGACCACTAGGGCAGGCCTAGGGTCAAAAGTGAATGAGAAAGTCCAAACAGAAAGGGGTAAGTATCCAAAATCATGTTCAAACAATTAGGAAACAAAACCAATTGGGTTCACATTCATATCAATCATCATCATCATTTCATGAACCATTTAGGTCAAAACATGGCAAACAGGAGCTCATAGAAGTCAACAGCAAGACTTGCATCAAAAGCAATCTAAACATTTTCCAAAAATCATCAAATAAATCATGATCAAACCTAACACATAGCATGGTAAGCATGTCAAATTTCATCCCATTTGGGCAAGTGGAAGGCAGTCAATGAAAATCAGAAAGTCAAAGCCAATTTGAACATGCTCAAAGAAGTCAACCAAACATGCATCTACTTAGAAAAATCATAAGTCAAGAATGGTGTATGATAAATGAGTGGGATCAAAACCATGGCAAAGATGAGGATGTCCAGTTATCTCATGCAAAATTTCATGTCCATCCAATAAAGTATGAGAATTTCACAAATGAAATGGGAACATGTGTCACACAAAGTCAACATTTGACTAGGCAGGGAGGAAAAATCTCAAACAAATGGAAAATAGTTCAAATAAATCCAAGAAAATTCACATGTAATCTAGACATACAAGAGTAGGTTCATGCAAAATTTGGGATCAATTGGAGGTCAAGAAGCATGGCTATGAAAATCATGAAGTTGGACATCAATGGTGTGACACAAATTGTCACACCCTAATTCAAAAAATCATAACTCACAAACCACAAATGATAAATTCACAAACTCTACACCAAAATCACCATGAGTGTGTCTAGTTTAAACACAAAAAATTTGGGAGCCATTTGATAAAGTATCACCATTTCACAAATGTTTTGGCAAAGTGTACAAAATATGGTCACATAAACAAAGCCCTAGTACATTTAATTTTCCATATGAGCACAATTTGAATAAAAATGCTTATAAAAAACTAGATGAAAAATGGAAAATAATGCAAAAAGTCCCATCCCAATTGGATCATCCCTTAATTATTTGTGAATTTTTGAAGTTTGTATGAAATAAAAGATGAAAATGCAAGGAAATGTTATTGATTAATTATTTAATAAATATACATAAAAAAAAAGAGAGAAAGCGACACATGTCGCGCAGTGGAGCGCTATCGTTCCAAGTGAATGGGATTCAGGATCCCCAACAGTGGGGCCCACGGCCACTTGCATTAATGCCTGGCCCACGGTCACTTCGGTACAGCATGTTCCCAACATCAATTGCCATGTTTTCCTTTACGCAGCAACAGCAGTGACAATTTAAGGGGATTTTAAATCCCAGCCAGCGGGACCCACGTCCTGTAACACGTCCGCATGGCCTATTCCCTCAACCAATCAATGTGTTTCATTTAGAAACACAATGCACAGCCAGCAAGTGCCCCTAGGATGTACGGCGCGGCAAGGAAAGAAAAGGAAAAAGGAAAAACAATGGTAGCAGCAACATACAGTATTCACATTTGCAGAAAAAACATTGGCAGTAGCAACAAGTTCATCAGCATAAACCCAGGCCAAAACTTTTCCTCTCCAAATTCAAAAACAAAAACACCAAAATGTTCATTTAAATACGCACATCCATAATCCAACCTTCATATTCACTAAATCAACTTATTGTGGAAGAATTAAACACAAACATATTTGAGTATGAAACTTAAAATCCATATATTTCTCTCAATATGCAACCGTTTTTCACAAAATTTACATCTATAGAATCAGGGTGAAAGGAACCTCATGATTATATGCTTATAAACAAGAAATAAGCCACGCGAAATCTGACCTTTAAGGAACAACAGCCATGGAATCTGCGATTTCAAAGCTCCATATGTGAAAACAGGAGTGCATTTACGCTTCAATGGATGAATGAAATGAAGATTACGACTCAGTTATGATCCCTTTCCGCGAATGCTCCAACTGTTTTGTGAATCCTCAAGCTCATGACAGCTGCAATTTCTACTCATCTTGCTCGAAAAATGCTTCAACAGGTCCTCATCTGCACTTGAATTAGTGATTGGAGTATAATACCTTCAGGAAAGATCAAGGTTTGAAGCAAAAAGTTGGAAAAAGGTCCTTGAGATTTTTTGAGAATGAATGGATTTCTGAGTTTTTGAGGCGGCTGCTAGTGTTTTCTATTGACAGAAGAATGATATTAAGGTCTGCTGTTGGTGAAACAATCCGTGGCCAAGCTCAGTTCTCTTGAAGTTTTTTGACTGGTTTTTGCAAAAGTGTAAAAGATGATATTTTTTAGAATCAGTGAATTCTGTGTTGCAATCTGTTTGATGCTGCCACTAATGTTTCAAAAGTGACAGAAAATCCATGATAAAATCTCTGTTATGTGATGTGGTACAAAGGATGGTTTATGGAAGTATGGGTGGATTTAGTGAAAACATGTACTTTTCTTCCAAAATTCAAGCAAGCAAGGAATGGCTTTTCTGTTGGTTTTAGGCTGCAAAATGAGGCTCCAATTGACAGCAAAATGATGCATAATGCTGCTGTTCTTTTGAGGTACAAGGCATGGTATGGAGTAGCATGGTTTAGCATGATGAAAGTGTCCTTTTGTTCCAAATTTCAAGCAAGCTAAGCATGGATACATGTACTGCATAATTTGACTTTGCAAACACATTCTAAATGACATTTATGAGCTGTTCCAATTGGCCAAATGTTGAAAAAATGTTTAAATCAAAAAGTCAACTCTTGGTCAAACTTACATTTAAATGAAAAAGGTCAAAATATGCCATTTTGATTGGTGAAGTTTTGGCACATGAAATTTATATTTTTGGAAAGAGGGGATCAAATGTGACTTGTAGGAAAAAACCCCACCAAAATTGGCCAAACGGTTTGGGAGATATGGCCCTCTGAAGTTCAAGATTTTCTGAAATCGATTCGATCATAACTTGCCAACCACACATGGGAATTGAGAGTTCTAGGACTTTTTGGAAATGGGAGAACAAGATCTTCAACTTTCATGTTGGGCAAAAATTCATTTGAGGCTTGTATCAAGATGTAAGTTTGAGGATCAAAACTTTCCATTTTTGGTAAGTTTCAATTACAGGCCCAGTTTCCATTTTGGAAAATTTTTGATCTGGCTTCAAATTCTTCCATGATGGTGTTTGGCATGATCTATGATGACTATTTGGACATGAATGAACTCTCACAAACCAATTCCAATCATCCAATCACTGATTAAATGGACAGTTGACCAACAGTTGACTTTTAGGGTTTCTGACTGATTATGCATTGACTGATGACTTCCAAACCCTGATTCCTTGAGAACTTGACTTCAAATGATGTCCCAAGTTGTATGAACTCTTGATTATTGATCATGATGCCCAAATTCCACAAGAATGACCACCATCCACTGCTTTGACTGACAATTGACTTTTTTAGGGTTTTTGACTGTCTATGTATGAACTGATGATTTCCAAGTCTTCAACCCTTGACCAAAATACTTCAAATAGACCTCCAAGCCATGTGAACTTGTTGGACAAACCCCAAGGCCTTGGTTCAATGAGAAATTCCTTTGCTTGCTTGGTTGACTGATCAGGAGATTAGTTTGACCTAATTCTTGATTGCTTGCACTTGAGGCAACTGAGGGACAATGCAAATGCTATGCAATGGATCATGATATGCTATGACCTAATATGAAATTGTATGTATAATGATAGGTGCAAATTTGAGGTGCTACAGCTGCCCCTATTCAATCAGCTGGGAACCCGAACGGATGATAGCAACGGCTGTCAGACTTTTAGGGTAAACAGGGATTGAATACCAAAGGACCGTAGAATTTGCACAGACTGGATATAATACAAAAGAACCACGTCATTTACCGATGACAAACTGCATGACAGCTTCAGAAAAGCAAAACCATTTACCGATGGTTAGAAACTGGGAACTTGATATTTACCGATATCAACTTCAGCAAGACCATTTACCGATGGCGGCTGGGGAAAACAAACTTCTGAAAATCAAAACCATTTACCGATGGTTAAAATTGGAAACTTTGATATTTACCGATATCAACTTCAGCACGACCATTTACCGATGGCTGCTGGGAAACAGATTGATGTTGAAATGAAGCCAGACCATTTACCGATGGTGGCTTCAAAGAAACCTGACATTTACCGATGTCAACTTAGCAAGACCATTTACCGATGGTTAGAACTGGGACCTTGATATTTACCGATATCAACTTCAGCACGACCATTTACCGATGGCTGCTGGGAAACAGATCTGATGCAGAAAGGAAGCAAGACCATTTACCGATGGTGGCTTCAAAGAAACTGGACATTTACCGATGTCAACTTAGCAAGACCATTTACTGATGGCTGCTGCAAATGGGGATCTGATATTTACCGATATCGAAGAAAACTGGGCCATTTACCGATGGCATCTCCGCTTGGGGAGGAACAAAATCTTTGTGGTGTAATCAGACAAGATGTTTACCGACGACTTCTGGGGATTTTGATTTTATTGACCAGACATTTACCGATGACTGGGATGAGACTCGATGTTTACCGACATCGAAAGATGATGTTTACCGACATCCAAAGAAATGACCAGACATTTACCGATGACTGGGAATGAGACTCGATGTTTACCGACACCGAAACAATGGCGTTTACCGACACCAAAAAGAATGACCAGACATTTACTGATGACTGGGATGAGAAATTTATTGGTGAGAGACAAACAAATATTCGCAACTGGAAACCAGATAGGACATTTACAGATGACTCTACTGGGGATTTCTAGCTGGGGATTTGTCAGACATTTACCGATGACTGAGGAAAAGACTCGATGTTTACCGACATCGAAAGATGATGTTTACCGACATCAAAAAAAATGACCAGACATTTACCGATGACTGGAGTGAGACTCGATGTTTACCGACACCGAAACAATGGTGTTTACCGACACCAAAAATGATGACCAGACATTTACCGATGACTGGAGAGAAAACTCGATGTTTATAGACACCGAAACAATGGTGTTTACCGACACCAAAAAATGATGACCAGACATTTACCGATGACTGGATAAAATATCCGATGTTTACAGACACCGAAACAATGGTGTTTACCGACACCAAAAAATGATGACCAGACATTTACCGATGACTGGAGAGAAAACTCGATGTTTACAGACACCGAAACAATGGTGTTTACCGACACCAAAAGTGATGACCAGACATTTACCGATGACTGGATAAAATATCCGATGTTTACAGACACCGAAACAATGGTGTTTACCGACACCAAAAGTGATGACCAGACATTTACAGATGACTGGGAAGAAAACCGATGTTTACAGACACCGAAACAATGGTGTTTACCGACACCAAACAAAAGAAACACACGCGGGTGCTAACACGACACTTACCGGTATCACAAGAATGACACCTTAGATATGTCAAGGCAAGGTTGACCACTTGCTGGGGGTCTCACTGAGGAGAAACAAACTTTCTGTCACCAACGGGTGAGGTAGTAAACCTTCGTGGAGATACCAATCCTGAACGCTGTCAAGAGCAACTGTAGCAGACTTGTTGTGCTAATGAAATGATCCGCCTCTGCCGGGGATATGGTCTGGTGAATTTAACACATGAAATGCATATGTTTGAATTTTTCTATGGCGTAATGCTCCATATTGAATGGAAATGCTACGCGATTTGAGGATGCGATGATTACTACATGCAAAATGCAAATGATGAAAAACTCCGGCTGGGGAGCCAAAATGATCAGATACTCTGACTCTGTGGGGAGACTCCTCTTGGGGAAATATTCTGCGGGGAATTCTGCTTGAGGAATGGTAAAGCGACTTCACACTCGTGTTGAAGCATAACACTGCTGCTGGGGAAAGGTAAACTCCGCTGGGGATATCCTTCAGTCCACGGGTAGAATAAATGCTGGAGATAAAATTCAATGAACCTGCCTCACTCGGGGAGGAAATGGCAAATACAGGCCGGCTGGGGATAGGCAATCCTTAGATCTGTTGGGGAATAGAGGGCACTATCCACAGACGTCTTCGCGGGGGAACATAGCTCTGATAGCTTCCAAACTTGCTTGGGGAAAATATCTGCTAAGGAAGCGTCCTCACAGATGCCAATCTGAAAAACAGCGCAACAAAATGCCCCAGGGGGATACATGGACAAGATACGCTCAAGTGTCCTCAACATTCAAAATGATTTTCAAATGTTTCATTTTTCTGCATGTTATTGTATAGCCTCCATGTTTTACATATGCAATGCTTATCAAAAATCCGGACATTTTGCAAACAAAACAGTAAAAATAAAAACAAGAGAGCTATTTATCTGAATAACGACTTTTATTGATTGAAAATGTGCCTGAAGAGGCAAATACATTGGGAAGCAATTCCTAGAAAGAGGTAACTGCGTACAAAAGGAAAAAATCTATCCTAATGGCAACGTGAACACGACATCCACTATTTCCCAATTCTGTTATAACTCACAGATCATCAGTTTTCCTCCCAACTCCTTGCTTTCTGAGAAGAATGACTGGACAGATCACATCTTTCGAGATGGCAGACGACAAAGCTTGATGAAGCACAGACAACTCAGACTGTAGTCTTCGCTTTAATCCCTAATTTTTTTCTGGATCGCCCTTTCGGGTTTTCAATCCACCGGGATACCCATTTTTGCCTAAGCCGCCCTTGCGGGTTTTCGACTTACCGGGTGTACAATTCTTTTCATTTTATCCCTAATTTTTGCCCGAACCTTTTCTTTCTGTTTTTTTGGTTCGACGGGATGCCCATTTTTTGCCTGGACTCTTTTTCTTTTTTGCCCAGCGGGTCAATTTATGCGAAGTATTTTTTGACTACATCTGAGTTGACAGGAGATGGAAAATCTTCACCATCCATAGTTGTAAGCATCAAGGCTCCACCGGAGAAGACCTTCTTCACGACATACGGACCTTCATAATTAGGAGTCCACTTGCCCCTGTTATCTGTACCGGGAGGGAGGATCCTCTTCAAAACTAGATCACCGATCTGATAGCTTCGAGGACGCACTTTCTGATCAAAGGCTCGTTTCATCCTTCTCTGATACAACTGTCCATGGCATACAGCTGCTAGCCGTCTCTCCTCGATAAGGCTCAACTCGTTAAACCTTGTTCGAATCCACTCGGCTTCGTCCAGTTCGACGTCCAATAAAACTCTCAGAGAAGGAATCTCCACTTCAACAGGTAGGACAGCTTCCATACCATACACAAGGGAGTAAGGGGTTGCCCCGGTCGACGTACGTACTGAGGTACGGTACCCATGCAAAGCGAAAGGCAGCATCTCATGCCAATCCTTGTACGTGACGACCATCTTCTGCACAATCTTCTTGATATTCTTGTTTGCCGCTTCTACAGCACCATTCATCTTCGGTCTGTAAGGAGAAGAATTGTGATGTTCAATCTTGAAATCTTTACAAAGCTCTTTCATCATCTTGTTGTTGAGATTCGAACCATTGTCAGTGATGATTCTCTCAGGAACTCCATAACGACAGATGATTTCTTTCTTGATGAACCGGGTAACCACTTGTTTGGTGACGTTAGCATAGGAAGCTGCTTCCACCCATTTGGTGAAATAGTCAATCGCAACCAAGATGAAGCGATGTCCGTTCGAAGCAGTGGGCTCAATCTTCCCGATCATATCAATGCCCCACATGGCAAACGGCCAAGGCGAATTCATGATATTCAGAGGGCTTGGTGGTACGTGCACCTTATCAGCATAGATTTGACACTTATGGCACTTCCGAGCATACTTGAAACAATCGGATTCCATAGTCATCCAGTAATAACCCGCTCTCAACAATTTCTTAGCCATTGCATGTCCGCCGGCATGAGTACCGAAGGAACCTTCATGAACTTCTTGCATTAACATGTCTGCCTCGGGTCTGTCCACGCATCTGAGCAAGACCATGTCAAAGTTTCTCTTATACAACACATCATCCTGATTCAAATAGAAGCTTCCAGCTAGCCTCCTCAGGGTTTTCTTGTCATTCTTCGACGCACCTTCAGGATACTCCTGAGTCTTTAGGAAGTTCTTGATGTCATAATACCACGGCTTCTCATCAATCACAACAGACTCGGCTGCAAACACATACGCAGGCCTCTCGAGTCGATTCACCGCAACATGTGGCACATGATTCCACCAATGAACTTTGATCATAGACGACAAAGTAGCCAAGGCATCAGCCATCTGATTCTCATCCCGGGGGACATGATACAACTTCACCTTCTTGAAGAACGTCAGTATTCTTCTGGTGTAATCTCTATACGGAATCAAATGCGGCTGATTCGTATTCCAATCTCCATTGACTTGATTGACCACTAGAGCTGAATCTCCCAAATATATCAAGTGTTTTGATCCTCAGATCAATGGCTTCTTCTATCCCCATGATACAAGCCTCATACTCAGCTTCGTTGTTGGTGACGTCAAACGTCAATCTGGCAGAAAAAGGTATATGAGCACCTTTAGGATTGATCAATACTGCCCCAACACCATTACCATTCATATTCACAGCCCCATCAAACATCAGTGTCCATTTGTCATCTGGATCCGGTCCTTCCTCGACAAGAGGCTCTTCGCAATCTTTCATCTTAAGATACATGATGTCTTCATCAGGGAATTCAAACATCATAGGCTGATAATCTTCAATCGGTTGTTCGGCAAGATAGTCTGACAGAATACTACCTTTGATAGCCTTTTGTGACGTGTACTGAATATCATATTCTGTTAGAATCATCTGCCAACGGGCAACACGTCCGGTGAGAGCTGGTTTCTCAAAGATGTATTTCACTGGATCCATCTTAGAAATCAACAAGGTAGTATGGTTCAACATATACTGTCTTAGTCGGCGAGCAGCCCAGGCCAAAGCACAACAAGTTTTCTCGAGCAGTGAATATCTTGTTTCACAGTCGGTAAACTTTTTGCTAAGGTAGTATATGGCATGCTCTTTTCGACCAGACTCGTCATGCTGTCCCAATACACACCCCATCGAGTTCTCAGTCACTGACAGATACATTATCAGAGGTCTCCCTGGAACTGGAGGTATAAGGATTGGAGGTTTCTGTAAATACTCTTTTATCTTGTCAAAGGCTTTCTGACAATCATCATTCCACTTGATCGCTTGATTCTTTCTGAGCAGTTTGAAAATTGGTTCACACGTAGCAGTTAGGTGAGATATAAACCTTGCAATATAGTTCAACCTCCCTAAAAACCCACGGACTTGCTTCTCCGTTTTCGGTTCAGGCATCTCCTGAATAGCTTTGACTTTAGCTGGATCAACCTCAATCCCTTTCTCACTGACAATGAAGCCTAAGAGCTTCCCTGATCTCACCCCAAACGTACACTTGTTCGGATTCAACCTCAGCTTGAACTTTCTCAACCGGTCAAACAGCTTCTGCAAATTAACCAGGTGCTCCTCTTCTGTCTGCGACTTCGCAATCATATCGTCCACGTACACTTCAATTTCTTTGTGCATCATGTCATGAAAGAGAGTCGTCATTGCCCTCTCATAGGTAGCACCAGCATTCTTCAGCCCAAATGGCATCACCTTATAGCAGAACGTGCCCCAAGGTGTAATGAACGTCGTCTTTTCCATATCCTCTGGCGCCATCTTGATCTGATTATATCCAGAGAAACCATCCATGAAAGAGAATACCGAGGATTGAGCCGTATTATCAACCAATACATCAATGTGAGGTAATGGGAAATCATCTTTCGGACTCGCTCTATTCAAATCCCGGTAATCGACACACATTCTGACTTTACCATCCTTCTTCGGCACAGGAACGATGTTGGCCACCCACGGTGGATAACTGGTAACAGCCAGAAAACCTGCATCCCACTGCTTCTGAACCTCTTCCTTGATCTTAGTTGCCATGTCAGGACTCGTTCTACGAAGCTTCTGCTTGACCGAAGGACATCCTTCCCTAAGAGGTAATCGATGCATCACAATGTCTGTATCTAAACCAGGCATATCTTGATACGACCAGGCGAACACTTCCACATATTCTCTCAGCATCTCAATCAGCCTCCTCTTGACAGAGTCCTCTAAAGCAGCCCCAATCTTGATTTCTCTTTTGGCGTCTTCAGTACCCAGATTAATAGTTTCCAACTCCTCCTGATGAGGTTGGATGACCCTTTCCTCCTGCTTCAGTAATCTGGCCAATTCTGCAGGGAGTTCACAGTCTTCCTCACTCTCCTCTTCAGCTTGGTAGATGGGATTATCGAAATCATACTGAGCCATAACAGAACTGTTCATAGTGAATGCCATAAGATCGCTTCTGCATGTTTGATGCTTTGTTTTAGAAAAAGAGTTCAATAAAGTCACAAAAACAAAAAACATTGCCATTTTTATTGTTTTGAAAAAAGTGAAAACAGAAAACAGAAAGACAGGGATCACAAATTTGTTCAAAAAATGTCCTTCATTAATGATAATCATTAAAACATGATGAGGCCCTACAAAATGAATCACTACGCCTTGGGCAGAACGTAGGATTTTCATGCAAAATGACAAAACAACAGAAAATTACTTTGTCAGAAGAGTAACTTGAACCACTTCTTCAGCCGTCCAGTTGTTGATAGACCCCCCTGGTGCACACGGGCGAACCCAGTTGTCCAAATCACAATCACTGTCACAGTCTTCACTACCGGTTGCAGAGACGTCGCCATGATTCATCAGCCCAGCGCTGGTGAAGGTACTCGGACCCGCTTGACCATTCTGCTCTGCTTGGAGAGGCTCATAACCAACGCCAAATTTGTCTTCTTTAACCGGCAAATCCACCATCTTGCCCCAGCCTTCAGCTTTGCCAGAATCAACAACCTCCTTAGCCTGCTTGTAAGAAGTAATTGAAACACCTGGCTTTCTCTGCTCAGCGTACGCCACTTTCTCAAGAGCCACAGTCTCAAATGCCTGGCACAAGGTTTCGTGGATCTCGCCATCCACCTCAACATATTTGAACGAGGATAGATGACTCACCAGAATCTCTTCTTCACCGCACACAGTCACAATCTGACCGTTCCAGACATACTTGAGCTTTTGATGGAGAGTCGACGAGACTGCCCCTGCTGCATGAATCCATGGACGCCCCAACAAACAACTATAGGCAGGCTGGATGTCCATAACATAGAAGATGATATCGAATACCTCAGGACCTATCTTCACAGGCAAGGTAACTTCTCCACACACAGAACGTTTGGAACCGTCGAAAGCACGAACGATCAGGTCACTGGGATTAAGCACAAACCCTTCCGCATCAATCTTCCTCAGAATCTGCTTAGGCAACACATTCAGCGACGACCCGGTGTCTACCAATACGTGAGACAACACTGCCCCCTTGCACTCCATGGTGATGTGCAAGGCTTTGTTATGGTTTCGCCCCTCAGGCGGTAAGTCCAAGTTGGTGAAACCCACACCATGCCTGGTGCTCACATTGGCCATCACACCCTCCAGTTGATTGACAGAAATCTCCTGAGGCACGTAAGCCAGATTCAACATCTTTAGCAAGGCATTACGGTGTGCTTCAGAGCACATTAACAGTGAAAGTATAGAAATCTTGGACGGAGTTTGATTCAACTGATCTACAATCTTGTAGTCACTCTTCTTGATTATCTTCATAAACTCCTCCACATCTTTCTCGAATGACCCCTCGGGCGCTTCCTTCTGGACAGGTTCTTCCTCAACCACAGCTTGCTTCCCCTTTGCTTTGGCGAGAGCTTCAGCATTATTGTCCCTCAAAGGCTGCGGTGCAAACAGACGACCGCTTCTGGTAAAACCTCCTGGACCCCCTACATTATCCACAGCCGGACCAACACTTGTAGGAACTCTATTCGGTACACCAATTGTCACTGGAGTTTGATTCACTGGTCTTGTCTGACTTTCAGCCCTTCTGTAACTGCGGTGAGCATTATCATACTTCCACGGCACGGCTCTACTATTCTCAACAGCCCTTCTTCCAGACGCAACGATAGTAGTTGGAGCACTGATGGTTACAGGCACGGGAATGGTAACTGGGGTACCATTTGCTGCAGGTGCACTGACGACCCTTGGTCCACGTTCTTCAGATGGTTTAAAGTAAATGGTGATAGTTGACGCTGTTCCACGATCCTTTACAGCCCTACTGAATTGCAAACAACCCTCATCCATCATACCCTGGATACCGGTCCTCAACTGGTCGCAACCATTCTCAGATTCTGCACAGCCCAAACAATCTTCATCACAGCCTGGGTAGACACCCCCATTCAGCAGACGACCCTTCACGACTAGCAGAGAAGTCTGAACATCATCAACATTAACAACCAGATCTTCAGCTTCTTTCCCTTCAATATTGTTCACTCTATGCCCACCATGCTGAGGCATAGGGTTGTTTACGACATTAGGCACTGGAGCGAAGTTGATTGCCTTGGCATCGATCAAATCTTGAACCTTGTGCTGGAGAGCTCGACACTTCTCAGTATGGTGGCCTGGTGCCCCAGAGTGAAAGTCACAACGGGCGTTGGCGTCGTATCCAGGAGGCAATACTGTAGGCGGAGCCATTGTACGCAACTCAATCATCCCCAACCTGAGTAGTTCGGGTAGTAGCTCTGCGTAAGACATAGGCAGAGGATCAAATTTTCTATCAGCCTGTAACTTCTGCCTAGGCTGGAAAGGACGCTGCTGTTGTTGTTGATGTTGTTGCGGTTGTTGAACTCTTTGTTGTTGTTGACGAGGTTGAGGTGTCGGAATGGTTACTGCAGCAGCTTGACGGTATTCAATTCTGTTCTGATCTCTGCGGTGTTGAACAGCATTAGTTTCACCCTCCCTCTTCGACGAGGTGCCCCAACAAACGGCTTCCTAGAAGAAGAGGAACCAGCATCTTGAATCTTCCCAGTTTGATCAAACTCTCAGTCCTCTCTCCACAAATGACAACATCAGAAAAACTACCGAATGGGCAGCTCCCCATCCGGTCCATAAACACACCTTGAAGAGTACCAATAAACATATCTGTCAACTCCCTCTCCAGCATAGGGGGTTGAACTCTAGCAGCCAATTCACGCCACCTCTGGGCATACTCCTTGAAGCTTTCATTGGATTTCTGACATAGACTCTGCAGCTGAGTCCGGCTCGGTGCCATGTCCATGTTGTGTTTGTATTGCCTCAAAAAGGCCTCACCCAGATCTCTCCAGCATCGGATTGAATCTCTCTTCAATTCCATGTACCAGTCCAAAGAAGCCCCAGATAGACTATCTTGGAAAAAATACATCCACATCTTTTCATCATCGGTATACGCAGAGATTTTTCGATAATAAGCCTGCACATGGGTGCGAGGGCAAGAAGTACCATTGTATTTGTCGAAGGACGGTGCTTTGAACTTGTGAGGGATTCTCAAACCTTCAACCAATCCCATATTAGTAACATCAAAACCGAGAGAATTCTGACTTTCCATAGCACGGATCTTCTCAGCAAGAGCTTCAACTTTGCGGTCTCTCTAATTAACCCTTCCCAGAACGTCTTCGTCTTCACTGAGCAGAGAGAACATATCCTCTTGTCTGTCAACAATCGGAACAGGATTACGGGCCGGAGCACGGACTACTCTGGCATTAGCGGCATCTGGAACAATAGGTTGACCGTTGATTCGAATACCTCCCAACTCATCACCTACAGCATAGTTGTTGACGGGTACAGCAGCAGCAACATTGTTATCATTGACCGGACCTCCCTCTGGCGGAGCATGGTTGATCGGTGGATTTGCAGCCTCTTGTCTCTGAACCATGGCTCGGAGTTCTTCTTGACCTTGCGCAACCCCTTGCATCATATTCATAAACTGGGCCATGCTAGCCTTCATCTCAGCCAACTCAGCTTGAAATTGATCCATACTTCTCTGTTGATTCAGTCTTGTTGAGTAGCGGTGCGGACGTTGATCAGCTATCCTGCCTGAACAGGAACCAAGAGTGAGAAGTCACGATCAAGAACACCTGTTATGCAAAATGATATGAGTATGATGCTAATGATGCGTATGATGCACATGATATGCTCATTTCTCAGGCATTCAAAGAGCCTGACCCATCCTGAAAAGATGGCAACCTGCAGCAACAAGAGAACAATAGATACAAGGGAATGCTGACATCCTTATACATTCATAAGGGTGAAAAGGCATAACAACCAATGTCAACAGAATATCTGAATAAACAACGTACAAAGAAAAAGAATCCCATCCAACAAGCCTGGAGGTGATTCTTAACAAAAAGATCCAAGAGATGGCTTACACGCAAATGAATCCCATCCAACAACCTGGAGGTGATTCTCAACAAAATACAATCAGAGATACAAACTAAGACAGACGGTCTTCTGGAATGAGGGTCTTCAGGTAATGGCACTGGTCGATCAACAGTGAGCATTCTGAACAATCTGGTAGAGGGGTGATCTTCTCCTTCAACTGTCTTCTGAGCTCCAAGACTTCTCCTCCAAGGTGGTCCTCTGATGCCTGTCTCAAGTCTACTTCCTTCTTCAACTGGATGTCTTTATCTCTGAGTTGCTTCTCCAAGTCTCTGATCTTCTTCTGATAGTTGGCTTCTGCTCTCTGCAGTCTCAAGCGCTCCCGGTGTTCTGCGTCTAACATGCTCTCCATCTCCTCGTAGGATCTCTTCTTGCTTCTCAGTCTGCTAGCATCTTCTCCTTGCACTCCCCTGAGTTGATGGGCCAAGTGCAGCTTATCAACCTGAGCTTTGTACAACTCCATCTGAGTGTCTTGCTCCTTCTCTCTCAGACGACGACTTTCCATCAGGGCTTGCTTATAGTGCTCAGTAGGCACACTATCAGCAAGAACAAAGGTGGTTGCTCCTGCAACGGCTCCATCCTATCGTAGGGTAATAACAAAATTTCTACTCTCTTCTTGACCCAATCAGTGTAATCGGGCATAGCAATGGCAAACTTCTTCCCCAAGACGGATCCATCTCTGACGCCAATGGACTTCCAAGCTCTCCCAATCTGCTCCAACCTAACAGGGTCATCCTTCTTCTCAAAGTACACACTCTCAGCTATCTCAGCTTCACGTGGTCTTCTACTCATAACAAAACCTAACTGGCGAAGAGAAAGAACTGGATTATAATTTATACAACCCTTGGTCCCCACGAGTGGCACATTCCGGAATTCTCCACAGCTCATAATAACATTCTTCACATTCATCCGGTAAGATTGCCACCTGATGTCATAAGATGTGAGCGACATGATCCTCTGAGTCCACTTCAGAGTGCTCTGGGTATCCACAAACGGTCCACTGGCTGGCAGAAGAGACATGAACCATTTGAATAGGAGAGGTAGACAGCACCTGATGGCTCCACCCCTACCATGCCTACTGTGGATGGCATAGTAAGTATCAGCTAGAAGAGTAGGGATTGGATTCCCTCTGATGAAAATGCTGATAGCAGTGAAGTCAATGAAATTTGGCATACTGGGAAATAGGATGATCCCATAGATCATGGCAGCTAGCTGTGCGTGAAAACTTCCCAATTCCCCTTTCTGCTTCAACTCTGGCTATTCTCAGAAGAAACTTCAACGGCAGACCCACAACTCCCCCACTGGGCTTCCAATTATCACAAACTTCCTTAACACTCAACCGGAGAGCTCTGGCAACAACCTTAAAGTCAACCTCCTTTGGTACGTCCAAGAAAGGAACCTGATGCTGAATCGGGATGCTCAACAATATAGAATACTCCTCGAGAGTAGGTGCTAACTGGTAATCTTGGAACGTGAAACATCTAAGCTCCGGGTCATAGAACTGAAGAAGTGTCTGCAACGGCACCGGGTCAACTACTGTCTTCAACACTGTCAGGATATCCCCATACTGATTCACGAAACCCCCCAGACGATCACTGGTCACAAGACTGCCCAACTCAATCAGAGGCGTCAAAGGCTCCCGGTGGAAAACGTAGATACAAGTCTTCCGCTTCAACTCTGGGACTGTTGCCATCTCTATCAGTGAACAAGCTCTGGAATGTACCTGAGAAATGATATGCATGCAGGGATTAGTTTTTTTTCTTTTTTTTTCTCTTTTTTTTTCTTTTTTTTTTTTTTCTTTTTTTTTTTTTTTGCGTTTCTTTTTGAAAATAAATATGCTATGATGCACATGATGCAGACACAACTGGCTGGCGGTGCATCTCTGATCACAAAGTCGAAGCTTCGGTCTAAACTCAGAACCCAAATCCAACTTGAAAACCCAAGGTCAACTGAATATACTGTTGTCTGAACCCAAAAGTCACCAACAGAACCATAAGTCACCAACAGAACCATAAGTCACCAACAGTACCTGTAATGATGAACCCTTCCCCACTCACGGGTGTAGTCTAGGCCAGGGTAAGGTCAAGAGAAACGCAGGATAAACAACCCTTTCAAGAATATCATCCTGTGCACACCCGATGTATGCACCGATAATACCCCATCAGAGTCTGAACTGCTCGTGATATCAATGTTCCGCTAAGTGGCGTACACCACCCGCTTCCCATGAATCACTCTATTCCTAGGTTTCCTAGATTTCACTCATGGCCTGGGTATTGGGCCTTTTACCTCATAGAACTCCCACCCCAACAGAGAGAAACAGACAACCAGCCAGGTGAACAGATGAATATGAGTGCAAACATAATTACAAACATAAATGCAAACAATAGATAATGAATGCAAACAGTAAATAATGAATGCAATAAATAAACACAGCACAAAGCAACCAAAAACCTAACCTAGAGAGCGCTAGGAGAGACTCGCTTAGGGAAGATGGACCAGCATAGGTCAACTTCTCTATTTATCCCCAGCAGAGTCGCCAGCTGTCGCATCGCGCGAAAAACCGGCGGGAAAGAAAGAACAGCAGAGCCGCCACCGTGCGTTATTTATCCCAAAAGAGGGAAAGGAAACGCTCAGAGTAAACCTGGGAAAGAACATGGTCTCGCGACCAAAGAGTATGGGTTCAGGAGTCGGTTATGCGAAGGGAAGGTATTAGCACCCCTACGCATCCGTAGTACTCTACGGGATCCACGCACAAAAGAAAGGAAAATTGGTTGCTAAACGCTGCTCAAATACTCACACACACTGGCTGAAAGAAACGCAAGAAACTGACTGAAACTGACTCGGCAGGATGTCGCATCCTGGGCCTACTTAGTCTATCAGGCATAGACATCAGAGTCGAAGTAGTTCGGACTGGGGAAACGACACATGCTCGCTAGGATATCGCATCCTATGCATACGTATCTTCTCGGACGAGAGAAGAATCAGAGCATTCGTAGCTCGGCTGACACGCGCACAAACAACACAGGCAAACGTGGAGCCCGACTGCCAATCACTGGACTTACATCGGCATCCGAACCAAAACGCACTCAAGAGGGCAAACATGGAGCCTGAATGCCAATTGCTGGACTTACATCAGCATCCGAACCAAACACACGCACACTGGAACCCAAATGCCACTCGATGGACTTACATCAGCTTCCAAGCACACAACAACACAACAAGTTAATAGGGAGTCGGGGACTCGAGCCTATAACTGTCAAGCACACACTCAAACAGACAGACAACAAATTGCTAAGGAGTCAGGCACTCGAGCCTAGCAACTGTCAGACAACACACACAAAAAGAAAAGGGCGCCCGGAGAGATCAGCTCAATCTCCTGCCTACATACTTCATCTGGTATGAAGATCAGGGCGATGTAGTTCCCCTACGCAGGGATAAAGGACTAGCCTAACCAGATAACAGAGGGAGACACAACTAGGGAGACTACGACTCGAGCCTAGATGTTATCATGCAAATCATCCCTAAGTTAAGGTTTCTAGCTAAATGGCACAAGGGCCAACCTATCCTAAGCATGGCTCGCACAGGAAGCAAGCCACACACACTTAACTTGCACAGGAAGCAAGCCAAGCAAAACCTAACTTGCACAGGAAGCAAGTCTAAACTAATCCTAACTTGCACAGGAAGCAAGTCAAACAATCCTATCTTGCACAGGAAGCAAGTCAAACAATCCTACAAGCACAGATAGCACACGCTATACACAAACAAGTGGCTCAAACAAGGGTTAGGTTTTAGTCAAGGGGTCACATCAACCTCGACAAACAAACCTCTGGAATGGGGTGAGTGTTGCTCTTAACCTTGCCATTGAGAGACTAAGGTGAAGCAGATGAAAGGTGATGAGGGGTGTGCCTCATTGCTTCTATCCCTGGCCAGGGAGAGCATTTGACAAGAATGTGTGGGTCCAGAAGGGGGAACCCTTCTACACATTTGAAACTGACTCAACTGTACAGTTGTACAAGATCTTGGGTTTGTATCTGAAATGCATCAACACAGTGGTGTGAGCAAAGCAGATGACACACTGAATAGTGGGGGATAGATTGCATATCCCTACCTTCCACCAATTGCCTCTTCACTTAGGAGGTCTTTGACTCTATGCAAGGACAAAGTTAAACAGTCACAAACATTGCCTCCTAAGGAGGACTTCAGACAGTTGCCTGGCCAAGTAACAGGCCAGGTCTTCCAGACTACATGAAGACAAAGAGACATACCTCAATGCAAATTGCTTATACAAGCAAAGCAAAGCAAAAAGTTCACAAGGAACTAAGCAACTAAAGCACCTGAAACAGTCAAGTAGATGTTAGTATGCAACTTCAAACAAAACAACAGAAACAGACACCAATAGTCAATTAGGGGCACATGGATGTGCAAGGCACAAGGCTTTAGGCATGTGAGCCAAGCCGCCTACAAAACAAAGAGGTTAGACAATGATACTTGAGTAAGCTCAATCAAAAGATTGGTCTTAATGGCCATTTGATGGTCAACCTGAAAACACAAACTCAAAGGTGAGTAACAGGACCACTAGGGCAGGCCTAGGGTCAAAAGTGAATGAGAAAGTCCAAACAGCAAGGGGTAAGTATCCAAAATCATGTTCAAACAATTAGGAAACAAAACCAATTGGGTTCACATTCATATCAATCATCATCATCATTTCATGAACCATTTAGGTCAAAACATGGCAAACAGGAGCTCATAGAAGTCAACAGCAAGACTTGCATCAAAAGCAATCTAAACATTTTCCAAAAATCATCAATAAATCATGATCAAACCTAACACATAGCATGGTAAGCATGTCAAATTTCATCCCATTTGGGCAAGTGGAAGGCAGTCAATGAAAATCAGAAAGTCAAAGCCAATTTGAACATGCTCAAAGAAGTCAACCAAACATGCATCTACTTAGAAAAATCATAAGTCAAGAATGGTGTATGATAAATGAGTGGGATCAAAACCATGGCAAAGATGAGGATGTCCAGTTATCTCATGCAAAATTTCATGTCCATCCAATAAAGTATGAGAATTTCACAAATGAAATGGGAACATGTGTCACACAAAGTCAACATTTGACTAGGCAGGGAGGAAAAATCTCAAACAAATGGAAAATAGTTCAAATAAATCCAAGAAAATTCACATGTAATCTAGACATACAAGAGTAGGTTCATGCAAAATTTGGGATCAATTGGAGGTCAAGAAGCATGGCTATGAAAATCATGAAGTTGGACATCAATGGTGTGACACAAATTGTCACACCCTAATTCAAAAAATCATAACTCACAAACCACAAATGATAAATTCACAAACTCTACACCAAAATCACCATGAGTGTGTCTAGTTTAAACACAAAAAATTTGGGAGCCATTTGATAAAGTATCACCATTTCACAAATGTTTTGGCAAAGTGTACAAAATATGGTCACATAAACAAAGCCCTAGTACATTTAATTTTCCATATGAGCACAATTTGAATAAAAATGCTTATAAAAAACTAGATGAAAAATGGAAAATAATGCAAAAAGTCCCATCCCAATTGGATCATCCCTTAATTATTTGTGAATTTTTGAAGTTTGTATGAAATAAAAGATGAAAATGCAAGGAAATGTTATTGATTAATTATTTAATAAATATACATAAAAAAAAAAGAGAGAAAGCGACACATGTCGCGCAGTGGAGCGCTATCGTTCCAAGTGAATGGGATTCAGGATCCCCAACAGTGGGGCCCACGGCCACTTGCATTAATGCCTGGCCCACGGTCACTTCGGTACAGCATGTTCCCAACATCAATTGCCATGTTTTCCTTTACGCAGCAACAGCAGTGACAATTTAAGGGGATTTTAAATCCCAGCCAGCGGGACCCACGTCCTGTAACACGTCCGCATGGCCTATTCCCTCAACCAATCAATGTGTTTCATTTAGAAACACAATGCACAGCCAGCAAGTGCCCCTAGGATGTACGGCGCGGCAAGGAAAAGAAAGGAAAAAAAGAAAAACAATGGTAGCAGCAACATACAGTATTCACATTTGCAGAAAAAACATTGGCAGTAGCAACAAGTTCATCAGCATAAACCCAGGCCAAAACTTTTCCTCTCCAAATTCAAAAACAAAAACACCAAAATGTTCATTTAAATACGCACATCCATAATCCAACCTTCATATTCACTAAATCAACTTATTGTGGAAGAATTAAACACAAACATATTTGAGTATGAAACTTAAAATCCATATATTTCTCTCAATATGCAACCGTTTTTCACAAAATTTACATCTATAGAATCAGGGTGAAAGGAACCTCATGATTATATGCTTATAAACAAGAAATAAGCCACGCGAAATCTGACCTTTAAGGAACAACAACCATGGAATCTGCGATTTCAAAGCTCCATATGTGAAAACAGGAGTGCATTTACGCTTCAATGGATGAATGAAATGAAGATTACGACTCAGTTATGATCCCTTTCCGCGAATGCTCCAACTGTTTTGTGAATCCTCAAGCTCATGACAGCTGCAATTTCTACTCATCTTGCTCGAAAAATGCTTCAACAGGTCCTCATCTGCACTTGAATTAGTGATTGGAGTATAATACCTTCAGGAAAGATCAAGGTTTGAAGCAAAAAGTTGGAAAAAGGTCCTTGAGATTTTTTGAGAATGAATGGATTTCTGAGTTTTTGAGGCGGCTGCTAGTGTTTTCTATTGACAGAAGAATGATATTAAGGTCTGCTGTTGGTGAAACAATCCGTGGCCAAGCTCAGTTCTCTTGAAGTTTTTTGACTGGTTTTTGCAAAAGTGTAAAAGATGATATTTTTTAGAATCAGTGAATTCTGTGTTGCAATCTGTTTGATGCTGCCACTAATGTTTCAAAAGTGACAGAAAATCCATGATAAAATCTCTGTTATGTGATGTGGTACAAAGGATGGTTTATGGAAGTATGGGTGGATTTAGTGAAAACATGTACTTTTCTTCCAAAATTCAAGCAAGCAAGGAATGGCTTTTCTGTTGGTTTTAGGCTGCAAAATGAGGCTCCAATTGACAGCAAAATGATGCATAATGCTGCTGTTCTTTTGAGGTACAAGGCATGGTATGGAGTAGCATGGTTTAGCATGATGAAAGTGTCCTTTTGTTCCAAATTTCAAGCAAGCTAAGCATGGATACATGTACTGCATAATTTGACTTTGCAAACACATTCTAAATGACATTTATGAGCTGTTCCAATTGGCCAAATGTTGAAAAAATGTTTAAATCAAAAAGTCAACTCTTGGTCAAACTTACATTTAAATGAAAAAGGTCAAAATATGCCATTTTGATTGGTGAAGTTTTGGCACATGAAATTTATATTTTTGGAAAGAGGGGATCAAATGTGACTTGTAGGAAAAAACCCCACCAAAATTGGCCAAACGGTTTGGGAGATATGGCCCTCTGAAGTTCAAGATTTTCTGAAATCGATTCGATCATAACTTGCCAACCACACATGGGAATTGAGAGTTCTAGGACTTTTTGGAAATGGGAGAACAAGATCTTCAACTTTCATGTTGGGCAAAAATTCATTTGAGGCTTGTATCAAGATGTAAGTTTGAGGATCAAAACTTTCCATTTTTGGTAAGTTTCAATTACAGGCCCAGTTTCCATTTTGGAAATTTTTTGATCTGGCTTCAAATTCTTCCATGATGGTGTTTGGCATGATCTATGATGACTATTTGGACATGAATGAACTCTCACAAACCAATTCCAATCATCCAATCACTGATTAAATGGACAGTTGACCAACAGTTGACTTTTAGGGTTTCTGACTGATTATGCATTGACTGATGACTTCCAAACCCTGATTCCTTGAGAACTTGACTTCAAATGATGTCCCAAGTTGTATGAACTCTTGATTATTGATCATGATGCCCAAATTCCACAAGAATGACCACCATCCACTGCTTTGACTGACAGTTGACTTTTTTAGGGTTTTTGACTGTCTATGTATGAACTGATGATTTCCAAGTCTTCAACCCTTGACCAAAATACTTCAAATAGACCTCCAAGACATGTGAACTTGTTGGACAAACCCCAAGGCCTTGGTTCAATGAGAAATTCCTTTGCTTGCTTGGTTGACTGATCAGGAGATTAGTTTGACCTAATTCTTGATTGCTTGCACTTGAGGCAACTGAGGGACAATGCAAATGCTATGCAATGGATCATGATATGCTATGACCTAATATGAAATTGTATGTATAATGATAGGTGCAAATTTGAGGTGCTACACCCCCCTCTAACCATTATAATAACTAGAAATAAAGGTTTTTGAGGTGAAAAGCGTGAGATCGGGCATGCATGGTTACCATCTAGGAAGACGTTTCATATTGTGTCCTCTTATATTGGACAGAGGATCTTGTGGCCATAAACGACTTTGAATTTGAATTCTTAATCATCACAGAGAGAGTGTGGGTTACTGTTTTGGACTAGTTTAATATTATGAACTATAGTGAGATTGTTTATCTCGGTCGAGGCAAAGATTAGAAAATTGATTAGTATTTACGTAAGTTTAATTAATGTAGACATTCTCATTTAGGATTTTCTTTCTTATCAATGCTTGTCTGGAAAAGAAAAAATGAGGAGGGAAAGAATGGCCCTCGTGAATGTCCTGAAAAGGAAAGCTTGTCTAGTAAAGAAAAAAAAACGCTCGAGGTGAGCATTGGACTGATAGTCCAAAAATGCATCCTAAAGACATCATGATTAAGGGCAGAAAAAGAGGAGGGTATGGGTATCTTATTAATAACCCCGGACCTCTCAATACCATGAATCCTTAGGACTTTGAAGGGAGTTAGACCCCTGCTCAAGGCCATAAGAAAACGGTGCAATGTATATGGAGATGGTCATTCTAGAGGAAGATTAAGGGTGATGGCCAAAATGGATCACACATCTGAGCGGAAGTCTCCAAAATCAAGTTGAGAGGCATTACATCCCTAACTCTATGGAATAAGAATTATGATTATAAAAGTTAAGTTGGTACTCACGTCCCCTTTATCAAGGACTTTCCCAATGACTTCAAAGTTGTGAGCCAAATGTGAACCAGATATTTGTATGACATGTTGGATAACCATTTGCTATGAGGCTTGATAATGGAGCCCGTATAGTTTAGTTCTCATGACCAAGCGGATAGTTCTCGTCGAGTTTAGAGGGTCATTCTTTCCTAGAGAGGGGGACATTTTTCTCTAAAATAGTTTGTATCTCTCTATTAGAGACCTCGAGTTGACCACTAGTTTGGGGATGATAGGTGTCATACCCTCAAATTAACCCTGCCTCATATCACCTTCTTAAACCCTAATCCATGAGCATACATCTCATACATGTCATCTCATATGCATCTAAGAATCCACAAACCCAAAGCATGGGATTCATCTGTGAAATTTCAAGATCCTCTGGCCATATTGAGGTGTGGTCATGCCACCTTAACTCTAATCTCATCCTCAAGCATCCAACAAAGCTTGAAGGATCATTCAAGGCATCTCACTCATTCCACAAACCCAATTTGGGTGGTGAGTCTGTTGTACCCCAAAATTTGTCCTCCCTCTTTCCTAGTTTTCCATCCAACCATTTGACTTGGGGATCATTTGCATACATTCATAATTCACTCATATGCATCATTCCTCTATTAGTGGATCACCATGGATTCAAAACTTTTGGCTTGTGAAGCTACGGTTTGTGTGGGGATCAAGTTTCAAAAGCATGTTTTAACTATTTCATTAAGCATAGAAGAATTAAAACCTTAATTGTTTGGTGGTGGAGGTATGGATTCAACAAGAGGTTGCCCAGGCAATCCTCAGGGGTCTTCAAAACCCTAATTCTTGATGATATGACAATGGGGTCCTTTGAAGCTTCAATAGGCCCTGTCTTGGCCATCAAAACCCTAATAAAGGCTCATACGTTGGAAGACTTGTTGTTGAAGCATATAGTTTTGTTCAAGGTACTTTCTTGAGGGGTAGGCCTCATGGAAACCCTAATCAAGGAGAGAATGGTCTTGATGGACTAGGTGGCTTGACTTTCCATCTAGTGACATCCAAAACCCTGATTTCATCCACCTTTCACCCACTAACTGGTTGGCACCACCTTGATCTTTGTCTTGGCTTAAGTCTCATGGCTTCCATACCTTGCCCCCTCCTTTGTCATCCCATCTGATCACCTCTAGCACGAGGTTTGCTCCTGTTTCATTTTCACCTGGTCATTAGTCTTAAACCCAATCCATCTTAGCCAATGCTTGGTTGTCTAGTCTATGGATGGTTTTATCCCCCCAAACTACCAAAGCCCATTGGTGTCATAATCCAAGAGGTATTTGTCCTTTTATTCATAGTTAAGCCTTAACCTTGTTTCATTAGGTAGTAGCCTTATTCATTTTAGTCATAACCATGTTCATTACAATTCAAGCACATACAAATACAAAATCCATTGTACAATGAAAGCAACTTAAAAACCACTTTCAAATCATTTTTATTTCTTTCAATCCCTTATAAACCATCACATTGATCATTACATGAAAAATTACAAGCCTTGGTAACTTTTTACCAAATGTTGACTTTGGTCAACATTTGACCAAAGTCAACCCAAATTCCTAAAACCCTAAATTCACCCATAATCATCCATTTACAAGAAAAATACAAAAAAAATGAACTTTGACCAATTGTTGACTTTGGTCAACAGTTGACTTTTTGGTCAACTTTGACCAAAGTCAACTCACCCATTTTTTGACCATTTAAAACCTAATCTAACCTACTTGGCCTTGATTCATCATCCAAATGTCATGATTTTATATGCTTTTGCTTGGTTTCTTCACTTTCAAGTAACTTGGCCTATTTGCCTTGCCAACCATTTTTCACCTTGCCAAATAGGTCCTGCATCTACCACAACCAAACATCATAGTCACATGATCAAATACTATACTTACATTGGCCATTTGCACATGAGATTCAATCACTATTCCATTACATGAACTCAAGCATGACAATAATTTTGCACAAGAACAACACCTCTGTAGCAGGCAGCAAGCCAATAATAGGCAGCACCAAAAATGCATCCTGAAATTCCCTTCAATTTCTAGCAGCACACATTAATACACCATCAGTCCAAACAAAACTACACTTGCTGCAAATTCTGCATCAAACACCTATAACATGAGGTCTACAACACACCATACAATGGCCTGGAACCATATATCTTGCTCATACCAGACCTGAAGCCATCCCTGCAGTTCAGTTCACAATTATTACATACCATATCCAACACCAGTCCAGGTACACACATGCTCAAACCATCCACATCATGCAGCCAGCATGAAGCATAGGCAAGTTTGTTGCAATGCCTAAATGCAAGTCAGCAAGCACCCTTCAGCCATCAATCCAAACATGTAAACCAACCATACATCACACTCCATAAACATGGCCTAACATACTTTACAAATCAATACATTTAGCCACTTGAAACTCACAATAACAGAGGTAATTCCTACAACAATTAGCCCTACAACATGCTATAACCCTGTTGCATTAGATGCCTACATCAAATCCAAAATTCTACAGCAGACCTACAAAATAGCAATAATCAGCAGCAGGGAAATGGTTGACATGAGTTCAGTTCATCATCATTCACAATGTGGTAGCAACAAGTACATTCATCATGGATAGCATCTTGTTCAAGCCACAACATCAGGCCTAACCACATCAGTAACAAACCATACAAACCATTGTAACATCCTGCAACAGGCATGGCTAACTGATGCAACAAGAAATCAAATGACAAGCATACCAAAGGCAGTACATACAAACACTTGCAGCATACAATGTATTGTGACCAACCTATTACAGTTCCAGCAGTGACCACAAGACCAACATATCCTACAGCTCAAAACACCATAAGGTTAAGTCCATAAAAACCACAAAATAAACCCTGTCAGGACAAAAGCTAAAACTAACCAAGTAAACTTGCATCTGAATTGTTACCTACATGTTTATTACCCTGCAACTCGACCATAATACAAGACCTGCAACTAACTGCAACATAAACCAACCTCTTACATTAGCATCATGAACAACAAGCTGACAGAATAAGGAAGTTGGTTAAATATTGCAGTATAACACACAACCATCATTGATAGTGTAGCAGAGCCATAAGCAGAAACTGCAATATATCCAATAGGTTGGTGCAGACAGTGGAAAACCTAGACCTGTAATGGCTTACATGAACACCCTACAATGTATAGCTGATAAACAACAATGTAAGCATTTATCAATGAAGCTTTAAACCAGAGTAGAGGCATAGTAGTACCTGTCCATTGGAAGTGCAAAGTTCATAACCAAGCAATTGATCCACCTGCATCCTAACAACATAACATTAACCTGTTTCAGCCATAACCTAACATTGCTTAGGAAAATGCATTAACCAAGTTGGTGTTAAGGAGTGAACTGGTTCAACAGGTCACCACTCGAGTTTCAAGACCAAATTCATTTAAGTGTTAACCTACACCAACCAGTCAAAGGCAAACAAGTCCCTAATCACTTAACGTTCACCAATTAACCAACTTAAGATGGCACTAACTAACCTCTAACTCAGTGAGCTAACTAACCGAACTCACTGAGTTTATTCTAACAGTTTCCCAAGCTAACTCCAAACTTAAATCATAACTAACTCCTAACCTACATCAATCCAAACCTCACTCCTATTTAAACAGTATCATCACCATCATTCAATCACTTTTTGCATTACCTACAAACTCACTCTCACTCTACAATAATCTCTCCCTCACCATTCACTCAGAGCTCTCATTTCTCCTAAGCCATTGAAGCTTCAAATTGCTTGAGCTAGACCTCATCACTCACGTTTCATCGTTCCCAATTTCCAGAAGAAAGAAGAAGAAGAAGAAGAATAAGAAGAAGAATAAAGAAGAAGAAGAAGAAGAAGAAGAAGAAGAAGAAGAAGAAGAAGATAGGAAGAAGAGAAGAGGACGAATTGTGAAATAAAAAACACACCTGTCAAATTTTTCGGTCTTCTTCTCCGGTAAGTCAATCTCCAATCTTAGCTTTTTTCATGTTTTCAAGTCACCAGAGCGTAGAGCCTAGGGAGAGGATTTCAAGCCCCATGGTGGTAGAGGCCAATTCACTTCGGATTCCATTTAATTTGAGAATGATAACTTAGGGTTCTTCCAAGAAATCCTTCGATTTGGCTTACACTAAAATAATTTCATCAAAACACTCCCAAATCCATCTCCAGTGCAACCTTACACGTCTGATGGTGGTTGCAATTTTAGTTTAGGTCACCACCGTCGTCGACAGCAGCCGTCGGCGCGATGGTCTGCGGTAGTCGGCCGGTGAGCTGAATGCTTCTGAGTGAGGAAGAATGGCGCGCGTGTTTTCATTCAAATTGGGTTGACTTACACAAGTCAATTTTTGCCATGGTTGATTCTGTTGGGCTTAAACCCTTCCAAGCCCACTGAAACCTGTTTTACACACCCAATTTCTTGTACACCCCCTATGAATATTGAGTGAATTTGGTAATGGGATTAACAAAGCCCGCACTATATTTTTTGTGCTCTCACTCCATTTTTGGACACACACATACCCCTGTGACCAAAAAAAATCCAGACTTGGGCTTGGTTGAAGCCCATATGGCAATTTCAGCTTCTCACCCCCTATCATAATTCACACCTCCCAATCAAATTCAATTTTAATTGATTTCTAATTTTTGAAATTAGCTTAACTAGATTAATGATAGGTTAATTAGGTTAATTTTGGCATTAGGAAATTAAATCTTGATTTTTTAGAATATTAGGTCAATATAGATTTAATTAGGTTTTAACTAGGTTTAATTAGAAATAGTTAGATTTTGATTAAATTTAGGATAGTTCAATTTTCAATATTAAGTTAAACCATTTTTAGGATTTTATCATTTTTAGGTTCTAGTTAGGTTTTGATTAGAATTTAAATTTGTTCACATTTGGATATATTTTGTAAATGACAATTTTTCCCTTTAGAGGAAATTTTAGGCATTTTATCCATTTATGACATGATCCCATTAGGACTAGAACTTGATATTAGGATTCAACCATTTCCTAACAATTGTAGGTTCCCTTAGGGCTTGTACCTAGAATTCTTGATCAAGACTTTGACTAATATGTACATGCTCCTTTAGGACTTTTAACTTAGAATTTTCAATCAATCAATGCATGATCCCTAAGGATAGTTTCTAATAATTACTAACTTCTAGATTAGGATTAACCTAATTCCCTAAGACCAAAATAAAACCCATGATTAAATTGATCAAAAGCAATATTGATTGATTAAATCCTTTGAACTTGTATAATCCTACAGTCTAAATTGAGTGACCAAAAGACCCTTGGTCACTTAATAAGACTTTTCTTCTAAGATGTGGAGCTCAAGGCCTCAAGTCAAGATCTTCAATCAAGGCATCCTCAATCATACCAAGCAGCGGATTATACAAGCAATAAAAGGTGGAAACTACAAAAATTTGTTAAATCAAAGTTAGAATCGTGGGGCATGAGCCTTAAGTGATAGAGAAGGACTGGGACTGGAGTATTCCTACCCCCATTCTGAATATCTTTGGGTATGGGACGTATGACCCAGCGCTCATCGTATTCACCTCTATTCGTAGACTTTAGCACAAATTTAATCATATGATTGATAAGTCTCTCCCTTCACAAAGCAATACAACAAAGCAAGGACTACATCAACAACTTATCAATCATGAATCAAGTTGTACGATACGAGCCTTAAGCAATAGAGGAGGACTAGGACTGGAGTATTCCTACCCCCATTCTGAGTATCTTTGGGTATGGGATGTATGGCCCAGCTCTCATTGTATTCGCCTATGTTCATAGACTTTAGTGCAATTCGAATCGAATGATTGTTAAGGTCTTCATCATCAACACCAGAAACAACTACAAAGATTCTTCTCTCTCCACTTTAAAGTTAAGTCAAGAGTTACATGCCATGAGCCTTAAGTAGTAAAGAAAGAATGAGACTGGAGCTTTCCTACACTCATTCTGGATATCTTTGGGTGTGAGACGTTTGGCTTGTTGCTTATTGTATCCACCTTTACTCGTAGACTTTAGTGTGATTCTTATCAAGTAACTATCAAGTCTATTCCATCATTTAAATTTCAATCATTCATTTCTTTTGCCTCCATCATCTTGTTTTCTTCCTTAGTGGGTTGAACTACGAAAGATCTGATTTCCTTATTGCACTATTAGGATACATAGGCGGGAGAACCCAGTTTCTTCGCGAGCTATATATTATTTATCAATCCACCTTCTCTATCCAATGGATCATTCTCCATTCATTCTATTAATACCATCTTTTTTAGATTAATCATACTTCTCCTTGGACTCCTTGTTTATCCTTTTGGGATGTCTCGACGACCGTCCACCTCATCAATCGAGGGTTGTTTGGGCTATAACCCCAAACACTTAATACAGTCTTTATTTTTGGCTTTACCTTATAGTGTCGGCCTACTGGTCCATGTATTGGTAAATGCCTACCTTGCTCTTTGATATAGAGTCTATCTCCTTCTTGGATCCAAAATATTATTCTTATTTGATCTCGAACTGTTCGTTTCCCCAGCAAGTGATACCATTCTTCGTACTACATCATTCCTTGACTTAGTGTTTGTCTTTGGAGCCCCCGTTGCTTAGACAAATGTCTCTCTCTCTCTATTTCTCGTGGTTTCGAACTACGATTGCTCTGACTTTCTCATTGCGTAATGAGAATACGTAGGCACGAGGATGCAAATCCTTGGCGAGCATACTTCTAATTATTCCTCCTTCGTCTTAGGGAATCATTCATATCTTTCACCATTCATTATCTACCTTCGATCATAAATCATTCACCCAGTGACATATTATTCCTTTGACATCGAAATACATTTTCTTTGGGATTCCATACACATCCTTTTAGGACACCTAATGTAGTCTTCCTTTCTACCTAGAGTTGTTTGGGATACAACCTCAAACACTTAATTCCTTCCCTTTTTGGCTAAACACCCTATAGTGGCGGTCTGTTGGTCCACATAGCAGTTAGAGTTGTTTCCCTCTATGGTAGAAATCTCATTTCTCTTATGGATTCCTATATACTTTCACCTTTCGATTTCAAATAATACTTCTTCAGTCACTTATCACTAAATATTCAATCCAGTGACTTTGGTTGCTTCATTCCATTCATCGCACGATGCATTCATATTCTACTTCCCTTCACTCCACGTGATATACCAGTTATTTGAGCCAAATACACTATATATTTGTGCTCCTTCTTGCGTCACCTTGTGAACCGAGAGATGTTTGGGCTACAACCTCAAACACTTAATTCCTTCCTTTTTGGTTTTACCCTACAGTGGCGGCCTGCTGGTCCACGTATTGGTAATAGCCACCTTACTCTTGGGTTCATCTTTTCACTCTTGTTGGAGTTCAAAACACAATTTCTTCGGTTCAGACCATACTTCAATCACATTCCTTTTCATCTTCCGCCTCTAGTTCCTTGAACTATGAAGCTATGATTTCCTCATTTCACTATGAGGATACATAGGCATGAGGTCCCCAATCCTCACCGAGCCCTTTATCTATTTCTTTTCTTTCCCCCATTATTTTTCGAGTAATCTCTAGATATCACACTTATTCGAGCGAGAACAATTAAAACGGTTCCCATGGAGTACCATGGATGTTTGGGGTGCTAATACCTTCCCCTTGTATAACCGACTTCCTTACCCAGCATATCTCTTTTCCCACGGGGTTTTATCAATGTTTTTCCCTTCCCTTTGGGGATAAATAAAGTTCGATGGCAACTCTGTTGTATATTCGAGTGTGCGATATGTTCGGGTATATTTCGCTAGCTTCAGAGTCCCCTTTGAAGAAGCTTCAAGATTCATCTAGTCACCCAAGGACCCAAACCCTATCTCTTGACCTCATTTGGCTTATACAAGTCATGATTCACCATGGATCTTGACCATGCCATTGAGGAACCTTAAAATCCAAAGTTTTTTCATGCCTCATACCTTTTAAACATCTCAATATGACCCTTGCATCATCAAACCCTAATTCATCTGACCTGGGTTCTTGAGGAAACTTGTGGCTCAAGAAACCCTAATTTGGGCATCCATTGATCATTAACCTTGCTTCATTTTTATCATCCAATCACCCCACCACTCATTCAACAACATATCATGTCCATTACAATCAAAAACCATCATTTAAACATTCATTCAAGCAATGTTATAAGTACTTGGTTTGGTCATGGTTTTTCAACTTTCAAGGCATTTGATCCATTCATGAACTTGACCTAAAATCATCCAAAAATTACCCAAGCCTAATTTCACATCATCATATGATCACGTGACCTCAAAACATCCACCATTATGCCTTAGAAATCAAGAAATCACAAAATCCCATTTTTAGGTCATGTTGGTTGGTTGCATTTTGGCAAGAATGGCCTATGGAAAGTTCCAAAGACCATAAATTTCTCATTTCACAAGCTTTTTGAATTCTACTTCAAGAAAAATGTCCCAATTAAGTCCCTCTCCACCTTTGTTTCAAGGTCTAAGACCTAATTCATTGAGGAAGGACTTCAATTTTCCTATTGGCCAAGATGGTCCAACATGCCTACCATGCCCTAAAACCTTACCAAGACCACTACTTTAGCACATTGCCATTTCCAAACCATAACCCCTTTTAACCTAGTTATTTTTGAATTCAATTAAGGGCATGGAAAGGAACAATTGAGACAATTTTAGGATAAAATGCACGAGCCAATTTCATTTGTCCATGGTTCAAACATTGAGGTTCATCCTGATGGGCAAACCAGGCAAGTCAACTCAGAATTTGCATTTCCATTCACCAAGTCCCCAAATAAATTCAATATGATCCCAATGGTCCCAAACACATTGCATATGGTATTGTGGTGCAAATGGAAGTCAACTTGGTATCCAAAACATCTCACATTGCAAAACTCGTTCCCATGTGCAAAATTAGAATTTTCCCAAATTGACAAAAAGTGAAATTCATAGTAGGCCACACCAAGTACCTTGTATGTTCCAAATTGATGCCAAGGACCAAAGCAAAGTGATCTAGAGTGCAAGCAAGATCAGACTGTGCCAATCCATATTCCCTCCAAGTCCATCTAAAGCATGCTTCGAGCCACTCACCCTTCTGAAGCAAAACCCCTCAATCTTCCCTCCAAACCATCCATACACCTTCCCTATAAGTAGAAGAAGGTTTCCCCTTCATTTTCGAAGCATTCCAAGCTAAATAACCTACGTTTCACATTCGAGCTGAAGCTTCAAAAACAGAGTTTGCATTTTTGAGTTTCAAACCATTTCAATCCC
Source organism: Lathyrus oleraceus (assembly GCF_024323335.1). NCBI lineage: Eukaryota > Viridiplantae > Streptophyta > Magnoliopsida > Fabales > Fabaceae > Lathyrus > Lathyrus oleraceus. The sequence goes on from NC_066582.1 coordinate 126,115,884, forward strand.
AAACAACCATTTAGAAACCTTCACTAACCTCCACTCAAACTTTATAAATCCTTAAACCATTCTCCCTGAGCCTCACTTGAGTTGAACTAAGACGTCGAAACACCACCTTGAGATTGATTCCGATCAGGTAGTTCCTTTCACCCCCAACTCTAAAACAAGTTCCCATTCCCTTCGAAACTTCCTTCTGATCATTAACCCTAAACTTTTGGCTTTGATTAATCCATATTCAGAATTTAATTTTAAATTAGATCAACTATGTTCATCTGGTTCATGGTGAAATACTCCACACTCAGATCCAATCAATGGATCATGAGTCTGAAGGATGATTTGTTTTTTATCATACAAGTTACCTCCATGCTTGAACCTAATTGAAAACACATATTTTTTAGCTTTGATTTTAGAAGTTTGGAGGTTGAAGACGACCATTGGCACGCGCGTTTGAATTCAAATATTTTGGATGTCATGTCCTGATTGGTTGTTTAGCGCGCGCCATCCATTTTAGGTTTTTTTTATTATTTATTCTGTTGCGCATGTTAGTTATCACAACTGGGCGCTTGGCCTAATGGGAGAGGGGGTTGATCCCCCCATGACCCCAACATGTGCATCCTTTTGTTTTTTTTCTAGTTCACTTGTTTTTATTTATTTATTTTTACCAATTATTTCCATTTCCATTTTATTTTTTAACCTGTTTATTTTATTATTCTGAAAATATGTTCAACATAAACCCCTCTTATTTTTGCCTCTAGTATTTAATTATGTTTTGTTTCAAGTCATTTGGATATTTTTTAAGTGACTTATGAGGTCTTGAACCCATTTGCTAATGAGATCTACACTTGTCATGATATTGATTGGTTTAGGGTTGTTTGAACCTTCCTTGTTTCAAATCTACTAATGGATGATCAAATATTCATCCATGGTACTTTGAATAATGGATAGGCTACCCCTACATCAATCAACTTGGATCATTAGACATGTAGATGAAGCCTTACTTACATATCTTAACTTGTTATTTCATCTGATACATTGTCATTTCTTTTGATTATACCAACCCACTAACCATTTTACTTACTTTTCTATGTTGTACACTAACCATTACTATGTTATTAATGTTATATCCTGATCTTATAACTTGATAACATAATTAATCATTTAACTTTCAACTTTGAGTTTTGCATAGTCTTCTTTTTGCCAATCTATTGATAGATGGACTTGGAGTAGCATAACTTTCATTAGTACAAATCTATGATAAGCTGATACATTAATCATCTTCCATACTTTGCATCAGTAATAAGTTATCCCCTGATGCATCATATTTTGAATCTATTAACCTAAGGATAGATAATCCTCGAGTGTTGGTTCATTATTCATAATACTAACTTAATTTAACTTTACTAACTTTGATCACCATTAACCATTGTTATTATCATTGTTATTTTGTTATTTACTTTTATGGTATTACCTTGTAATTTACATTTAAGTACTCATCATCATTATCATCATTGTATAAACTCATCATGCATATTTATTGTCATTTAATTTTATTATTATCATACATTGAAAAACAACAAAAACATAATAAAATGATAAGACCAAAAACAATTCATTCCACTTAATCAACTTGGACTTAAAGGATCTCATCCTATGACCTTTGCTTGGAGGATTTTTCCATTACTTTGTGATACTTGGTTTCAACTTTGGGTTTCCTCTGTGACTTACATACCGGTTGTAAGAATGCATCATGGCACCATCTTATGGGGACATGTTTGTAAGACCATCATTTATTTAGCTTAGGTCACTTTTCAACATATAAGGCGTTCTCTTGGGCTACCTTACAATGAGACCCTTTATTTTCTTGTTGGTTACTTTGCATACATGTTGCATCATATTAGCCAATTTCTTAATCAAATAAACAAATTGATCCAACGTCAAGTGGCATTTTCATAATTAAATTCAAAACACAAAGAAACTATGATTAGTATTGTGTGCCACGAGCCCTAAATGGTGGAGAATGAGTAAGAATTGAGCATTTCCACCCTTACTCTGATTATTTTGGATGCAAGATACTTGGCTTGTTGCCTAGAATATTCACCTCTGCCCATAGCCTTTAGAGTAATATAATCATAAATTCTTTTCATAAACCCTTATTCAAGGTAAAATCAATATAACCCATCAAGCCTTATTTTTGTGCCTCAGGGCACCATCCTGAAAACCCGTTTCCCAAAGGTAAAATCAACTAACCCGCAAACATTTTCTACTCCGAACTATGGAGCTCTGATTCCTCATCCCCGGTGAGTGATACGTAGGCACAAGAGCCACAATCCTTGGCGAGCACAATAATAAAAAAACCCAGAGTCCTTTCACTCTTTTTTGCATATTCTTTTGAAAATTAAACAATAATCGTGATAAATACCTGCATACGTAAACAACTCAAATGGTTCCTATGGAGTACCATGGACGTGAGGGATTTTAATATCTTCCCCTTGCATAATCGACTTTCGAACCCAAGTCTCAGTTGTGAGACTGTTTCTTTATCCCTTTTTCGCGCTTCCCGTGCGGGTCTCTTTCTCAAGGGTTTTATCGACTATTTCCCCTCTCCTCTCTGATAGAGGAAAACCAAATAAAATTCGGTGGCGACTTTTCTGACTCCGCTCATTCCTTTGGGCAATTTCTTTTGTTCAGTCCCAGTTTCCTTACTTCAAAACCCGAGTAGCGACAGTTGGCGACTCTCTTGGGGAAAGTTTCCCTAAGCAAGTCTAGCCTAGTTTAGGTTATTTTTCTTTTACGTATGTGGGAATTTATCCTTTTTATTTATTTATTTTCTGTGTATATATTGCTTTTATTACTAACCTATATATACCTTCTTTGTTTGTTGGTCTGAAACCATGGGTCTGTGACGAAGAAAGATTGGTAACAATAATGATTGCAATGAAAACCTTGTGTTAAAGACTCTCCACCCGAGTCTGAGAGCTTGCTTGATATAGGAGAGGTTGAGTAGTATGGGTCCCCGAGGTGCCTTCCCCATGTAGGATCGTACTAGAACCTCACTTAGTGGTAGACTCTCTTAAGGGGATTGATGATCATCGTGCTTTTGGCGTAAGCATCCTTTCCTTTATTAGAGTATGTGACTCTAAGACCCTCATTTTTATAACATTTAACCATGGTCAGCCTAGACCGATGTGTGTGTAGTATAGGTCCCCGAGGTACCTTCCTCGTAAGGGTCGATACGAAGATCTCACTTAGAGTAGATTACCTTGATGGAGCAGTAGTCTGGTAAGTAAGTTGACATAAGTGGCTAACAGTCAAGGGAGTCCATGACTCTAGGGGCAGTGTCTTATATCCAATTTCTCAAAAGCTCTAGATCATACAAAGTGAGAACCCTGGTTTGAAAAGAAGACATTATTAAACCTCACACTTAGTCACGATGGTCCCAGACTTTGAACTCGTGCCTAAAGTTTTGTGGAAACTAATAAAAACCAATCATACATTCATTTATACATCATTAAACTAATAAGCAAAGCTCATAAGAATTTTGTTTGTTCAAATGCATAATTACAAGACTTTTGCCGACACAATCATGGATCCCTCAACAAGGAAAATCACTTCCACTTTCAGATTCAAGAGTCCAGGCATCAGCACTTCGAAGGTCCTTTAATCAAAAATATTATCTCTCAAGGACAATAAATTTAGAGCCAACTTTGGTAACATCGTAGATCTTCTAACCGAGAAAGTTGACTATGGTGCAATCACTATAATGGCACAATATTACAATGTCCCTCTAAAATGCTTCACCTTCCCAGATCGATAAAGGAATACAATCTCTTCCCCAAATTGGAAGAAGTTTTCTGCTTGACCTAACTTTCTATCATCTTAGGTATTAACGCCAAAAAGTTAGTGGCTAATTGGGGTTCTAAAGACTTCGTCAAGGGTTTGACTCAGTGATTCCTTGAATCCCATGCTTGGGAGATGATTAAGGAAGAAAGGCCAGACTTCTATAGCGTAACATTAGCACTTCTGATTCATGGAATTGTTCTATTCCTAAACATAGACAAGTTCATGGATCATTTAGCGGTTGAAGTCTTTGTAACCAAGAATCCGGTGCCATTTCTACTTGCCTACTTCTACCATACCTTCCATACAAGGAATGAGAAGAAAGGAGTGACTTTCCTTTGTTGTTCTCCCCTATTACACCTGTGGATAAGGGCTTGTATGCCTTAACATGGACCCTTTGATCAAAGTAACCTGTCGTGGCCCCAAAAATTCACATCTCTCTCCTCCAGTTCAATCCTTTGGTACAAGAGAAAGTGGGAAATAAAGGATGTCATTTCAAGATGTTGAGGATTCCCAAACGTACCCTTAATAGGAACACAAAGTTGTATCAACTACAACCCCGCTTTACTCAAGAGACAATTGGGATACACCATGTTGAGTCTTCCCAAGGAGAGAGACTTCATACCTTTCATCGCCAATACTATAGATCCGCTTGATTCAAACGTGAAGAGAGTGCGAAGAGCTTGGACAAACATAGTCAGGATCGACCAAGAATGGGATAAGAAGAATATCCTATCCAAAGAACCCTATTTTGTGTGGGTAAAATAGGGGTTATGGTTGTCATGATTCCTTTCCTTTTTTACCCTTCTTCATTCTCGTTGATGCTCGAGCCCTAGCCTATACTATAAGAGTACAAGGACAAGCTTACTAACAAGATACAAGAGCTTGAGTTGGAAAACACTCAATTATGAGTCAGATTAACCGTGCCAAGGAACATAACCACGTCATGGAAGACAAGGATAAGAAAGTCTGTGAGAAGTTCGCAGATAGCAAGAAGAGACTCTGAGAAGTCGAATGCCAGAGAGTTTGGGTTGGTGGAGCTCTACAAGGAGCTAATTTAGACCTAGACTTTCGCAACGACAAGTTGGATCAAGCGTAATGAACCGTTAGGGACCTTGAGAAGATTGTTGAGAGGTTTAATGCTATGAAGAAAGAAGTTAGGGAGGATTACAAAGCCCAAATCCTCGAGCTTATGACCACTCTGAAGGAGTGCAAGGATCTCTTGGCTAAGGAACAACTAGAGAGGGAGAAGGTTCACTGAAGCCTCTTGCATGAGCAGTTTAACTTGGGACGAGCTTGCGATCAAATCAAAAATCTGAAGATAGGAATATATGATCAAGCATACATGGAGTTGCAAAACCAGTGCAGATATTGGGGGGAGCAATGCCATGGAGCCGAAGTTTTTATTGCTCAAAGGGATGAAACCATTCATAACCTTCAAACCCTCTACAATGAGTGGAGGGACAAATATGCCAACATGGAGGTGATAACTAATTATACTCTCCAAGACTTTCCTGATAAGTTAAAGGAAGTCGATTTAATCATATGCCCAGATAACACCCCTGAAGAGATCTACCATTTTGTCAAATTCTGCAAGAAGACGATGGCAGAACTCATCACCGACATTGAGGCTCTCCGCAAGTCTCAAGGGGTCACTTTTAGGGTCGACATCTAGTTTGCTTATTTGTCTCAATCACTTGTACTTTGTAATTCTCATATATTTGTAATTCATATGATTTCCCTTCAAAGGATGAATGAAGCTTTTGTGATTCACTTTGTGTGCTTTCCTTTATTCTTGATTGCAAACATAAATTGTTGAGTATTTCTTGCAATTAAACAACATGAATAACTAAAGAAATTTGATTAACAAAAAAAACATTCATGCATCATTTACTTCTTTCAAAAAAACATAAAACAAGAAACTCATTCGTCCACCCTTTTCCTTGATCAGAAATGACGTCTCCAAACTGACTTCCCGATATAACACGCGTCGACATCAGCAAGTTATCATGGATCAACTCGAACAAAACCAATATGCGCTCCGAGAAGAGGTGTCTCAAGTGAGGTCCCGGATGGGGAAGTTGATGGAAACAATACAAGCAGTTGCTGGAGGTCAGGAAATCATGGCCAAAATGCAAGAGGAGATGAATCAGCATGCTCATGCTTCCTGTAAGACCCCAATTTTGTCCCTAAGATCCTCATGGCATCACATCATAGCATTGCATAGTCTCAAGGATCTTTGAGCATCTTGCCTTCCTTCCCTGTGGGTGGGATCCTTTTGAGAGTGGTTCTAGGTCACCAAGCATTACTTGCATTGTATATCATTGTTTTTCTTGTTTATCACTAACCAAAAGCATCAAAAATATGTCATCTAACATTTGTTTTACAGTCTAAGCAGTCATCAAGCAAGGCAATTCAAGGTTGTCCTATGAGCAAGAGCAGATGGTATTTTCTTGGTATGAGGACCTCATGACATTATATTAAGCTTATGTGAGCTAGAGGTTCATCTTGAAGCAAATTCCCCAAGTGGTTGAGGCCCAAGTTCATCAGGCAATTTCAGGTCATCTAAGGACCAATGCAAGTCAACTGAAGGTCAACTGAAAGCTTTGAGTGTGGGAATTGATCTTGACATCCTCATTCATGTTCAAACAAGGCTTATTCATCATGTCAAACATCTATGTTGAAGAATTTGAAGCCAGTGCAAAAGTTTCCCAAAATGGAAAGTGACCTATAATTTCAAGTTTCCAAAAATGGAAAGTTTTCAGTCCAATTTCAACTCAACTTTCCAACATCAAAGAAGCTTCAAATGAATTTTTGTCCAACATGAAAGTTGAAGATCTTTCTCTCCCATTTCCAAAAAGTCCAAGATCATGAGCATCTGATGAATGGTTGACAAGATATGGTCAAATGATTGCCAAGTGTGCATGGAACTTCAACAAGCCATAACTTTTGATTTAAAGCTCCAAAATGAGTCCCTCTTTTTGCATATTGCTTCTCATGACATATATTTTCCAAATCTATCATTGCATTGCATGAAATTTCATCACATAATCATTTGCTCATTCATGAACATTTTGGAGGGAAAATGCCAAATTCAAATTTGGTGCATCATATGAACAAAATTCCAATTCCAACATGTGCATGAGATGATTTTAAGTGATCCTACACCTCCATATGCTACTGTTCACGTCCAAAATTTGCCATGCACCACACACTTTCCAATTTTGGTCATACACCTTATTTTTCTTAATCTCAATTAACCAATACAAATGTGGATTAGCAATGTGATTAAGAGACCATATATAAATCAAATCATAACAGAATTCTGGAGATTTTGCTCATTCTAGATCTAGATTCAAGTTCCCTCCAAAAATTTCTCTCAATCCAAATTCGAAAATTCTCCACATAACACCTGAATTTTATTGCATATTCTGGTTCTCTGATCATCATTGAGTGCAGATCAAGCTGTGGATTGAAGGTTTTGGTGAAGAAACAAGCACATCAAGCTCAAGAACATGAAGATGGAAGTGGCAAATTAATCAAGATCCAGTTCGTTTCAAGCTTCAATTTCTACATCAAGCTTTATAACAAGAGTAAAGGAGAAGATCTGGACACTTGTGAGAGCTCAAATCCACTGTTTCATCGTTCTGCTCTTCAAGAGGTGTGAAATTCGAACCTCTTAATTCTCCTTTTCATGTGCATAGACTTGTAGAGCTTTCCATGCTGAGGATTCTGATATAAATTTCATGAAAAATGGATGAGTATTGCATGAGTTATGTTGAGTGGAAGTTTTGCGTGCAAAAATGTTTTCATTCGATTCTCATTATTCATGGACTTTTAGCTGAAATTAATGGTAGATCCGTGCTCCTTGTTGAATAAGCTTTCCAATGATGTATGATTTGTTGTATTCTGGAAAAAAAAAATGACGCATGTTACTGTAGCGCCACCGTCTTCATGAAGAAGACGGTGGAAACCACCGCCTGGCCGCCGTCTGTCATGAATGCTATGGTTTATCCTAGTCACTGCCACGCATGCGCTTAAGTGTCCAAACTATTGGCTAGAGATTCGTTGACCATGTCCACGTACGCGTTGAATCTGACTGGGCGCCAACTCAATAATTGAAGCGATGCGTTTAGTAGCTAGCGCACCTCCTTCGATCCTTGGCAATTGCATATTGTGAATTTATTTTGTTTCTAGCGCATTTTTCCTTTGTACATGGTTCGATCCTCCGCTCCAGCATTTTTCAAATTAATCAATCCAATTTCATTTCCCTCCAAATTATCATATGATTTCTTCATTTTTATTTCAATATTTTCATCCAACTTTGAAAAATCATAACAAATAGAAAATGAATCCAAATCACTTCCATTTTTTTGCTACATGTTCATATGGATGTCTATCATTTTGTGATGCTGATTTCATGATTTTATCATTTCTGGAATTTTAAATGTGATTGGTTATTTGAACATGTATGCAAATGTGACATGTTGTACCAATTCTATTGTGAAATGCTCATACATTGGCCAATTGATTTGAAATTTGGTATGCCGATTCCCAACATGTTTCATGATATTTGAGGCTTGGTTGTGCATTTTTAGCATTTTTCATCTCTGTTTTAGGTACATGAATGTATGGTGTGACAATGTGTGTCACACAATTTGATGTTGATCTTGTTCATTTTCATTGACATGTCAATTGAGCTTTTCTGTTTACAATTTTTGGCATGATCATTGTGCTTGACCTGTTGTGTGCACATGAAAATTTCCATGATTGTTTGATTCATTTCTGTTTTAATATGGAATTTTCATTCTTGATGACCAATTGTGTGCTTTGTAATTGCCTTTGCCATATCTTGCTCATGTGATGACTTTGCTTGATGCTTTAGACTTGGTCCTTTTTAGGACATGTTCTTACTTGATTAAATGTGCTTCATGTTGAGTATCCACTTCTATTTTGACTTTTTGCTTTGCCTTTGACCCTAGTCTTTGGACTAGTGGTTTGTACTCACAATTTGAGCTTTGCCTTTCAGGTTCAAGCAATTAGTTCTAATGGATGATGTGATCTCCTTGCTTGAGATGCAATTTACTTTGTTTAACTAATTTTGATTGTGTTGTAGGTCCTTTGGTGGCTAACTCACTTGAGTATTTGCCTCTTATGGCTTACATGTTGTGCATATTGGGAATGTCTGACTGTTGTTAATTGTTTGGTTGTCTGAATGTGAATACTGATTGTTTAGATTTTCATACAGGTACCTTAGCCGCTTAAGCTCATTATTTGAGCTTTGCTTTGCTTGTGGTTGGTTTACCACTTAGGTAATTTCTCTAACTCCATGTAGTCTGGAAGCCCTGTCATTTCTGTTTGGCAGGCATTTGGCTGAAGTCCTCCTTAAGAGGCAATGAATGTGATTGTTTATATTTGTGCCATGTACTTCAAGTCCTCCTAAGTGAAGAGGAAATTGGAAGATAGAAGGGATTTGCAATCAATCTCCTGCTATTCAGTTGAGTCTTTCATATGCTCGCACTATATGCTGATGCATTTGAATAAACACCCAAAATCATTGTATATAGAGCCAGTCATGTGGAATAGGGTCCCTCATTCTGGACCCCCACGCCTTCTTTGATTCAAGCTCACCCCGGCCAGGGTTAAGAGCTATGAGGTCTAATCCTCATCTCCCATTTCATCTGCTCACCCTGACGGTCAATGTCGGTGGTTAAGAGCCTCAAACACCCCTTCTAGATGTGGCTTGTTTGTCGAGGTTGATATGACCCCTTGACTAAAGCCCAACCTTGATTGAGCCTCTTGATTGTGTATAGAGTGTGCTAATTGATTGATGTGATTGCTTGTGTTTGCTTTTGCATATTGTTTTGCATATTGTTTTTTGCATTTGTTATTTGCTTTGTTTGAGGAGTCAGGTGTAAGACCATTGATTGGCTATCTGTTTCCTGTTCCTTTTGGGGAGCTGGATATAAGACCATTTATTGGCACTCCATTTCCTTTCCTATTGTGTTTTGTGGAGCTAGATGTAAGACCATTGATTGGCTATCTGTTTCCTATCTGTTTTGTTTTGTGGAGTTAGATGTAAGACCATTGATTGGCTATCTGTTTCCCATGTTGCTTTGTGGAGTTGGACGTAAGAACATTTATTGGCACTCCGTTTCCCATCTCGTTTCGGAGTTGGATGTAAGACCATTTATTGGCAATCCATTTCCAGTTTTGTTGCTCCTTTGACCCTGCTTATTTGCTTATTGCTTTGTGTTGCCTAATTCCAAAGGAACTTACTTGGATCATTTCTATGATCTTGAGAAAGCAAGTCCTATTTGTGGCTTTGTCCCTTAACCCTTTTGTTCTCAATCTTGAACCTTTTTTTCATCCTTAACCCAAACCAGAAAACTTTTGTGCAAACATTTTCACCTGTTTTCAAAACTAGAAACCTAGGCCTTAGGCCTTTGATTTTCAAACTTCATTTTCACAATACTTCTTCTGAATTGAACTCTTAACCATACTTTGACCATCTTTGTGAATACTTCTAATTGGTTAATTTCACTCACTCAATTGCTTGTGTGGCCTTGTCCACTCTCTTAATCAAGTTTTCATGCATTAGCCATAGATCTGAATTATCTTAGCGGTTGATGTAAATCTCACCTCATCCTTAGTGATTGAATCGTAAGTCTTCCATACTGATAACAGGGTTAACCCCTCAAGTATGTCGAAGCTATTCTCACATGGTGGATTGTTGGTTCAGGTTGAGTTTTCTCTCGTTGATAATGAAAGACCTTAAGGCTTTTGTTTAAAATCAATCCACTCACTTTTGGAAATCTTTTACCCAACTACGGCGTTTTGATCCTTATCTTTCATGAAAAGGTACGTAGGCAATGGGTTCATCCATCCAAACACAAAAATAATAAACTTGTACATTCTTTTCTCACCTCTTCCCTCATGTTTGCACAATAAATATTTTCATAAACAAATAATAATACAACATTTGTGAAAAGAGGTTCCCTAGGAGTACCTAGGATGTTGTGGGTTCCTAACACCTTCCCACAACATAATTACCCCCTTACCCAGATCTCTGACCTTTTATTAGTTTTCTTTGCAAAACTTCTTAGGCTTTTGTTCGCTTTCTAGCCATTCCTTTGGATAAATAGAAGTGCGGTGGCGACTCTCTCTTTGTATGATTTACCTTGGATCTAATCAATATTTCCAATGGTGATGAATACACCGCTACACTTCCAATCCCATTCCAGCGCTTCCTCCTCAAGGCAACCCTTTAGTTTTTAAAGGTGCACCTGGGAGTGCCCCTCCCGCTACTCCCAATCCCCTTGCCATCGAAGTGGACGACCACCAAGCTTCTTTCTTCAGTCCTAGGGCTTCCTCCTTGTATGAAGCTTTTGGTTCCTTGACCAACGAAGTGGAGAAGAAAGTAAAGGTCGTCGAGAAGACGCTAAGAGCGATGGAAAGTACTGACATATTGGGTCTCGATGTTGCCGAAATGTGGTTGGTGCCTGGCGTAGTCATTCCATCTAAATTCAAGGTCCCCAACTTTGAAAAATATAAAGGAGCCAGCAATCCGAGAACTCACATTCAGGCCTATTAACGGGAAATGGCTCCCTACTCTTACGACGACCAACTCATGATGCACTTTTTTCAAGATTCATTAAGTGGAGCATCGTTGGAGTGGTACATACAGGTTAAGGGTACCCATATCCACACCTGGAGAGAAGTGGTTGAAGCGTTCCTCAAACATTATCAATACAACACTGATATGGCACCAAATTGCACAATATTAAAAAATTTGATACAAAAGTCTGAGAAAACCTTCAAGGAGTATGCTCAGAGGTGGAGAGAGCTTGCAGCCAGAGTACAATCTTCGTTGCATGAACAAGAGTTCATAGATATGTTCATGGGCAACTTGTAAGACCATATCTCGATAGGAAGGTAGGAAGTACTATCTCAAGCTTTTCCGACTTGGTCTTGGCTGGAGAGAGAATCGAGAACATGATACATATGGGTAAAATTAAGAATTCCGCAAGTACTTCTAGCGTGGCAAAGAAACATTTCGTCACATATGGAAAAACGAGGGAAGGGGAGATTAATGCTACCGCAGTAATCTGAACAAGAACCCCGACATACCAAGTTCCATATCAATAAGTGGTCGTCGTGGCCCTAGTCCAATAATCTCAACAACAATATTTCACAATACCAATTCAACAGCAGCAACAACGCTATCAGCAACCCCAACAACAACAACAACATTATCAACCTTAATAATAACAACAACAACCACAATATCAGCAGCAACAACAACAACAACAACAACAAAGACAAAGAAGACCATAGAGAAGGTTTGATCCAGTTCTGATGCCATATAGTCACATCCTACCATCACTATTGCGAGGATCCTTAGTGCAATTAAGGGAGTTAGGGCCACCCCTAGCGGTTCTTCCTCCCGGCTACGATGTGAATGCCCGTTACGAGTTCCACTCTGGAGCTCCCGAACATTCCATAGAAAATTGTAAGGTCCTGAAGTATAAGGTGCAAGACTTAATTGAATCTAAGGCAATTACATTCGCGCCTAACGGCCTGAATGTAAACAATAATCCCACGCCTCAGCACAACAAGAAAAATGTGAACATGGTAGAAATGGACAATGGAAGAAGATTGATAACCTTTGTCGATGAATTGAAAACTCCATTTATCGAGATCAAAAATGTGTTAATGAAAAGTGACGTATTTCCAGTTTGTACAATGACTTGTGAACAATATTTAATTGACCCACAACAGTGTAAAAGTTTGAAGATCACCATTCAGAATTTAATGGACCAAGTGATATTGGTGATAGATCGTCCCTCTATAATTGAAGAAATATCCACTCTCGAAATACCATATGATAAAGTTACACCCTTACAGATTCCATACAATCTCTCTCAGATGACTCTCTCAGTAACTCCTATTGCTCCAATGGTGATAACGGTCCCGACAACATTCCCCTATAATGACACAAAGGCAGTCCCATGGGTGTACGACTCCTTAACCTACATTTATGGCTAAAAGATGCAAGAAAAGCCTATGAAGTCTGATGACCCAATAGTGAGCATAGCAGGTACCGGTGGGGTCACCAGAAGCGGGAGAATCTTGTCGCCCACATCTCCTCCAGTTGGTAATAGCGGTCCCTCAACCCAAGACAAAGGCAAACAGATTGATAATGCCCAGCAGAGGTAAGATTCTCTACCAACCAATGAGGTAGACGAGTTATTGCACATCATAAAGAGAAGTGATTATCGAGTGGTTGAACAACTCAACCAAACTACATTAAAGATCTTTATGTTTTCTCTGCTTATGTGCTTTGAAGCACATCGAGATTCCTTGGTCAAATTTCTAAAAGATTCCCATGTACTGCAAGAGATCTCAGTGTCCCAATTCGAGGGAGTGGTTAACAATATAGCTACCAGTCTGAGCTTGAGATTCGGTGATGAAGAGCTCCCTGCCAAGGCAAGAAATTATAAGAAAGCTTTGCACATCTCCATTGAGCACGTGGACACTGTGCTATCAAGAGTCTTGGTGGATATCGGTTCGTCTCTCAATGTGATGCCCAAGAGCTCTTTTTCAAAATTAACCATTGAAGGACTTGTGATGAAGCCGAGTGAGCTAGTAGTAAGGGCATTTTATGGATCGAGGCGGATAGTAATTAGTGAAGTAGATCTTCCCATCAAAATTTCCCCATATACCTTCTTCATTACATTATTTGTGATGGACATACACCTAGCTTATAGTTGCTTACTTGGGCGACCATGGATTCATTAGGCCGGAGCCATTACTTCAACGCTCCATCAAAGGCTGGAATTTTTTGTTAGCAACAAACTGGTAGTCATGGATGGTGAAGAAGACATCATGGTGAGTCACTTAGCGTCATTACGATATGTCGAAGGAGATGGGGAGTTGAAGGAAATCCTATTTCAATCGTTTCAGATTGTCAACGTTGAAATGGTTGGCCCTGTAGGGGAACTGAAAAATGTTGAATTTCCAATGGCCTCCCTCAAAGATGCTCTGACTGTCATAAAGAACATACGCCCTAAGGGATGGGGAAGAATGCTTGAACTACCAAACAAAAAGGACCGCTCTGGATTGGGATTCTATTCCCAAGACTTGAAGAAGCCAATGCCAATAGTTGTGAAGGGACAAGTGCTCCCTCTATTAAATTACTTCTCAAGTGTCGGGCACCTTGTTGATGGCCATATTTATTCTCTATAAGAGGATGTTGAAGAATAAGAAGGTTTGATCTACCCAAAGGCTGAAGGAAGAGAAGCCACCAAATGGACCATGTTGTAAATACCTAAAGTAACCATGTTCGAGAAGTAATTTCCTTGCTTTGTGTTTTTCCCTTAATCAATCAAAGAACCCATACCGTCCCAAGGCATGGGGGAATCATTTGTAGGGCCTCCATGAAATTTCCCTTTTATCAAATTAATGAAAAAATCACCATGTTTCGCATTCAATTTTGTGATCCCTGTCTTTCATTTACTTATTCACTATTTCAAAAAAAAAATGGCAATGTTTTTTCTTTTTCTTAAAAATTTTCAAATCATTTTTCAAATCAATAAAAGCATGAATCCTAAATCGTGCAGATCACCCTTGGTTATTATAGCACCTCAAATTTGCCCCCCTCATTTCATGCATTCATTTTAGAGCATTTAACATTTCATATTGCATTTCATCATGTCAATCAGAATTAAATCCAAGAGTTTGTCTTCCAAGAAGTTTGGATATCATCCAAGTCACTTTGTGGGTTCTATCTGAAGGACCAGTCCACACAAGGGAGATTGTGCATCAACTGGAGGTTTTCTTTAAAGGATCATGATTAATGGGCTCAGTACAGTTCAAAATTCAACTACGAAGTCAAAAATCAACTGTTGGTCAACTGAGGGTCAAATGGCTAGGGAATGGCTTGAGATACTTCCAACATGTTCAAATAAGGTCTATTCATCAGTCAACATATTACTCTTGAAGGAACAAAGGTCCAGCGCATAGGTTACAAATTTGGAAAGATGACTTGAACTGTCATGCTCGCTAGGCGAGCAGAATGGTTCGCCTAGCGAGCCACCAGAGTCTGAATTGTCATGCTCGCTAGGCGAGCAGATCCTTCGCTAGGGCGAAGCCCACGCGTTTTGAAAATATAACAGAAAGTCATGCGCTTGAGTTGCCCTCATTTTGAGCCCACAAAGCCACGAAAATCAGTATAAATTCTAAAAAGATTCAGAAGAACAAAACCCTAGAGAGCGAACTAACTAATCTGCAGCAGACTCCATACACTGAAGAGAAAAATTCACTCGGACTCTGAGACTTTTCACTTTGACTCACACACTTCTCACACAAACCCTAGCATTGCTTTGCAAACCCAACCGGGAAATTCAATTTCAATCGATCTCTCCAATCAGGTTTGCCATATTTCCACTACTTTATGCTTTCAATTTGAAATTTCTGAATGTATGAGGTATTATGGTTGAGTTTGGAAGAGTTGGTATCGTTAGGTTTTGCATGTGGGTTTAGATGTGCATGAATGTGTAGAACAATGCCTTGAATGTTTAATCACTTCGTTTCTTAAATGGATACCATAGGGTTTGGGGTTCCTGAAATCGGACTGTTATCAAGGAAGAACCCAGAACCCGCAAGCATTCGCTAGCACCTCGCTAAGCGAACATGTAGAGAAGCTTCGCTAGCATCTCGCTAAGCGAAGCAGTAGCGATGATGACAGTAGCTGTTTTTTTTCTATTTGCTCTCTAATCTGTTTTGTGTTTTGTTGTGACATGTTTTCTACTGCATCCGTGCACTGTTTACCTGACATAGTTGTTGTTATGTTTCTTTTGTGCAACTCTTGATTGCACCCCATCTTGTCATTCTAACGTGTTTGTTGAGTTTTTGTGAGGGCTCACATGACTCTTGAAGAGATAGTCTGCTTGGTATTCCACTTTATTTGTGGGATACCATTTGGAGATTTATTCCGATTACTTTGCTGACTTGCTTTCTTTGATGGTGCTAGCTTGAGAGATCACCGAGTTTCTTGCTTCTTTAGTTGTTATTACTTCGGATATTTATCCGTGTGGTAGATCTCTTGATCCCTTTATCTTTCCTGCATTTTACCGCTTTCTTAGCTGGAAGACCTCGATAGGGGGCAATGTTTTTTGGGTGTTTACTTTTGTGCCCAAAGACCTCCAAGAAGAGGCACTAGTGCTAAAGACCTCCACGAAGAGGCAATTGACGGATAAAAGGGATTAGTAGTCAATCCCCTGTTATTCAGTGTGTCGTTCTTTATGCTCGCACTACGTGTTGTTGCTTCAGAACAAAAGCCTAAGATCTTTTGTCCGGTCAGTCAGTGGAGAGGGTTCCATCTTCCTGAATCCCCACTTTTTATCATGAGCTCACTCTGTCCAGGGTTAAGAGCTATGAGGTCTTATCCTCATTACCCTTTTGATCTACTCACCCTGACGTTCAATGTCAGTGGTTAAGAGCCCATTTGATTACCTTTCCATGGCTTGTTTATCGAGGTTGATATGACCCCTCTTGACTAAAGCCCAACCCATGTATGATTGACCCCCCTTGCTGGTGTGTTTATTTTATGCTATATGTTTTTGTGTGATGTGATCGTCTCCCCATAGGATTGCTAGGCTTCGTATAGTCTCTCGTTTGCATGTCAATTAAGGTAGCACGGTTCCTTCGTCTAGGACTTCCTTTTTTGCATGAGCATTCCTAAAACACAAACAAACTCATTGATTTTTCTTCTCCTAAGAACACGTTAACTCCTTCTACTACAGGCGAGTAAGTCTCCAAAGGTCGAGCATCTGGTAGATTGCGTAGTAACGTCGTTCATCTAAAAAACACAAAACAAACAAAAATAGGTTAGCCGAACTACGGCTTGCTCTGATTCTCATTCCAGATGAGATACGTAGGCATAAGACGCGATGTCTTAGCGAGCACACTCTTCTTTAACCCATAGGTAGCCGAGCTACGAAGACTCTGATTCTCAT
Source organism: Lathyrus oleraceus (assembly GCF_024323335.1). NCBI lineage: Eukaryota > Viridiplantae > Streptophyta > Magnoliopsida > Fabales > Fabaceae > Lathyrus > Lathyrus oleraceus. Next base: position 126,132,731 of record NC_066582.1, read on the forward strand.
ATTCAGATGAGATACGTATGCAGTGGATGCGACATCCGTGCGAGTCATTTTCTTTTGACCCCTCTTTTAGTAAATAGTACATTAGATAAACCCACACCCTTTAGACAAGAACAACAAGAGTGGATCCCGTAGAGTACTACGGATGCGTAGGGGTGCTAATACCTTCCCTTCGCATAATCGACTCCCGAACCCAAGATTTGGTTGCGAGACCTTGTCTTTTCCTTTCCTTTTTCCATGTTTACTTCGGGCGTTTCCTTTTCCTCCTTTGGGATAAATAACGCACGTTGGCGACTCTTCTGTCATTTCTTTTTTCACCGGTTGTTTTTTTTTTCGCATTCCTTTTTTAGGTTGCGACAGCTGGCGACTCTGTTGGGGAACCGATTTCCCTAAGCGAGTCCCTCCTAGCTTTTTGTAGTTTTCTTGTTTGTTGGGTGTTTATTCTTTTGTACAGTTACTTATTTACCTGCTTTACCTTATTGCATTCATGTACATATGTTTGTTTGTTTGGGTGGGATGTTCTATGAGATAAGCCCACTACCCAGGCTTGAGCGTACACACAAGTTTTAGAGTGGATAGTCATGAGGCTTGCGTGGCATATTGCTACGTTAAGTTGTTCATGAAGACCCACATTCCAGACGAGGTTTCTTTTGGATATATTCTGTCCTATGGGTGTTCCATAACGACAGATGTTCCTTTAGAAATCATCGACTCTGGTGACCATTTCCCCAGAACTCAGTCGAGGCCTCTCCTCCGAGACGCGTTTATGTTAGCTCTGGTGGGCGCATTCTCGCTGCTCAATCCGAGGACCCCTAGGCTGGGAACTTGCTATTAGGATATCCTGTTGAGGGGAGTCAGTGGAGGTCTTTTGTCTCGTAATAATGCCAAACCTTCAGTGGTAAACGTATTATTCGACTGAAGGGCAAGAAACTGACAAACTTCTGTTCTTAGAACCTACCAGTGAGGGGCAGGCTAAATTCAGGAAACCTTAACCTTCAACCAACCCGGTTTTATGGAGCAGAGCTTTGATCTTGTATTATATTCTTCAGTGGGTTTTCTCTTCGGACAGTGCAACCCAACAGTTGTTCAAGCAGATACATCAATCTTGATTTCCATGTCACTGCATTGCATCACATCATGTTGCATTCATATCATTTAACACATGTTTATCTATTTCTAGGGGTTTACATCTTCCTCTTGATTCCGGCCGGGGTTCTCTGGTTCTCTTAAGATGGATATTGGCAGAAAGAGACATGTCGCCTACAAGTTTCCTGTGGTTTGTTTGGAGCCTATTCAACAGCTGATGAAGTTAATGGATCAGGATTATCTAGAAAGATTCCGGAAGGACTATGGTTTGATTCTAAGCTTCATTACGGTTCTGTCCAAAGATCAACATGATGCTCTCTTTACATTGTTGCAGTTCTATGACCCTCCATTGAGGTGTTTCACGTTCCTGTAGCAACCTGAAAAATACAGTGCGCGAAAAAACAACCGGCGAAAGAAAATGACAGAAGAGTCGCCACCGTGCGTTATTCATCCCAAAGGAGGGAAAGGAAACGCTCGAAGTAAACCTGAAAAAGGAAAGGACAAGACGGGGTCTCGCAACCAAATCTTGGGTTCGGGAGTCGGTTATGCGAAGGGAAGGTATTAGCACCCCTACGCATCCGTAGTACTCTACGGGATCCACTTTTGTAGTTCTTGTCTAAAGGGTGTGAGTTTATCTTGTGCTGTTTACCAAAAAAAAGAGGGTTAAATGAAAATGACTCGCGCGGATGTCGCATCCACTGCATACGTATCTCATCTGAATATGAGAATCAGAGTCTTCGTAGCTCGGCTGATCTATGGGTTGGGGGGATGTGTGCTCGCTAAGACATCGCGTCTTATGCCTACGTATCTCATATGGAATGAGAATCAGAGCAAGTCGTAGTTCAGCTAACTACGGGGTTATGGAGTGGGTTTTGGACGAACGACGTTACTACACAATCTACCGGATGCTCGACCTTTGGAGACTTACTCACCTGTAGTAGAAGGAGTAAACGTGTATTTAGGAGAAGAAAAATCAATGAAGGGTTAGGGTTTGGTGAACTCATGCAAAAAGGCAGTCCTTGACGAAGGAACCTGTAAAAAAAAACACAAAAACATTGCCTCCTATCGAGGTCTTCCAGCTAGGAAAGCAGTAAAATGCGGGAAAAATGTAAAAGTACCACGCGGATAAAGATCCGAAGTAACAGCAGTTAGAGGAATGGGAAACCCAGGGATCCTTCCAAGCTAAACACCATCAAAGAAAGTGAGTCAGTACAGGTAATCGGAATGAAACTTCCAGGGGGTATCCCACAAATAAAGTGGAAAACCACGCAAGTTATCCCTGCAAAAGTCATGTGAGCCCTCACAAAAACTCAACAAACAAGTTAGAGACAAAAAAATAGGGTAATCAAGGGTTGCCCCCAAATCAAAATGTAACCACATGAATTATGCCATTAAAATTCACAAAAAAGACATGCATCAAAAGGGTATCAAATTCACCCATAATACCTCATACATTTAGAGCATTCAAATTAAAGGCATAAAGATGATGGATATAGGGCAAACCTAATTGGAGAGCTTGATTGAAATTGAGTTGCACCCGTGAGGTTTACAAAACAATCTTTAGGGTTTATGTGAGGCAGAGGTGATTCTGTGCAGTTGAGTTCCCTTCAGGGTTTGGAGGCTGCTCTGAACTCTATTAGCTCTTCTCTCACTATCTTTTTCCTCAGGGTAATAGGAATCGAAAATCAATCTTTGTTTCACTGAAACTCTAGTATTTATAGCCTAATATTGGTAGCTTAGTGGGCTTTTGAGAGAGGTCCAAGTCTGAGATTTTTTCTTTTATTTATTTATTTATTATTATATATATATATATATATTATATATATTATATATAATATAATATATATATATATATATATTATATATATATATATATATATATATAATATATTATATATATATATAATATATATATATATATATATATATATATATTTTAAATAAAGTTTCTTGGATCTAATTCTGATTGACATGATGAAATGCAATGTATCTAATGTTAAATGACCTAAAAATGAATGCATGCATGAGGTGTAAAGCGTATGCTTCCAGGAAAAATGAAGGGTAAATTTTGGGGTATTACAGTTCCCAGATTATATTTTGGTCCCTACTTTGGAGGAGGTTGCTAGTTTTCTCAGAGTTCCTATCAAGCCGCAGTTGCTATTCTATAGTTCTGAGTTTCTGCCCGATCTCAACATGGTTGCTTCAGCCACATATTTGGGGAAATCAGTCTTGAAGGCTAATATGTGTCAGAAGGGAGGAGTTAATGGTTTTCATCTGAGTTTCTTACTGGGAGAAGCAAAGAAGAGGCTTGAAGATGGTGACCAGAGGGGTTTCAATGCTGCGTTGGCTCTTTGTGTGTATGGGATTGTCCTGTTCCCTAATGTGGCGAAATTTGTGGACGTAAATGCCATACGCCTCTTTGTGTTGGGAAATCCGGTGTCGACCTTGTTGGGAGATTTCTTTCATTCAGTGCATCACAGGAATGAGAATAGAAGGGGAGGATTGGTGAATTGTTGCGCTCCTTTGTTTTATAAGTGGTTCAGTTCCCACCTACCCAAGTTAGGAGCGTTCGTTGATGTCAAAAACTCGTTGAGTTGGTCAAAGAGACTGATGGGGATAAGAGCTAAAGATATTTCTTGGTGGTCAGACCGGAGCTTGCTTCGGGCAGATATTATTCATAGTTGTGGGAACTTCCCGAATGTACCATTGGTAGGAAGAAGAGGAAGTATCAACTACAATCCTTCTCTGGCAGTCAGACAGTTTGGATATGCTTTAAGAACTCCGCCTTTGGAAAAAGATGTGGAAGAATCTCTGTTTTTCCATTCTTCATCTGATTTGACTATATCCCGTAAGGCAGCTGAGGCTTGGCTCAAGGTGATCAAGAGAGGGAGAACTGTGCTTGGAAAAGGAGATTGTAGAACTTACCCTCAGTATGAAGAGTGGCTTCAAGGAAGAGTCGAAGAGTTTGGTCTGCCGTTTCCTATTGAAGAACCTTTGTATCCACCTACTCCTGAGCAGTCAACCATGGTGAGCCGAGAGGAGTATGACAAATTGAAGAATGCCATGGAGGAGCTTCAAACTGAAAACTCGGAGTTAAGTGTGAAGCTGCAAGACTGTATGCATCAATTCCATGAGGCAGAATATCAGAAGGGGGAAGCCGTCAGATTGCAAAGGGAAGCAGAGAGGAAATTAGTTATGGAGGTGGACTTCTTCAGGAAGACAGACAAAGCCCTGGGATCATCCAGTTTTGAGTTGAGGCGAGTCAAACGGCAGTTAACAGATGCTCTTGGTAAGCTAGCTGGTTAGCAAGAGCAATGGGATGCATTTTCAGCTTCTAGGAAGGTAAAGGAGGAGAAGATGGTGGTCGAATTGACTGGTCAGATGGAGAAGTTGAAGATTTTGCTGAAGGAGAAGAACAATGATATTTTGTGCGTCCATTCAACCAATGGTTATATCACAGATCAACTCAACAAAGCTCAAGGACAGATTGAGGAACTCAAAGTGCTGGCAGGTTTGAAGAAATCCAGACTTGAAGAGGTATTCGGAGAAGATGATGGGAATTACTACAGAGAGCACATCAATGAGTTGGGTGGAGTTATTCACAAGAGGAATCTGCTTATCCGGCGTTTGACAGAATCTCCAGATCATCCTGACACAGTGGTACTACTGGCTGAAGTGAGGAGCAGTCCTTATGGGTTGTATACAGGAGGCTGATTCCTGATTTTTGTTCCTCTCTTTTATATATTGTATTGTAGTGATGATCCACAGGCTTGTTGTGGAGATCCTTTTTTGATGAACTATTGGCTAAGGCCTTTCCCTTCTTGAACCCATTTATATGATGGTTTTCCTTATTGCATCTTGATCTCAGAAGTTTATCCACAACTCGGTCTTCTTGCGCTTTCTGTCGGATGTGAGACTGGAATCAAGGGGGTAGAATACCCGTTGGAATTGATAAACATGTCATTGCATTTACATATTCATCAGCATGTCTTGCATAACAGGTACCGCCGCAGTGTTCTCAGTTGTTTCATGTTCCACTAGCAGGATAGCTGATTCAGGAATTCACCTGTACGGTACCCGCAGAAACCAGCAGAGAGTAATGGAAAGCTTTCAAGCAGATCTAGCAGAGATGAGGACCAACATGGCCCAATTTGTGAGTATGATGCAAGGGGTAGTGCAAGGGCAAGAGGAACTCCGAGCCTTGGTCCAGAGACAAGAAACTGTGATTCCCCCTATCGGTCAGAATCCGCCAGAAGGGACCCCTGTCGATGACGCTGCTGTTACCAACCCTGTCAACAACCATGCTAATGGTAACGAATTGTGTGGTATTAGAATCAATGGACAACCCATCATTACAGAGGCTGCTAATGCTCGAGCGGCACGTGCTCCAGTTCACCATCCTTCTCATTTGGTTGACAAGCAAGAAGATATGTTCACCATTCCCAGTGATGATGATGAATTTGGAAAGGCGGAAGAGAGAGATAGAAAGGTCGACGCCCTTGCTGAAAAGATTCGCGCCATGGAATGCCAGAATTCTTTGGGTTTTGATGTTTCTAATATGGGTTTAGTTGATGGGTTAAGGATCCCGTACAAGTTCAAAGCGCCATCTTTCGACAAGTACAATGGCACTTCTTGTCCCCGAACTCATGTGCAAGCTTACTACCGGAAGATATCCGCTTATACTGATGATGAAAAGATGTGGATGTACTTTTTCCAAGACAGCTTGTCTGGAGCATCTTTGGATTGGTACATGGACTTGAGAAAAGAATCTGTCAGAAGCTGGAGAGAGTTAGGTGAAGCTTTTCTGAGGCAGTACAAGCATAACATGGACATGGCTCCGAGCAGAACCCAGTTTCAGGGTTTGTTTCAAAAGACTGGTGAGAGTTTCAAGGAATACGCCCAGAGGTGGCGCGAGCTAGCTGCGAGAGTACAACCTCCGATGTTGGAGAGAGAATTGACAGATATGTTCATTGGGACCCTGCAAGGTGTTTTCATGGATCGTATAGGAAGTTGCCCGTTTGGTAGTTTTTCGGATGTTGTGATTTGCGGAGAAAGAACTGAAAGTCTTATCAAAGCGGGAAAAATCCAAGACCCTAGTTCTTCAAGTTCTTCAAGTTCTTCAAGTGCTAAGAAACCATTTTCAGGGGCACCCAGAAGGAGAGAGGGTGAGACAAATGCTATATGTAATCAGAGAAATGGAAACAGAAGACAACAATACCGTTAAGTTGCTGTTGTGACTATTCCAGCAAGCCCACCTCAACAACAACAAAAAGGACAACCACAACAACAACAATAACGCCAATTCCAACCAAGACAAAGAATGCCAGATCGTCATTTTGATCCGTTGCCAATGACTTATGCTGAATTACTCCCTGAAATGCTCAGGTTAAAGTTTGTTGAACTTCGCACTATGGCTCCATTAACAAGGATTCCCGCTGGTTATGGTGCCAATGTCCGTTGTGATTTTCATTCTGGTGCGCCAGGGCACCACGTCGAGAATTGTCGGGCTTTTCACCATAAAGTCCAAGACTTGATCGATGCCAAGACGATTAACTTCGCTCCTACTCCGAATGTGATGAATAATCCTATGCCTCAGCATGGAGGGCCTAGAGTAAACAGTGTGGAAGATGGGGAAAATTTGAACTTGGTAGTCGATGTTGATAACGTTCAGACTTCGTTGTTTGTGGTGAAGGAACGTCTGCTTAGAGGGGGAGTATTCTCGGGATGTGACAAGAATTGTTCAGATTGTGGTAATCATGAAAGCGGCTGTGTGAAATTGAAAGAAGGTATCCAGGAATTGATGAATGAAGGTTGTTTACAATTTGATCAGAAAGGGTCGTGTACTTTCACTAGTGCTGGATTGATGAATCACGGGGATGTCTTTGCAACAGACAATGAAGATGGTGACAGTGATTGTGATATGGATAATTGGGTGCGCCCGTGTGCTCCAGGGGAGAAGATCAACAACTGGATTGCTGAAGAAATAGTCTGAGTTACTCTTCAGACAGAGTAATTTTCTTTTGTTTTGCATTTTGCATGAAAGCCCTACGCTCTGCCCAGGGCGTAGTGGTTCATTGTAGACCCACATCATGTTTTGAATTTTCAATGATTATCATCAATAAAGGACGTTTTGCAATCAAATTTGTGCTCACTGTCTTTCTGTTTTTACTTTCATTTTCAAAACAATAAAAATGGAAATGTTTTTTTTGTGACTTCCTTGAACTCTTTTCTAAAATATAGCATGAAACATCATTCGTGCAGAATTAATCTTGCGGATTCCATTAAAAACAGTTATGTTATGGCTCAATATGACTTTGATAATCCCATTTACCAAGTCGAAGAGGAGAGTGAAGAAGATTGTGAACTCCCCAAAGAATTGGCCAGACTATTGAAACAGGAGGAAAGGGTCATTCAACCTCATCAGGAAGAGTTGGAAGTCATTAACCTTGGTACTGAGGACGCAAAGAAAGAGATCAAGATAGGGGTTGCTTTAGAGGAAAAGGTCAAGAGAGGGCTGATTGAAATGCTGCAAGAATATGTGGATGTATTCGTATGGTCGTATCAAGATATGCCTGGTTTGGATACAGATATTGTGGTGCACAGGCTACCTCTCAGAGAAGATTGTACTTCGGTAAAGCAGAAGCTTCGCAGAACTAGTCCTGATATGGCTGTCAAGATCAAAGAGGAGGTTCAGAAACAGTTGGATGCAGGTTTTCTAGCAGTTACCATTTATCCCCCTTGGGGGGCCAACATCGTACCCGTGCCGAAGAAGGATGGTAAAGTCAGGATGTGTGTCGATTACCGAGATTTAAACAGAGTCAGTCCGAAAGATGACTTCCCATTACCTCATATTGATGTATTGGTCGATAACACTGCTTAGTCCTCGGTTTTCTCTTTCAGGATGGATTTTCTGGCTATAATCAAATCAAGATGGCGCCAGAAGACATGGAGAAGACGACATTCATTACACCTTGGGGCACGTTCTGTTATAAGGTAATGCCATTTGGGTTGAAGAACGTTGGCGCTACCTACCAAAGAGCTATGACGACTCTCTTTCATGACATGATGCACAAAGAAATTGAAGTGTACGTGGATGATATGATTGCGAAGTCTCAGACAGAAGAGGAGCACTTGGTAAACTTGCAAAAGTTGTTTAAAAGATTGAGAAAGTTCAAACTGAGGCTGAATCCAAACAAGTGTACGTTTGGAGTGAGATCTGGAAAGCTGTTAGGTTTCATTGTCAGTAAGAAAGGGATTGAGGTTGATCCAGCGAAAGTAAAAGCTATTCAAGAAATGCCTGAACCAAGAACGGAAAAGCAGGTTCGTGGGTTTTTAGGGAGGCTGAACTACATTGCACGGTTCATATCTCACTTAACAGCTACGTGCGAACCGATATTTAAATTTCTAAGAAAAGATCAAGCAATCAGGTGGAACGATGATTGTCAAAAAGCTTTTGATAAGATAAAAGAATATTTGCAGAAACCTCCAATTCTTATACCTCCAGTTCCTGGGAGGCTAGCTGGCTAGCTGGAAACTTTTACTTGAACAAGGATGATGTGTTGTACAAGAGGAACTTTGACATGGTTCTGCTCAGATGCGTGGTTGGACACGAAGTAGACGTGCTAATGTAGGAAGTACACGAGGGATCTTTCGGTACCCATGTTGGTGGTCATGCGATGGCCAAGAAGTTGTTAAGAGCCGGTTATTACTGGATAACCATGGAATCTGATTGTTTCAAATACGCTCGGAAGTGCCACAAATGTCAGATATATGCAGATAAAGTGCATGTACCACCAAACCCTCTGAATATTATGAATTCTCCTTGGCCATTCGCGATGTGGGGCATCGATATGATTGGAAAGATTGAACCTACTGCTTCTAATGGACATCGCCTCATCCTAGTCGCGATTGATTACTTTACAAAGTGGGTGGAAGCAGCTTCCTATGCCAATGTTACCAGACAAGTGGTTGCTCGATTCATTAAGAAAGAAATTATCTGTCGTTATGGGGTTCCTGAGAGAATCATCACTGATAATGGTTCGAATCTCAATAACAAGATGATGAAAGAGCTTTGCAAAGACTTTAAGATCGAACACCACAATTCTTCTCCTTACAGACCAAAGATGAATGGTGCTGTAGAGGAGGCAAACAAGAACATTAAGAAGATTGTGCAAAAGATGGTTGTGACGTACAAGGATTGGCACGAGATGTGGCCTTTCGCTTTGCATGGGTATCGTACCTCAGTGCGTACGTCAACCGGGGCAACTCCGTTTTCACTTATATATGGCATGGAGGCAGTCTTGCTAGTAGAAGTTGAAATCCCTTCTTTGAGGGTGATGATGGATGTAAAACTTGACGAGGCTGAGTTATCTGTACTTCATCGCGTTTCAGTGTCTACCATCTTGAAGGATATGATCGGTCCAATCACTCTTCTCAGAAAGCAAAGAATTTGGGGGAAAATGAAGATCTATGAGTCATAACAGAATTGGAAAATAATGGAATGTCGTGTTCACATTGCCAATAGGATAGTTTATTTTCTCTTTTGGCGCAATTACCTCTTCCTAGGAATTGCTTCCTGATGTATTTGCCTTTATAGGCCATTTTCAATCAATAAAAGTCGTTATTCAGTCAAATTGCTCTCTTGTTTTTTATTTCTACTGTTTTGTTTGCAAAAAAACGTCCGCATTTTTGATAAACATTGCATCTAAAAACATGAAGACTAGACAATGACTTGCGGAAAGATAAAACATCTGAAAATCATTTTGAATGTTGAGTACACTTGAGTATATTTTGTCCATACGATCCCCTGGGGCATGTATGTCCTGCTGTTTTGTAGGATTATATCTTTGATTGATGGCTAAAGTAGATGAGCCAAAGTTTGTTCGAAGTAAGACCCTGTTGTTTCAACACTGTCCAGTCGTGTAAGAAGTTGGGTCGTCTAAGTCGAGTTCAGAATTTGTTTCCCCAGCATGGTCGAGAGGTTGGTGTTTTCCCAACAAGTGACTCCCTAGTTGAGTTGGTTTCCCTACCGTTCCGAGAATGTCATATCACTAAGTATCCTCAGCAGAATTGTTCTATGTCCCCACAGAGTTGGAAGATCGAATCAGAAATTGGGTGCTCAGTAAAGTGATCATTTGCTTTCCCAGTAGGAGTTTTCCTCCCTTTGCATCTTGCATGTAGTAATCATCATTCGCATTCGCATTCTCAAATAGCGTAGCATTTCCATTCAGTATGGAGCACTACGCCATGAAAAACTCAAGCATATGCATACATGCATTAGACCAGATTGGATCGTATCCCCAGCAGAGACAGATCATTTTTTCACATCAGTATAGCACATTTGCAGCAGTTGCTCTTGGCAACATTCAGAATCGATAATTCCAGTGAGATTTATTTTCTCACCAGTTCGTGAAAGGAAAGCTTCATTCCCTTCCGAGTTAGTCACCAGTAAGTGTCTGCCTTATTTTGACATATGTAAATATCATCCTTGCGATACCGGTAAGTGTCGTGCTGATCCCCGTAAAGGTCTGCGCTTTTCTTTGATGTCGGTAAACATCATCTTTCGATGTCGGTAAACATCGAATTCCAATCGTTGGCCATCAATAAATGGCACGTCTCTCATGGTGTCTACAAAAATCATTATGTCAACACCCGGGTGTGTCCTTTCCCCTTTTGGTGTCGGTAAACATCATTGTTCGATGTCGGTAAACATCAATCGCTTGTTAACCATCGGTAAATGGTTTTGTCGTTTAAGATTCCCCAGCAGATTCGCTATCCGTAAATATCGAGTGTTTCATTTTCGCCATCGGTAAATGGTTTCGTTTCATAAGTGTATTCTTTCTTTGGTGTCGGTAAACATCATTGTTCGATGCCGGTAAACATCGAGTTCCTTCCCAGTCATCGGTAAATGTCTGGTCTTGTTTCACTTATAAACATCTTTGTTCGATGTCGGTAAACATCGAGTTCCTTCCCAGTCATCGGTAAATGTCTGGTCTTGTTTCACTTGTAAACATCATTTTCCTCCCCAGTGAAGCCGCCATCGGTAAATGGCCTCGCTTCCTTTGATATCGGTAAATATCAAATCTGTTTTGAAGCCGCCATCGGCAAATGGCCTCGCTTTCCTTGATATCGGTAAATATCAAATCTGTTTTGAAGTCGCCATCGGTAAATGGCCTCGCTTTCCTTGATATCGGTAAATATCAAATTTGTTTTGAAGCCGCCATCGGTAAATGGCCTCGCTTTCTCTGATATCGGTAAATATCAAATTTGTTTTGAAGTCGCCATCGGTAAATGGCCTCGCTTTCTTTGATGCATCACCCACAGAGTGAAAATTCTCCGGTTCTTTTGGTATTCAATTCCTATTTACCTTGAAAGTCTGATATCCGCTGCTTTCATCCGTTCAGGTTCACAGTGTTAGACGGTGTGGCTAGTGATCGAGAGGGGGGGTGAATAGATCACCTCTTTGAAATTTAACGGATTTGAAATTTTATCAGAGTTTTCAAAGTTGGCGGAAAAATCAGTCCCGAATCGACTTCCGTCTATTCTGAACTGCTACTAGAAAGCCGGACACACAAGTTTAATTGCTGGATTTTAATGAGAATGACAGAAACAATTCACACCATAATTTTAACTAATTGAATGCACTTATCATTAAAGTCTATTTCCAATGAATAAAATCTAGCTAACCGTTTTGTCAAACAGTTGGTGTGTATGTGATCGATGATAAACAGCAATGGAGTTTGATTAAAAGTTTTCTTGCCGCTGCTGTCTTACAACAGGAACAATCACCACACACTAAATGAAATTGCGAAAACAGTTTTAAAACGTAAAGAGGAGTAAGGTAAGAATACGATACGCAGAGATTTGGTAAGGAAGTTCCCCACGTCGTCCTCGCGTGTGGGTACGTCTCCCTCTCAATTTCAAATGAAATTGAGAACTTTGATTATCAATATTTGCCGAATCCGTTGATACAAGGTTATGATACAAAGACAGAATTCTAAACTCTAAGAACCTCTTCTTGTATGAACCTTCACCTGATCTGAGCACGATCAAGATTTTCCTGCACGAAATTGCAAACAATTCACCGGTTCCACGACCTGCTTGCGAAATCCCCCGATCTCCAAACGCAACGCTGCGGCTGAATATGTTTTGCAAACGTGACTCCCAAACCCTCAAGAACACTCCAGTTCTTGAAGGACAAACCAGTAGGTTTTTCCTAGAAACCCCCTTCAATCTTCAACTCAGCTAGATCCTCGATCGTTCCACTGCAAACCACAGCTAGATCCTTGATCGTACCACTGAACGTTATCTCGATGCTTCTTTAATCCAAAGAACAAGAATGGTTATGTGTAAATGTTCTTGAAGAAAAGTGATTGAGAAGATGAAGAAGATGAAGTCTCTTTCAGGTTTCTAAATGCTCTCAAACAATTGCTCCAACACTGCTTTTGATCTTGTGTTCAATTGTTTTCCCTCAATGAATTCGTTATTTTTCACTGCTGTCATAACCTGTCTTATATATGCTGCAAAAACAGTTACTGTTATAACATAAAACAGCTTTATGTATTGATGCATAAGAGTGTGTATCGATGCATACTGTAAGATATGTGAATTTTTGGTGAAATTTATTAATCATGTATCGATGCATAATTCGTATGTATCGATGCATGTGATTATTTCACTAGTATGTATCGATGCCTAATGCGCATGTATTGATACACAGGCTGTTTCAATTGGTCATGTATCGATGCAGGGATCGTGTGGATCGATGCATAGAGTCTTTAGCCTTCCATGTATTGATGCATGATTCGTATGCATCGATGCATACTGAACAGAAAGGTTTTGTGATTTATCACATGCAGTATGTATCGATGCAGAGGCTTATGTATTGATGCATACTGACATAAAATGCATTTTAATTGTTATTTTAAGGGAAGTATCAATGTAGGTTTATATGTACAGTTATGCAACAGTAGAGTGGGATGGAAAACATAATAAAAACACAAATGTATCATGTAATGCAATGCACAACCAACATTTGGATGATGATCACACAATTTGCTATCATTAAAAATTAATTCAAGGTAAAGAATTCTCTCACAAACTCCCCCTTTTTGATGATGGCAAATTCTTGGCAAGATGTGTGATACTCCCCCTGAGTTTGTGCATATCTGCATTTTCTCCCCCTTTGTCAACATCAAAAAGAGGAAGAACCAGGTTTATCAAGGTAGCATAGTGTAGCAGGACATGGCAAAAAATGGATAACAGGCTATCAATCACAAAGAATGAAGCTTCAAAGTAAAGAATCATTCACAAAGAATGACGAGTAAGGGCAATAACAATAGAGATAAACAGAAATAGAGAAGCATTTTAAAGATACGAACGAGTTTAAGAGTTACATAAGCTAAACCATATATTGTGCAACAAAATAAAACTTGAGCAATATGAAATGAAATGCAGTGATATGAAAAGATGGTTGGTTAATTTGGATTGTGGCCACCACAGGACTCCTCATCATGTCTGTCAGGATCTCTGTAGCTTGGCGGAGGCGGAGGAGGAGGCATTGTGTCTGGATTTTGGCCCATGAAGGAGTATTGCCTAAATCGGTTCTGAACTTCAATGCTTCTAAAGCTGTCCATAATACCAGGATTTTCACGGCAGTCGTCCATAAAGCCGGACATTTCGTTGTAGAAAACCTGATGCTATTTAACCAAGTCTTGGTGCCAAGCGTGTTGATTCTGATACATCCGTGTATGCTCATCATGCCAGTCCCGATGCTCGTTGTGCCATTCAGATTGTTGAACATGCCAGTATCGTGCTTCTTCATGGCGTTCTTTGTTGACAATTTCCATCTGTTGAAGCATATGAGTGATGTCCACATTTGGTGTTGAGGCTAAAGTACCACCGGAGAATGGAGGGGCTGTAGGTTCAGGTACATAGTTGGTAGGAGACCACCTTCGTGGCACCCAATCACCCCAACCAGAATTGGCCTCAGCTTGTGGTGCATCTGTTTCAGCCGCATCCTGCATTTCTTCATCAGGCTGATCTTCAGCAACATGGATGCGTTCCGAGGGCACGTCAAAGTTGTAAATTCTGGTTTTGGATTTTCTTTCGAAGAAATAGAAACATTTGCGGTCCTTGTCCCACCGATATCCCATATGCGATAGAGTGGCAGAGTCAAACTCTTGAGCAGCAGATGGAGATAGGAGAGGAACAATAGGTATTGCAACTTTCCAAAACTTAAGAATTTTCATTATTTGAGAGGCATAACCTAGAGCCACATTCTTGGAGCTGTCTCGCACGAAAAATAGACGTTTTACAAAGTAATTAGCCCAATTTAAGAGCACCTTATTTTGCAAAATGTAGAGAAGATGTATGCTGGGCCTGTCCAACCGCGAATGTCCACTGTTTGTTGGACGCAGAATATGTGTAATAATCCAGTGAAGAATACGCGGAGTTTGCTTGATCATACCAGACGTGACGTGTTCATCATCACTCAACGGTCTGTCTATCTTTAGGATAGATGGAGTAAAGTCCTTCATGTCAAATTCAGGATCAAAATGCAGGTCATGCCAGGACTTGAAAGCCATCGACGGAGGCGGCATTTGAAATACCGTTTCCCAATCAGAGGCTTCAAAGGTATATGTTCTGACTCCGATAGAACACCGGAACATATAGCCTCTACCAGTTTGTAAGCCAGCATAAAAGACCCGAATGAAATCCTCATGATAATCATCCTTTGTGGACAGAAACGACCCAAGTGTTTGTGCATGTAAGAGTTCAACCACTTCATTTAGGTGTAGGTGAATAGCATCTGTTTTATCAAAGACGTGAGGTTTCATGACTAACCTTGTCTTGAAGGATTCCTCAAATTCAGCAGCAACAGCAGGATGAAGTAGCTCTAAGGCATTTGAAGGAACGTCTGGTGGTTGTTGAGATGTACCGGCTGTTTCCTTTCCCTTTCCTTTTCCTTTGGCTCTGACTGGAATAGTGCGTGGAGGCATGGTGATGTGAGATTTAGGGTTTTAGAGAGAGAGTGAAGATGAGGAGGATTAGGGTTAGCCACTGGTTTTGGGGTTTTTGAGGGCAGATGATATGAAGTCTTGAGATAGGAAGTGATATGATTGGCTGATGTGTCGATGCATGAGAGAGAAAGAAATGCATTTAATTCAGATAGCATCAGTATGTATCGATGCAGATGGTCATGCGTCGATGCCAAATATTCACAATGGGAATGTGTATGTATCGAAGCAGTTTTTAAAAAATTTGAATTTCAGAATGTATGGATCGACGCTTGCTTCGTTTGTGTCGATGCATACTGATGCTGAACTAGCTTTTAATGAATTTTAATGCAGTATGAATATGCATTATGCACTATGTCATGATGATTATGCTCAAGAGAGATTCAGAAGTCAGATTGTTAATGTGCACACAATGTGGACAAGGAGTATATGCAATCAAATTTTATATCAACTAGAGTAAGAACATTTGTTCTAACATACACAATCACTTAGCAATAAGAAAATTGTAGAAAGGATTGATATTACCTCTGTTGGAGAACTCTTGTGATGGATAATTGACATCTAAAACAGCTCTTATCAACCATGGTGAGGCATAATATAATTAAGAGGTAACATGCTTATGACATCAATTGAGAAAGATCTAAGATTCCCAATTCGCGACGAATGTTGAAGAAAGGTTCCGTTGCCAACGGTTTAGTGAAAATATCAGCAAGCTGATTTTTGGAATCAACGTGCTCAAAGACAACGTCTTCTTTTTCAACATGATCACGAAGGAAATGATGTCTAATCTCTATGTGTTTAGTGCGTGAGTGTAAAACAGGGTTTTTAGTAAGGTTTATGGCACTAGTGTTGTCACATTTGATAGGAATACGTTTGAGTTGAATGTTGAAGTCTTGTAGTTGCTGTTTCAGCCATAAAATCTGAGCGCAACAACTACCGGCTGCAACGTATTCTGCCTCTGCAGTTGACAAAGCCACAGAAACTTGCTTTTTGCTATGCCAACTGACCAAGGAGTTTGAAAACAGGTGACATGTACCACTTGTGCTTTTCCTATCTGATTTGCAGCCAGCAAAATCAGAATCGGAGTACCCTACTAAGCTACAATCACTTCCTTTGGAATACCTGTAGCACCTCAAATTTGCACCTATCATTGTACATACATTCTCATATTAGGTCATAGCATATCATGGTCCACTGCATAGCATTGCATTGTTCCCTTTGCCTCAAGTGCAAGCCAATCAAGAGAATTAGGTCAAACTGGTCAGGAGATCAGTCAGTCAAGCAAGCAAGCACAATTTTCAAGGAGCCAAGGCCCTAGGGTTGGTACAACATGTTCACATGACTTGGGGATCCATTTGAAGTGTTTTGGTCAAGGATTGGATGTTCAGAAGTCATCAGTCAATGCACAGTCAGTCAGAAACCCTAAAAGTCAACTGTTGGTCAACTGTCCATTTAATCAGTGATTTGATGATGGAAATTGGTTTGAGAGAGCTCATTCATGTCCAAATAGGCCTCATATATCATGTCAAACACCATCATGGAAGAATTTGAAGCCAGATCAGAAATTTCCAAAAATGGAAACTGGACCTGTAATTGAAACCTGCCCAAAATGGAAAGTCTTGATCCTCAAACTTACATCATGATACAAGCTTCAAATGAATTTTTGCCCAACATGAAAGTTGAAGATCTTGTTCTCCCATTTCCAAAAAGTCCAAGAACACTCAATTCCCATGTATGGTTGGCAAGTTATGATCAAATCATTTTCAGAAATTCTTGAACTTCAAAAGGCCATATCTCTCAAACCATTTGGCCAATTTTGGTGGGGTTTTTTCCTACAAGTCACATTTGATCCCCTCTTTCCAAAAATGTAATTTTCATGTACCAAAACTTCACAAATCAAAATGGCATTTTTGGACTTGCATGAATTAATTTCAAGTGTGGTACAAAAGTGAGTTTCAAAATTAACCATTTCTAATCAATTCTACCAATCAAACATGTTCTGAAATGTCATTCGAGACTTGTTGCAAGCTCATTTTCGTGCAGTACACATAGCCATCACCTAGTTGCTTGAAAATTGAAAAGAAAGTACACTTTTACCAACTCTACTCCACATTTTCATGGACCTTGATTCAAGTACCACAAAAACAGCAGACACACATCATTTTTTCTGCTGAATGAAAGCCCTAGCAGCCACTCAAAAGGGACAGAAAACTCATTCCTCTAAAAAACACCATTTTCTTCATTTGCAAAATCTGAAAAAAACTCAAGAGCACCCGAGTTTGTTTTGGTTTGGTCATCATCTACCGACCCCTTGGAGGCATTTGGCAGCCATGTATCATATCTGTATCATCATTTCCATCTCTGTTGTAGCAAGGGGCATGTCCATGGCAGCTTTGACTTTAAGCTAAATCCAACATTGTCAGGCCAAAACCTTCCATCCATTCATCAACACCAACACCATAATGCATCTGTTTTGACAAAACACAAGGAAAGAACCACTGTTTCTCCATTTGCTTCAAATTCAAGTAAGTGCTCGAGTCTCACCATTTTCAAAATCATGAGATGCTTAGGATAGGTCTTTTGATGCTGAGTCCATTGCAACTTGAATCATTTGAATTGGTTAACTGTGCTGTGAGAAATCTGGATTTTCATTTTTGTGCTCAAACTTGTTTTTAGTTGATTTGCTTTGATGATGATGTTTTAATGAAAACCAATGATGGATTCGTGTTACTCATGCTTTGCTGATCATGTCTGTATATTTAATTCCAAAATCTGGAGAATTTGTTCATGAGTGATTGATGAAGGTGATGCTGTTACTGTAGCGAACCCTAAAAAACTCTTGCCCAGAATTTCTCACGCGTTTGGCTGCTGGTTTCGTGTTTCTGCATGAGAAATTCCACTGTGCCTTTGCCATGCCCTATCGCTGAGTGACACGCATCTAAACGATGCACACCGTTTCACTTAAAGTCCCACTTAATTACAATATTGCCATCGGTCCCAATTATTTTAGTTAATTCATTTTATTAATTCAATGTTTATTGCATTTTGGTTCACCAACTTACAAAAATTATAACTCATCCATTTCAATTCCAAATTTCATGAAAATTTTTGCATTATGTTCATCATAATCTCTAGTTTTTTATCATATTTTTTCCAGATTTTTTTGATGAGTGGATTTTAATTGGTATTAGGGTTTGTGACATGTGCTCATATTTTGTACACTTTGCCAAAACCTTTGTGAAATGGTGATACTTTATCCAATGGCTCCCAAATGTTTTGTGCTTAAACTAGACACACTCATGGTGATTTTGGTGTAGAGTTTGTGAATTTATCATTGCTGGTTTGTGAGTTATGATTTTTTGAATTAGGGTGTGACAATTTGTGTCACACCATTGATGTGCAACTTCATGATTTTTGATACCATGCTTCCTGACCTCCAAATGGATTGATTTTTTGCATGAACCTACTCTTGTATGTCTAGTTTACATGTGAATTTTCCTGGATTTATTTGTGGCATTTCCTAATTGTTTGAGATTTTCTCCCCTGTTTAGTCATATGTTGACTTTTTGTGACACATGTCCCCATTTCATTTGTGAAATTCTCATACTTTATTGGATGGACATGAAATTTTGCATGAGATAACTAGACATCCTCATCTTTGCCATGGTTTTAGTCCCATTCATTTATCATACACCATCTCTGACTTATGATTTTTCTAAGTTGATGCATGTTTGGTTGACTTCCTTAAGCATGTTCAAAATTGCTTTGACTTTCTAATTTTCATTGACTGCCTTCCACTTGTCCAAATGAGATGAAATTTGACATGCTTACCATGATTTGGGTTGTGATTGATCATGATTTATTTGGTGATTTTTGGAAATGTTTAAGATTGGTTTTGATGCAAGTCTTGCTGTTGACTTCTATGAGCTCTCATTTGCCATGCTTTGACTTCTTTTGCTTATGAAATGATGATGGTACATGATATGAACATGAAACCAATTGGGTTTGCTTCCTAAATGTTTGAATTTGATTTTGATTGGACATTGCTTGCTGTTTTGGCTTTCTCATTCATTTTTGACCCTAGGCTTGTCCTAGTGGTCCTGTGGCTTATGTTTGAGTTCATGTTTTCAGGTTAAGCTACAAATGCTTCAAAGAGATCACTACAATTTGATTGAGTTCATTTGATTATCATGAGCTAACCTCTTTGTTTTGTAGGTGGCTTGGCTCACATGCCTTAAGCCTTGTGCCTTGCACATCCATTTGCTTCTGATTAACCATTGGTGTCTGTTTCTTTTTGTTTTGTTTTGAAGTTGCATACTAACATCTGCTTGACCATTTCAGGTGCTTTTAGTTGCTCAGTTCCTTGTGAACTTTTGTTTTGCTTTGCTTGTATAAGCAATTTGCATTGAGGTACAACTTCCTAACTTCATGTAGTCTGGAAGACCTGGCCTGTTACTTGGCCAGGCAACTGTCTGAAGTCCTCCTTAAGAGGCAATGTTTGTGAATGTTTAATTTTGTCCTTGCATAGAGTCAAAGACCTCCTAAGTGAAGAGGCAATTGGCAGAACCAAGGGATAAGCAACCTATCCCCTGCTATTCAGTGTGTCTTCTGTTTTGCTCACACCACTGTGTTGATGCATTACAGATAAAAACCCAAGATCTTGTGCAATTGCACAGTTGAGTCAGTTTCAAATGTGTAGAAGGGTTCCCACTTTCTGAACCCACACATTCTTGTCTTAAGCTCTCCCAGGCCAGGGATAAGAGCTGTGAAGTCTTATCTTCACTCACCTTTCATCTGCTTCACCTTAGCCCCTCAATGGCAAGGTTAAGAGCACATTCACCCAGTTCCAGAGGTTTGTTTGTTGAGGTTGATATGACCCCTCGACTAAAACCTAACCCTTGTTTGAGCCACTTGCTTGTGTATAGTGTGTGCTATCTGTGCTTGTATGTTTGTTTGACTTGCTTCCTGTGCAAGTTAGGGTTAGTTTAGACTTGGTTCCTGTGCAAGTTAGGTTTTGCTTGGCTTGCTTCCTGTGCAAGTTAAGTGTGTGTGTGGCTTGCTTCCTGTGCAAGTCATGGTTAGGATAGTCTGGCTCCCTGTGCCAGTTAGCTAGAAACCTTAACTTAGGGATGATTTTGCATGATAACATCTAGGCTCGAGTCGTAGTCTCCCTAGTGTTGTGTCTCCCTCTGTTGTCTGGTTAGGCTAGTCCTTTTTCCCTGCGTAGGGGAACTACGTCGCCCTGATCCTCATACCAGATGAGGTACGTAGGCAGGAGATGAGCTGATCTCTCCGGGCGCCTGTGTCTTTGTTTTGTCTTGCTGTGTGCTTGGAAGCTGATGTAAGTCCATCGAGTGGCATTTGGGTTCCAGTGTGGGTTTGTCGGTTCGGATGCTGATGTAAGTCCAGTGATTGGCATTCGGGCTCCACGTTTGCCTCTTTGTGTGTGTTTTGGTTCGGATGCTGATGTAAGTCCCGTGATTGGCCTTCAGGCTCCACGTTTGCCTTTGCCTGTGTTTGTTTGTGTGCGTGTCAGCCGAGCTACGAATGCTCTGATTCTCCTTCGTCCAAGGAGATACGTATGCATAGGATGCGACATCCTAGCGAGCATGTGTCGTTTCCCCAGTCCGAACTACTTCGACTCTGATGTCTATGCCTGATAGACTAAGTAGGCCCAGGATACGATGTCCTGCCGAGTCAGTTTCAGTCAGTTTCTTTTGTCTCTTTTCAGCCAGTGTGTGTGTGTTTGAGCAGTGTTTTTAGCAACCATTTTCCTTTCTTTTGTGCGTGGATCCCGTCGAGTACGACGGATGCGTAGGGGTGCTAATACCTTCCCTTCGCATAACCGACTCCCGAACCCATTCTCTTTGGTCGCGAGACCATGTCTTTTTCCAGGTTTACTCTGAGCGTTTCCTTTCCCTCTTTTGGGATAAATAACGCACGGTGGCGGCTCTGTTGTTCTTGTTTCCCGCCGGTTTTTCGCGTAATGCGACAGCTGGCGACTCCACTGGGGACTAGAGAAGTTGACCTCTTGCTGGTCCATCTTCCCTGAGCGAGTCTCTCCTAGCGCTCTCTAGGATAGGGTTTGGTTGCTTTGTGCTGTGTTTATTTATTGCATTCATTATTTACTGTTTGCATTCATTGTCTATTGTTTGCATTTATGTTTGTAATTATGTTTGCATTCATATTCATCTGTTCACCTGGCTGGTTGTCTATTTCTCTCTGTTGGGGTGGGAGTTACATGAGGTAAAAGGCCCAATACCCAGGCCATGAGTGAAATCTAGGATACATAGGAATAGAGTGATTCATGGGAAGCGGGCGGTATTGCGCCACTTAGCGGAACATTGATATCACGAGCAGTTCAGACCCTGGTGGGATATTATCGTTACATACTTCGGGTGTGTATATGATGATGTTCTGCGAAAGGTTATTTATGCTGCGTTTCTCTCGACCTTACCCCGGCCTAGACGACACCCGTGAGTGGGGAGGGGATGATCATTATTACAGGTACAGGTACTTGTTGGTGACTTGTTGGTGACTTGCGATCCTGTTGGTGACTATTGGTTCAGAATTTTAGGGTCTCAGATGACTTTGGGTTTCAGATGAATTTGTGGTTCCGAGTTCAAGCCGAAGTTTTGATCCTGTGTTCTGAGAGACACAGCCAACCAGTCGTGTCTGCATCATTTGCATCATAGCATGTTTATTTTCAAAAAAAATACGCAATAAAAAAAGAAAAAAAAAAAAAAAGAAAAAAAAAACTAATCCCTGCATGCATATCATTTCTCAGGTACATTCCAGAGCTTGTTCACTGATAGAGATGGCAACAGTCCCAGAGTTGAAGCGGAAGACTTGTTCCTACAGCTTTCACCGTGAACCTTTGACGTCTCTGATTGAGTTGAGCAACCTTATGACCAGTGGTAACCAGAAGGGGTTTGTTGACTAGTGTAGCACCTCAAATTTGCACCTATCATTGTACATACCATCTCATATTAGGTCATAGCATATCATGGTCCATTGCATAGCACTTGCATTGTCCCCAGTTGCCTCAAGTGCAAGCAAGTCAAGAATTAGGTCAAACTGATCAGGAGATCAGTCAACCAATCAAGCAAAGGTGTTTCTCAAGGAGCCAAGGCCCTAGGGTTTGTCCAACAAATTCACATGACTTGGAGGTCCATTTGAAGTGTTTAAGTCAAGGGTTGGATGT
Source organism: Lathyrus oleraceus (assembly GCF_024323335.1). Classification (NCBI taxonomy): domain Eukaryota; kingdom Viridiplantae; phylum Streptophyta; class Magnoliopsida; order Fabales; family Fabaceae; genus Lathyrus; species Lathyrus oleraceus. The sequence goes on from NC_066582.1 coordinate 126,155,036, forward strand.
TCAGAAGCCATCAGTTCATGCACAGACAGTCAAAAACCCTAGAAAGTCAAAGTTGGTCAACTGTGACTGATTTTATGGTTTTGATGGATGGATTTGGTTTGAGAGAGCTTATTCATGTCCCAATAGGCCTCATATATCATGGCAAACAACATCATTGAAGAATTTGAAGCCAATCAGAAAATTTCCAAAAATAGAAACCGGACCTGTAATTTTAACTGCCAAAAATGGAAACTTCTTGATCCCAAACTTACATCATGATACAAGCTTCAAATGAATTTTTGCCCAACATGAAAGTTGAAGATCTTGTTCTCCCATTTCCAAAAAGTCCAAGAACTCTAAATTCCCATGCATGGTTGTCAAGATATGATCAAATCATTTTCACAAAATCTTGAACTTCAAAAGGCCATATCTCTCAAACCATTTGGCCAATTTTGGTGGGGTTTTTTTTTCCTACAAACCACATTTCATCTCCTCTTTCCAAAAATATAAATTTCATGCACCAAAACCTTACCATGCAAAATGGCATTTTTGAGTTTGACTTCATTAAAATTCAAGTGTGCAAAATGTTGACTTTCGGATTTAGCTATTTTTAAGCAGTTTGGCCTTTTGGGATCTGTTTTAAATGTTGTTTGAAACTTGTTTACAGGCCCAATTCGTGCAGACCTTTACACCCTCCATGTGCATTGGTTCAAATTAGCAAATTATGCATTTCACTTCATTTAAGCTAATCCTTGTTAGCACATCATTAGCCAAGCTTAAACAGCAAATATAAGTTGCATTTTCTGGCCATTGTAACCCTAGGAGCAGCCTTTGCACACAGAAAAAACTGTCATTCTCTCATTTTCGATTTTTGGACATATTGCATTTTCTGCTCAAAAGCTTCAAACCACACGAGCTACTCTTGATTGTATCATCACCTAGCCACCATTTGGACCCCTTTTGCAGCACAAAACTCCAGCTGGAAGAACATCTTGAGTTCTGTTTTTCCAAGCATACAACAATGGCAAATCGAGCTTTGAAGGTTTCCAAGCAGCATTGAGCTAAGCTACCTCAAGAATCCATCATCTCAAAGCATTGTGGAGATCTGTTTAAGCTTGCATCACTCCAAACAACACTGTTTCATTGAGTTCTTCAAATCAAGTGAGTTTTTCGACTTCCTTATTTTTCCAAATCTTGCTATACATCATGTAGGTCTTACTTAGCTGGTTGATTTAAGCTTTGAATCATGTCAAATGGTTGGCTATTGAGGAAGATATGCTGTTTGTAAGTTTGGTGTATGAATTTGTTTTTGCTCGATTTGCCTTGCTTGAAGTGATTTTAGTGAAATTTGTTGCTACATTCTTGTTGTATGGTGTTTGGTGACTCTATTGGCATGGTCAATTTCGAATTCTGGGTGATTTGTTTTTCTCATGTTTGGATGATGATGATGATTACTGCAGTTTTTGAAACCTTAGACTCTGCCCCAGAAAATTTACATGAATCGTGTTTGGGATTATTGTTTGTTTGATGTGCATGAACATTGTTGTATCACTGCCATGATGTTTGTATAAAGCTGTTTGAATTTCGATTGATGATGAACATGAAGATGATGCCCTGCTATGCTGTTGAAACCCTAATATTTTTCCAGAAACCCCAGCTTCACGTATGCGTGTGTGTTGGTTACTGTTGTTATTTTTGTTGCATAATATCACCATTTCCACTGCCATGCTGCTGATGCATTTTGTTTGAATTTTGTTTTTGATGTTGGTGATAACATGAATTTGAGTTGCTGCTGCATGTAAACCCTAAGGGTTTTGAACCCAGAATTTCTGAACCCATGAACATTGATTGGTCCGAGTTACTGTTCTATTGGTGAGGGCCAATCAGAACATTTCATTTCCCTCCCTCAAACGCTGCGTTTGGTTAAGTAACGCGCGTATTTACTGATTTGCCATCCGGTCAACTTAGTTGACTTGTTAAACCATGCTATGTGTTCATGTTTGTTCCAAATTGTTCATCAACTTGCAAAATTCATTTCTCACTCATTTCAACTCCAAAAATTATGGGATTTTTGCATCATGTCCTGTTGAATGTCTAGTATTTTATCATGATTTTTAATGAATTTTTGTTTGGCTGGATTTTTAATGGCTCTAGGTTTCTTAACATGTATGCACATTTTACACCTTTTGCCATTTCTTTTGTGAAATAATGATGATGCATCCAATGCCCCTGAAATTTTTTGTGGTTATTCTACACTCATTCATGCTTGTTTTGATGTAGAGTTTGTGCATTTATCATATGTGGTTTGTGATATATGAATTTTGGAAGTAGGGTGTGACAATTTGTGTCACACCAATGATATGCTATTTCATGATTTTTGTTAACATGCTTCCTGGCTTCCAATTAATCTGAAATTTTGCATGAGCCATCTCTTATATGTCTAGTTGATGTGTGAATTTTCCTGGATTTAATTGTGCCATTTCTTAATTGTTTGAGATTTTTCTTCTCTGCCTAGTCAATTGTTGACTTTGTGTGATACATCTTGCCATTTCATTTGGGAAATTCTCATATCTTATTGGATGATCATGAAATTTTACATATGCATACTAGACATCTTGAGCTTTGCATTGGTGTTGATCCCATTCATTTCTCATCTGTTTTCATTTAGTTATGATTTTTTGAAGTTGACCCATGATTGTTTGACTTCTTTGTGCATGCTTGAATTTGCTTTGACTTTATGATTTTCATTGACTGCCTTCCACTTGTCCAAATGCAATGAAATTTGACATGCTTACCATGCTAGATGTTAGGATTGAGTATGATTTATTTGATGATTTTTGAAATTGTTTGAGTTGACTTTTGATGCAAGTCATTCTGTTGACTTCCTTGTGCTTTCATTTGCTATACCTTGCCTTCTTTGGTTTGTGAAATGATGATGATGCATGATATGAATATGAATCCAATTGTGCTTGCTTCTCAAATGTTTGAACTTGACTTTGGTTGACTATTGTTTGCTGTTTTGACTTTCTCTTTGTTTTTGACCCTAGGCTTGTCCTAGTGGTCTTTTGGACTTATGATTGAGTTTATGTTTCAGGTTAAGCAACAATGCCTCAAAGAAACCATTGCCAATTTGATTGAGCTTGATCATATATCATGTGCTAACCTTTGTTTTGTAGGTGTGACTCATGTGACTTGAGTCTTGTGCTTTGCACATTGGTCCCTCTGATTTAACTGTTTGATTCATTTCCTTTTGATTTAAACTGTTGAACTGTTTACTGATTAGTTTGACTTTTTCAGGTACCCTTAGTTGCTTAAGTTCTTTGAACTTGCTTTGCTTTGCTATTTAGCAACTTTCTTGAGGTATAATTCCTTTTTCTTCATGTAGTCTGGAGACCCGGCCTGTTATTTGGCCGGGCAAACTGTCTGAAGTCCTCCTTAAGAGGCAATGCTTGTGTATGTTTAAATTGTCCTTGTATAGAGTCAAATACCTCCTAAGTGAAGAGGCAATTGGCAGAACCAAGGGATAAGCAACCTATCCCCTGCTATTCAGTGTGTCTTCTGTTCTGCTCACACCACTGTGTTGATGCATTACAGATAAAAACCCAAGATCTTGTGCAACTGCACAGTTGAGTCAGTATCAAATGTGTAGAAGGGTTCCCACTTTCTGAACCCACACATTCTTGTCAAATGCTCTCCCTGGCCAGGGATAAGAGCAATGAGGCACACCCCTCATCTCCTTTCATCTGCTTCACCTTAGCCCCTCAATGGCAAGGTTAAGAGCAACACTCACCCCATTCCAGAGGTTTGTTTGTTGAGGTTGATGTGACCCCTCGACTAAAACCTAACCCATGTTTGAGCCCCCTTGTTGGTGTGTTTACTTTATGCTGTATGTGTTTGTGTGTGCTTATGAGGTGTGATCATATCCCCTAGGTTGTTAGACTCCGCGTAGTCTCGTTTGCATGTCAATTAAGGTAGCACGGTTCCTTCGTATAGGACTTCCTTTCTTGCTTATTGCTTTCTTAAAACACAAACAAACACCATCCCCTCTTAAGGATACGTTCACTCCTTCTACTACAGGTGAGTAAGTCTCCAAAGGTCGAGCATCAGGTAGATTGTGCAGTGACGTTGTCCACTTAAAAAACACAAACCAACAGTAATTGTTTAGCCGAACTACGGCAACTCTGATTCTCATGTCCAGATGAGATACGTAGGCACGAGATGCGATGTCTTGTCGAGTTTGACTAACCACTAACACTAATTCTCTTCTCTCTCGCCCTCGTTGCGATTGAGATCTCCCCTTTCTCTTGCCCTAGTTGCAATCGAGACCCTTGCTTCCTGTGCAAGCCGTGTCTAGGATAGGTTGGCCCTTGTGCCAGTTAGCTAGAAACCTTGACTTAGGGTTGACTTTGCATGACAACATCTAGGCTCGAGTCGTAGTCTCCCTAGTGTTGTGTCTCCCTCTGTTATCTGGTTAGGCTAGATCCTTGTCCCTGCGTAGGGGAACTACATCGCCCTGATCTTCACACCAGATGAAGTATGTAGGCAGGAGATTGAGCTGATCTCTCCGGGCGCCCTTTTTCTTTTTGTGTGTGTTGTCTGACAGTTGCTAGGCTCGAGTGCCTGACTCCTTAGCAATTTGTTGTCTGAGTGTGTGTTTGACAGTTATAGGCTCGAGTCCCCGACTCCCTATTAACTTGTTGTGTTGTTGTGTGCTTGGAAGCCGATGTAAGTCCATCGAGTGGCATTTGGGTTCCAATGTGTGTGTGTTTTGGTTCGGATGCTGATGTAAGCCCAGTGATTGGCATTCAGGCTCCACGTTTGCCTTTGCCTGTGTTTGTTTGCGTGCGTGTCAGCCGAGCTACGAATGCTCTGATTCTTCTCTCGTCCGAGAAGATACGTATGCATAGGATGCGACATCCTAGCGAGCATGTGTCGTCTCCCCAGTCCGAACTACTTCGACTCTGATGTCTATGCCTGATAGACTAAGTAGGCCCAGGATGCGACATCCTACCGAGTCAGTTTCAGTCAGTCTCTTTTGTTTCTTTCAGCCAGTGTGTGTGTGTGTTTGAGCAGTGTTTAGCAACCAATTTTCCTTCCTTTTGTGCGTGGATCCCGTAGAGTACTACGGATGCGTAGGGGTGCTAATACCTTCCCTTCGCATAACCGACTCCCGAACCCATCCTCTTTGGTCGCGAGACCATGTCCTTTCCTAGGTTTACTTCGAGCGTTTCCTTTCCCTCTTTTGGGATAAATAACGCACGGTGGCGGCTCTGTTGTTTCTTCTTTTCCCGCCGGTTTTTCGCGTGATGCGACAGCTGGCGACTCTGCTGGGGACTATAGAGAAGTTGACCTGTGCTGGTCCATCTTCCCTGAGCGAGTCTCTCCTAGCGCTCTCTAGGTTAGGGCTTTGGTTGCTATCTGCTGTTACTTATTGCATTCATGTTATTTATTGTTTGCATTTATTGTTTGCATTTATGTTTGCATGCATCATACTGTCATTGAGCTGTCTCCTGTGCAGGTGGTTCCTCTGTTTTGGGGTGGGTGTTCTGAGTGAGGCCCAATACCCAGGCCTGAGTATACACCTAGGATTAGCGTGGTCTCATGTATCTTCACATGTTGTACGACATGATGAGGAGACATGTCACCACAGCCGGACGAGGTTCATTTGAGAGAGTCCTTCCGGGTGGAGTTATTCCGCTTAGGTCGGATTATCTCTTTTGGGCTATTGACTTCGGTGACCGTTCTTTCCCGGATCTTTGATTTAGACGATCTTAAGAGAACTACAATGGCACACCCGAAAGGGCAAACCCATTGAGTATCTTTGCCCGATTGTCGAGACCATTGTCCGCCTTAGGATGACCTTGTTAGAATTCACCTGTGAGGGGAGGGTTTGATCTCTACAGATCCGGTTTCTGCCAGTGGTGCTGTGATGGTGACTTTGGTTCAGCCGAATTTATGGACATTTATTTCTGGGACGCCGGAGTTCTGTCCGTGGTTTATCAACGGGTTCCGTTTATTTCGGATCCCCGGGTTGAATTTGAGGGTACCTGTTCAGAGGATCTGACTATCATCCGTTCAGTGGATGTTCCTGTGATGATAGTGATGTAATCTCCGGTTCCGTTTATTTCGGAACTCCCCAAGTCGGATTTATGGTGACTTAGTCCCGATGACTGTGACTGGTTCAGAGATTGGGTCTTCAGATGACTTGGTGGCACAAGGGCCTGCATTCATGCATTTGCATCATATCATCTCGCATTCATCTGCATTCAAATCATGTCTGTCCGTACTCAGGGCCCATTTTTTTTAAAATTAAAACCCCGGTTGAGAGACATCTAGATGTCAAAATATTGTTGATAAAATTTTATCTGTCTCGATGAAACCGGAATCCAAGGACAGAATTTTCCTAGTACGGACAGACATTGCATGTGTGAGTCATACTAACCCATTTGCTGTTTTGTAGGTGTCAACCGGTGCGCATAGCTTGTTTGTTCGGATAACCTGCTGGGGGTCAACAAATTCAAGCCGATGGATCTTCCCAACGCCGACATCCTTGAACTGAAAGAGATGATGAGGGAGTTGTTCAGTGTTGTGCAAGGACTTGCCTTGGGGCAGAAAGCCATGTCTGAAAGATTGGAAAGGATTGAGAAATGGCTGATAGTGGAGAAAGTTCAGGAGAAGGCTCCGTCCTCCGAAGTGAACAAACCTTCTGGTACTGTAGCAAGGAAACCCTCCGACAGTGGTCCATTCAAGAAGAAGGTTGAGCCAGTTGGTGTGCCCGCAAAGAAAGAACGTGGTAAAGATCGTTATCACCCTTACGCTACCACTGTATCCACTCCTGTCAGCAAATCACCTGTTCAGCAACAACAACTGCCACCTCAACAGAAGACACCGAGAGCTGAAAGCCAGGTGAAGAAGAAGAAAGAGGATCGTCAGTTTGAGGAACCACCCGTGACTTACGCCATTCTGTTCCAAAGGTTGATGGATCTTGCTTTAGTACGGCCAAGGATATTGATTCCCATAGAACAGCAGAAGAGGCCACCAAACTATGATGAGAATGCCAAATGCGAGTTTCACTCCGGGGCACCCGGACACAACATTGAGGGTTGTAGAGCTTTTAAGCATGTCGTCCAGGACATGGTGGACTCTGAGACCATTAACTTGGCCCAGATTATGAAGGGGGATGTCAACCCTGTGCCCAGAAAGGGTCCTGTAAAAGTCAAGATGGTGAAGAAGGCCAAGAAAGGATTGGAGATGACTGAGGAGGATCAGCTAAAGGTTCCAATGGCTATGGTCCCAAAACCTCTGGAGCAGGATGGAGTTTTCCCTGTTAGTGATAATTCTTGTGCGATCGTCACCATAGAGGGAAGTGCATGGATGAAGGACACGACCCAGAAGATGAAGGAAGTAGAAATGGACGATGTAAGGAGTGGGGCACCCCGTCTGGCAGTTGAAACCTTCCAGGTAGAGAAGGCCCTTGTTGCTGAGAAAGAGAAGAAGTTGTCCATTTCTTCTTATAAACAAGCTCTGGAAGTGGTGAAAAACAAAGAGGCGCAAGGCTGGGGAAGGATCATTGACATCGTGATAAAAGCAGACGTGTTTGGGGTCGGTTATCAGCCGGGTCAAGAGTCGTCTAGACCAAATAGAGGATGTCGCCCACCATACACCTTCGTCAGTGCAGGGATGTTGGATCCTGGTCATGCCCGTTCAGTGGGTGAAGATGTTGACAGCAACCGCGAGCTTGAGGCGTGGATAAAGTCGTGCGTACCAGGCAACTGGAAGGCCTCCAAAAGCATCACTGTCACTCATCCAGGAGTGTAGTATTTCTGTGTTTTAATCTTGTTTGCATGAAAGCCATACGTTTTGCCCGAAGCGTACTGGTCCATTGTAAGGGCCACCTCATGTGTTTCATTTTGCAACATTTTGCATCAGTAATAAATGGATGTTTTTGTAATTAAAAGCGGCGTTCCCTGTTTTTCACTTTTTGCAGTTTTAAAAAATAAAATAAAAATGGCAATGTTTTTATTCCCTTTCCTTTTGATTCATTTGGTTCCGACCTTAAAAGTGATTCTCCTGAGCTCATCGATAACAATGTGGTTACACCTCTATATGACTTCGACAATCCAAGCTATCATGCCGAAGAAGAAGGCGCAGAAGATTGAGATCAGCTGGAATTAGCCAGGTTGTTGAAACAAGAGGAGAGGGTGATTCAACCGCACCAGAAGCGAGTCAAGTTTGTCATCCCAGGTACCGCAGAGGTCAGAAGGGAAAGTGAAAGTTGAGGTCGCTTCAGAGGCAAGTCGAGAACAGAATGGTAGCCCTGTTTAAAAGAGCAGGTTGATACGTATGCCTGATTGTATTTAGATACACCAGGGCGGAATACCAATGACCTGGGGCACGAGCTACCCTTAAGAGAAGACTGTCCTCCAGTGAAGCGGAAACTGGTGCTGAAAGATGAGAAGGCGTATGGACCACCAAGATGTGAACGGAGCTAATTTGAAGGATGAATTCCCGGTGCTTCACAATGAGGTATTGGTTGATTATATGGCTCAGGTCTCAGCATTTATCTTCATGGATGGCTTCTTGGCCAAGACCAGATTGAATTGTTGCCAGATGATATGAAGTAAACCAGGTCCATCGCGCAAGGGGCACCTTCTTGTTCTAAGTTGATGTCGTTCCGTCACATTAGGCCGGTGCCACGTATCAGAGATTTACGGTGACTTTGTTTCATGAGATGATTCATCGTGAAAGCAAAAGCCATGTTGATGACATGATGGCAAAGTCCCAAACAGAACAGGGGCATCCGGTAGACTTGGGGCAAGTTGGTTGATTGGTTGAGATAACTCACACTATTGAGCCCGAGTCAATACACTTAGGGGGTGCTGTTCATCAAGTTACCGAGACTTGTTGTAAGCAAATCAGAAGAATCAAGATTGATCCTGTGAAAAAAAAAAAAAAAAAAAAAAGGGAAATGAATTGCAGGAACTTCTGATGGTTGTTAATCTGGTACTTGACAACCCTCGAGGGGTATATGAGGTGCGTACTGAGTCAGCATGACTAGTCTTGTCGAAAAGAGTATGCAGTTTACTTAAGCAAAAAGTTTATCGACGGTGAAACAATACACTCACTGTTCGAAAAAAAACTTGATGTACTTTGGCATAGGCTGCTCGCCGACTGAGACAGTGTATGCTGATTCATACCACTTCCTGGATATCTAAAATGGATTTGGCTAGGTATGTGTTTGAAAAGCTAGTAGCAACCCATGGAAGGTTATCAACCAAGGAGGTTTGAGGTCCCTGATGAGGACATCTCGAGGTACTCAAATCGAAAGATTGAGAGTGACCGATCCCGGAGGAGGGGCCTGGCCCTGAATCCGAACGGATTCCGATGTCTGATGGGGAAGTTAAAATGAATGAGGTAGTGCTTCCCGAATCACAGTTGGTTGCACCAACAATGGTGGCTGAACATAAAGTCTGTATCTTGGGTGTCGAACCTTGGGATGTGCATCTACCTGGGGCAGTGTCTTCCACACAGATGTATGAGAAACCAGAGAATGCTAAATGGATAAGGACTCGGTATGACACGTTAAGCCCAAGTGAGGATAGAGGGCTGACAGTTACTTGTCGTGGGGCGTTGTACCCAGTGAATGAAGCGCATTGTTGACTGAGAAGTGTGACCTCGAGCGTACCACGTGGAAGAATTGGTTGAAAAGGATCCTTCCTTCTCAAGACGATCGTGGGGCAAATGGATAAACAGTTATGAGTGTCTCATTCGTGGTCAAGAAGGTTTTCTCAGACCAGACCATGTGGTTGATGATTGCGGATGACGACGATTTTCCATTCCCTGTGAATGCGGACGCAGTTAGAAAATACTTCGTGAAGGAGACCCGCTGGACAAAAAGAATAAAGAGTCCAGGCAAAAAATGGGCATCCCGGCGAACCAAGAAAAAAGAGAAAAAAGGTTCGGGCAAAAGTTAGGGATAATAAAAGAAAAGAACTGTACACCCGGCAAGTTGAAAACCCGCGAGGGCGACTTGGGCAAAAAAGGGTATCCCGTTGGACTGAAACCCGAAAGGGCGGTCCAAGCAAAAGAGGGAATGAAACGAACAACTGCGTCCAGCATGATCGTTTTTGCTCATGATGACTTGGATAGTCTCCGACAGAGATCGATTGAAAGCGTCTTGTTCAGAAGACAGAAAGTGCGGAAAGTCTTGAGGACATATGGGGTGTAACCGAGTTGGAACCCGATGAGATCACGGTTCCGCATTGCCAATAGGATAGATTTTTCCTTTGTGCGCAATCACCTCTTTCCAGGTTTTGCTTCTTGTGTGTTGTTCAATTCTGAGCCATCTTTTTGTTTCAGTCAATAAAGTGTGTGTTCAGTCAAATAGTTTTGTTTTTGTTTTCATTACCGCTTTGATTACGAAAACATCCGTTCGTTTTGATAAAGAATATTTGCATTTTGAAACATAGAGGTCCTTTCCGATGCATGCTTGTGAGATTAAAATCTGGAAATCTTACTCGGAAGTTTTGAGTGACCTAAGTGTTGGAATATTGAAACACCTGAAGGCATACCTGGGGCACGCTTTTATCTGACGATTTCTGATGCAGGTACTGTTAGATATCTTCATTCACTTACCGGTGGTACTGTGAACCCTTGTTGACAAAAATCTCGGCAGAGCCTGATCAGGGGCAAGGGATAGTTGGACGGTGAACAGACAGTGAAGGATTACGACGATGGTCCTGGAAAGGTAATCAAGATGACTCTTCAAAGACTGATGATTGGAAAGTTTGTATGAATACCAGGAGTTCGATCCCCGTGGAGTACGGACGAGATTGGTAATACAAGATGATGGAGCAGAAAAGTCCAGAAGCGTCTGGGAGTTCGTAAAAGAGGAAAGCCGACACTATGGGTGGACGATGGATGCCGCTGTTCGGCGACTCGACAGGTGTTCCGTGTCTAATAAGCTGTATTTCCCCAGTAGGTGTGAGAGCGTTACCTCCATAACAGATTCGAGATCAGTGTCTCCTCAGCAAGCCTAAAGGTGGCCGTATCCCCAGCGGAGTTGTGACTGTTTTCCAAGTATGAAGCTGTCCTCCCAGCAGAGGTTGTGTTGATAGTTTTTTCCCCAGCAAGGTTTGTCTTTCCCCAGCAGAATGGAAGTTGACATGGTTATAGGATCCCCAACACAGTTCCTGGAGTTTCCCGGTGTTGTCTCTGGAGGAGACGTGTGTTTATGCATTCATCATTTAGATAAGCATAGCATATCGCATCATTAGTGCATAGCATTTCCATGATCATGGGGCATTGTGTAAAGCAAGAAAAAACTCATGCATCAACATTGCAAGCATATCCATTAGCCCTAGGCCGTGGTGACCAGCCGAGATTGGGTTGTTGGAAAGAGTTTAGCATCGCGCCATTGGATCGGCTTCAGAATTGGGTTCATCAGCATGATTGGGAGGTTGGTGTTTTCCCAACAAGTGATTCCTCAGTCGAGTGGGTATCCCCAGCAATGTTACTCCCCAATTGTTAGCGTCTTGCCAGCTTGAGTCTTTTTCCTTAAGCAGATATGGGTGTGTCTGATCTCTCCATATAGAGTCTACCCCTTAAGCAGAAAGTGTCAATCTTTCCTGCCATTTCCCCACTGAGATACATCCTCGTGGATGACGGTTGCTTCCGTTCCCTCCCTACACGGGATGGGTTTTCCCTATTGAGTTCTTTCCTCATTAGGATGAGTCTTGTTCAGTCTGCCTTTTTGGATCGATCCTAAACTGGCTCCCCGTCGACTGTTTCTTGTGATTCCCTGGGGCATAAATGAATAGTTGCTCACTAACCGGCACTCATTCATCTTATCCTCAGCGGAATCTGTGGGCCTCTACCACCAAACCGGTAGTTGTAAGTCCTATCTTTGTGGTTTTCTACCCACTAGCTGGTAGTTGTAAAATCCCACTTTCCTCCCCTTGTTGGAATTAACCCTTTGTGCTCATCCCGATGATGACTGGTTACTTTTCCGTGGTTTTCTGCCTACAAACCGGTAGATGTAATCCCCTCTTTGTGGTATTAATGGTCTTGTCCCCTTTGGATACTTGCCTTGATCAAGCAGTATTGTCCCCATTGGGTCTTCACTTTCTTTTTGGATACTTGCTCCGAGTTAGCAACTTTATCCTCTTTTGATTGGTCATCTTTTGCATACCTAGCCTGGTACCCCGATGCCTTTCTTTTCGGTCGATTATTCATTTAACAACCTACAACCCGGTTATGGATAATCTTCCATGCGAGTGTATTATCTACGTTTTGACGGCTATAGATAATATGTCTCATATTTTTCCGGTATTCAGACCGAAGAAGTTTCCGACGATCAGGTCGATGTACTTATGTTTTTTCCGGTATTCAGACCGAAGGAGTTTCCGACGATCAGGTCGATGTACTCATGGCACTCAGGCCAATTTTCCGGTATTCAGACCGAAGAAGTTTCCGACGATCAGGTCGATGTACTTATGTTTTTTCCGGTATTCAGACCGAAGGAGTTTCCGACGATCAGGTCGATGTACTCATGGCACTCAGACCAATTTTCCGGTATTCAGACCGAAGGAGTTTCCGACGATCAGGTCGATGTACTCATGGCACTCAGGCCAATTTTCCGGTGTTCAGACCGAAGGAGTTTCCGACGATCAGGTCGATGTACTCATGGCACTCAGGCCAATTTTCCGGTGTTCAGACCGAAGGAGTTTCCGACGATCAGGTCGATGTACTCATGGCACTCAGGCCAATTTTCCGGTATTCAGACCGAAGTGGCGTTCAGGCCAATTTCCGATTTTCAAATCGAAAAAGTATTCCTCCTCTCCGTTGGTGTCGATAAACGTCGAGTTTTTCCCAATCATCCGTTGATGATTTGGTTGTGTTCACTCTCCCCAGTAGAGTTTCCTCCTCTCCGTTGGTGTCGATAAACGTCGAGTTTTTCCTAGTCATCCGATGATGTCTGGTTGTACCCCTCTCCATGCAGAGTTACCTCTCCGTTGGTTTCGATAAACGTCGAGTTTTTCCCGATCATCCGTTGATGATTTGGTTGTGTTCACTCTCCCCAGTAGAGTTTCCTCCTCTCCGTTGGTGTCGATAAACGTCGAGTTTTTCCTAGTCATCCGATGATGTCTGGTTGTACCCCTCTCCATGCAGAGTTACCTCTCCGTTGGTTTCGATAAACGTCGAGTTTTTCCCGATCATCCGTTGATGATTTGGTTGTGTCCTTCTTCCCTAGTGAAGTATTCCTCCTCTCCGTTGGTGTCGATAAACGTCGAGTTTTTCCTATTCGTCCTATGACGTCTAGTTGTACCTATCCCCACGTGGATTTACCTCTCCGTTGGTCTTGGTAAACGTTGAGTTTTTCCCATTTCGTCCGTTGACGTATGGTTGTATCCCTTCCAGTCATTCATTAATGTCTGGTTACCTCTCCGTTGGTCTTGGTAAACGTTGAGTTTTTCCTAGTTGTCCGTCGGCATCTAGTTGTGATTTCTTTTCCCATTCATCGTCGTTGCGATGTCTGGATGTGGTTGTACCCTTTGAAAACAAAAACAAAAAATATATACCCAGTAATAAAAATCAAATCCCAGTGGACGTTTCCATTGGTGGATCCCTATTGTGCAAATTCTACGGTTCTTGGTATTCAATCCCTGGTTACCCTGAAAGTCTGACAGTCGCTGCTATCATCCGTTCGGGTTCCCAGCTGATTGAATAGGGGCAGCTGTAGCACCTCAAATTTGCACCTATCATTGTACATACCATCTCATATTAGGTCATAGCATATCATGGTCCATTGCATAGCACTTGCATTGTCCCCAGTTGCCTCAAGTGCAAGCAAGTCAAGAATTAGGTCAAACTGATCAAGAGATCAGTCAACCAATCAAGCAAAGGTGTTTCTCAAGGAGCCAAGGCCCTAGGGTTTGTCCAACAAATTCACATGACTTGGAGGTCCATTTGAAGTGTTTAAGTCAAGGGTTGGATGTTCAGAAGCCATCAGTTCATGCACATACAGTCAAAAACCCTAGAAAGTCAAAGTTGGTCAACTGTGACTGATTTTATGGTTTTGATGGATGGATTTGGTTTGAGAGAGCTTATTCATGTCCCAATAGGCCTCATATATCATGGCAAACAACATCATTGAAGAATTTGAAGCCAATCAGAAAATTTCCAAAAATAGAAACCGGACCTGTAATTTTAACTGCCAAAAATGGAAACTTCTTGATCCCAAACTTACATCATGATACAAGCTTCAAATGAATTTTTGCCCAACATGAAAGTTGAATATCTTGTTCTCCCATTTCCAAAAAGTCCAAGAACTCTCAATTCCCATGCATGGTTGTCAAGATATGATCAAATCATTTTCACAAAATCTTGAACTTCAAAAGGCCATATCTCTCAAACCATTTGGCCAATTTTGGTGGGGTTTTTTCCTACAAACCACATTTCATCTCCTCTTTCCAAAAATATAAATTTCATGCACCAAAACCTTACCATGCAAAATGGCATTTTTGAGTTTGACTTCATTAAAATTCAAGTGTGCAAAATGTTGACTTTCGGGTTTAGCTATTTTTAAGCAGTTTGGCCTTTTGGGATCTGTTTTAAATGTTGTTTGAAACTTGTTTACAGGCCCAATTCGTGCAGACCTTTACACCCTCCATGTGCATTGGTTCAAATTAGCAAATTATGCATTTCACTTCATTTAAGCTAATCCTTGTTAGCACATCATTAGCCAAGCTTAAACAGCAAATATAAGTTGCATTTTCTGGCCATTGTAACCCTAGGAGCAGCCTTTGCACACAGAAAAAACTGTCATTCTCTCATTTTCGATTTTTGGACATATTGCATTTTCTGCTCAAAAGCTTCAAACCACACGAGCTACTCTTGATTGTATCATCACCTAGCCACCATTTGGACCCCTTTTGCAGCACAAAACTCCAGCTGGAAGAACATCTTGAGTTCTGTTTTTCCAAGCATACAACAATGGCAAATCGAGCTTTGAAGGTTTCCAAGCAGCATTGAGCTAAGCTACCTCAAGAATCCATCATCTCAAAGCATTGTGGAGATCTGTTTAAGCTTGCATCACTCCAAACAACACTGTTTCATTGAGTTCTTCAAATCAAGTGAGTTTTTCGACTTCCTTATTTTTCCAAATCTTGCTATACATCATGTAGGTCTTACTTAGCTGGTTGATTTAAGCTTTGAATCATGTCAAATGGTTGGCTATTGAGGAAGATATGCTGTTTGTAAGTTTGGTGTATGAATTTGTTTTTGCTCGATTTGCCTTGCTTGAAGTGATTTAGTGAAATTTGTTGCTACATTCTTGTTGTATGGTGTTTGGTGACTCTATTGGCATGGTCAATTTCGAATTCTGGGTGATTTGTTTTTTCTCATGTTTGGATGATGATGATGATTACTGCAGTTTTTGAAACCTTAGACTCTGCCCCAGAAAATTTACATGAATCGTGTTTGGGATTATTGTTTGTTTGATGTGCATGAACATTGTTGTATCACTGCCATGATGTTTGTATAAAGCTGTTTGAATTTCGATTGATGATGAACATGAAGATGATGCCCTGCTATGCTGTTGAAACCCTAATATTTTTCCAGAAACCCCAGCTTCACGTATGCGTGTGTGTTGGTTACTGTTGTTATTTTTGTTGCATAATATCACCATTTCCACTGCCATGCTGCTGATGCATTTTGTTTGAATTTTGTTTTTGATGTTGGTGATAACATGAATTTGAGTTGCTGCTGCATGTAAACCCTAAGGGTTTTGAACCCAGAATTTCTGAACCCATGAACATTGATTGGTCCGAGTTACTGTTCTATTGGTGAGGGCCAATCAGAACATTTCATTTCCCTCCCTCAAACGCTGCGTTTGGTTAAGTAACGCGCGTATTTACTGATTTGCCATCCGGTCAACTTAGTTGACTTGTTAAACCATGCTATGTGTTCATGTTTGTTCCAAATTGTTCATCAACTTGCAAAATTCATTTCTCACTCATTTCAACTCCAAAAATTATGGGATTTTTTGCATCATGTCCTGTTGAATGTCTAGTATTTTATCATGATTTTTAATGAATTTTTGTTTGGCTGGATTTTTAATGGCTCTAGGTTTCTTAACATGTATGCACATTTTACACCTTTTGCCATTTCTTTTGTGAAATAATGATGATGCATCCAATGCCCCTGAAATTTTTTGTGGTTATTCTACACTCATTCATGCTTGTTTTGATGTAGAGTTTGTGCATTTATCATATGTGGTTTGTGATATATGAATTTTGGAAGTAGGGTGTGACAATTTGTGTCACACCAATGATATGCTATTTCATGATTTTTGTTAACATGCTTCCTGGCTTCCAATTAATCTGAAATTTTGCATGAGCCATCTCTTATATGTCTAGTTGATGTGTGAATTTTCCTGGATTTATTGTGCCATTTCTTAATTGTTTGAGATTTTTCTTCTCTGCCTAGTCAATTGTTGACTTTGTGTGATACATCTTGCCATTTCATTTGGGAAATTCTCATATCTTATTGGATGATCATGAAATTTTACATATGCATACTAGACATCTTGAGCTTTGCATTGGTGTTGATCCCATTCATTTCTCATCTGTTTTCATTTAGTTATGATTTTTTGAAGTTGACCCATGATTGTTTGACTTCTTTGTGCATGCTTGAATTTGCTTTGACTTTATGATTTTCATTGACTGCCTTCCACTTGTCCAAATGCAATGAAATTTGACATGCTTACCATGCTAGATGTTAGGATTGAGTATGATTTATTTGATGATTTTTGAAATTGTTTGAGTTGACTTTTGATGCAAGTCATTCTGTTGACTTCCTTGTGCTTTCATTTGCTATACCTTGCCTTCTTTGGTTTGTGAAATGATGATGATGCATGATATGAATATGAATCCAATTGTGCTTGCTTCTCAAATGTTTGAACTTGACTTTGGTTGACTATTGTTTGCTGTTTTGACTTTCTCTTTTGTTTTTGACCCTAGGCTTGTCCTAGTGGTCTTTTGGACTTATGATTGAGTTTATGTTTCAGGTTAAGCAACAATGCCTCAAAGAAACCATTGCCAATTTGATTGAGCTTGATCATATATCATGTGCTAACCTTTGTTTTGTAGGTGTGACTCATGTGACTTGAGTCTTGTGCTTTGCACATTGGTCCCTCTGATTTAACTGTTTGATTCATTTCCTTTTGATTTAAACTGTTGAACTGTTTACTGATTAGTTTGACTTTTTCAGGTACCCTTAGTTGCTTAAGTTCTTTGAACTTGCTTTGCTTTGCTATTTAGCAACTTTCTTGAGGTATAATTCCTTTTCTTCATGTAGTCTGGAGACCCGGCCTGTTATTTGGCCGGGCAAACTGTCTGAAGTCCTCCTTAAGAGGCAATGCTTGTGTATGTTTAAATTGTCCTTGTATAGAGTCAAATACCTCCTAAGTGAAGAGGCAATTGGCAGAACCAAGGGATAAGCAACCTATCCCCTGCTATTCAGTGTGTCTTCTGTTCTGCTCACACCACTGTGTTGATGCATTACAGATAAAAACCCAAGATCTTGTGCAACTGCACAGTTGAGTCAGTATCAAATGTGTAGAAGGGTTCCCACTTTCTGAACCCACACATTCTTGTCAAATGCTCTCCCTGGCCAGGGATAAGAGCAATGAGGCACACCCCTCATCTCCTTTCATCTGCTTCACCTTAGCCCCTCAATGGCAAGGTTAAGAGCAACACTCACCCCATTCCAGAGGTTTGTTTGTTGAGGTTGATGTGACCCCTCGACTAAAACCTAACCCATGTTTGAGCCCCCTTGTTGGTGTGTTTACTTTATGCTGTATGTGTTTGTGTGTGCTTATGAGGTGTGATCATATCCCCTAGGTTGTTAGACTCCGCGTAGTCTCGTTTGCATGTCAATTAAGGTAGCACGGTTCCTTCGTATAGGACTTCCTTTCTTGCTTATTGCTTTCTTAAAACACAAACAAACACCATCCCCTCTTAAGGATACGTTCACTCCTTCTACTACAGGTGAGTAAGTCTCCAAAGGTCGAGCATCAGGTAGATTGTGCAGTGACGTTGTCCACTTAAAAAACACAAACCAACAGTAATTGTTTAGCCGAACTACGGCAACTCTGATTCTCATGTCCAGATGAGATACGTAGGCACGAGATGCGATGTCTTGTCGAGTTTGACTAACCACTAACACTAATTCTCTTCTCTCTCGCCCTCGTTGCGATTGAGATCTCCCCTTTCTCTTGCCCTAGTTGCAATCGAGACCCTTGCTTCCTGTGCAAGCCGTGTCTAGGATAGGTTGGCCCTTGTGCCAGTTAGCTAGAAACCTTGACTTAGGGTTGACTTTGCATGACAACATCTAGGCTCGAGTCGTAGTCTCCCTAGTGTTGTGTCTCCCTCTGTTATCTGGTTAGGCTAGATCCTTGTCCCTGCGTAGGGGAACTACATCGCCCTGATCTTCACACCAGATGAAGTATGTAGGCAGGAGATTGAGCTGATCTCTCCGGGCGCCCTTTTTCTTTTTGTGTGTGTTGTCTGACAGTTGCTAGGCTCGAGTGCCTGACTCCTTAGCAATTTGTTGTCTGAGTGTGTGTTTGACAGTTATAGGCTCGAGTCCCTGACTCCCTATTAACTTGTTGTGTTGTTGTGTGCTTGGAAGCCGATGTAAGTCCATCGAGTGGCATTTGGGTTCCAATGTGTGTGTGTTTTGGTTCGGATGCTGATGTAAGCCCAGTGATTGGCATTCAGGCTCCACGTTTGCCTTTGCCTGTGTTTGTTTGCGTGCGTGTCAGCCGAGCTACGAATGCTCTGATTCTTCTCTCGTCCGAGAAGATACGTATGCATAGGATGCGACATCCTAGCGAGCATGTGTCGTCTCCCCAGTCCGAACTACTTCGACTCTGATGTCTATGCCTGATAGACTAAGTAGGCCCAGGATGCGACATCCTACCGAGTCAGTTTCAATCAGTCTCTTTTGTTTCTTTCAGCCAGTGTGTGTGTGTTTGAGCAGTGTTTAGCAACCAAATTTCCTTCCTTTTGTGCGTGGATCCCGTAGAGTACTACGGATGCGTAGGGGTGCTAATACCTTCCCTTCGCATAACCGACTCCCGAACCCATCCTCTTTGGTCGCGAGACCATGTCCTTTCCTAGGTTTACTTCGAGCGTTTCCTTTCCCTCTTTTGGGATAAATAACGCACGGTGGCGGCTCTGTTGTTTCTTCTTTTCCCGCCGGTTTTTCGCGTGATGCGACAACCAGTATGGAGATATTCTGACACTGTTGAAGATGGTAGTCGATCCGGTGCCGTTGCAGACTCTTCTACAGTTCTACGACCCAGAGCTTCATTGTTTCACCTTTCAAGATTATCAGTTGGCGCCTACTCTTGAGGAGTACTCCATTCTGCTGAGTGTCCCGGTCCGGTATCAGGTTCCTTTCTTGGATGTGCCCAAGGAGGTTGATTTCAGAGTGGTTGCCAGAGCTCTCCATTTGGGTATCAAGGAAGTCAGTGATAGTTGGAAGTCCAGTGGGGATGCTGTAGGATTGCCTTTGAAGTTTCTGTTGAGGGTAGCTAGAGAAGAAGCAGAGAAGGGAAGTTGGGAAGCCTTTCATGCTCAGTTGGCCGTCATGATCTATGGGATCGTCCTGTTTCCGAGTATGCCTAATTTTGTTGACTATGCTGCAGTCAGTATTTTCATTGGAGGAAATCCAGTTCCTACTCTGTTAGCTGACACTTACTATGCTATTCACAGTAGGCATGGTAAGGGTGGGGCTATCAGGTGTTGTCTCCCGCTTTTGCTCAGATGGTTCTTGTCTCTTCTGCCAGTCAGTGGACCTTTTGTGGATGCTCAGAGCATGCATAAGTGGACTCAGAGGGTTATGTCTCTTACTTCCTATGATATCAGATGGCAATCTTACCGGATGGATGTGCGTAACGTCATTATGAGCTGTGGAGGATTCCGTAATGTGCCACTCGTAGGGACTAGGGGTTGCATCAATTACAACCCGGCTCTTTCTCTTCGCCAGTTGGGGTTTGTGATGAAGGGAAGACCACTTGAGGCTGAGGTAGCTGAAAGTGTGTATTTTGAGAAGCAGAGTGACCCGGCCAGATTGGAGCAGATAGGAAGAGCTTGGAAGTCTATTGGTATGAAGGATGGATCTGTCTTAGGGAAGAAGTTTGCCGTTGCTATGCCCGATTACACTGATTGGGTCAAGGAGAGAGTAGAAACTTTGTTGTTACCCTACGATAGGATGGAGCCGTTGCAGGAGCAACCACCTTTGATCCTTGCTGAGAGTGTGCCTGCGGAGCACTACAAGCAAGCCCTGATGGAGAATCGCCGTTTGAGAGGGAAGGAGCAAGATACCCAGATGGAGCTGTACAAAGCCAAAGCTGATAGGTTGAACTTGGTTCATCAACTCAGAGGAGTGCGAGAAGAGGATGCTAGCAGACTGAGAAGCAAGAAGAGATCCTACGAGGAGGTGGAAAGCATGTTAGATGCAGAACACCGGGAGTGCTTGAGGCTGCAGAGAGCTGAGGCCAGCTATCAGAAGAAGATCAGAGACTTGGAGAAGCAACTCAGAGATAAAGACATCCAGTTGAAGAAGAAAGTAGACTTGAGACAGGCATCAGAGAACCACCTTGGAGGAGAAGTGGTAGAGCTTAGACGACAACTGAAGGAGAAGATCACTCTTTTGCCAGAATGTTCAGAATGTGACCTGTTGATAGACCAGTGTCAGTACTTGAAGACTCTCATTCCGGGAGGCCGTTTGTCTTAGCTTGTATCTTTGATATGTATGTTGAGAATCACCTCCAGGCTTGTTGGATGGGATTCATTGTTGTACTCCGATTGTTTGGACTTTCTTTGTCGGCTTTGTTGTATGATCCTGTTACTCATATAGATGAGGTTGTTGGTTTCACCTTGTACTCATCACTCTTGTGTATGTTGTTTCTGTGCTTCTATGTTGTTCTTGCTGCAGGTTGCCATCTTTTGAGGATGACTCAGGCTCTTTGAATGCCTGAGAAATGAACATATCATGTGCATCATACGCATCATTAGCACCATACTCATATCATTTTGCATAACAGGTGTTCTTGGTCGTGACTTCTCACTCTGGTTCCTGTTCAGGCAGGATAGTTGATCAACGTCCGCACCGCTACTCAACAAGACTGAATCAACAGAGAGGTATGGATCAAGTTCAAGCAGAGTTGGCTGAGATGAAGGCTAACATGGCCCAGTTTATGAATATGATGCAAGGGGTTGCGCAAGGTCAAGAAGAACTTCGAGCCTTGGTTCAGAGACAAGAGGCTGCAATTCCACCGGTCAACCATGCTCCGCCAGAGGGAGGCCCGGTCAATGATAACAATGTTGCTGCTGCTGTACCCATCAACAACTATGCTGTAGCTGATGAGTTGGGGGGTATTCGAATCAACGGTCAACCTATTGCTCCAGATGCCGCTAATGCCAGAGCAGTCCGTGCCCCGGCCCGTAATCCTGCTCCGATTGTTGACAGACAAGAGGATATGTTCACTCTGCTCAGTGAAGACGAAGACGTTCTGGGAAGGGTTGATGAGAGGGATCGTAAAGTTGATGCCCTTGCTGAGAAAATTAGAGCTATGGAATGTCAGAATTCTCTCAGCTTTGATGTTACCAATATGGGGTTGGTGGAAGGTTTGAGAATCCCTTACAAGTTCAAAGCACCGTCCTTCGATAAATACAACGGTACTTCTTGCCCTCGCACCCATGTGCAGGCTTATTATCGAAAAATCTCTGCGTATACCGATGATGAAAAGATGTGGATGTATTTTTTCCAAGATAGTCTATCTGGGGCTTCTTTGGACTGGTACATGGAATTGAAGAGAGATTCTATCCGCTGTTGGAGGGATCTGGGTGAGGCCTTTTTGAGGCAATATAAACACAACATGGACATGGCACCGAGCCGGACTCAGCTGCAAAGTCTTTGTCAGAAATCCAATGAGAGCTTCAAGGAGTATGCCCAGAGGTGGCGTGAACTGGCTGCTAGAGTTCAACCCCCTATGCTGGAGAGGGAGTTGACAGATATGTTTATCGGCACTCTTCAGGGTGTGTTTATGGACCGGATGGGGAGCTGCCCATTCGGTAGTTTTTCTGATGTTGTCATTTGTGGAGAGAGGACTGAGAGCTTGATTAAAACTGGGAAGATCCAAGATGCTGGTTCCTCTTCTTCTAAGAAGCCATTTGTTGGGGCACCTCGTCGAAGAGAGGGTGAAACTAATGCTGTTCAATACCGCAGAGATCAGAACAGAAGTCAACGCTGTCAGGTTGCTGCAGTGACCATTCCGGCACCTCAACCTCGTCAACAACAACAACAAAGAGTTCAACAACCACAACAACAACAACAACAACGTCCGTATCAGCCCAGACAAAGGATGCCTGATCGACGTTTTGATTCGCTACCCATGTCGTACGCCGAACTGCTGCCTGAACTACTCAGGTTGGGGATGGTTGAGTTGCGTACAATGGCTCCGCCTACAGTATTGCCTCCTGGGTACGACGCCAACGTCCGTTGTGACTTTCACTCTGGGGCACCAGGGCATCATACTGAGAAGTGTCGGGCTCTCCAGCACAAGGTCCAAGATTTGATCGATGCCAAGGCGATCAACTTCGCTCCAGTGCCTAACGTCGTAAACAACCCTATGCCTCAGCATGGTGGGCACAGAGTGAACAATATTGAGGGGAAGGAAGCTGAAGATCTGGTTGTTAATGTTGATGATGTTCAGACTTCTCTGCTAGTTGTGAAGGGCCGTCTGCTGAATGGGGGTGTCTACTCGGGCTGTGGTGAAGATTGTTTGGGCTGTGCAGAATCTGAGAATGGTTGCGACCAGTTAAAGGCCGGTATCCAGGGTATGATGGATGAGGGTTGTTTGCAATTCAGTAGGGCTGTAAAAGATCGTGGAACAGTGTCAACTATCACCATTTACTTTAAACCGTCTGAAGAACGTGGACAAAGGGTCGTTAGTGCACCTGCAACAAATGGTACCCCAGTTACCATTTCCGTGCCTGTAACCATCAGTGCTCCAACTACTATCGCTGCGTCTGGAAGAAGGGCTGTTGAGAATAGTAGAGTCGTGCCGTGGAAGTATGATAATGTTCACCGCAGTTACAGAAGGGCTGAAAGTCAGACGAGACCAGTGAATCAAGCTCCAGTGACAATTGGTTTACCGAATAGAGTTCCTGCAACTGTTGGTCCGGTTGTGGATAATGTAGGGGGTCCAGGAGGTTTTACCAGAAGCGGTCGTCTGTTCGCACCGCAGCCTTTGAGGGACAATAATGCTGAGGCTCTCGCCAAAGCGAAGGGTAAGCAAGCTGTGGTTGAGGAAGAACCTGTCCAGAAGGAAGCGCCCGAGGGGACATTTGAGAAGGACGTGGAGGAGTTTATGAAGATAATCAAGAAGAGTGACTACAAGATTGTAGATCAGTTGAATCAAACTCCGTCCAAGATTTCTATACTTTCACTGTTGATGTGCTCTGAGGCACACCGTAATGCCTTGCTGAAGATGTTGAATCTGGCTTACGTGCCTCAGGAGATTTCTGTCAATCAACTGGAGGGTGTGATGGCCAATGTGAGCACCAGGCATGGTGTAGGATTCACCAACCTGGACTTACCGCCTGAAGGGCGGAACCATAACAAAGCCTTGCACATCACCATGGAGTGCAAGGGGGCAGTGTTGTCTCATGTATTGGTAGACACCGGGTCGTCGCTGAATGTGTTGCCTAAACAGATTCTGAAGAAGATTGATGTGGAAGGGTTTGTGCTTACTCTCAGTGACCTGATCGTTCGTGCTTTCGACGGATCCAAACGTTCTGTGTGTGGGGAAGTTACCTTGCCTGTGAAGATAGGTCCCGAGGTATTCGATATCATCTTCTATGTTATGGACATCCAGCCCGCCTATAGTTGTTTATTGGGGCGTCCATGGATTCATGCAGCAGGGGCAGTCTCGTCGACTCTCCATCAAAAGCTCAAGTATGTCTGGAACGGTCAGATTGTGACCGTGTGCGGTGAAGAAGAGATTCTGGTGAGTCATCTATCCTCGTTCAAGTATGTTGAGGTGGATGGCGAGATCCACGAAACCTTATGCCAGGCGTTTGAGACTGTGGCTCTTGAGAAGGTGGCGTACGCTGAGCAGAGGAAGCCAGGTGCTTCAATTACTTCTTACAAGCAGGCTAAGGAGGTTGTTGATTCTGGCAAAGCTGAAGGCTGGGGCAAGATGGTGGACTTGCCTGTCAAAGAAGACAAATTTGGTGTTGGTTACGAGCCTCTCCAAGCAGAGCAGAATGGTTAAGCGGGTCCGAGTACCTTTACCAGCGCTGGGCTGATGAATCATGGCGACGTCTCTGCAACCGGTAGTGAAGACTGTGACAGTGATTGTGATCTGGACAACTGGGTTCGCCCGTGTGCACCAGGGAGGTCTATCAACAACTGGACGGCTGAAGAAGTGGTTCAAGTTACTCTTCTGACAGAGTAATTTTCTGTTGTTTTGTCATTTTGCATGAAAATCCTACGATCTGCCCAAGGCGTAGTGATTCATTGTAGGGCCTCATCATGTTTTAATGATTATCATTAATGAAGGACATTTTTTGAAATCAAACTTTGTGATCCCTGTCTTTCTATTTTTTGTTTTCATCCTTTTTCAAAAACAATAAAAATGGCAATGTTTTTGTTTTTTGTGACTTTATTGAACTCTTTTTCTAAAACAAAGCATTAAACATGCAGAAGCGATCTTATGGCATTCACTATGAACAGTTCTGTTATGGCTCAGTATGATTTCGATAACCCCATCTACCAAGCTGAAGAGGAGAGTGAGGAAGACTGTGAACTCCCTGCAGAATTGGTCAGATTGCTAAAGCAGGAGGAAAGGGTCATCCAACCTCATCAGGAGGAGTTGGAGGTTATTAATTTGGGTACTGAGGACGCCAAAAGAGAAATCAAGATTGGGGCTGCTTTAGAGGACTCTGTCAAGAGGAGGCTGATTGAGATGCTGAGAGAATATGTGGAGATATTCGCCTGGTCATATCAAGATATGCCTGGGTTAGATACAGACATTGTGGTGCATCGATTACCTCTTAGAGAAGGATGTCCTTCGGTCAAGCAGAAGCTTCGTAGAACGAGTCCTGACATGGCAACTAAGATCAAGGAAGAGGTTCAGAAGCAGTGGGATGCGGGTTTTTTGGCTGTTACAAGTTATCCCCCATGGGTGGCCAATATCGTTCCTGTGCCGAAGAAGGATGGCAGAGTCAGAATGTGTGTCGATTACCGGGATTTGAATAGAGCGAGTCCGAAAGACGATTTCCCATTACCTCACATTGATGTATTGGTTGATAATACGGCTCAATCCTCGGTATTCTCTTTCATGGATGGTTTCTCTGGATATAATCAGATCAAGATGGCGCCAGAGGATATGGAAAAGACGACATTCATTACACCTTGGGGCACGTTCTGCTATAAGGTGATGCCATTTGGGCTAAAGAATGCTGGTGCTACCTATCAGAGGGCAATGACGACTCTTTTTCATGACATGATGCACAAAGAAATTGAAGTGTACGTAGATGATATGATCGCGAAGTCGCAGACAGAAGAGGAACACCTGGTTAATTTGCAGAAGCTGTTTGACCGGTTGAGAAAGTTCAAGCTGAGGTTGAATCCGAACAAGTGTACGTTTGGGGTGAGATCAGGGAAGCTTTTAGGCTTCATTGTCAGTGAGAAAGGGATTGAGGTTGATCCAGCGAAAGTCAAAGCTATTCAAGAGATGCCTAAACCGAAAACGGAGAAGCAAGTCCGTGGGTTTTTAGGGAGGTTGAACTACATTGCAAGGTTCATATCTCATCTAACAGCCACGTGCGAACCAATTTTCAAACTGCTTAGAAAGAATCAGGCGATCAAGTGGAATGATGATTGTCAGAAGGCTTTTGACAAGATAAAGGAGTATTTACAGAAACCTCCAATCCTTATACCTCCAGTTCCAGGGAGACCTCTGATAATGTACCTGTCAGTGACTGAGAACTCGATGGGGTGTGTATTGGGACAGCATGACGAGTCTGGTCAAAAAGAGCATGCCATATACTACCTTAGCAAAAAGTTTACCGACTGTGAAACAAGATATTCACTGCTCGAGAAAACTTGCTGTGCTTTGGCCTGGGCTGCTCGCCGACTAAGGCAGTATATGTTGAACCATACTACTCTGTTGATTTCTAGGATGGATCCAGTAAAATACATCTTTGAGAAGCCAGCTCTCACCGGACGTGTTGCCCGTTGGCAGATGATCTTAACGGAATATGACATTCAGTACACGTCACAGAAGGCCATCAAAGGTAGTATTCTGTCAGACTATCTTGCCGAGCAACCGATCGACGACTATCAGCCTATGATGTTTGAATTCCCTGATGAAGACATCATGTATCTAAAGATGAAAGATTGTGAAGAGCCGCTTGTCGAGGAAGGACCGGATCCTGATGACAAGTGGACACTGATGTTTGATGGGGCTGTGAATATGAACGGTAACGGTGTTGGGGCAGTGTTGATCAATCCCAAAGGTGCTCATATACCTTTTTCTGCCAGACTAACTTTTGACGTCACCAACAATGAAGCTGAGTATGAGGCTTGTATCATGGGGATAGAAGAAGCCATTGATCTGAGGATCAAAACACTTGACACATTTGGAGATTCAGCTCTAGTGATCAATCAGGTCAATGGAGATTGGAATACAAACCAGCCGCATTTGATTCCGTATAGAGATTACACCAGAAGAATACTGACGTTCTTCAAGAAGGTGAAGTTGTATCATGTCCCCCGGGATGAGAATCAGATGGCTGATGCCTTGGCTACTTTATCCTCCATGATAAAGGTTCATTGGTGGAATCATGTGCCACATGTTGCGGTAAATCGACTCGAGAGGCCTGCATATGTGTTTGCAGCCGAGTCTGTTGTGGCGATTGATGAAAAACCGTGGTATTATGACATCAGGAACTTCCTCAAGACTCAAGAGTATCCTGAGGGTGCGTCGAAAAATGATAAGAAGACCCTGAGAAGGCTAGCTAGAAGCTTTTACTTGAATCAGGATGATGTGCTGTACAAGAGAAACTTTGACATGGTCTTGCTCAGATGCGTAGATAGACACGAAGCAGACATGTTGATGCAAGAAGTTCATGAAGGTTCCTTCGGTACTCATGCCGGCGGACATGCAATGGCTAAGAAATTGTTGAGAGCGGGTTATTACTGGATGACTATGGAATCCGATTGTTTCAAGTATGCTCGGAAGTGCCATAAGTGTCAAATTTATGCTGATAAGGTGCATGTACCACCAAGCCCTCTGAATGTCATGAATTCGCCTTGGCCGTTTGCCATGTGGGGCATTGATATGATTGGGAAGATTGAGCCTACTGCTTCGAATGGACATCGCTTCATCTTGGTTGCGATTGACTATTTCACCAAATGGGTGGAAGCAGCTTCCTATGCTAACGTTACCAAACAAGTGGTTACCCGGTTCATCAAGAAAGAAATCATCTGTCGTTATGGAGTTCCTGAGAGAATCATCACTGACAATGGTTCGAATCTCAACAACAAGATGATGAAAGAGCTTTGTAAAGATTTCAAGATTGAACATCACAATTCTTCTCCTTACAGACCGAAGATGAATGGTGCTGTAGAAGCGGCGAACAAGAATATCAAGAAGATTGTGCAGAAGATGGTTGTTACGTACAAGGATTGGCATGAGATGCTGCCTTTCGCTTTGCATGGGTACCGTACCTCAGTACGTACGTCGACCGGGGCAACCCCTTACTCCCTTGTGTATGGTATGGAAGTTGTCCTACCTGTTGAAGTGGAGATTCCTTCTCTGAGAGTTTTATTGGATGTCAAGCTGGACGAAGCCGAGTGGATTCGAACAAGGTTTAACGAGTTGAGCCTTATCGAAGAGAGACGGCTAGCAGCTGTATGTCATGGACAGTTGTATCAGCGAAGGATGAAGCGAGCCTTTAATCAGAAAGTGCGTCCTCGAAGCTATCAGATCGGTGATCTAGTTTTGAAGAGGATCCTCCCTCCCAGTACAGATAACAGGGGCAAGTGGACTCCTAATTATGAAGGTCCCTATGTTGTGAAAAAGGTGTTCTCCGGTGGAGCCTTGATGCTTACAACTATGGATGGTGAAGATTTTTCGTCTCCTGTTAACTCAGATGTAGTCAAAAAATACTTCGCATAAATTGACCCGCTGGACAAAAAGAAAAAAAAGAGTCCAGGCAAAAAAAGGGCATCCTGGCGAACCAAAAAACAGAAAGAAAAGGTTCGGGCAAAAATTAGGGATAAAAATGAAAAAGAATTTGTACACCCGGTAAGTCGAAAACCCGCAAGGGCGGCTTAGGCAAAAATGGGTATCCCGGTGGATTGAAAACCCAAAAGGGCGATCCAGCCAAAAGAGGGATTAAAGCGAAGACTACAGTCTGAGTTGTCCGTATTTCATCAAGCTTTGTCGTCTGCCATCTCGAAAGATGTGATCCGTCCAGTCATTCTTCTCAGAAAGCAAGGAGTTGGGAGGAAAACTGATGATCTGTGAGTTATAACAGAATTGGGAAATAGTGGATGTCGTGTTCACGTTGCCATTAGGATAGACTTTTCCTTTTGTGCGCAATTACCTCTTTCTAGGAATTGCCTCCCAATGTATTCGCCTCTTCAGGCACATTTTCAATCAATAAAAGTCGTTATTCAGATAAATGGCTCTTTTGTTTTTATTTTTACTGTTTTGTTTGCAAAAATGTCCGAATTTTTGATAAGCATTGCATATAAGAACATGAAGGCTACACAATAGCTTGCAGGATGACGAAACATCTGAAAATCATTTTGAATGTTGAGGACACTTGAGCGTATCTTGTCCATGTATCCCCTGGGGGCATTTTGTTGTGCTGTTTTTCAGGTTGGCATCTGTGAGGACGTTTTCTCAGCAGATATTTTTCCCCAAGCAAGTTTGGAAGCTATCAGAGCTATGTTCCCCTGCGGAGACGTCTGTGGATAGTGCCTTCTATTCCCCAGCAGATCCAAGGATTGCCTATCCCCAGCAGGCCTGTATTTGCCGATTTCCTCCCTGAGTGAGGCAGGTTCTTTGATTTATCTCCAACATTTATCCTATCTGAGGACTGAAGGATATCCCCAGCGGAGTTTACCTTTCCCCAGCAGCAGTGCTATTCTCCAACATGAGTGAGAAGTCGTTGCTCTCCCTGCAGAGTCTCCCCGCAGAGTTGGAGTACCCGATCAGTTTTGGCTCCCCAGCCGGAGTTTTTCATCATTTTTGCATCTTGCATGTAGTGATCATTGCATCCTCAAACGCGTAGCATTCCCATTCAATATGGAGCATTACGCCATAGAAAAATTCAAACATATGCATTCATGTGTTAACCCCACCGGACCGTATCCCCGGCAGAGGCGGATCATTTTGTTCAACATCAGCACAGCAAGTCTGCTACAGTTGCTCTTGACAGCATTTCAGGATTGATATCCCCACAGAGGTTTATTACCTCACCCGTTGGTGACAGAAAGTTTGTTTCTCCCCAGTGAGACCCCCAGCAAGTGGTCAACCTTGCCTTGACATATCTAAAAAGTCGTTCTTGTGATACCGGTAAGTGTCATACTAGCACCCGCGTGTGTTTCTTTGTTTGGTGTCGGTAAACACCATTGTTTCGGTGTCTGTAAACATCGGGTATTCTCCCCAGTCATCAGTAAATGTCTGGTCATCATTTTTGGTGTCGGTAAACACCATTGTTTCGGTGTCGGTAAACATCGAGTCTCACCCCAGTCATCGGTAAATGTCTGGTCATTTTTTGATGTCGGTAAACGTCATCTTTCGATGTCAGTAAACATCGAGTCTTTTCTGCAGTCATCGGTAAATGTCTGATAATCCCCAGCTAGAAATCCCCAGTAGAGTCATCTGTAAATGTCCTAACTGGTTTCTAGTTGCAAATATTTATTTTTTCCTTAGTGAAGTGTTCCCCAGTCATCGGTAAATGTCTGGTCGTTTTTGGATGTCAGTAAACATCATCTTTCGATGTCGGTAAACGTCGAGTCTCATCCCAGTCATCGGTAAATGTCTGGTCATGCTTTGTTTCCTTGTTGATAAAATCAAAGACCCCCAGAAGTCGTCGGTAAACGTCTTGTCTGATTACACCACAAAGATTTTGTTCTTCCCCAAGTGGAGACGCCATCGGTGAATGGCCCCGTATGCTTCGATATCGGTAAATATTGAATGCCCAGTTTTATCCGCCATCAGTAAATGGCCCCGTTTTCTTCGATATCGGTAAATATCAGATCCCCAGTTGCAGTAGCCATCGGTAAATGGTCGAGTTGAAGTTGATATCGGTAAATGTCAAGTTACTTTGAAGCCACCATCGGTAAATGGTCTTGCTCTCCTTTTACATCGAAGTTGTTTCCCAGCAGCCATCGGTAAATGGTCTTGCTGAAGTTGATATCAGTAAATATCAAGTTTCCAGTTTCTAACCATCGGTAAATGGTTTCGCTTTTCTGAAGTTGTCAATTGCAGGCGTCATCGGTAAATGACGTGGTTTTTCTTGTATAATTCCCCAGCAGTGTGCAAATTTCTACGGTTCTTGGTATTCAATCCCTGTTTACCCTGAAAGTCTGACAGCAGTCGCTCTCATCCATTCGGGTTCCCAGCTGATTGAATAGGGGCAGCTGTAGCACCTCAAATTTGCACCTATCATTGTACATACATTCTCATATTAGGTCATAGCATATCATGGTCCACTGCATAGCATTGCATTGTTCCCTTTGCCTCAAGTGCAAGCCAATCAAGAGAATTAGGTCAAACTGGTCAGGAGATCAGTCAGTCAAGCAAGCAAGCACAATTTTCAAGGATCCAAGGCCCTAGGGTTGGTCCAACATGTTCACATGACTTGGGGATCCATTTGAAGTGTTTTGGTCAAGGATTGGATGTTCAGAAGTCATCAGTCAATGCACAGTCAGTCAGAAACCCTAAAAGTCAACTGTTGGTCAACTGTCCATTTAATCAGTGATTTGATGATGGAAATTGGTTTGAGAGAGCTCATTCATGTCCAAATAGGCCTCATATATCATGTAAAACACCATCATGGAAGAATTTGAAGCCAGATCAGAAATTTCCAAAAATGGAAACTGGACCTGTAATTGAAACCTGCCCAAAATGGAAAGTCTTGATCCTCAAACTTACATCATGATACAAGCTTCAAATGAATTTTTGCCCAACATGAAAGTTGAAGATCTTGTTCTCCCATTTCCAAAAAGTCCAAGAACACTCAATTCCCATGTATGGTTGGCAAGTTATGATCAAATCATTTTCAGAAATTCTTGAACTTCAAAAGGCCATATC
The DNA here is from genome assembly GCF_024323335.1 of Lathyrus oleraceus. Lineage (NCBI taxonomy): Eukaryota > Viridiplantae > Streptophyta > Magnoliopsida > Fabales > Fabaceae > Lathyrus > Lathyrus oleraceus. The sequence continues at coordinate 126,186,426 of NC_066582.1, forward strand.
TCTCAAACCATTTGGCCAATTTTGGTGGGGTTTTTTCCTACAAGTCACATTTGATCCCCTCTTTCCAAAAATGTAATTTTCATGTACCAAAACTTCACCAATCAAAATGGCATTTTTGGACTTGCATGAATTAATTTCAAGTGTGGTACAAAAGTGAGTTTCAAAATTAACCATTTCTAATCAATTCTACCAATCAAACATGTTCTGAAATGTCATTTGAGACTTGTTGCAAGCTCATTTTCGTGCAGTACACATAGCCATCACCTAGTTGCTTGAAAATTGGAAAGAAAGTACACTTTTACCAACTCTACTCCACATTTTCATGGACCTTGATTCAAGTACCACAAAAACAGCAGACACACATCATTTTTTCTGCTGAATGAAAGCCCTAGCAGCCACTCAAAAGGGACAGAAAACTCATTCCTCTAAAAAACACCATTTTCTTCATTTGCAAAATCTGAAAAAAACTCAAGAGCACCCGAGTTTGTTTTGGTTTGGTCATCATCTACCGACCCCTTGGAGGCATTTGGCAGCCATGTATCATATCTGTATCATCATTTCCATCTCTGTTGTAGCAAGGGGCATGTCCATGGCAGCTTTGACTTTAAGCTAAATCCAACATTGTCAGGCCAAAACCTTCCATCCATTCATCAACACCAACACCATAATGCATCTGTTTTGACAAAACACAAGGAAAGAACCACTGTTTCTCCATTTGCTTCAAATTCAAGTAAGTGCTCGAGTCTCACCATTTTCAAAATCATGAGATGCTTAGGATAGGTCTTTTGATGCTGAGTCCATTGCAACTTGAATCATTTGAATTGGTTAACTGTGCTGTGAGAAATCTGGATTTTCATTTTTGTGCTCAAACTTGTTTTTAGTTGATTTGCTTTGATGATGATGTTTTAATGAAAACCAATTATGGATTCGTGTTACTCATGCTTTGCTGATCATGTCTGTATATTTAATTCCAAAATCTGGAGAATTTGTTCATGAGTGATTGATGAAGGTGATGCTGTTACTGTAGCGAACCCTAAAAAACTCTTGCCCAGAATTTCTCACGCGTTTGGCTGCTGGTTTCGTGTTTCTGCATGAGAAATTCCACTGTGCCTTTGCCATGCCCTATCGCTGAGTGACACGCATCTAAACAATGCACACCGTTTCACTTAAAGTCCCACTTAATTACAATATTGCCATCGGTCCCAATTATTTTAGTTAATTCATTTTATTAATTCAATGTTTATTGCATTTTGGTTCACCAACTTACAAAAATTATAACTCATCCATTTCAATTCCAAATTTCATGAAAATTTTTGCATTATGTTCATCACAATCTCTAGTTTTTTATCATATTTTTTCCAGATTTTTTTGATGAGTGGATTTTAATTGGTATTAGGGTTTGTGACATGTGCTCATATTTTGTACACTTTGCCAAAACCTTTGTGAAATGGTGATACTTTATCCAATGGCTCCCAAATTTTTTGTGCTTAAACTAGACACACTCATGGTGATTTTGGTGTAGAGTTTGTGAATTTATAATTGCTGGTTTGTGAGTTATGATTTTTTGAATTAGGGTGTGACAATTTGTGTCACACCATTGATGTGCAACTTCATGATTTTTGATACCATGCTTCCTGACCTCCAAATGGATTGATTTTTTGCATGAACCTACTTTTGTATGTCTAGTTTACATGTGAATTTTCCTGGATTTATTTGTGGCATTTCCTAATTGTTTGAGATTTTCTCCCCTGTTTAGTCATATGTTGACTTTTTGTGACACATGTCCCCATTTCATTTGTGAAATTCTCATACTTTATTGGATGGACATGAAATTTTGCATGAGATAACTAGACATCCTCATCTTTGCCATGGTTTTAGTCCCATTCATTTATCATACACCATCTCTGACTTATGATTTTTCTAAGTTGATGCATGTTTGGTTGACTTCCTTAAGCATGTTCAAAATTGCTTTGACTTTCTAATTTTCATTGACTGCCTTCCACTTGTCCAAATGAGATGAAATTTGACATGCTTACCATGCTGTGGGTTGGGATTGATCATGATTTATTTGGTGATTTTTGGAAATGTTTAAGATTGGTTTTGATGCAAGTCTTGCTGTTGACTTCTATGAGCTCTCATTTACCATGCTTTGACTTCTTTTGCTTATGAAATGATGATGGTACATGATATGAACATGAAACCAATTGGGTTTGCTTCCTAAATGTTTGAATTTGATTTTGATTGGACATTGCTTGCTGTTTTGTCTTTCTCATTCATTTTTGACCCTAGGCTTGTCCTAGTGGTCCTGTGGCTTATGTTTGAGTTCATGTTTTCAGGTTAAGCTACAAATGCTTCAAAGAGATCACTACAATTTGATTGAGTTCATTTGATTATCATGAGCTAACCTCTTTGTTTTGTAGGTGGCTTGGCTCACATGCCTTAAGCCTTGTGCCTTGCACATCCATTTGCTTCTGATTAACCATTGGTGTCTGTTTCTTTTTGTTTTGTTTTGAAGTTGCATACTAACATCTGCTTGACCATTTCAGGTGCTTTTAGTTGCTCAGTTCCTTGTGAACTTTTGCTTTGCTTTGCTTGTATAAGCAATTTGCATTGAGGTACAACTTCCTAACTTCATGTAGTCTGGAAGACCTGGCCTGTTACTTGGCCAGGCAACTGTCTGAAGTCCTCCTTAAGAGGCAATGTTTGTGAATGTTTAATTTTGTCCTTGCATAGAGTCAAAGACCTCCTAAGTGAAGAGGCAATTGGCAGAACCAAGGGATAAGCAACCTATCCCCTGCTATTCAGTGTGTCTTCTATTTTGCTCACACCACTGTGTTGATGCATTACAGATAAAAACCCAAGATCTTGTGCAATTGCACAGTTGAGTCAGTTTCAAATGTGTAGAAGGGTTCCCACTTTCTGAACCCACACATTCTTGTCTTAAGCTCTCCCAGGCCAGGGATAAGAGTTGTGAAGTCTTATCTTCACTCACCTTTCATCTGCTTCACCTTAGCCCCTCAATGGCAAGGTTAAGAGCACATTCACCCAGTTCCAGAGGTTTGTTTGTTGAGGTTGATATGACCCCTCGACTAAAACCTAACCCTTGTTTGAGCCACTTGCTTGTGTATAGTGTGTGCTATCTGTGCTTGTATGTTTGTTTGACTTGCTTCCTGTGCAAGTTAGGGTTAGTTTAGACTTGCTTCCTGTGCAAGTTAGGTTTTGCTTGGCTTGCTTCCTGTGCAAGTTAAGTGTGTGTGTGGCTTGCTTCCTGTGCAAGTCATGGTTAGGATAGTCTGGCTCCCTGTGCCAGTTAGCTAGAAACCTTAACTTAGGGATGATTTTGCATGATAACATCTAGGCTCGAGTCGTAGTCTCCCTAGTGTTGTGTCTCCCTCTGTTGTCTGGTTAGGCTAGTCCTTTTTCCCTGCGTAGGGGAACTACGTCGCCCTGATCCTCATACCAGATGAGGTACGTAGGCAGGAGATGAGCTGATCTCTCCGGGCGCCTGTGTCTTTGTTTTGTCTTGCTGTGTGCTTGGAAGCTGATGTAAGTCCATCGAGTGGCATTTGGGTTCCAGTGTGGGTTTGTCGGTTCGGATGCTGATGTAAGTCCAGTGATTGGCATTCGGGCTCCACGTTTGCCTCTTTGTGTGTGTTTTGGTTCGGATGCTGATGTAAGTCCCGTGATTGGCCTTCAGGCTCCACGTTTGCCTTTGCCTGTGTTTGTTTGTGTGCGTGTCAGCCGAGCTACGAATGCTCTGATTCTCCTTCGTCCAAGGAGATACGTATGCATAGGATGCGACATCCTAGCGAGCATGTGTCGTTTCCCCAGTCCGAACTACTTCGACTCTGATGTCTATGCCTGATAGACTAAGTAGGCCCAGGATACGATGTCCTGCCGAGTCAGTTTCAGTCAGTTTCTTTTGTCTCTTTTCAGCCAGTGTGTGTGTGTTTGAGCAGTGTTTTTAGCAACCATTTTCCTTTCTTTTGTGCGTGGATCCCGTCGAGTACGACGGATGCGTAGGGGTGTTAATACCTTCCCTTCGCATAACCGACTCCCGAACCCATTCTCTTTGGTCGCGAGACCATGTCTTTTTCCAGGTTTACTCTGAGCGTTTCCTTTCCCTCTTTTGGGATAAATAACGCACGGTGGCGGCTCTGTTGTTCTTGTTTCCCGCCGGTTTTTCGCGTAATGCGACAATACCAAAGCCCATATTTAGGTGTTCCGTGAAGATATCTAAATGTGCGCTTCACCGCTTTTAGGTGCGATTCCTTAGGATTTGATTGATAGCGTGCACACATACAAACACTAAACATGATGTCAGGTCTAGAAGCAGAAAGATACAAGAGAGATCCAATCATACCTCTGAACCTTTTGACATCTACACACTTACCGTGCTCATCCTTATCTAGATTTCCGTTGGTAGCACTACAACAAACAAGACCTTAGACAGCGCTTTTTTTAGCCTTAGACAGCGCTTTAAAGCGCTGTCTAAACCTCCGCTGCTAAAGGTTTAGACAGCGCTTTTTTAAATCTTAAAAGCGTTGTCTAAGCCCCCCCCCCCCTTAGACAGCGCTTTGGCCAAAAGCGCTTTATAAGACCCTCTTATTTTAAATTTTTTAGGTATACCTTAGACAGCGCTTTTGAAAAGCGCTGTCTAAGCCCCACCCCCTTAGACAGCGCTTTGGCCAAAAGCGCTTTCTAAGACCCTCCTATTTTAATTTTTTTAGGTATACCTTAGACAGCGCTTTTCAAAAAGCGCTGTCTAAGCCCCCCCCTTAGACAGCGCTTTTGCCTAAAGCGCTTTCTAATCCCCCCCTTAGACAGCGCTTTTTACAAAAGCGCTGTCTAAGGTATACGAAAATTTTTGTGCCTGTAAGGTTCTTGTTTTCTCTGCACAAGAAAAAGAGCTTTTCGTAACTAAAGAAATATGAATTTACTCAATTAAAAAAAATAAAACTATAATGTAAATTAAAGTGAAAGAACATTTTTGTAGTGTATTTGGTGTTGGAAAGAGAAAACAGACAAGTGACAGTAGAGACCTGAGACCAAGTCATGGATGACAAGGCATAATATTCATTTCAAACACTATCGAACTTACAGTGCAGAATCTAACAGTATCAATTCCAATTACTCATAAGCATATGTGCATGCTTGCAAACACGGCCACACTTGAGATATTTTACACTAATCTCAATTATCACTGTTGTGAATAGAGTGAATGATACTGATACCACTTAATATAGGTAAACAGCATTCAATTGAAAAAGTAGCAGAATACCTATGAAAGTGATGTGAATGCTTAAAATAAAAGGAAGGCATGTAAAATTAATATGGAAACAGCATGTTGGCTCTGCCCCCCAAAGAATTTTTGCAAGTCTTAATATTATATCTTGAAATAGTAATCGTGACAAGTTTACCTGTATGGTATGTGCTTATGAGTCTGAAGATCTCTGAATTTTTTGGCGAGGCCATAGTCAATGATGTAGACCTGAAATGAGGTACCCGACATGATATAAATAAAGTTAGAACCTAAAAGAACTGGAGTTTGCATGTTCAACTTCATCATTTCGTATCAGAATCTATCAATCATTGTTTTTTAATGGCAGCAAAAAGGATTCCATTTAAATAAAGTAGAAGAAAAAGATTCAGAAATGAAGACATGCTCCAAGAAAATCCATCCAAAATACGAGAAAGAGAGCCAGAGGAAGTGCTTTGACTCTAAATGTGGCCCAAGGCCAATCAACTTTTGCCAGGAAAAAAACCGTGAGTTTCAAGGAGGAAGTGGCCATGACAGGTTAAAATCCACTTCATGGTTTGTCATAGAAAAGACTCATAAACCTTCACCTGACCTAACCAGTCTTAACCAACTAAGCATCAAACACGACCGGATAGAATAACCAAAACCTTCAAAAACAAAATGGTGGAATAAAAATAAAAAAGAGAAACATACAAAATTTGAAAGAAATCATTCCAACAAGATAATATACCTGATTTGCTTTACGTCCTAGGCCCATTAAAAAATTGTCTGGCTTTATGTCACGGTGAAGGAAACCTCTTGAATGCAAATATTCAACCCTGTTAATCTGAACAATAGTATGGACCAATTGAAACATTAGTATCACTATATAAGGCCTTTAACTTCATATAGTTTCCATTTTGACTTACTAATTGATCAGCAAGCATTAACACTGTCTTCAATGTTAACTTCCGGTTACAATAATTGAACAGATCTTCCAGACTAGGTCCAAGAAGGTCGATCGCCATCACATTGTAGTCTCCCTCAACTCCAAACCACTTCAGGTGAGGCACCCCAGCTGCAAATAAAGAGCCAAGTTGGATTACTCAAAAGGAAACTTCTCATTTGTTTTCTGAAACCTTTTCAGTCATTAATCTACTTTAAGGACATTGTTTAAGACAAACGATTTTGATTCCAATAAGTTTAGATTATGGACATCAATGAATTCATCAGAATATCCTCCAAGAAAACAAACACACACACAAACATAATGGAGAAATCATTTTCATGTGGAAGTTTAGCCTTAGCCATTAGTTAATATTTTCACTACTGAAATCTGCAAAAAGAAATAGCCATGTTGACTTACTTCCTCCTTGAAGAAGCATATACAATTTTGATTCATAGTGAAGCTGCGGATGCTTGGTCTTCACAGGCTCCTGGAAAATTTTCAGGTGCGGGGAATTATGGTTAAGAATTAAACACAGAATATCACAAGCAGACTAATATCATTAACTGATAGGACAAACTTGTGAAAACAAGGCATAAGAGCATGATGAACGATGGAAGATAAACTACAACGCAACAACATTAACCACAATTTGCATCCCTGTAGAGATAATATGACAATTCACATAAAACTTCAATCATAGTAATTCTTCGTGATTCCTCCCAAGCCATGAGTATTGCTCCCACCATTGCATCGATAAAAGAATACAGGAAACTTCAAACTTAATCTTTAAAAGTAACAAAGTCTACAACATGGAATTCTTAAACACCACTATGAGGACACAATATGAAAGTCTATAAAATGCATGTTCGAAAGAGTATAAATCAAGGTTGTTTCATCCTATATATACACACAGTTAAGATACTAAATGCAATTGGAAATATGAAAACATTAATCAAACTCAAGATATTTATGAAATAATTCAATAACTAATCATTTCACCACAAAATAGGGTTAAAAACTTTATGAAAACCTAACATACCAGCTTGACAGCTACCTCCTCACCAGTTTGTACATTAACAGCTGATACAAAAATCCTCAACACCCATTTTATGCCTCTGAAGACGCATATATTCAGTTTCCTTCTTCTCTAGAAACTTAAGTAGGTTATTTTGATCTTCCTCGGAGACATCTGCATCAGCCAACTTCTTTTCCAAGACGGTCCGCCTGTTATAAGCGACGAATTAGAAAACTCTGCAACATATTTGCCATCGCAACCAACATAATGTACAGCGAAATTCAAAATCTTCAATATCTCAGTCCATTTCAATCAATGAATTACTAATGCAATTGAGAATTTACAAATTCAGTGATATTTTGAATTTTTCAGTAGTTATAGAGACTACATTGATGATTAAAGTACCAAAATAATAATCATGAAATGAAACATACCGCTCCTTCCTCTCTTGAAGACTCCTGTTCCTTGTAATGGTTCTCAATATACTGTTTCGCAGCCGCTACCTTCTGCTTAGTAACATTCGAAAGACTCTCATCATCAACAGACACATCGGAATCCTCCGCTCCGCCCATAACATCGTCCTTCATATCCGGGGCTGTTAGGGTTCGCTGGAGGGGTTTAATCGCAGGAGGGAAAACAAAAAGAACTGAGAACGAAAATAGAAGTCTGAAATTTAATTTTAATTAGACCTTAGACAGCGCTTTTGTGGAAAGCGCTTTCTAAGATATGCCTTAGACAGCGCTTTCCAAAAGCGCTTTCTAAACCCCCACCTTAGACAGCGCTTTTGGTTTTAATTTTTTTTTTAATTGAAAGACTTTAAACAGCGCTTTCTCAAAAGCGCTGACTAAGGTCTATATTTAAAAGCGCTTTCTAAAAGCGCTGTCTAAGACCCCCCCTTAGACAGCGCTTTCATTATTTTTTTAGAACATTTTCCGTGTTTTATTTTTATTTTAACCTTAGACAGCGCTTTCTTTTAAAAGCGCTGTCTAAGATGCGCTGTTAAAAAACCTTTTTGGCGTAGTGTAGGCATTGGGGTGTCGATTGATTTTGAGTCATTCATTCCAAAGCGCTTGAGTAGTTCTCTGCAGTATTTTGTTTGACATACTGTTGTACCCTCATCAAGTTGCTTTATTTGCAGTCCTAAGAAGTAGTTCAGCTCCCCCATTAGACTCATCTCAAATTCACCCTGCATAACCTTAGAAAATTCTTCGACCAAGTGTATGTTAGTTGAACCAAATATAATATCGTCGACATAAACTTGAACTAAAAGAATGTGCTTCCCTTTGTGTTTAATAAAGAGAGTATTGTCCACTTTACCTCTTGAATATCCATGATCAATCAGGAATTTGCTAAGCCTTTCATACCAAACCCGAGGGGCTTGTTTAAGACCATACAAAGCTCGTTTTAATTTGTAAACATGATCTGGATTTTCAGCATTTTCAAAACCAGGAGGTTGTGAAACATATACTTCTTCATTTATGACACCATTGAGAAAGGCACTCTTTACGTCCATTTGGTAAAGCTTAAAATCCTTAGAACACGCATAGGCAAGCAAAAGACGTATAGCTTCAAGGCGAGCAACTGGAGCATAAGTTTCCTCATAGTCTATGCCCTCCTCTTGGTTATACCCTTGTGCTACTAAACGTGCCTTGTTCCTAGTAATCACTCCGTTTTCATCAAGCTTGTTCCTAAAAACCCACTTAGTGCCTATGATATGATGATCTCGCGGACGAGGGACAAGTTCCCAAACGTCATTTCTTTTAAATTGATTAAGCTCTTCTTGCATGGCCATTAGCCAAAATTCATCAATCAAGGCCTCTTTGGCATTCTTAGGTTCTACTTGTGAAACAAACGCGAAGTGAGAACAAAAATTACTTATCTTAGAACGAGTCATTACTCCCTTTGAAATGTCTCCCAAGATGTTGTCAATGGGATGGTCTTTTGAGGATCTCCAAGCTGTTGGAAGATCATTCACTTCAGCTGTCTTTTCTTCCTCAATTTCTTCATGACTAGTATCTTCCTCCTTCTCATGGGCAGCTGTTTTGGACTGATCAGTTTCCTCAACAGCTTCCTTGAGTATGTCTTCTGTAGATACACCTGCGTCATCAAAAGAAATACCTTTTCCGACATTTTTCGGATAAGACTCATCAAAAGAAACATGAACAGATTCTTCAACAGTAAGTAAACGCTTATTATACACTCTATATGCTTTACTTGACAGTGAGTAACCAAGAAAGATACCTTCATCTGCTTTTGCATCAAACTTCCCAATGTTTTCCTTACCGTTATTCAAAACAAAACATTTACAACCGAATACGTGAAGATGTGACAAGTTTGGTTTTCTTCCTTTCAAAAGTTCATAAGGAGTTTTGTTTAAAATAGGGCGAATTGAGATTCTGTTTAGAACATAACAGGCTGTGCTGACAGCATCAGCCCAAAAGTATTTTGGTAATCCACCCTCATTAAGCATTGTTCTCGCCAACTCCTCTAAAACACGATTTTTACGCTCCACAACGCCATTTTGTTGTGGAGTGCGAGGGGCTGAAAAGTTATGCTCAATACCATACTTGTCACAAAACTTCTCAAAGTGATAATTTTGAAACTCACCACCATGATCGCTACGAATTGTAACTATTTTGGAATTCATTTTGTTTTGGGACAGATTTGCAAAATTTTTAAAAGCAGAAAAAGTTTCATCTTTGCTATGAAGGAATATAGTCCAAATGAATCTAGAGTAGTCATCAACTATTACAAAGCCATAGTAATTTCCACCTAGGCTCTTTGTCCTAGAAGGTCCAAAGAGGTCCATATGGAGAAGCTCAAGGGGTCGTGAAGTTGAAATTACATTTTTAGATTTAAAAGACACCCTTGTTTGCTTTCCCATTTGGCACGCGTCACATAGGTGGTCTTTTGAAAATTTTATTTTGGTAGACCGACTACTAGATCCTTAGATACAACCTTATTTAGCAAATCGAAGTTAACATGCGCTAAACGTCTATGCCAAAGCCAAGAATCATCATTCAAGGTGACTAGACATTTAGTATTTGTTAAAGGTACATCAAACAAGTCAAGCATATAGATGTTGTTTACTCTTACACCCTTAAACACAATGTTTTGTTCAACATGTTCAATTATGCAGCAAGTTTTTGTAAACGACACTTTATAGCCCATGTCGCATAGTTGACTTATGCTTAACAAATTGTGTTTAAGTCCCTCAACTAAATGGACATTTGAAATAGTAGTGGTGGAGGGATTACCTACACTACCTTTGCCGAGTATAGCTCCTTTGTTGTTGTCTCCATAAGTGACATATCCCTTCTTCTTTGCCTTGAAGTCTATAAAGAGCGATATGTCACCGGTCATGTGCCTCGAGCAGCCGCTGTCAAGAAACCACCTTCTATCTGCGGAGGCAAGGCACTCATCCTACAACATCAAAAGAGAGAAGTTGGTACCCAATTTTCATTGGGTCCAAGTGGGTAAGTGCTAACATGGTTGCCTTTTGGCTTCCATTGATAAATGCCTTTAGGGACAAGAAATCTCCTAAATTTGCATTTCTCAATGGTATGGCCAGCATGGCAACAATAATGACATAAACCATGATGATGTGTTTGTTGTTTCTTGTTCATTGAATCCTTTAGAAAAAAAGAGTATTTTGCATATGGAGGATTCAATGACTTCTTAAACAACTTGGGGTCAACGGCATAAGTAACTTTAGGTTGTAGCGCTTTCTCTAATTTGACCTTAAGAGTGTTTACCTCTTTTTGCCAAATATAACAAGCGTCACAATACCTAACTCTACTACATCCGTCAATGTCAATAATTTTTGAATTTTCTGCAATACTAGCTTTCAACGCTTCTAACTCAATTTCAGCTTTGTTTACTTTACCTTCCAGAAATGAAAAAATATGTTTGTCGGAAGATAGTCTTTTAAAAGCATCTACAGCTTTGTTATGCAGTTTTTCAAAAGCTATTTTTAGTTCCAAAAAAGACATAGAAGAGAAATTATTGTAGTAGGCTTGTTTTACCTTTTTGTCATTGTTTTTCTTCTTGTGGTAGGACAGCTTTTTTGTGTGAGCCATAAGGCACAGATTTGCTGCTTCATCATCATCACTTGAGCTTTGTGTGCTTGATGAATCGCTATCACTTTCCCATGCAATGTACGCTCTTCTTTGTTTGCTGTACCCTTTTGGTGAATCCTTTCTTTGATCCTTATACTTTATAGGGCAATCCGTTTTATAATGTCCAGATTTACCACAATTAAAACAGGATCCTCTTCCTCTACTCTTCTTGTTCTCTTCTTGTTTCGAATTTGTGGATTGTTTTCGAAACTTCATGAGATTTTTGTCGGAATGCTTGACTCCATTCTTTCGAATGAATCTATTGTATCTCCTTACAAACAGTCCCATTTCCTCATCATCCGAGTCTTTGTCACTACTTGAATCATTGTCGCTTTGCTCTTTTCGTGAGGACTTAGAGCTAGAGGCCACAAGAGCTATTGGCTTCTTCTCTCCCTCTTTGTCTCTTTTCTTCTCCTTTTCCTTCTTACTTTTGTTCTCATATTTTTCAAGACTTTCCAATGCTTGCTGATGTTCTTCCAGCTTTCCAAACAAAGTTGTAATTGTAAGTCTTGTTAGATCGTTGGCTTCCTTGATTGCTGTTACTTTAGGTTGCCACTCCCTGCTAAGACACCTGAGAATTTTTTAGTAGCAATTTCATTGGAAATAGGTTTTCCAAGAGCATTCAATCGGTTAGTTAGATGAGTGAATCTCTTTTGCATGTCAGAGATGGATTCTCCTTGTTTCATGCGAAAGAGCTCAAACTCTTGATTGAGTGTGTTAATGCGGGACTGTTTTACTTCAGTAGTACCCTCATGGGCAACTTCTAAAGCATCCCACATTTCTTTAGCTGTCGTGCAATGGGATACTCGATAATACTCATCAACACCAAGTGCTGAAATTAACATGTTTCGAGCTCTCCAATCACACGACCACTTTTTTTCATCTTTCTCATTCCAATCATCTTCTGGTTTAGGTACTATGGCGCCAGCTGCATTAGTCATAGTAATTTGAAACGGACTGTTTTCAATGGCAGCCCATACTAGCCTATCCACAGAATTTATATGAACTCGCATGCAGTCTTTCCAGTAGCCGTAATTTTCACCGTTGAAAATAGGCGCTCTATTATACGCCCCCTTTGGTTCAGAATCCATACTATTACAGGCAGCCACAGAGCACCAGCGAACCGGCGCTCTGATACCACTTGTTAGACGGTGTGGCTAGTGATCGAGAGGGGGGTGAATAGATCACCTCTTTGAAATTTAACGGATTTGAAATTTTATCAGAGTTTTCAAAGTTGGCGGAAAAATCAGTCCCGAATCGACTTCCGTCTATTCTGAACTGCTACTAGAAAGCCGGACACACAAGTTTAATTGTTGGATTTTAATGAGAATGACAGAAACAATTCACACCAGAATTTTAACTAATTGAATGCACTTATCATTAAAGTCTATTTCCAATGAATAAAATCTAGCTAACCGTTTTGTCAAACAGTTGGTGTGTATGTGATCGATGATAAACAGCAATGGAGTTTGATTAAAAGTTTTCTTGCCACTGCTGTCTTACAACAGGAACAATCACCACACACTAACTGAAATTACGAAAACAGTTTTAAAACGTAAATAGGAGTAAGGTAAGAATACGATACGCAGAGATTTGGTAAGGAAGTTCCCCACGTCGTCCTCGCGTATGGGTACGTCTCCCTCTCAATTTCAAATGAAATTGAGAACTTTGATTATCAATATTTGCCGAATCCGTTGATACAAGGTTATGATACAAAGACAGAATTCTAAACTTTAAGAACCTCTTCTTGTATGAACCTTCACTTGATCTGAGCACGATCAAGATTTTCCTGCACGAAATTGCAAACAATTCACCGGTTCCACGACCTGCTTGCGAAATCCCCCGATCTCCAAACGCAACGCTGCGGCTGAATATGTTTTGCAAACGTGACTCCCAAACCCTCAAGAACACTCCAGTTCTTGAAGGACAAACCAGTAGGTTTTTCCTAGAAACCCCCTTCAATCTTCAACTCAGCTAGATCCTCGATCGTTCCACTGCAAACCACAGCTAGATCCTTGATCGTACCACTGAACGTTATCTCGATGCTTCTTTAATCCAAAGAACAAGAATGGTTATGTGTAAATGTTCTTGAAGAAAAGTGATTGAGAAGATGAAGAAGATGAAGTCTCTTTCAGGTTTCTAAATGCTCTCAAACAATTGCTCCAACACTGCTTTTGATCTTGTGTTCAATTGTTTTCCCTCAATGAATTCGTTATTTTTCACTGCTGTCATAACCTGTCTTATATATGCTGCAAAAACAGTTACTGTTATAACATAAAACAGCTTTATGTATTGATGCATAAGAGTGTGTATCGATGCATACTGTAAGATATGTGAATTTTTGGTGAAATTTATTAATCATGTATCGATGCATAATTCGTATGTATCGATGCATGTGATTATTTCACTAGTATGTATCGATGCCTAATGCGCATGTATTGATACACAGGCTGTTTCAATTGGTCATGTATCGATGCAGGGATCGTGTGGATCGATGCATAGAGTCTTTAGCCTTCCATGTATTGATGCATGATTCGTATGCATCGATGCATACTGAACAGAAAGGTTTTGTGATTTATCACATGCAGTATGTATCGATGCAGAGGCTTATGTATTGATGCATACTGACATAAAATGCATTTTAATTGTTATTTTAAGGGAAGTATCAATGTAGGTTTATATGTACAGTTATGCAACAGTAGAGTGGGATGGAAAACATAATAAAAACACAAATGTATCATGTAATGCAATGCACAACCAACATTTGGATGATGATCACACAATTTGCTATCATTAAAAATTAATTCAAGGTAAAGAATTCTCTCACACACAGTTGATTGAATAGGGGCAGTTGTAGCACCTCAAATTTGCCCCCCTCATTTCATGCATTCATTTTAGAGCATTTAACATTTCATATTGCATTTCATCATGTCAATCAGAATTAAATCCAAGAGTTTGTCTTCCAAGAAGTTTGGATATCATCCAAGTCACTTTGTGGGTTCTATCTGAAGGACCAGTCCACACAAGGGAGATTGTACATCAACTAGAGGTTTTCTTTAAAGGATCATGCTTAATGGGCTCAGTACAGTTCAAAATTCAACTACGAAGTCAAAAATCAACTGTTGGTCAACTGAGGGTCAAATGGCTAGGGAATGGCTTAAGATACTTCCAACATGTTCAAATGAGGTTTATTCATCAGTCAACATATTACTCTTGAAGGAACAAAGGTCCAACGCATAGGTTACAAATTTGGAAAGATGACTTGAACTGTCATGCTCGCTAGGTGAGCAGAATGGTTCGCCTAGCGAGCCACCAGAGTCTGAACTATCATGCTCGCTAGGCGAGCAGATCCTTCGCTAGGCGAAGCCCACGCGTTTTGAAAATATAACAGAAAGTCATGGGCTTGAGTTGCCCTCATTTTGAGCCCACAAAGCCACGAAAATCAGTATAAATTCTAAAAAGATTCAGAAGAACAAAACCCTAGAGAGCGAACTAACTAATCTGCAGCAGACTCCAGACACTGAAGAGAAAAATTCACTCGGACTCTAAGACTTTCCACTCTGACTCACACACTTCTCACACAAACCCTAGCATTGCTTTGTAAACCCAACCGTGCAATTCAATTTCAATCGATCTCTCCAATCAGGTTTGCCCTATTTCCACTACTTTATGCTTTCAATTTGAAATTTCTGAATGTATGAGGTATTATGGTTGAGTTTGGAAGAGTGGGTATCGTTAGGTTTTGCATGTGGGTTTAGATGTGCATGAATGTGTAGAACAATGCCTTGAATGTTTAATCACTTCGTTTCTGAAATGGATACCATAGGGTTTGGGGTTCCTGAAATCGGACTGTTATCAAGGAAGAACCCAAAACCCGCAAGCATTCGCTAGCACCTCGCTAAGCGAACATGTAGAGAAGCTTCGCTAGCATCTCGCTAAGCGAAGCAGTAACGATGATGACAGTAGCTGTTTTTTTTTCTATTTGCTCTATAATCTGTTTTGTGTTTTGTTGTGACATGTTTTCTATTGCATCCGTGCACTGTTTACCTGACATAGTTGTTGTTATGTTTCTTTTGTGCAACTCTTGATTGCACCCCATCTTGTCATTCTAACGTGTTTGTTGAGTTTTTGTGAGGGCTCGCATGACTCTTGAAGAGATAGCCTGCTTGGTATTCCACTTTATTTGTGGGATACCATTTCGAGATTTATTCTGATTACTTTGCTGACTTGCTTTCTTTGATGGTGCTAGCTTGAGAGATCAACGGGTTTCTTGCTTCTTTAGTTGTTATTACTTCGGATTTTTATCCGTGTGGTAGATCTCTTGATCCCTTTATCTTTCCCGCATTTTACCGCTTTCTTAGCTGGAAGACCTCGATAGGGGGCGATGTTTTTTGGGTGTTTACTTTTGTGCCCAAAGACCTCCAAGAAGAGGCACCAGTGCTAAAGACCTCCACGAAGAGACAATTGACGGATAGTCAATCCCCCGTTATTCAGTGTGTCGTTCTTTATGCTCGCACTACGTGTCGTTGCTTCAGAACAAAAGCCTAAGATCTTTTGTCCGGTCAGTCAGTGGAGAGGGTTCCATCTTCCTGAATCCCCACTTTTTTGTCATGAGCTCACCCTGTCCAGGGTTAAGAGCTATGAGGTCTTATCCTCATTACCCTTTTGATCTGCTCACCCTGACGTTCAATGTCAGTGGTTAAGAGCCCATTTGATTACCTTTCCATGGCTTGTTTATCGAGGTTGATATGACCCCTCTTGACTAAAGCCCTACCCATGTATGATTGACCCCCCCTTGTTGGTGTGTTTATTTTATGCTATATGTTTTTGTGTGTGGTGATCGTCTCCCCATAGGATTGCTAGGCTTCGTATAGTCTCTCGTTTGCATGTCAATTAAGGTAGCACGGTTCCTTCATCTAGGACTTCCTTTTTTGCATGGGCATTCCTAAAACACAAACGAACTCATTGATTTTTCTTCTCCTAAGAACACGTTAACTCCTTCTACTACAGGCGAGTAAGTCTCCAAAGGTCGAGCATCCGGTAGATTGCGTAGTAACGTCGTTCATCTAAAAAACACAAAACAAACAAAAATAGGTTAGCCGAACTACGGCTTGCTCTGATTCTCATTCCAGATGAGATACGTAGGCATAAGACGCGATGTCTTAGCAAGCACACTCCTCTTTAACCCATAGGTAGCCGAGCTACGAAGACTCTGATTCTCATATTCAGATGAGATACGTATGCAGTGGATGCGACATCCGTGCGAGTCATTTTCTTTTGACCCCTCTTTTAGTAAATAGTACATTAGATAAACCCACACCCTTTAGACAAGAACAACAAGAGTGGATCCCGTAGAGTACTACGGATGCGTAGGGGTGCTAATACCTTCCCTTCGCATAATCGACTCCCGAACCCGAGATTTGGTTGCGAGACCTTGTCTTTTCCTTTTTCCAGGTTTACTTCGGGCGTTTCCTTTCCCTCCTTTGGGATAAATAACGCACGTTGGCGACTCTTCTGTCATTTCTTTTTTCGCCGATTTTTTTTTCGCATTCCTTTTTTAGGTTGCGACAGTTATCACCAATGGAAGTTTTGTTATAGTCTCATATGACTTTTATAACCCGATTAATCACATCGACAAGGATTATGATGAGGATTGCGAGCTCCCCGGAGAGTTAGCACGACTACTCAAGCAAGAGTCGAAGGTCATCCAACCGCATGAGGAATCAGTTGAAGTGGTCAACCTTAGAATGAATGAGGAAGCTAAAGAAGTCAGAGTAGGCTCGGCTCTACAAGAAGAAGTCAAGGAGAAATCGGTCAAGCTCTTAAAGGACTACATGGATGTGTTCTCATGGTCTTATCAAGACATGCCAGGGCTCGATATTGATATAGTGGTCCATCGTCTACCTCTCAAAGAGGATTTCCCTCCAATGAAGCAAAATTTTAGAAGGATCCATCCCAACATGGCTATGAAGATCAAGGAGGAATTGCAAAAACAGCTCAGCGCAGGCTTTCTAGCAGTCTCCAATTACCCTCAGTGGATTGCCAATATCGTGCCCGAGCCCAAGAAGGATGGCAAGTAAGGATGTGCGTACTATTAGGTTTTATCGTCAGCCAATATGGCATTAAGGTGGATCCTGAGAAGGTGAAGGCCATATAACCTATGCATGCACCCAAAACTGAGAAGGAAGACTGAGGATTCCTGGGGAGATTGAATTACATAGCTAGATTCATATCTCACCTAATGGCCACTTGTGAGCCAGACTTCAAATTACTTTGAAAAGATCAAGTTGTCATTTGGAACGAAGATTGCCAAAACGCTTTTGAGAAGATAAAGGAGTACTTACAAGAAACTCTTATTTTTAAGCCTCATGTACATGGAAGACCTTTAATCATGTACCTTATTGTCCTTGAAGGATCCATGGGGGGCATCCTAGGCCAACACGACGAGACTGGTAGGAAAGAACACGCAATATATTACTTAAGCAAGAAGTTCATCGATTATGAGAGTAGGTATTCAATGCTTCAAAAGACTTGTTGTGCACTAGCTTGGGCTGCCAAATGCCTAAGGCAGTACATGCTCACTCATACAACACTATTAATCTCCAAGATAGACCCTGTCAAAAACATCTTCAAGAAGCCTGCTCTAACCGGTAGAGTATCCTGTTGGCAAATGGCTTTAACCGAGTACGACATCCAACATATCATTCAAAAGTCCATCAAAGGGAGTGTATTGTCTGACTATTTAGAACATTGACCCTTAGAAGACTACCAGCCTATGCGCTTTGAGTTCCCCAACAAGGACATCATGCTGATTAGAGACTGCAACATCTTCGGATCTGAGGAAGGACCAGAGCTTGGATCCCAGTGGACCTTGGTATTTGATGGATCTTCTAATGCTCATGGCAATGCCATTGGGGCAGTCATCACCTCCCCCACTGGTTTCCATTTACCCTTCACCGCAATGTTATGTTTTGAATGTACCAACAATATAGTGGGATACGAAGCATGTATCTTTGGCATTGAAGTTGCTATTGATCTTGGGATCAAAATTCTTGAAGTATACGGAGATTCAACATTGGTTATCAGCCAAGTCAAAGGAGATTGGGAAGCTCAAGATCACAAGCTCATTCCTTACAAGGAGCGTGTCCTAACACCGATCCCATACTTTGACGAGATTACATTCAACCACATTCCTATAGAGGAAAACCAGCTAGTCGATTCCTTGGCAACTTTGTCATCCATGTTTAAGGTCAAATGGAAAAATGAAGCACCAACTTTCCATCTCGACTACTTGGACGAGTCTGCCAACTGTCTGGCATCAGAAGACGAAGCTGACGATCATCCTTTGTTCTACGACATCACAAGATTCTTAGAGAACCAAGAGTATCATGTGGATGCATCAATCATCGATAAGAAGTATCTTCAGAAGCTATCATCCAAGTTCTTCTGAAGTGGAGAAGTTTTATACAAGAGAAGTTATTATTCGGTTTTGCTAAGGTGTGTGAATAAGCAAGAAGCAAACCAGATTATAACAGAAATCCATGAGGGATCCTTTGTGACGCACGTCAGTGGCCATACCATGGTAAAGAAAATATGGAGTGTCAGTTATTACTGGATGGCTATGGAGGTTGACTGTTACCGCCACATCCAAACATGCCATAAATGCCAGATATACACCGACAAGATCCATGTGCCACCAATGCCACTCAACGTCCTAACATATCCTTGGCCTTTTTCCACGTGGGCATTCATGTGATCAAACATATAGATCCAATTGCATCAAATGGATACCACTTCATCCTTGTAGACATTGACTATTTCATGAAATGGGTGGAAGCAGTCTCTTATGCCAACATCACCAGACAAGTAGTGGCTCGATTCATAAGAAAAGAAATCATTTATCGTTATGGGGTCCCCAACAAGATCATTACTGATAATGGATCTAACCTCAATAACAAAATGATGAAAGAGCTTTACCAAAGCTTCAAAAACGAATACCACAACTCAGCGTCTTATAGACCCAAGATGAATGGCGTTGTCGAGGCGGCTAACAAAAACATCAAGAAGATTATGCAGAAAATGGTAGAAACCTACAAAGACTGGCATGAAATGCTCATGTTCGCATTACATGGATATTGTACCTCAATATGCACCTCCACTGGGGCAACTCCCTTCTCTCTAGTATATGGCATGGATGCAGTCCTGCCTGTTGAAGTAGAGATTCCTTGTTTAATGATTTTGACCAATTTCAAGCTTGATGAAGCTGAGTGGGTACAAGCCCGGTTTGACCAATGGAACCTCATTGATGAGAAGCGTTTGGCATCCATCTGCCCGGCCAGCTTTACCAAAATCGCATCAAAAGGGCCCATGACAAGAAGGTATTCCCTCACATCCTCAAGGCCGGAGACCTTGTGTTAAAGAAGATTCTTCCAATTTACACCGATCCAATGGGCAAATGGACACTGAACTATAAAGGCCCATATGTTGTAAGAAAGATCTTCTCTAGAGGAGCATTAATTCTTTCAACTATGGATGGTGAAGATCTTCCATCCCCCGTGAACGCGGATGCAGTCAAAAAATACTATGCTTAAAAAAATTATTAAAAAAAGCCCGATAAGTAGAAAACCTGAAATGGAGACTTGTGCAAAAATGGGTATCCCGTAAAACTAAAAACCCGAAAGGGCGGTCTAGGAAAATTAAATAGGGGCATTTTCCATACCCTCAAATTTACCCTACCTCATATCACCTTTTTAAACCTTAATCCATGAGCATACATCCCATACATGTCAGCTCATATGCATCTATAATTAATGATTCACAAGAATCCACAAACCCAAGGCATGGGATTCATCTGTGAAACTTTAAGATCCTCTGACCATGTGTCGCATCCGCGAAAAACAATCGGCGGGCTAAAACAAAACAACACAGAGCCGCCACCGTGCGTTATTTATCCCAAAAGAGGGAAAGGAAACGCTCGAAGTAAACCTGGAAAAGACACGGTCTCGCGACCAAAGAGAATGGGATCAGGAGTCGGTTATGCGAAGGGAAGGTATTAGCACCCCTACGCATCCGTCGTACTCGACGGGATCCATGCTCAAAAGATAGAAAAAAGGTTGCTAAAACAAACATCACACACACACACACTGAAGACAACACAGGTGGGAGAAGAGGGGAGAGGGCTCGCTAGGATATCGCATCCTATGCCTACGTATCTCGTCTGGAACGAGAATCAGAGCTACCGTAGTTCGGCTCACGCACGCCGAAACAAAACACACACAAGCAGGCAAACATGGAACCCGAACGCCAGTCGCTGGACTTACATCAGCTTCCGAACCAAACAAACCCACACTGGAAACCAGATGCCACTTGATGGACTTATACCGGACTCCAAGCACACAACAATAGGATACGGAATGCCAAACGCTGGGCTTACATCCATCTCCTAACACACACAAGAAGGATAACAAATAACAAGTTACTAAGGAGTCTGGCACTCGAGCCTAGCAACTGTCAAGCAAACACACACAAAAGAAAAAGGGTGAACACACAGACTAACAGGGAGTCGGGAACTCGAGCCTGATAGCTGTCAAGCACAACACACTCAAAAAAAGAAAAGGGTGCCCGGAGAGATCTCGTACGATCTCCTGCCTACATACCTCATCTGGTATGAGGATCAGGGCAATGTAGTTCCCCTTAACAGGGGAGAAACTTTCTCCTAACCAGAGACAGAGGGAGACACAACTAGGGAGACTATGACTCGAGCCTAGATGTTATCATGCATATCATCCCTAAGTTAAGGTTGCTATCTAACTTGCACAGGCAGCAAGCTAATCCTAAACAGGCAAAGCAAAGCATACAAGCACAATCAAAACAAAGCAAACATACACAATTAGCACACACTATATACAGACAAAGGTGGGCTCACACAAAGGGTTAGGCTGCAAAAGCAAACCAACTGTATCAGGTGATGTTAGCTCTTAACCCTAACATTGAGAGTTAGGGTGAAGCAGATGAAATAGGAAGTGAGGGGTGTGCCTCACAGCTCTTATCCCTAGCCTGGGAGAGCTTCAGACAAAGGAAGTGTGGGTTCAGAAAGTGGGAACCCTTCTACACTTATGACACTGACTCAACATGGATCTTGGGTTAATGTCCACAATGCATCAACACCAGTTGTGCGAGCAAAGGGAAGACTCAACTGAATAGCAGGAGATGGATTGCACATCTCTTTTGTCTGCCAATTGCCTTAACAAAGGTCTTTTCCTGCTTGGCACAAAGATAAATAATCACAAGCATTGCCTCTTAAGGAGGACTTCAGACAGGTGCCTGGCCAAGTAACAGGCCAGGTCTTCCAGACTACATGGAGTTAGTGAGTTCTACCTCAATTGGTTTAAGCAACCAAGCAGCAGAAAAGCAAGTTCACAATGAACTATAGCAACTAATGTACCTGAAATCAATCTAACATAATCAGTACACAGCTCAAACAGTTAAACAGACAAATTAAAAGTCAACAGTTAACTGTACACAAGCAAACAAGCAAAGCAATGCACAAAGGTGCAATCCACAATGCCTAAGTACAAGTCTCAAAGCCTACAAAACAAACTCAAGGTTAGTCATAAACAATCAATTGACCAACTCCAATTGAGTGCATATCATCAAGCATAAGCAATTGTGCTCTTTGCCCTGAAACAAAGCTCAAACATTAAGCACTAACCACTAGGACATGGCCTAGGGTCAAAATGGGAGCAATAAACCAAAACAGAACATGAAAATTATCCAAAATCAAGATCAATCAAATAAGAAACAAATCCAAGTGGTCTCACATTCATATCATCAACCAATATCATTTCATGAGGCAAAGAGTACAAAGCATGCAATTTAGAACTTCATAGGACCAAACAGAAAGATCCAATTCAAATCAACTCACAAACATTTCAATAAATCCCCAAAAAAATCATGGATAAACAGAATTCATAACATGATCTACACACCAAATTTCAAGTCATTTGGACAAGTGGAAGCAAGTCAAATAAAATCCCTAAGTCAAAGCATGGCAAAACAAGCTCATACAAGGCACCAAATCATGCATCAACTTCAAGCAAGCACAAAACAGAATTGGCATAAGATAAATGAACCAAATCAAAGCCATGACAAACTTCAAGATGTCTAGAATACATGTGTAAAATTTCAGGTCCATCCAATAAACAACAAGAATTTCACAAATCAAATGAGATCATTACTCACAAAAAGTCCACAATTAGTCAAACAGCAAACAAAACCTCAATCAAATTGGAAATGCACTCAAAAATTCTACAAATATTCTCATTCAAACTTAACATCCAGAAGAGTCAACATGCAAAAATTCAGATCATTTTGAGTTCATATGGCATGGTATCAAAAATCCACAAGTTGGACAAGAAATGGTGTGACACACATTGTCACACCTCCAATGATCATAGCATATCTCCCAAACCAGAAATGCAAAAATCACAAACTCTATACCAAAATGCTCCTAAAGGTGTCTAGTTTACACATATAAAATTTCAAGAATTTTGGATTAGGCATCATCATTTCATGACCAAAATAGCAAGCAAGGTGCAAGCAAACACATGTTCACATAAACCCTAGGCAATTTTTAAATCCACACGTGCACAAATCCTGGAAAATTATTCATAAAATAGAGGACATGGCAAGGATCATGGCACAAAAAATCTCATCTCATTTGGTTTATTATTTTTGAAGTTATGAATTTTGGAATGGCATGAAAAAAAAACAATGGACAAGGCATGGTAAGATGTATGAACATGGAAGCATAAAAATGCAAAGCCAAAATAGAATTGTCCACGCCAAGGATCAAAGGGAGAGCGCTTTCAAAAATGAGTGCGCGCTACTGTATGGACCTGGACACGTGGTCCAATTGCATGTCCAGAAACACTTAACACCATGCAGGCAGCGAAAATATGGATCAAACAAGGTTTCTGGAAAATTTTCTTAGGGTTCATCACGTGTTCATCACAAGTTCATAGCTCAAGAACAAACCATCACCAAAATTCACAAACCATATACCATTGGAAAGATCTCACAATGCACATCAACAATCTCAAATCAATTTAACCTAACTCCTCCTAAATTAAAAGATTCGATGAAAAACATTCTTGTGCATGAAACTTAAAATCCACATAACTTGCTTGTTTCTACATGAAATTCAGTGATTCAACTTGCAGTTCACTCTACTAAGAAAGATCTATCAAACACATATATCAATTGCAAGAATCATCATGCTCGAAAACTAACCTCCAAGAATTTGCAGAAGTGAAATCGCGTGTTTCAGGCCATGGAAATGCAAAACAGATGCTCAATGATGATAAGGAAGATGAATGAATGAGGAAGAACAGCTCAGTTATACTTGATCTTGATGAAAACTCGAACTGCCATGGATGAGTTCACTTGCAACAGTCCACGATTCTTCAAGATTTCTCCAAGATTTTGCTTCAATCCACTTCAAGTATGCATGTAGATGATGAATAGATCGAAGGCAAGGCAAAAAGAATGAAGAAAATTGATGAAGAAAGTTGAGAGAAAAATGAAAAAGTTTTGGATCTAGATCTCAATTTCCAAATTCTGTTATGATTAGCAATGAAACAGTTGTGATTTAGCTTATATATGTGATGTTAAGCACGTTGCTAATCATGATTAGTGTTAATGCAAGTGTTTAAGCCAAAACCAAGTTTTATGACAAATTTAGCATTTCACCCTCAAGTGCACAAAACCAATGTAACAGTGCATTTTTCTGTTCCAATTCAATTGGAAATGTGATGCAGAGGCAAATGCAAGTGGAATTGAGTGAATACAATGAATATTTTTCAAATGCCTTTTTCCCCTCCAAAATTCAAATTAAGTCAAGTGAAAAATGCACTTTTTTTTGTGATGAGTTTTAATGAAATGTGATGTATGAATTGGATAGAGGACATCAAGAGAAAATTGCTCCAAAAAGTCTCACTCCATTTGGCCTTTTGGTTCAAAAGTTATGCACTTTTGAAATTCAACTTTTTTGGACAATGATTTGATCATAACTTGCCAACCACACATGAGAAATTCATGTTCTTGGACTTTTTGGAAAGGTGACAGCAAGATCTACAACTTTCATGTTGGACAAAATTTCATTTGAAGCATTTTTGGACATGTAATTTTGAGGAGAAAACCTTTCCATTTTTGGCAGTTTTGAATTACAAGTCACTTTCTATTTTTGGAAAGTTTTCATCTGACTTTATTTTCTTCATTGTTGATGTTTGAAATGTCAAATGAAACTTGTTTGGACATGAATGAAGTGTTTCTAACCCTCTCCCACCTCCAAATCCATCAGTTGACCTTTGGTTGACTTTTGTTGACTGATAGATGAATTTCAGCTTAACTGTTGAACTTGAGCCTCAATCTCCTGATGGAATGGCTCAAACATAAAACCCTAGCTTCCATAAGCTCATTGAAACCACATGATGATCTCCCATCTCAATGAAGACCTCATCTCCTTGACAAGCCCTGATTGGCACAATACAGATGATTAGGGTTGACAAGAGGTCAAAACCCTAATCTCAAGGCATCTGATCAAGCACAATGAATCTCTTGGTGATGATAAGACCATGATGATGATGATGTACCATTGCTACCAAGATAAAGCTCAACCCCCTTGAGGAATCAAGAAACCCTAATTTGAAGCACAAACCCTCAGATGGTTAGTGATCAATCCAATGAAACCCTAGGGCTTGAATCCTTAACCTCTTTATCTTCTGATCAAGACCTAGGAGGATGGCTTGCTTGTTGTTGCCATATGATATGCAAATATGCAATGCCTAATGACCAAAAAAAATGAAATGCTATATGATAAGCTAGTCCCAAGAGAGAAGGGCAAATTTTGAGGTGTTACAGCTGCCCCTATTCAATCCACTGTGAACCTGTCGATATGAATAGCCTCGGCTTTCAGATGATCAGGATGAAGAGTGATTGGATACCAAGAACAGACGAACAATTTTCACTCTGATGGGAAGATAATCAACATTGCCTGTCAGAATCGGCGAAGAAGCAAACTCAAAAGAATAATCCGTCTGGTACGGAGCAAACTCGTCCTGAATACCGAATAGAAATATCAGTCTGGATACCAAAATAAATGGTAACACAAGAATAACCATGGCCTGAACGCCGCTTGTCCGTCTGTATACTGAGCATCGGAATATGAGAGTACGAGTGTCGGTCTGAACACCGGGAGATTGGCGTGAACACCACTTTGGTCTGAACACCACTTCGGTCTGAACACCGCTTCGGTCTGAACACCACTTCGGTCTGGATACCGCCTCGGTCTGAACACCACTTCGGTCTGGATACCGCTTCGGTCTGGATACCGGGAAACTAGCCTGACTGCCACAAGCTGCATCGATCTAATCGTCGGAAGCTTCTTCGATCTGAAAATCGGAACTGGCCTGAGTGCCGTGTCGGTCTGAATACCCGCCTCGGTCTGAATACCACAAGTTCTTCGTCTTGATTGTTGAGAACTTCTTCGATCTGGAAATCGGAAACTGGCCGAAATGCCACCTCGGTCTGGACACCGGAAAACTGGTCTGAATACCACAAGTTCTTCGTCCTGATTGTTGAGAACTTCTTCGATCTGGAAATCGGAAACTGGTCTGGATACCATCAACTGGCCCGAACGCCACCTCGGTCTGGATACCGGAAACTCTTCATGCCTATCAGCATCGGCAGAGATAACAAAACAGTGATACATGAAACGGCACGCATGCCAACGACCCATGCTGGGGATAACAAGCCCTGATCCGGCTACTCTCTATTCAACCCTAGCCAACGAACACTTCGCGTTTAGCTGGGGATTATCTCTTTCTTGTTTTTTTTCTTTTCCTTTTTTGAACCCCGAGAATTTCTTCATTAACATTCCCATCTCTGCTCGACAGAAATTTTCCTCTAGTATCGCACTACTGGGGAATACCTTTGTTTCGAAATCATGATGCTAAACTCCTCAGAGTAACATCTTCACCTTCGGGCGAAACCACCTCTCAAACAATAACCACGGTTTGAGACTAGCTCATGCTTGCAATATGATGCATGATTATTTTTTCAGCGTAATGCTCCATAATCGTGGAAATGCTACGCGATTTATTATGCAATATGTGATGCTTATTTTTCATGATGAATGCATAAAAAGGCATCCCCCTCAAGGGACTCTTCCGGGGAGCTTGAGGCACTCTGCTGAGGCACTCGCCAACACTCCAATCTCCACCCTGCTGGGGAATAGCACTGTTGCTGGGAAAAAGGCAACCCTCGCTGGGGGAAAAATCTCCTTTGCACCCAATCCGCTTGGGGAATTGCTGGGGAAGGAACCACCAACGCACTCTGTGGGGATACAACAGTCTTTGACTTGCTGGGCATGCAACACTCCAGACTCTGCTCGGGGAACCACCTCCCACAGATACCTCCGCTAGGAAATAACAACCTTCAGGCCTGGCGACTGGGGGAGCATCAATCTAAAACCTGCTGGGGATAACCATCCTGACCCTGCTAGGGAATCCACAGACCTTGAATCTGTTGGGGAATTAGTCATTCCGACTCTGCTTGGGGATGAGGACAGTCTGGTACTGAACACCCGACGACTCGTCGAACCATGGTATTCATATCCAACTCCCATGTCAACTTTCCAATTTTGAGAACTCCCAGACTCGTCTGGACTTTTCCGATTCATCACCTTGTATTCCCGACCGCTCCGTACTCGACGAAGAACGAACTCCTGGGATTTATACAGACTTTTCAATCTTCCGACTTTGAAGAGTCTTCTTGATTAATTCCAAGGATCGTCGTACGTCTCTTGTCGTCTTTTCACCATTCTTCAATTCATTCGTCCCTGATTGGACTCTGCGGGTATTGTTTATCAAAAGCTTCCACATCACAACCTGCAAGTGAGTGAAAACATCTAACAGCACCTGTAAAAGAGATCGTTAGATAAAAACGTGCCCCAGGCGTGTCAAGGTTTCAACACTTGGGTCACTCAACCTTCCGAATAAGATTTCAAGTTTTCAATCTTATAAACATGCATTGGAAGGGACCTGTACGTCTTAAAATGCAAGATTCTTTATCACAAATAATTGGATGTTTTTGCAATCAAAGCGGTAATGAAAAACAAAAACAAAAATTATTTGACTGAATATGCATTTTATTGATTGTAAAAAGGTGTGGCTCAAATTGAGCAATACAAAGGAAGCAATTCCTGAAAAGAGGTAATTGCACTCAAAAGGAAAATCTATCCTAATGGCAATGTGAAACCCGTGATCTCATCGAATTTCAACTCGGTTACACCCCATATGTCCTCAGACTCTCCGTGCTTTCTGCCTTCTGAGCAAGATGATTCCGATTAATCCCTACCGGGTATTATCCATGATGCCTTAACCAAAGCGCAAACGATCATGCCAGACGCAGTTGTTCGTTTCAATCCCTCTTTTGCCTGGACCGCCCTTTCGGGTTTTCAGTCCACTGGGATACCCCTTTTTGCCCAAGTCTCCTTTTCAGGTTTTTGACTTGCCGGGTGTACTCTTTTTCATTTTTATCCCTAATTTTTGCCCGAACCTTTTCTTTCTGTTTTTTGGTTCGCCGGGATGCCCATTTTTGCCTGGACTATTTTTTTCTTTTCGTCCAGCAGGTCTCTTTATACGAAGTATTTTTTAACTGCGTCCGCATTCACAGGGGATGGAAAATCCTCACCATCCATGGTCGTTAGCAACAAGGCTCCACCAGAGAAAACCTTTTTGACCACGAATGGACCTTCATAATTGGGTGTCCATTTTCCCCTACGATCGTTTTGAGGAGGAAGGATCCTTTTCAGCACTAGATCACCCACGTGATATACCCGAGGTCGTACCTTTCTGTCAAAAGCACGTTTCATCCACTGCTGATACAACTGCCCATGACAGATGGCCGCCAGCCTCTTTTCCTTAATCAGGCTTAATTCCTCATACCGGGTCCTTACCCATTCCGCCTCTTGCAATTTCACGTCCATCAGGACTCTCAAAGAGGGAATCTGAACCTCAACCGGTAGCACGGATTCCATTCCATACACCAGAGAGAAAGGTGTTGCCCCAATAGATGTACGTACCGACGTTCGATGCCAATGCAATGCAAACGGCAACATCTCATGCCAGTCTTTATAAGTCATAACCATTTTCTGCACAATCTTCTTTATATTCTTATTGGCTGCCTCAACCGCCCCATTCATCTTCGGACGATAAGGAGAATAATTGTGATGTTCGATCTTGAATTCCCGGCACAGTTCTGCCATCATCTTGTTATTCAAATTAGAACCATTATCAGTAATGATTCTTTCGGGAACCCCATATCGGCAAATGATGTCTCTCTTGAGAAACCTGGCGACAACCTGTTTTGTCACATTCGTATAAGAGGCTGCTTCCACCCACTTGGTGAAGTAATCAATAGCCACTAATATGAACCGATGCCCATTCGAAGTCGTAGGCTCGATCTTCCCAATCATATCAATGCCCCACATAGCGAACGGCCACGGAGACGACATTAAGCTCAATGGATTTGGAGGCACGTGCACCTTGTCAGCATAAATCTGGCATTTATGACACTTCCGCACATAATTGAAACATTGGGTCTCCATTGTCATCCAATAATAATCGGCCCTCAGCAGCTTCTTTACCATTGCATTCCCACTGGCATGGGTACCGAACGATCCTTCATGAACTTCTTTCATCAATTGGCTTGCTTCTTTATCATCAACACATCTGAGCAAGACCCAATCAAAATTGCGCTTGTACAAAACCCCATCCTTATTCAGGTAGAACACCATGGCCAACCTCCGCAGAGTCTTTCGGTCCGTCTTAGATGCTCCCTCGGGATACTCTTGAGTCTCTAGATAGCGCTTGATATCGTAATACCACGGCTTTTCATCATCAGGCACTGTGTCAACAACAAACACATAAGCCGGTCTATCCAGACATCCCACCTCAACACTGGGGAATTGATTCCACCACTGCACCTTAATCAAGGCGTCCAGAGTAGCCAAAGCATCTGCCAAAGGGTTCTCCTCTCTAGGCACATGATGCATCTTCACCTGGGTGAAAAACGTCAACAATCTCCTCATATAATCCCGGTATGGAACTAAATGAGATTGATGCGTATACCATTTTCCGTTAACTTGATTTACGACCAGAGCTGAATCTCCATATATGATAAAGTTCTTGATCCTCAAATCAATCGCCTCTTCAATCCCCAATATACAAGCTTCGTATTCAGCCACGTTGTTGGTGCACTCAAATGTTAGCCGGGCAGCAAAAGGAATGTGGGATCCTTTCGGCGTAACCAAAACAGCACCAACACCGCTACCATTCACGTTAACGGCCCCATCAAACATCAGAATCCATTCGGATTCAGGGTCAGGCCCCTCCTCCGGGATCGGTTCCTCGCAATCTTTCGATTTGAGAAACATGATGTCCTCATCAGGGAATTCAAACTTCATCGGTTGATAATCCTCAATAGGTTGTTGGGCGAGGTAATCAGACAATACACTCCCCTTGATTGCTTTCTGAGAGGTATACTGTATATCATATGCAGTCAAAATCATTTGCCACCTCGCAACCCGTCCGGTCAATGCTGGTTTCTCAAAAATGTACTTGATTGGATCCATCTTGGAAATCAATAAAGTGGTATGAACCAGCATATACTGCCTCAGTCGGCGAGCAGCCCAGACCAAAGCACAGCAAGTTTTCTCGAGCAGTGAATATCTTGTTTCACAGTCGGTAAACTTTTTGCTAAGGTAGTATATGGCATGCTCTTTTCGACCAGACTCGTCATGCTGCCCCAATACACACCCCATAGACCCCTCGAGGACTGTCAAGTACAGAATTAACGGTCGTCCCACCACAGGAGGCATCAGAATCGGAGGCTCCTGCAAATACTCTTTTATCTTTTCAAATGCCGCTTGGCAATCATTATTCCACCTGACCGTTTGATCTTTTCTCAACAATTTGAAAATTGGTTCGCATGTGGCTGTTAGATGAGATATGAACCGTGAAATGTAGTTCAATCTACCTAAGAAACCACGAACCTCCTTCTCCGTTTTCGGTTCAGGCATTTCTCTTATTGCTTTTACTTTAGCAGGATCAACCTCGATTCCTTTCTCACTCACAATGAACCCCATCAATTTACCGGACCGCACTCCGAAAGTGCACTTATTCGGATTCAACCTCAGTCTGAACTGTCTCAGTCGGTCGAACAACTTGGCCAGATCTACCAAATGCCCCTCTTCTGTCTGGGACTTTGCTATCATGTCATCAACATAGCATTCAATTTCATGATGAATCATATCATGAAACAAAGTCACCATGGCCCTCTGATAAGTAGCACCGGCGTTCTTGAGACCAAACGGCATCACCTTATAACAAAAAATGCCCCATGGTGTGATGAACGTTGTTTTCTCCATATCATCTGGCGACATCTTGATTTGATTATAGCCAGAAAAGCCATCCATGAAGGAAAACACCGAGAATTGAGTTGTATTGTCTACCAACACGTCAATGTGAGGTAGTGGAAAATCATCTTTCGGGCTAGCTCTGTTCAGATCTCGATAGTCCACACACATTCTCACTTTCCCATCTTTCTTCGGGACTGGCACAATATTCGCAACCCATGGCGGATAATTAGTGACAGCAAGGAAACCAGCATCCCACTGCTTCTGCACTTCCTCTTTAATTTTCATCGCCATATCAGGTCTAGTTCTGCGCAACTTCTGCTTCACTGGAGGACAATCTGCTCTCAACGGTAGCTTGTGCACAATATCGGTATCCAACCCTGGCATATCTTGATAAGACCAGGCAAAGATGTCGACATACTCTTTCAACAACGCTACCATTCTGCTCTTGACACTTTCCTCCAAAGCAACCCCAATTTTCACTTCCTTTTTGACCTCGTCGGTACCCAAATTCACAATTTCAACCTGCTCTTCATGCGGCTGAATCACCTTCTCCTCTTGTTTTAACAACCTGGCTAATTCCCCTGGCAGTTCACAATCTTCTTCGCCTTCTTCTTCGGCATGATAGATTGGATTGTCGAAGTCATATGAGGGTGTAACAGGATTGTTATCAATGAGATCCGGAGAAATATCGCATCTGCATGAATGTGGATTCATGCATTGCTTTAGAACCGGAGCGAGACAAATTGAAAAGGAAAATGAAAACAAACATTGCCATTTTTATTTTGTTTTATTTTTAAACTGCAAAAATAAATGAAAAACAGGGAACACCGCTTTTAACTGAAAAACATCCTTTTATTTATGATGCAAAAAGCTTGCAAAATTAAACATGAAGTGGCCCTTACAATGAACCATTACGTGTCGGGCAACACGTATGGCTTTCATGCAGATAAAACTGAAAAATAGAAATTATTACTCTTCGAGTAGAGTGACCCTGATGATCTTTTCAGCCTTCCAGTTCTGGACTCCCATCCCTGGTGTGCACGGCTTTATCCATCGGTCTATTTCACAGTCGCTATCAGCTTCATCACTCACCATACAGATGTGATCCGGATCCAGCATTCCGGCACTAGTGAATGTGACTGGCGTACAGCGTCCTCCGCCTTGTCCTGATGAGCCTCTGCCAGGCTGGTAACCCACTCCAAAGCGGTCTTTCTTGGAGGAGACATCCATCATCCTACCCCAACCAGGAGCCTCCCCATTCTTCACCACCTCAGCGGCCTGCTTGTACGAAGATATGGACGGTTTCTCCTCCTCTTTTGCAAAAAGAGCATTCTCCACCTTAACGGTTTCAAATGCTTGACTCGGCGTCTCCCATATTTCACCGTCCATTTCGACGTACTTGAACGAGGAAAGTTGGATGACAAAGATATCTTCTTCCCCGCAGACGGTGACAACCTGTCCTTCCCATATATATTTCAACTTCTGGTGCAAAGTCGAAGTTACTGCCCCTGCAGCATGTATCCATGGTCGACCCAACAGGCAACTGTATGTCGGCTGAATATCCATGACATAGAAAATAGACTTAAACACCTCAGGGCCTATCTTCACCGGGAGCTCCACCTCTCCGAACACAGCCCGCTTTGACCCATCAAAAGCCCTCACAATCAGATCAGTGGGCGTCAGGATCAACCCTTCACAGTTCAGCTTTGCCAAGGCTTTCTTTGGCAACACATTCAAAGAGGAGCCAGTATCAACCAGCACATGCGAAAGCACGGCTCCTTTACATTCCATTGCAATGTGTAAAGCCCGGATATGATTTCTTCCATCTACAGTCAGGTCCATGTCGGTGAAACCCAGCCCATGGCTGGCATGAACATTAGACACTACCGTCTCCAATTGGTTAATCGTTATCTCTTGAGGAACATAGGCTTTCTTCAAAATTTTCAACAAAGCCTCTCTATGACCCTCAGAGCTTAACAGCAACGATAGAATTGATATTTTGGAAGGAGTCTGCTGTAGATGGTCCACAAGCTTGTACTCAGACTTCTTGATGATTCTTAAGAATTCTTCTGCATCATCATCAAGTTTTTCTTCCGACCCAACAGGCGTCGGTGTCACTACGGGAGTACCTTCATTAATCACTGCTTGTTTTCCTTTTGCCCTGGCTAAAGCCTCGGCCTTTTCTTTTTTCTCTTTTTCTCCTTCTCCTCCCCTCAGGGCATCTGGAGCAAACAGCCTTCCACTGCGAGTGAAACCACTAGGTCCGGCATTATCCACCTTTGAAACGGTGGTTTCACCTGTAGCTTGGTCCTCTACCTTTTCTCCATTACAGTATACTTCCCCACCATAATGCCACGGCACGGCATCATCTTTGTCATAGGGAATTGGTCCAGGTACCGTGATAGTAACTGGAGCCGCCTCCGCCAGAGTTGACAAATCAACCGGGTCAAAGTAAATCGTTATGGTGGAGACCTCATCTTTCCCCAAATCAGCCTTCTCAACCCGAATACTTTCGTCGTCCATCAGTCTTTGAACAGTCTCCCTCAATAGTATACACCCCTCAGGGGTAACAGTGCACTCAGCACAGCCATCTTCACAGCCCGGAAATACCCCATTTAACAACAACTGCCGTTTGACCTCAGCCAAAGGAGTCTTCAACTGATCAACACACGACAGCCCAATCCTGTTTTCCTCATAGATATGGAGAACTGATCAGCTTCTCTGTCATCATCAACCCCGAAGAATGGCGGGAACAGACTATCCTTCATATTCTGACCCATCGGACCAGGTTGACCCCCTGTGGCAGCACCAAAACCACCAGCATTGTTTACCACGCCTACGGTCGTCCTCTTGCCACCATCTCTAGAACCACCCAGCCCCTGGTTGGAGACACCATCCAGATTAACACCACTATTAGCAACAGAAGCCCGCTCGAGCTTCTCAACCTTGTCAGTCAAAGCCTTCTGACCAACTGCAAAACCCTGCATGATGTTGATCAGCTCGTTCATTTTATCTTTCAGCTCGAGAATATCCGTGTTTGGGAGATCCATCAGTCTGGGAGTGTTGCGTCTGGTGAAGTATCTGTGAGGACGTGTTGAGTGCAAAGGTACAACTCTACGAGCACGAGCAATGATTCCTGAAACAATCAAGCACGTTAGAACTGATACCTGCAAAATAAAAACACGTTATTATGATCATGCATGAATGCAGTGTCTATCCATATGAGGAACACTTTATCTCTCGATCCTGGCTTCATCGAGACAGATAATAATCCGGCAGCAATATTCTGATATTCATCATTCGATTTCATCATACAAATCAAAGATATATGATTTAGCAAAATACCACCCAACCATGTGTGTGTTGTGTGAGTGCATATGGGTAAGCAAATAAAGCTTGAAGATCGATCACTGAATGAAAACAACCATCACATAGCAAAATGCACAATAAGTGCCATAGTCATACATCACAGCTGATATAAATCAAATACAACTCTCCAGAATCAGGAAGGAAATACAAGCAAGTGAATTCCGTCAACAGGCCTGACGGTAATCCACACAAATGAAAGGTCTATCATGACGAGGGTCCCACAGAAGGCCCTATATCATCAACCATCTTCACGAACTCTGCGGCGAACCTGAGCTCGGTATTCTTCTGCTGCAATCTCCCCACCTCCTTCTGGTGAATCTTCATCTGCCTGAAGTAATGATCTCTCTCAGCAATGTAGTGATCTCTCTCGGCGATATAATGATCTCTCTCAGCAATGGTCTTCACATTCTCTGTTTCCTTAATCTTCAGCTTTGCTTCCCACTCAGCAACGAGGATTCTGACTCTGTCGTCCCTCTGATCCCTCACTATGATTTGCCTCCTCTTCTCATCTTCAATGACCTTTGAGGCTCTGGCTAGCTTCTCCTTGGTAATGTCGTGCTCCCTTGTAGACGACTCCAATGCTTGCCTGACCTTGCCATAGTAAGCAGTGTCCATCTCAAAGCGCTTTGCTTCTAGGGCATGTCGCTTATCCTGATCCTCCATCCTCACTCTAATCTCCTGATTAGACATCTGAATCCGAGCAACACTCATCTCCAATTCAGCTTTCTCTGCAAGCAACTGATCTCTGGCTCTCTTCATCTCGAGGAATTCTTCCATACTGACGGAAGAACGCGGACCCTCAATCATAGGACATCCAGGATCGCCTCCCGGAAATGGTAGATGTGTGAGCTCTATCCTCTTCTGAAGCCAATCATCAAATAGAGGAAAATACCGGCTATTAACCTTGCCATAAGGAACTTTGCCCTTTCTCTGAATATCCCGCCATTCATCCAACACTTGCCTCAACTTGGCCTGATTGCCCTCAATCGGGAAATAGAAGGACTCCTGAATCTCTCGCCCGAGAGGAGGACCCTCCACAGCAAACCCCATCTGTCTCCTGAGAAGCACCGGGTTGTAACTGATGCAACCCTGAACTCCTATAAGAGGCACATTGGGAAGACTCCCACAACTGCATATGAAATCCCGTCCAGCCATACCATTATGAGTCCAAGCCATATCAGCGGCCCGCAAACCCATCAATATGACTGACCACTTGACCGAAGGATCAAGAGAAGCAAAAGCACCTCGGGAAGGCAAATACCCCATGAACCATCTGTACAGCATCTGAGCACAACATCGGATCAAACCCCCACGCCGCTTCTCGTTCCGATTATGGATCGAGTAATAGACATCTCCGATCATAGTAGGAATAGGGTTCCTCTGTATAAACAATCTGATGGCATTATGGTCTACAAAGCTCTTCTGATTAGGAAACAGGATGGTCCCATAAATGCCCACAGCAATCAAAGCACAGACCGTCTTCCAACTACCCACAGCAGCATGTTCCTTGGCCTTAGCTTCCAAGAAACTCAAATGAAAACCCGGTAATTTTCCTTTCTCCTTCAAACCCTCCTTGATCATCTCCGGACTCAAATAAAGAGCACGGGAAATCCCAAGGATGTCAGGCTCTCCCCTAATGGCACAGAAAGGAATCTGATCTCGGATCTGAATACCCAAAATGCTGGCATAGTCCTCCACCAGAGGCCCCAACAAATAGTCCGGGAACACAAAACATCTCAAACCCGGGTCATAGAACTGGAGAAGAGTATGAATGGCGCTCCTGTCACTGTCAGTGAGCCTGAAAACCATCTTCAGAATACCACCGTATGCCTCTCGAAACATCCCCACATGGTCGGGCGTAATCAATGCTATCATATCTCTCACTTCATCAATCTCTGGGTTGAAGAAACTGTAGACAACATCGGCCTTCAAACCGGTCCTCATATCTGAGCAAGAAGTCTCTCAACCAGGATCTCGATCGAAAATGTCCCTGCATATGGATAAACATGTGTTAGATGCAGGTAAATGCAAAATGTGAATGATGCTGATGAATGAATGCAATGCATTGCCATCCTCCAAGTCATCTGATCATCTATTGCTTTGAGTTATAACCCTGATCTCTGAACTGATCACAACCATCTGAAGGAACATGTAACCACAAATCCAACTCAAGGGTTCCGAAATAAACGGAAATGAAAGATACATCACCATCATCATCACACAATCTCTGAGCAGATAACCATAACAATCTCTGAATCGGCCCGGGGAATCCTGAAATAAACGGATCCCCACTGATAAATAACACGGATAGCACTCCGGCGTCTCAGAAAGAAAAGTCCATAAATCCGACTTATAAATATGACTCTGATCAATGGAACCAATAGTCACCATCAAAGTCACCATCTGCACATGCATCTGTAAGAATCACCCTCCCCTCACAGGTAAATTCTAATCAGGTCATCCTAAGGCGGATAATAGTCTCGACAATCGGGCGAAGATACTCAACGGGTTTGCCCTTTCGGGTGTGTCGTTGTAGCTCTCTTAAGATCGTCTAAACCAAAGATCCGGGAAATGATCGGTCATCGAAGTCAATAGCTCAGATGAAGTGACACAACCAAAGTGGATACTCCACAAAGGAAGGGCACTATCAAATGAACCTCGTCCGGCTTGTGGTACATCACGTTGCCAAACACATGTTGACCTAACATGAAGGAGGCAACATGAGACCACACTAATCCTAGGTGTGTACTCGGGCCTGGGTTTTAGCCCCACTCAGAACACCCATCCCAAAACAGAGGAACCACCTGTACAGAGGACAGCAATATGATAGTATGATGCATGCAAATATTTATGCAAATATATACACAACAGAATAATAAATGCAATAAATAAAGCACAAGCAACCTAAAATATCCTAGAACGCTAGGAGAGACTCGCTTAGGGAAGATGGACCAGCAATAGGTCAACTTCTGTAGTCCCCAGCAGAGTCGCCAGCTGTCGCATCCGCGAAAAACAACCGGCGGGCTAAAACAAAACAACACAGAGCCGCCACCGTGCGTTATTTATCCCAAAAGAGGGAAAGGAAACGCTCGAAGTAAACCTGGAAAAGACACGGTCTCGCGACCAAAGAGAATGGGATCGGGAGTCGGTTATGCGAAGGGAAGGTATTAGCACCCCTACGCATCCATCGTACTCGACGGGATCCACGCTCAAAAGATAGAAAAAGGTTGCTAAAACAAACATCACACACACACACTGAAGACAACACAGGTGGGAGAAGAGGGGAGAGGGCTCGCTAGGATATCGCATCTTATGCCTACTGTAACACGGTGGGAGAACTGACTTTAGTTAAATGTTGCGGATAGCAAGAGTCGCCATCGACTTTTATTTTATCCAAAAGGAAAGGACATAAAAGAACAGGAAAGACCTTAAAAAGATTTTGAGTTCGGGGGATAGGTTATACAAAGGGAAGGTATTAGCACCCTTTATATCCATGGTTATCCATGGGCTCTTAGTTACTTAGCTCACTTTGTTTGTTTGCAAGAGTGTAGTGTGTGATTAGAAAAATTTCTTTAAGTACTTTGTAATGACCCTCGTATGGGTGTATACAAAGCCTAGTTTAGAAATTGTGAGGTGTAAAAGTAATTTTGAAAAGTGTGAGCAAGTAACTATGAGATACCTACCCTAGATTAAGTCTTTCGTGTTCTCGTATATTCTTTCAATGGTAAGACTGTCCCTATTATTAAGGAATAGGTAGTCATTACCTTGGATGTGTTTAAGGGACGGGCGTAGGGTCATCGTATGGTCAATGAAGGTAACATAAGGGGTGTCTTTAGCAACTCGTAGGGACTATCATCATATTTACCGAAGGGACAAGATCATTATATCGTAGGCAACCTCGTAGGGACTTGATCTTTTAAGTTTATAGGGACTTGATGATTTTTCTGTTTTAAGGGACTTTGCTTAAGACACCCCTATTTTCGAGGGACTTGACCATTTAAAGAAGGCAACCAAGAGGAATACCCTAGGAAGTACAGATGGCGATCAAAGATCGACTTACGTGTGTGAGTGTTATTTTTCAGATATTTGTCTTGAATTTAATTTTCTAAGTTCAATTATTTACCGTTAGTTTTTTGCACTCCCTAAATTACTAACCACGCAATAAATATTTACAAAAATAAAAGTAAGAAAAATAAATTCCTAAACTATTACATGGCTATGGGACAAATACATAATAATCAGGCGAGAAAGAATAAATTTACAACCTATACATTTGTTCCTAATATTATAAATAAAACAAAATTAAAATAAGGAAAATAATGAAGCAAAAATAGAATAGATAAAAGCAAATAATAATAAAATAATAAATAAACAATGGTGATAAAGCAATAATAAAATAACAATAATAATAAAGTGATAATAAAAAGGTTAGAATTTTAAAAGAAATTATTTTAGGTTAAACAAGTTAGATTTTTTTAGAAGTTATTAGAAAATATGAGTTTAAAATAAATTAGTAATAATAAAAAAATTTAAAATACATTAATGTACAAATTATAAAAAAAGAGTTATATGAAAAATATTAAGTTAGTTATTTACAAAATAAATAAAGATTATAGAAAATATCAAATTATTAGATTAATAGGTTTATTATTATTATTCAATTAGAAAAATGGTCAATTAGATTTTATTTACAAGATATATAAGGATTTATTATTATAAGTAAGTAATAAAAAAAAGTTATTAAAATAGTTAGTATTTATTATTTATTTACAAAAATATAAAGGTTATAGAAAAATATTAAATAATTAATTTAGTAGGTTTTCACGCCCTACATTACTAAACCACGCAGTTAATATAGGATCAATGGCAGGAATTTAAATGGCAGAAAAATAAATGGCAGAAAAATAAAATGGCAGAAAATAAAATCCTAATTATTACAACGCTTTGGTGCAGTTACATAATAAAGATGGCGAAAAGTAAAACTGAAAATATTACAAGTTAAAACTTAAAATATTACAAGGACGAAGCAGTTACAGTGTATGAATAACATAAATATGAGCGAAAATAGGAAATAATAATAAGGTTTGTTAAGGTTTAAGAAAAGGTTTATGGTTTAGAGGAAATAACACGGTTAAAGTTTTAGGTTTGAAATTTAGAGTTTGTGGCGAAATTGTCAGGGTTTAGGAAAAATCAGGGTAGTTAGTTATGAAAAAAAATGTGCAGATCTAAATATATGTATATATAAAAAAAAATATGAATTAAAAAACAACGGCGTTGCTAGCGCAAAATTGCGATCATCGCAACTGGATCGGATAACACAAATGTCACGCCTCATACACGTATATGTGAAAACGGCGTATTGACACGATCCGATCCGAAAACATAATCAAATTATAACATAAAATAGAAATATATATATATATTTAACCAAACCGCATGTATCTGGAATACATAACACAGTCACACATATGAACATGTATTCGAAACACAGTAACAAATATATCAACAAAATAGATAAAGTATATATCATATATAAACTATTACCAAACTGTGTGTACGATAGTATAGATCAGCCACTCTCAGTTTCTCTTTTTTATTCTCTCTTTTGGCCTCCCTCTATCAGTCATGCTAGTAAATATATATAGGAACAAATTAGGTTAATGATAATGGGCCTAAGTTTATTTTGAAACCCAATATTAAATTAAAAACTGAATAAAGTTAAATAATTAAAATAGTTAAAATTAAAATAAAAACTAATTAACCTATTTATTTATTCTAGACCCAATATAAAAATAAATAGACTCAAAAAAAAAAGTCGGGCACCAAAATGCTCGAAAAAATAAAATGAACACGTCAAAATAATCAGCGCGAAATAAATGACTCGGAAAAATACAGCGTTTGGTCGGATTTTGAAATAAAATTTATGACCGTTTAAACTGCTCAGACTGATCAACATATGACCAAAAATAGTCGTAAAAATATTTTTAGCATGTCAAATTAAACCACGTGAACCGCAGATTAATGTTACCGACATTTGCAAACTTAAACTTGACATTTTTTCGTTGACTAATTTTAGGCACAGTTAAAAAGTTAATTTGACCAGTCTGTTTGTAAATTCCGAGAAATTATTCCGGCTAATATTAAGACAGAAAAAATGTTATGCTATGAAGATGATGCAAATGAATGTGAAACAAAAAATTGGTTAGAGTTAAAAATATAGGGCAAATTTTGGGGTGCAACAGCTGCCCCTGTTCAATTTTCTGAAACCTGAGGAGTTAGATTGGCATGTGTGCCATTCGTGACTTGGAAGGTTGAAGGGAATTGAACACAAAAGCCCAAAAATTTGCACTCGCCGGTGCGTAAAGTAACACTGATGACTGGTTGTATATGCTTAAGTGGGCTTGAAGATGCCACTTGGAAGAACTGGAGATGGGCTTATAGATGTCATCCATAATATCAGGAGGTGATAATATCTTGATGTTGATACTGGATATCAGTACTAGGTCTTCGTATAGGCCGTCTCTGAATCGTATCTAAGAACATACTTTTAATTTAAGTGTCAGAACCAAATCTTCGTGGCGATTTCTTTCTGAATTAAGTATCAGCACTAGACCTTCGTATAGATCGTCTCTGAACTGTTTTGAATTGTTGAATAGACCAGTAGAAATAAATCTTCGTGATGATTATCTCTTCTGGAAATATCCTGGATTAGGGAATAGATCTTCGTATAGACCGTTTGCCTACTATCCAAGAACAAAAGAATATCAGGATTAAATCTTCTGAAAATATCCTAGACTAGGGAATAGATCTTCGTATAGACCGTTTGCCTACTATCCGAGGATAAAAGAGTATCAGGATTAACTCTCCTGAAAACATCCTGGACTAGGGAATAGATCTTCGTATAGACCGTTTGCCTACTATCCAAGGACACCTTGAGTAATGATTAAGTATCAGCACTAGATCTTCGTATAGATCGTTTCTGACCTGTTGTGAATTTTTGATAGTATTTTATCTGTATATAACCATCCTGCAAGGAAAAGGTTAGTTTATGCAATATGTATGCATGCATGGCATGGTGCATCTAAGTAAATGTATTATGCACTTATGGATATGCTATGGTATGATGTAAATGATGTATGTATGAATCATACGGCCTGAAGCGTCCGGATATCTTTGTATAACAACTGCTGGCTAGGGAAAATAAATCCCGATTCGTTGCTGAAGAGTATGAGGAACTCGTTCCCGTCTTGTTTGATAGTATAGTATTTGTCACTTCCCGTATTCGTTCGTCATACTTCTATTGAAGGAATAAGTTCCTGAGTATCCCGACTGAGGATAAAAGAGATGGACATAAATTCAAGGGGAGACGTAATTCGAAGTATCTATAAAGATAGATTTGCTCTACTGGGGATTTGTAGTGGGGATGAACCGGCGAAGCTTCGTTGAACTACTACCCTCGTTCGTCCTTAGTAAATACTATTACTGCATTTTATGCATTTCTGGTAGACATCAATCGTATTCAAAAGCATACATACATTCAAACACAACCAATGGACGTTTTCGCTTATGTAAATAGAGTAAAAGTAAATCTGGATTCAAAGATGAAATTTTATTTATATCACAAAGTGACCTATACATAGGCAAGTTTGTACAAGGAGACAGAAATCCTAGTAAGAGGAATTCGTCATAAATTTTTTATAAAACAAAGAAAACAGCTATGTGAAAAATGATCCTATTGAGTTTCAATTCTACTTGAAATTCTGGTGTAGTCAGTAT
The DNA here is from genome assembly GCF_024323335.1 of Lathyrus oleraceus. NCBI lineage: Eukaryota > Viridiplantae > Streptophyta > Magnoliopsida > Fabales > Fabaceae > Lathyrus > Lathyrus oleraceus. The sequence goes on from NC_066582.1 coordinate 126,228,372, forward strand.
TCAGATGTTCTACGTCAAGTCATGACATCTGATCTAACATTGTACCTATTACAGCAAGACAGTTATTACACTCTGTACTAATGTGCACCTTTTCACAGTGTCACGACCTCTCCTTCTATGTCATCCTAGAATGGAGGAACACCTAGTTATGTGCACCTTATCATTCACTTCTGTTGTTTTCCTACACAGATATCAGCAAGATGTCTCAATCCTGTTTTGGACATTATCTGTTACATTGTTCCAGTTTGTTGGTCATGTACTTGTATTTCCTAGATTAAAGGTTGTAACAAGTTAAACTAATCTCCACTTATTAAGAAGCTAACAAATAGATTATTTGCCAGGTTCATTAATTGTAGCTTAGTTGTTAGTTTCCTGGATTTTAGATCAGCTGGTGGATTCCTGAAGAATAGCCTGAGAAAAATCCTGAAACAGAAAACTAACCATCCAACAATTTAGCATATGCAGTCAGGAGTGAATGTCACGACATTCCGTTTGACACCCAAGTCCAGAACCATATGCTAAGTCTGCTTGGTTCCTGAAAACAGACTGTGCTAAATTTGTTGTACTGTAAAAGACCAACCAGTCTCTGCATCAGTATCAGCTTACTGGAAGAACTGTCAAGACATCCAGTTTGACAGTTTCACAATGATCTTTTGGCCAGGTCTGTTGTGCTTTTGAACTCCAGACTTCACTACATACTGAACTGAAATCATCAGCTTATTAAACAGTATGTGCTGTTGTTGATGAATGTCAAAACATTCTGATTGACATTCCAACAGAAGGCTATGTATCAGGTCTGCTATTATCTTGATGAACAGACTGGAATACATGCTTAGTTATGGCAGACATGATTATATCATACAGAAGGAAAACAAACACAGGAAATTGTTGACCCAGTTCAGTCCAACATGACCTACATCTGGGGGCTACCAAGCCAGGAAGAAGATCCACTATTAGTAGTATCAATTCAGAGTTAAACTCACCCGTTTACAACTCATCACTTAATCCCTACCCAATGCAATCTATACCTAGGAACTCCTAGATAGAAACCTCCAGTTTCCATTCCTATCACTACAAATACAATGTAATGTTACCACACCTTGAACTTGCTTCACAGCTTCATTCAAGAACAAAATCACTCTTGCCTACAGGCTTCGAGTTACAAAATTCTCAGCTTTTACCACTGAGAAACATATGGTAACCTTCCCACAGATTGGGAGGTTTACCTCACACACACCCCTAAATTTTCATTCTAGGAGGCTTACAAAAACTAGATTACAATCAGCTATTTATAACCTAATCACCCAACTGGATTTGGGCCTTCAGAAAATTGCAGCAGACTTGTTCTTTGCTGTTGCAACTTCAGCAGAAAAATTCTGCTACAAACAAGGTCTTCAAGTTCCTAAACTCTCTCCATATATATCTCCATGTTTAGAGCCTATATATATTCTGATTTAGTCTTCAAGACCTCCACATGGGAGTTAGGATATTCACCAGATATCCTTGCTGATCCCATGACATATACTGAATTAATTAATTCAGTTTCCTACACATGTGCGATGTCACAGACCTGATGTCGTGACATCGTACATGACATGTTGGTCCAGATGTTGAATTTCTTCAACCCAACATATTAAAACAACAGAGATGATTACATTATTTGTTTTCTAAAATTACTGCTGTAGCACCTCAAATTTGCACCTATCATTGTACATACCATTTCATATTAGGTCATAGCATATCATGTTCCATTGCATAACATTTGCATTGTCCCCAGTTGCCTCGAGAGCAAGCAAGCAAGAATTAGGTCAAACTGATCAGGAGATCAGTCAACCAATCAAGCAAAGGTGTTTCTCAAGGGATCAAAGCCCTAGGGTTTGCCCAACAAGTTCACATGACTTGGAGGTCCATTTGAAGTGTTCAAGTCAAGGGTTGAAGGCTCAAAGGTCATCAGTTCATGCATAGACAATCAGAAACCCTAAATAGTCGACAGTCAGTCAAAGCAGTGGATGGTGGCCATTCTTGTGGAATTTGGGCACCATGATCAATCATCAAGAGTTCATATGTCTTGGGACATCATTTGAAGTCAAGATTTCAAGGAACTAGGGTTTGGAATTCATCAGAAGTGCACAGTCAAGTCCAAAACCCTAGAAAGTCAAAGTTGGTCAACTGTGGTTGATTCTTTGGATTTGATGGATGGAAATGGTTTGAAGGAGCTTATTCATGTCCTAATAGGCCTCATGTGTCATGGCAATTAACATCATGGAAGAATTTGAAGCCAATCAGAAGATTTCCAAAAATAGAAACTGGACCTGTAATTTCAACTGCCAAAAATAGAAACTTCTTGATCCTCAACTTGCATCATGATACAAGCTTCAAATGAATTTTTGCCCAACATGAAAGTTGAAGATCTTGTTCTCCCATTTTCAAAAAGTCCAAGAACACCCAAATCCCATGTGTGGTTGTCAAGATATGATCAAATCATTTTCACCAATTTTTGAACTTCAACAAGCCATATCTCTCAAACCATAAGGCCAAATTTGGTGGGGTTTTTTCCTACAAACCACATTTTTCATCCTCTTTCCAAAAATATAAATTTCATTCATCAAAACCCTACCATTCAAAATGGCATTTTTGGACCTTTTGCATTTAAATTCAAAGTTTGACCAAACTTTGACTTTTTGTTTCTTTGACTTTTTCTTGATTTGGCCAATTGGGAAAGGTTTAAAATCACATTTGAAACTTGCCTCAAGTCCTAATTCATGCACATTCCATCACCATACCACAATTTTGGATAAAAATGCAAACTTGGCAATTTTGCAAAATGGCTTCAATAAGTAGAACAAAGGACAGCATTCTGGTACAGACCAAAAACAGCATAAGCAAAGGTCAGTAGCAGCCTTTTGTGAGGCCCAAATCGTGCCAATTCACACCCTCCACTTCATTTGTACAAGTTTGGCCAAATATGCAAATGGCTTCATGAGTGAGAGTACAAGTTAGCAATTCATGTGCAGAGGCAAAACAGCATTTTTGCATAGTCTGTACAGCCTGTCCAAGCCCACTCAAGCAGCAAACACACCCTCCATATCCACTTTGGTACATACTTAGCAAAATACAAATCATGTCATAAAAGTTAATCAAACTTAGCATTCCTTAAACCAGCTCTAAACAGGCATATAAAAGCAATTTTGCTGACAGAATAAACCCTAGAGACAAAAAGCTACAGCCTCCATTGCACAGAAAAACTTCTTTCCTCTCATCTGTCATTTTGGTTCGATTAGCTTTTTTCTGCCAAGACTCCAAGAATTCAAGCAGCCTTTGCTCATTCCATGACCTAGTCACCATCTAGAGCCCTGCTGCAGCAACGTTCATCAGCTGGAAAATCATCATGAGTTCTGTTTTGTCCAAATATACAAACATGGCAAATCGAATGTTGGGGGTTTCCAAGCACTACTGAGCCAAGTTTCTTCAAGCCTTTATCATTATCAACCATTGTGCTCACCTGTTTTTGCTTACAATCACAAAAGGACCACTGCATCTCCATTTCTTCAAAAATAAGTAAGTTTCTCGACCTTCCTTTTTCTCCAAACCATGGTATGCTTCTGGTAGAATACACATCACTGAGTCCATTGCAACTTGTAGCACGTAAATTAGTAGAGTTATGCGTGAGAAATCTGATTTTTAAGTGACATGTCCAAAGTTGTTTCGGTATGTTTCTTTTGTTTTGGTTCGATTTAGTGATGTTGGCTGTTAGAATATGCATGAGTGATGCTTGTTTGTCATTTTGATATGTATCATTTCATTTTTTTGGGCATGATTGTTCTTGATGATTTTGCATAATGATGGTGATACTCTGCTGTTTTAATCCCTTGTCCTGTCCAGAAATCCACTTGTATCGTGTTTTGTGTGTTGGTGTTATGATGTTACATAAGAACATATGCCATGCCATGGTGTGTTTTTGCTCGAAATCTGTTAGATGATGATGAATCATGAACATGGACTTGATGTATGCTGCTGTTACATGAACATAACCCTGCCCAGATTTTCATGCTTATGTTGTGTTGTTGTTATGTCATTGTTTGGCCATGCTGTTGATTGTGCCTGTTTGAAGTTGTCTGTGTGATGATGAACATTGTTGATTACAAATGCCAATGCTGCGTGTTGTTGAAACCTTGGCTTTTCCAGAAATCATGTTTTATGAGGATTGTCTATTGTTGTTGCTCATGCTGCTTGAAGTATTTCAATACCATGCTGCTGTTTCGAAACCTACCATGTCCAGAATTTTTTCTCATGATTTTGTTGGTTTGATTGTTAGTTAATATTGCATGATGATGACGTTTCATGGCCCTGATTATTGGTTGATTGCTGTGTTCATGTGCTGTTGATTTAAATGATGAATGATGATGAATACTGTTGCTGTTCTGAAACCCTTTACTTTTTCCAGAAATCCAGCTCATGCATGTTGTTTGTTGTCTGCTATATAAGCATCGTGAGTGTGTGTTGCCATGTGGTTTCCGTGTTTTGTTTGATTTCGACATGATGATGAAACTGAAGGATGAAATACTGCTGCTGTTTTGAACCCTGCCACGCCCAGAATTTCTATGATTTATGTTTGTTTGGTTGTTGGTTGATATTGCTTGAAGATCCACTATGCCATTGCCATGTTAGTTGTTGGTTTGCTGGAATTTCAATTGATGATGATGTTGGTGAACCAAATGTTGAAAACCATGCTGTTAATGTCCTGCTGTTATTGCTTGGAACCTTGAACATGCTCAGAAATCCACATTGATTCATGTTCTGTTTGTTTGTGTTAGGATGCCATTTGAGTGTTAATGAATGCTGTTGTATGCTAGTCAAGTTTTTGTGTTGCTGTTGATTGCCATATGCCATGTATGCTGTAAAACCCTAAGGGTTTATGAGAAAAACCAGAAATTTGAGCTCCTTTGGCCAATACACTGTTCCATTGGCTGAGAGCCAATGGGAACATTTCGTTTTCCCTCATCAAAACGCACAGTTTAAGTAAGTGGCGTGCTAATTACAACTTTGCCACTGCGTTGACTTAGTTGACCCTCTTGCCATGCTATTATGCTTCATGTTTCATCAATTATTCATCCAATTTCCATAATTCATTTCTAATTCATTTCAACTCCAAAAATTGTGGGATTTTTTGCATCAAACTCATGAGTGTGTCCTCTATTTTATGGTGAATTTTAATTAATTTTCCATTGGCTGGATTTTTATGATAATTATTTTCCCAACATGTATGCCAAAATGACACCCTTTGCCATTTCAATTGTGAAATTGTCATGTGGCATCCAATGAGCTTGAAATTTTTGTGGGTGAAACTAGACACATTGACCTTCATTTCCATATAAAGTTTGTGCATTTATCATTTGTGGATTGGGAGTTATGATTTTCTGAAGTTATGTGTTACATTTGGTACTACATGAATGATATGCATTTTCCCAATTTTTGTTCACATGTTTCCTCTTATCCAATTGACCTCAAATTTTGCATGAATCATCCATCACATGTCTAGTTTGTGTATGAATTTTCCTGAAATTAATCTTGCTGTTTTCCATTTGATTGAGAATTTTCTTCCATACTTGGTCATTTGTTGACTTTTTGTGCTATGCCTTGCCAAATCTTTTGTGAAATTCTCAAATCTTATTGTATGACCATGAAATTTCATATGTGATAACTAGACATCCCAAGCTTTGCATTGGTGTTAATCTCATTCATTTCTCTTCTGTTTTCAAGTTGATATGATTTTTTGAAGTTGACCCTTGTTTGTTGACTTTCACCATGCTTACTTGAATTTGGTTTGACTTCATGATTTTACTTGACTGCCTTCCTCTCATCCAAATGCATTGAAATTTGACATGCTTACCATGTTAGATGTTAGGATTGAGTGTGATTTATTTCATAATTTTTGGGATTGTTTGAGTTGACTTTTGAATGAAGTCTTTGCTGTTGACTTTTGTATGCTTCTCTTGCCATGTTTTGACTTCTTTGGTTTATGAAATGACCATGATGCATGATATAATTGTGAATCCAATTGAGAATGCTTCTTGAATGTTTAAACTTGGTTTGGTTTGACTTTTCCTTGCTGCCTTGACTTTTTTCTTTCATCTTTGACCCTAGGCTAGTCCTAGTGGTCTTCTAAGCTTATATTGAGTTCATCTGTTTCAGGTTAAGCACCAATGCCTTGAGGATCACTCAAATGTGTTTTAGCTTGATTGTTTCATGTGCTAACCCTTGTTTTGTAGGTTGACTCATGTAACTTGAGTCTTTGTGCTTTGCACATTGGTCCCTCTGTGGTTGACTATTGGTTCATTTCCCTTTGATTTTGATTGTTGAGCTGTTTACTAATTGGTTTGACTTTTTCAGGTACTTTAGTTGCTTAAGTTCTCTGAACTTGCTTGCTTTGCTATTTAGCAATTGCTTTGAGGTATAAACCTTTCTTCTTCATGTAGTCTGGAGACCCGGTCTGTTATTTGACCGGGCAAACTGTCTGAAGTCCTCCTTAAGAGGCAATGCCTGTGTTTGTTTAAAATTGTCCCAAGCAGGAAAAGTCCTTCAAGTAAGGCAATTGGTGGAAGGTAGGGATAAGCAATCTATCCCCCACTATTCAGTGTGTCCTCTCTTTGCTCCCATTACATGGTTGAAGCATCGAGATAAAAACCCAAGATCTATCGAGTCAATAATGGGGAAAGAGTTCCATCTTTCTGAACTCCCCCACTTTCTATTATTTGATGCTCTCCCTGATTAGGGATAGAAGCAATGAGGCACACCCCTCATCTCCTTTTCATCTGCTTCACCTTAGCCTCTCAATGGCAAGGTTAAGATCAACACTTACCCTATTCCAGTTGGCCCTAGTGCCTAACCTTTTTGCTTGAGCCTCTTGTACGCATATAGAGTGTGCTTCCTGTGATTGCTTGTTTGCTTTGCCTCTTTAGGTTTAGCTTAGACTTGCCCTTGTGCAAGGTAGGTTGTGCTTGACTTGCTTCCTGTGCAAGTCAAGTATGTGTGGCTTAACCCTTGTGTGAGCCACGTTTAGAGCTGTTCTGCCGAACTACGGCAACTCTGATTCTCATGTTCAGATGAGATACGTAGGCACGAGACGCGATGTCTTGCCGAGTTTGACTAACCACTAACACTAATTCTTTTCTCTCGCCCTCGTTGCGATTGAGACCTCCCTTTCTCTTGCCCTAGTTGCAATCGAGACCCTTGCTTCCTGTGCAAGTCGTGTCTAGGATAGGTTGGCCCTTGTGCCATTTAGCTAGAAACCATAACTTAGGGTTGATTTTGCATGACAACATCTAGGCTCGAGTCGTAGTCTCCCTAGTGTTGTGTCTCCCTCTGTTATCTGGTTAGGCTAGATCCTTTATCCCTGCGTAGGGGAACTACATCGCCCTGATCTTCACACCAGATGAAGTATGTAGGCAGGAGATTGAGCTGATCTCTCCGGGCGCCTTTTCTTTTCTTTTGTGTTTGTTTGACAGTTGTAGGCTGAGTCCCAGACTCCCTATCTATCTGTTGTGCGTTTAGGTTCGGATGCTGACATAAGTCCAGTGATTGGCAGTCGGGCTCCACGTTTGCCTGTGTGTCTTGTTTTGCTTGTGTGTGTGTCAGCCGAGCTACGAATGCTCTGATTCTTCTCTCGTCCGAGAAGATACGTATGCATAGGATGCGACATCCTAGCGAGCATGTGTCGTCTCCCCAGTCCGAACTACTTCGACTCTGATGTCTATGCCTGATAGACTAAGTAGGCTCAGGATGCGACATCCTGCCGAGTCAGTTTCAGTCAGTTTCTTTTGTCTCTTTCCAGCCAGTGTGTGTGAGTTTGAGCAGTGTTTAGCAACCATATTCCTTCCTTTTGTGCGTGGATCCCGTAGAGTACTACGGATGCGTAGGGTGCCTAACACCTTCCCTTCGCATAACCGACTCCCGAACCCTTTCTCTTTGGTCGCGAGACCATGTTCTTTCCTAGGTTTACTCTGAGCGTTTCCTTTCCCTCCTTTGGGATAAATAACGCACGGTGGCGGCTCTGTTGTTTCTTTCTTTTCCCGCCGGTTTTTCGCGCGATGCGACAGCTGGCGACTCTGCTGGGGATCATAGAGAAGTTGACCTATGCTGGTCCATCTTCCCTGAGCGAGTCTCTCCTAGCGCTCTCTAGGATTAGGGTTTTGGTTGCTTTCTGCTTGTTGTATTTTATTGCATTCATTGTATATATGTACATTTATTTGTTTGCAGTGATTGTGTGCATTGATGTTTGCATTCATATTCATTATTCATTACTGGCTGGCTGTCTGTTTTCTCTGTGTGGGGGGGGAGTCAGTTGAGGTAAAAGGTCCAATACCCAGACCATGAGTGAAATCTAGGAAACCTAGGAATAGAGTGATTCATGGGAAGCGGGTGGTATGGCGCCACTTAGCGGAACATTGATATCACGAGCAGTTCAGACCCTGGTGGGATATTATCGGTGCATACATCGGGTGTGCACAGGATGATATTCTGCGAAAGGTTATTTATGCTGCGTTTCTCTCGACCTTACCCTGGCCTAGATGACACCCGTGAGTGGGGGGGATTGATCATTTTAACAGGTACAGTTGGTGACTCTCGGTACTGACGGTGACTGTGAATTATGGACATTTATTTCTGGGACGCCGGAGTTCTGTCCGTGGTTTATCAGCGGGTTCCGTTTATTTCGGATCCCCGGGTTGAATTTGAGAGTACCTGTTCAGAGGAGCTGGCTGTCATCCGTTCAGTGGATGATCCTGTGATGATAGTAATGCAATCTCCAGTTCCGTTTATTTCGGAACTCCACAAGTCGGATTTATGGTGACTCGGTTCTCCAGATTTGGGTTCAGATGCCATTTGATCAGATTGACTTTGGGTTTCAGATGATTGTGATCAGAGTTCAAGCCGAAGCTTCGACCCTGTGCCTTGAGACGCACAGCTTGACCAGTCATGTTGCATCATTTGCATCATAGCATGTTTATTTTCAAAAAGTAATAATGCATGAAAAAAAGAAAAAAAAAGTTAACTCGCATACGCATATCCTTTATCAGGATCATTCATATTAAAATAGCATTCGCATCATGCATATCATGCATATATCATTCTTGCATTACAGACTTGTTTGGGGACAAGACTTCTCACTTCGGTTCTTGACTGAGACAGGATTGCTGACCGCCGACCGCATCGGTACTCAACCAGACTCAATCATCAGAGGATTATGGATCAGGTTCAAGCAGAATTGGCCGAGATGAGGGCAAACATGGCCCAGTTCATGACAACGATGCAAGGAGTTGTTCAGGGGCAAGAGGAGCTGCGTGCCTTAGCCCAGAGACTGGAAGCCGTGATTCAACCAGTCCGCCGTACTCCACCAGTGGATGTACCCGTTCATGAGAATGCTGCTGTCGCTATTCTCGTCGATGATTATGCCGTGGGTGATGAATTGAAGGGGATCAGAATCAGTGAACAGCCTCTTGCTGCAGAGACTGTTAATGTCAGAGCAACCCGCGCTCCGGTTTGCCATCCTGGCTCTTCAAGTCCTTCCGGTTCTAAGAAGACATCCTCTGGGGCACCCAAAAGGGGAGAGGATGAAACAAATGCTGTGCACCGTCGGAGGAGTGTGAACAGAGGACAGTATCGCCAGGCAGCTGCTGTGACTATCCCAGCAACTCAAACTCAACAGCAACAGAGAAGACCAGCTCAACAGCATCAGCGTCCACAACGTCATCCTCAGCAGCAGGCTTCCCAGCCTCACAATGGTAATCAAGCTGGTACAAGTAACGAGAGGAAGAAGATCACTTTTGATCCAATCCCCATGTCCTACGCCGAACTGTATCCCACCCTGTTAGAGCGGAACTTGATTACTCCCAGAGACCCGCCGCCCATACCCGTCAACCCTCGGTGGTGGTATAGGCCCGAACAACATTGTGTGTATCACTCGGGTGCTCCTGGTCATGATGTGGATAGCTGCTTTCAGCTGAAGATGAAGGTTCAAGACCTTGTGAGGTCAGGTATTCTGATCTTGGAGGACTTAGGTCCCAATGCTAATCAAGTTTGAAAATAACAAGTCCTGGGCTGGCGCCGACTTTTTCTTCAGAAGGGTTGTTCAGAAAGCAGAAGCTGCTGATGCAAGAAATACTGACAGTTGTCGTCCCCGATGGGATCTATCACAATTGGGTCACTGTGGGCTTTCTTACAGTTGTTCATAAGTCTCTGTAATAATCACTTTGTTTAAAAACCCTTCTCCCATGCCAAAAGGAGAAGAGATGGCATTGTTGGCAACATTTTGTGCAATGATATTTTTCATTCAAATAAACTCATGTTAAACATTTGTTTTTCCAATTGTTTTCCTTTTTCACTTTTGCATGAAATTGGTGATCACAAAAAACCTTAAAAAACAAGAATAAAAGCAATCTTTTCATCTGCATAACGATTGTCTTGTTTGTTTTTCAAAGAGCTTTTCATATCAAAATCTTTATGCAGGTTGTTTCTCAAACCCATTGAACGTAATGATCGGACGTCATCTCCCAATTTTGAATTCCCTGTATTCGAAGCGGACGAAGATGATGTTGAAGGGATTCCTGACGAGATTTCCCAACTTCTTGAGCAAGAAAAGAAGATCACTCAGCTGCATCTCGAGAATCAGCAGAACAGCCAACTGGGGCATTTATCAAAAAGAAAGAGAGAAAAAGAAAAAAAAAAGAAAGAGAAGGGTGCAAAATCAAAAAAAAAGAAATCAATCAAAATCAAAAAAAAAAGAAATCAAAAGAAAAAAAAACAAAAGAAAATAGCACCCTCAAAGTCCCAAGTTGGCTGATGCTGAATTCGATCGAAAAGAAGAGATCAACTGCCATGTGTCATGGTCAGTCATATCAGCAGAGAGTGAAAAAGCATTCGACAAGAAGGTCAAGCCTCGTGTGTTCCGAGGAACCTTGTGCTCAAGAAAGTCTTGTCTTTCGTGCCCAATTCCAGGGGCAAGTGAACTCCAAGCTAAGAACGTCCATACGTTTTCAAGAAAGCCTCTTCAGGCAGTGTTCTGACACTTACAACAATGGATGGAAGTTCACTCGTCCTATGAATTCTGATGCAGTCAAGAAATACTTCGCCTACAAAAAACAAAAAAATCAAAAGCTCGCTAAGTCGAACACCCCAAAGGGCGACTTAGGCAAAAAGGAGCGTCTCGGTGGATTGAAAACCCGAAAGGGCGATCCAGGCAAAAGTTAGAGACATTGAAAAAAAAAGGAATTTGCATCCCGCTAGATTGATCACCTCACACTGGGGCAATCTAGGCAAAAATTAGGGATTTGGCAAGTAACTGCATCTTGACAAGACTGTGCTCTATATCTGTCATCCGTCAGGGATTCTCGATTCGTCGTCGACTGAAGCTCCGAATACATCGAAAATTCAGAATGGTAGAGGAAAGGTCATTATGTTCAATGTAGCCCTCTCCAATATATATCACCGATTTCAAACTTGTACAGATCTATGGAGTCTCGCCCTTTGCAGACTACCATTCCATCACATTAATTTGAGCTTTTATCCAAATTGTTTGCACTCTTATTTGTTTCAACTCAACGAATGTTTTTGCATGTTTTAATTGATAAAGTATCATTGTTTTCGAAATAAACAAATTTTTCAAAAAAATTGTTCTTAAACAAAGTGAACATTCACGATGATGGAAGGATACTTAGGAGATCCGCAGTGCTCTCCCTAGGGTGGTATGATTACCGACAGGTAAGACAATTGTTCGTATCTCGAGCATGACTGTATCTTTGTCCTGCAGAACCTCGTATGGTCTCTCCTCAGTGAAGTTGCCCGATGCAGTGTTGTTTGAAGTTGTTTATCTTCATGTTCAGGCAGTACAGATTCTTCCTCCAAATCCCTGTTAGCTCTATTATGGGGCATCCCCAGTAGAGTGCTGTTTGAGCCCTATCGTGGGGCATCCCCAGCAAGCTTGCTGTTTCGGACATTATTGTGGGGCAGCTCCCCAAGCAGAGTGTTTATTGAAGACTTCAACTTTCGCCTCTCCAGCAGGCCAGTCTTCCTCTCCACCAGCATGGGTGTTTTTCTTTGAAGATTCAGTATTCGGTGGATTAACATCCCAGTACTATGTCATGCCCTCAGATGGATCCCCCAGCGGAGTTATTGGCATGATGAGCTTTATCTATGCCTATCTATCTTCATCAGGGATCTGACTGCTTCTTGGTATCTCTGAGCTTCAGCACAAGTTTTGCGGCACGTACGCCTGTATGTTGAACTCTGTTCTCCGGTTGCGATTGACGATCCCTCCGGAAGCCTCCGGTGGCCTTCCTCCCCTGCAGGATAAGTGTTCCTTGATATCCCAGTCCCCAGTGGATTTTCTTTGCTCTCTGGTGGCTTTGGTTTTCTCTCCGGATGGTTGATTCCTGGACCTGCGTGTTGAGCATGTCTGTTTGTCAGCATTCATCATACATTCATCATGCATAATGCATACATGCATAATCATAGCATTCGGATACCCATGTTGCAGCTGTTGCCGTGTATCTGTTGTTTGTTACCTCCTGCTATTTGGTAATACAAATCTCTCCAGTAGATTTTCCTCAAGCAAATATGGGTGTGTCTGATCTCTCCATGTAGAGTCTACCCCTTAAGCAGAAAGTGTCTACCATTTCCTTCTGCACTCCCCAGCTGAGTTGTTTCTACTTGTGCATTATGGGGGTCGTCCCCGGCGAAGTAACAGTTATTCCCCAAAGCAGAGTTTATTGTATCTGAGGTTTGTATGAGCCTTATCCCCAGAAGAGTTACCTGGATTATCTTCCCCAGCGGAGCATTTATTTCCCCAAGCGGAATTTTTGGTGGGTTGATTGGGCCACCCCCAGCAGGTTTCCCTTTGTTTTCCCCTAGCAGAGTGGCATTGTTACTCCCTAGCGAGTTGCCTTGTCTTCCCCTAGTGGATTTGTGTTGTTGGTTCCCCAGCAGTTGATTTGGTTCCCCCAGTGGATTTATCTTGAAGATTCCTCAACACAGTCGTCCTGTGTATTTCTCCCGCAGAGTTCTTATCATATTGCATCGCATATAGTAATCATTGCATCCTCAAATTGCGTAGCATTTCCATTCCATATGGAGCATTACGCCATGGAAAAATTCAAACATATGCATTCATGTGTTCGAAACCACATCAGACTGTATCCCCCGGCAGAGGCGGATCATTTTATTCAACATCAGCACCACGTCTGCTACAGTTGCTTCGACAGCATTCAGAATTGATTATCCCCACAGAGGTTTATTTCCTCACCCGATGGTGACAGAGGTTTATTTCCTCACCCGATGGTGACAGAGGTTTATTTCCTCACCCGATGGTGACAGAGGTTTATTTCCTCACCCGATGGTGACAGAGGTTTATTTCCTCACCCGATGGTGACAGAGGTTTATTTCCTCACCCGATGGTGACAAAAATTCATTTCTCCCCAGTGAGACCCCCGCAAGTGATCAGCCTTGCTTCAACATATCCCAGATTCTATTCTTGTGATATCAGTAAGTGTCACGTCAGCACCCGCGTGTGTTTCTTTTTTGGTGTCGGTAAACGCCATTGTTTCGGTGTCGGTAAACATCGAGTTCCACCCAGTCATCGGTAAATGTCTGGTCATTTTTTGGTGTCGGTAAACGCCATTGTTTCGGTGTCGGTAAACATCGAGTTCCACCCAGTCATCGGTAAATGTCTGGTCATTTTTTTTGGTGTCGGTAAACACCATTGTTTCGGTGTCGGTAAACATCGAGTCTTTCTTTCAGTCATCGGTAAATGTCTGATAAATCCCCAACAGAAATCCCCAGTAGAGTCATCTGTAAATGTCCTACCTGATTTCCAGTTACAAATACTTGTTTGTCTCTCACCAATAAATTTCTCATTCCCAGTCATCGGTAAATGTCTGGTCATTCTTTTTGATGTCGGTAAACATCATCTTTCGATGTCGGTAAACATCGTGTCTCACCCCAGTCATCGGTAAATGTCTGGTCGTTCTTTTTGATGTCGGTAAACATCATCTTTCGATGTCGGTAAACATCGTGTCTCATCCCAGTCATCGGTAAATGTCTGGTTCTTCTTTTAATAAAATCAAAGTCCCCAGAAGTCGTCGGTAAACGTCTTGTCTGGTATCACCATAAAGATTTTATTCCTCCCCAAGCGGAGATGCCATCGGTAAATGGCCTTGATATCGGTAAATATCAAGTTTGCTTTGAAGCCACCATCGGTAAATGGTTTCGCTTTTCAGAAGTTGTTATCCCAGCAGCCATCGGTAAATGGTCTTGCTGAAGTTGATATCGGTAAATATCAAGTTTGCTTTGAAGCCACCATCGGTAAATGGTTTCGCTTTTCAGAAGTTGTTATCCCAGCAGCCATCGGTAAATGGTCTTGCTGAAGTTGATATCGGTAAATATCAAGTTCGCTTTGAAGCCACCATCGGTAAATGGTTTCGCTTTTCAGAAGTTGTTATCCCAGCAGCCATCGGTAAATGGTCTTGCTGAAGTTGATATCGGTAAATATCAAGTTTTAACCATCGGTAAATGGTTTTGTTTTTCAGAAGTCTGTTTTCCCCAGCCGCCATCGGTAAATGGTCGTGCTGAAGTTGATATCGGTAAATATCAAGGTTCCAGTTCTTCAACCATCGGTAAATGGTTTTCGCTTTTCTGAAGTGGTCACGCAGTTGTCATCGGTAAATGACGTGGTTTTCTTTGTATTATATCCAGTCGGTGCAAATTTCTACGGTTCTTTTGTATTCAATCCCTGTTTACCCTGAAAGTCTGACAGCCGTTGCTCTCATCCGTTCGGGTTCCCAGCTGATTGAATAGGGGCAGCTGTAGCACCTCAAATTTGCACCTATCATTGTACATACCATTTCATATTAGGTCATAGCATATCATGTTCCATTGCATAACATTTGCATTGTCCCCAGTTGCCTCGAGAGCAAGCAAGCAAGAATTAGGTCAAACTGATCAGGAGATCAGTCAACCAATCAAGCAAAGGTGTTTCTCAAGGGATCAAAGCCCTAGGGTTTGCCCAACAAGTTCACATGACTTGGAGGTCCATTTGAAGTGTTCAAGTCAAGGGTTGAAGGCTCAAAGGTCATCAGTTCATGCATAGACAATCAGAAACCCTAAACAGTCGACAGTCAGTCAAAGCAGTGGATGGTGGCCATTCTTGTGGAATTTGGGCACCATGATCAATCATCAAGAGTTCATATGTCTTGGGACATCATTTGAAGTCAAGATTTCAAGGAACTAGGGTTTGGAATTCATCAGAAGTGCACAGTCAAGTCCAAAACCCTAGAAAGTCAAAGTTGGTCAACTGTGGTTGATTCTTTGGATTTGATGGATGGAAATGGTTTGAAGGAGCTTATTCATGTCCTAATAGGCCTCATGTGTCATGGCAATTAACATCATGGAAGAATTTGAAGCCAATCAGAAGATTTCCAAAAATAGAAACTGGACCTGTAATTTCAACTGCCAAAAATAGAAACTTCTTGATCCTCAACTTGCATCATGATACAAGCTTCAAATGAATTTTTGCCCAACATGAAAGTTGAAGATCTTGTTCTCCCATTTTCAAAAAGTCCAAGAACACCCAAATCCCATGTGTGGTTGTCAAGATATGATCAAATCATTTTCACCAATTTTGAACTTCAACAAGCCATATCTCTCAAACCATAAGGCCAAATTTGGTGGGGTTTTTTCCTACAAACCACATTTTTCATCCTCTTTCCAAAAATATAAATTTCATTCATCAAAACCCTACCATTCAAAATGGCATTTTTGGACCTTTTGCATTTAAATTCAAAGTTTGACCAAACTTTGACTTTTTGTTTCTTTGACTTTTTCTTGATTTGGCCAATTGGGAAAGGTTTAAAATCACATTTGAAACTTGCCTCAAGTCCTAATTCATGCACATTCCATCACCATACCACAATTTTGGATAAAAATGCAAACTTGGCAATTTTGCAAAATGGCTTCAATAAGTAGAACAAAGGACAGCATTCTGGTACAGACCAAAAACAGCATAAGCAAAGGTCAGTAGCAGCCTTTTGTGAGGCCCAAATCGTGCCAATTCACACCCTCCACTTCATTTGTACAAGTTTGGCCAAATATGCAAATGGCTTCATGAGTGAGAGTACAAGTTAGCAATTCATGTGCAGAGGCAAAACAGCATTTTTGCATAGTCTGTACAGCCTGTCCAAGCCCACTCAAGCAGCAAACACACCCTCCATATCCACTTTGGTACATACTTAGCAAAATACAAATCATGTCATAAAAGTTAATCAAACTTAGCATTCCTTAAACCAGCTCTAAACAGGCATATAAAAGCAATTTTGTTGACAGAATAAACCCTAGAGACAAAAAGCTACAGCCTCCATTGCACAGAAAAACTTCTTTCCTCTCATCTGTCATTTTGGTTCGATTAGCTTTTTTCTGCCAAGACTCCAAGAATTCAAGCAGCCTTTGCTCATTCCATGACCTAGTCACCATCTAGAGCCCTGCTGCAGCAACGTTCATCAGCTGGAAAATCATCATGAGTTCTGTTTTGTCCAAATATACAAACATGGCAAATCGAATGTTGGGGGTTTCCAAGCACTACTGAGCCAAGTTTCTTCAAGCCTTTATCATTATCAACCATTGTGCTCACCTGTTTTTGCTTACAATCACAAAAGGACCACTGCATCTCCATTTCTTCAAAAATAAGTAAGTTTCTCGACCTTCCTTTTTCTCCAAACCATGGTATGCTTCTGGTAGAATACACATCACTGAGTCCATTGCAACTTGTAGCACGTAAATTAGTAGAGTTATGCGTGAGAAATCTGATTTTTAAGTGACATGTCCAAAGTTGTTTCGGTATGTTTCTTTTGTTTTGGTTCGATTTAGTGATGTTGGCTGTTAGAATATGCATGAGTGATGCTTGTTTGTCATTTTGATATGTATCATTTCATTTTTTTGGGCATGATTGTTCTTGATGATTTTGCATAATGATGGTGATACTCTGCTGTTTTAATCCCTTGTCCTGTCCAGAAATCCACTTGTATCGTGTTTTGTGTGTTGGTGTTATGATGTTACATAAGAACATATGCCATGCCATGGTGTGTTTTTGCTCGAAATCTGTTAGATGATGATGAATCATGAACATGGACTTGATGTATGCTGCTGTTACATGAACATAACCCTGCCCAGATTTTCATGCTTATGTTGTGTTGTTGTTATGTCATTGTTTGGCCATGCTGTTGATTGTGCCTGTTTGAAGTTGTCTGTGTGATGATGAACATTGTTGATTACAAATGCCAATGCTGCTGTTGTTGAAACCTTGGCTTTTCCAGAAATCATGTTTTATGAGGATTGTCTATTGTTGTTGCTCATGCTGCTTGAAGTATTTCAATACCATGCTGCTGTTTCGAAACCTACCATGTCCAGAATTTTTTCTCATGATTTTGTTGGTTTGATTGTTAGTTAATATTGCATGATGATGACGTTTCATGGCCCTGATTATTGGTTGATTGCTGTGTTCATGTGCTGTTGATTTAAATGATGAATGATGATGAATACTGTTGCTGTTCTGAAACCCTTTACTTTTTCCAGAAATCCAGCTCATGTATGTTGTTTGCTGTCTGCTATATAAGCATCATGAGTGTGTGTTGCCATGTGGTTTCCGTGTTTTGTTTGATTTCGACATGATGATGAAACTGAAGGATGAAATACTGCTGCTGTTTTGAACCCTGCCACGCCCAGAATTTCTATGATTTATGTTTGTTTGGTTGTTGGTTGATATTGCTTGAAGATCCACTATGCCATTGCCATGTTAGTTGTTGGTTTGCTGGAATTTCAATTGATGATGATGTTGGTGAACCAAATGTTGAAAACCATGCTGTTAATGTCCTGCTGTTATTGCTTGGAACCTTGAACATGCTCAGAAATCCACATTGATTCATGTTCTGTTTGTTTGTGTTAGGATGCCATTTGAGTGTTAATGAATGCTGTTGTATGCTAGTCAAGTTTTTGTGTTGCTGTTGATTGCCATATGCCATGTATGCTGTAAAACCCTAAGGGTTTATGAGAAAAACCAGAAATTTGAGCTCCTTTGGCCAATACACTGTTCCATTGGCTGAGAGCCAATGGGAACATTTCGTTTTCCCTCATCAAAACGCACAGTTTAAGTAAGTGGCGTGCTAATTACAACTTTGCCACTGCGTTGACTTAGTTGACCCTCTTGCCATGCTATTATGCTTCATGTTTCATCAATTATTCATCCAATTTCCATAATTCATTTCTAATTCATTTCAACTCCAAAAATTGTGGGATTTTTTGCATCAAACTCATGAGTGTGTCCTCTATTTTATGGTGAATTTTAATTAATTTTCCATTGGCTGGATTTTTATTGATAATTATTTTCCCAACATGTATGCCAAAATGACACCCTTTGCCATTTCAATTGTGAAATTGTCATGTGGTATCCAATGAGCTTGAAATTTTTTGTGGTGAAACTAGACACATTGACCTTCATTTCCATATAAAGTTTGTGCATTTATCATTTGTGGATTGGGAGTTATGATTTTCTGAAGTTATGTGTTACATTTGGTGCTACATGAATGATATGCATTTTCCCAATTTTTGTTCACATGTTTCCTCTTATCCAATTGACCTCAAATTTTGCATGAATCATCCATCACATGTCTAGTTTGTGTATGAATTTTCCTGAAATTAATCTTGCTGTTTTCCATTTGATTGAGAATTTTCTTCCATACTTGGTCATTTGTTGACTTTTTGTGCTATGCCTTGCCAAATCTTTTGTGAAATTCTCAAATCTTATTGTATGACCATGAAATTTCATATGTGATAACTAGACATCCCAAGCTTTGCATTGGTGTTAATCTCATTCATTTCTCTTCTGTTTTCAAGTTGATATGATTTTTTGAAGTTGACCCTTGTTTGTTGACTTTCACCATGCTTACTTGAATTTGGTTTGACTTCATGATTTTACTTGACTGCCTTCCTCTCATCCAAATGCATTGAAATTTGACATGCTTACCATGTTAGATGTTAGGATTGAGTGTGATTTATTTCATAATTTTGGGATTGTTTGAGTTGACTTTTGAATGAAGTCTTTGCTGTTGACTTTTGTATGCTTCTCTTGCCATGTTTTGACTTCTTTGGTTTATGAAATGACCATGATGCATGATATAATTGTGAATCCAATTGAGAATGCTTCTTGAATGTTTAAACTTGGTTTGGTTTGACTTTTCCTTGCTGCCTTGACTTTTTTTCTTTCATCTTTGACCCTAGGCTAGTCCTAGTGGTCTTCTAAGCTTATATTGAGTTCATCTGTTTCAGGTTAAGCACCAATGCCTTGAGGATCACTCAAATGTGTTTTAGCTTGATTGTTTCATGTGCTAACCCTTGTTTTGTAGGTTGACTCATGTAACTTGAGTCTTTGTGCTTTGCACATTGGTCCCTCTGTGGTTGACTATTGGTTCATTTCCCTTTGATTTTGATTGTTGAGCTGTTTACTAATTGGTTTGACTTTTTCAGGTACTTTAGTTGCTTAAGTTCTCTGAACTTGCTTGCTTTGCTATTTAGCAATTGCTTTGAGGTATAAACCTTTCTTCTTCATGTAGTCTGGAGACCCGGTCTGTTATTTGACCGGGCAAACTGTCTGAAGTCCTCCTTAAGAGGCAATGCCTGTGTTTGTTTAAAATTGTCCCAAGCAGGAAAAGTCCTTCAAGTAAGGCAATTGGTGGAAGGTAGGGATAAGCAATCTATCCCCCACTATTCAGTGTGTCCTCTCTTTGCTCCCATTACATGGTTGAAGCATCGAGATAAAAACCAAGATCTATCGAGTCAATAATGGGGAAAGAGTTCCATCTTTCTGAACTCCCCCACTTTCTATTATTTGATGCTCTCCCTGATTAGGGATAGAAGCAATGAGGCACACCCCTCATCTCCTTTTCATCTGCTTCACCTTAGCCTCTCAATGGCAAGGTTAAGAGCAACACTTACCCTATTCCAGTTGGCCCTAGTGCCTAACCTTTTTGCTTGAGCCTCTTGTACGCATATAGAGTGTGCTTCCTGTGATTGCTTGTTTGCTTTGCCTCTTTAGGTTTAGCTTAGACTTGCCCTTGTGCAAGGTAGGTTGTGCTTGACTTGCTTCCTGTGCAAGTCAAGTATGTGTGGCTTAACCCTTGTGTGAGCCACGTTTAGAGCTGTTCTGCCGAACTACGGCAACTCTAATTCACATGTTCAGATGAGATACGTAGGCACGAGACGCGATGTCTTGCCGAGTTTGACTAACCACTAACACTAATTCTTTTCTCTCGCCCTCGTTGCGATTGAGACCTCCCTTTCTCTTGCCCTAGTTGCAATCGAGACCCTTGCTTCCTGTGCAAGTCGTGTCTAGGATAGGTTGGCCCTTGTGCCATTTAGCTAGAAACCATAACTTAGGGTTGATTTTGCATGACAACATCTAGGCTCGAGTCGTAGTCTCCCTAGTGTTGTGTCTCCCTCTGTTATCTGGTTAGGCTAGATCCTTTATCCCTGCGTAGGGGAACTACATCGCCCTGATCTTCACACCAGATGAAGTATGTAGGCAGGAGATTGAGCTGATCTCTCCGGGCGCCTTTTCTTTTCTTTTGTGTTTGTTTGACAGTTGTAGGCTGAGTCCCAGACTCCCTATCTATCTGTTGTGCGTTTAGGTTCGGATGCTGACATAAGTCCAGTGATTGGCAGTCGGGCTCCACGTTTGCCTGTGTGTCTTGTTTTGCTTGTGTGTGTGTCAGCCGAGCTACGAATGCTCTGATTCTTCTCTCGTCCGAGAAGATACGTATGCATAGGATGCGACATCCTAGCGAGCATGTGTCGTCTCCCCAGTCCGAACTACTTCGACTCTGATGTCTATGCCTGATAGACTAAGTAGGCTCAGGATGCGACATCCTGCCGAGTCAGTTTCAGTCAGTTTCTTTTGTCTCTTTCCAGCCAGTGTGTGTGAGTTTGAGCAGTGTTTAGCAACCATATTCCTTCCTTTTGTGCGTGGATCCCGTAGAGTACTACGGATGCGTAGGGTGCCTAACACCTTCCCTTCGCATAACCGACTCCCGAACCCTTTCTCTTTGGTCGCGAGACCATGTTCTTTCCTAGGTTTACTCTGAGCGTTTCCTTTCCCTCCTTTGGGATAAATAACGCACGGTGGCGGCTCTGTTGTTTCTTTCTTTTCCCGCCGGTTTTTCGCGCGATGCGACAGCTGCCAATCCTAAGGAATCAACACTACTATTGCCATTATCTTCAAATATCTCATCTTCTGCTGTTGAGACAGAAACGACTGGATTGATCTTTATCTGTTTGAACTTGATTTAGGTAGCACCATCAGTTGAAGTTACATGAGTGATCCAAACGAGACATAGTCATACGCTTTAATCCCTAACTTTTGTCTGGATTGCCCTTTCAGGTTTTCAATCCACCGGGATACCCTTTTTTGCCCAAGCCGCCTTTTCAGGTTTTCGACTTGCCGGGTGTACATTTTTTTTATATATATCCCTAATTTTTGCCCGAACCCTTTTGGTTTGCCGGGATGCCCTTATTTTTGCCTAGGCCAGTCAACCTAGCGGGTCTCTTTTTATGCGTAGTATTTTTTAACTATGTCTGCGTTTACAGGCTGTGGAAAGTCTTCACCATCCATAGTAGTAAGCATCATGGCACCTCCTGAGAATACTCTTTTGACCACAAATGGTCCTTCATATGTAGGAGTCCACTTGCCCCTAGGATCACCCTGTGGTAGTATGATACGCTTGATTACCAAGTCACCAGCCTGATATACCTTTGGCTTAACCTTCTTATTGAAAGCTTTGATCATCCGTTTCTGGTACATCTGACCATGACAAACAGCTGCCAACCTCTTCTCATCAATCAAATTTATCTGGTCGAGTCGAGTCTGAATCCACTCATCTTCATCCAAGCCTGCATCCTTCATGATTCTTAAGGAAGGGATCTGAACTTCAATGGGCAGAACTGCTTCCATACCATAGACTAAGGAGAATGGGGTTGCCCCTGTTGAAGTACGTATTGTAGTACGATAACCATGAAGAGCAAATGGTAACATCTCGTTCCAATCCTTGTAAGTAACAGTCATCTTCTGTAGAATCTTCTTAATGTTCTTATTAGCAGCTTCTACTGCCCCATTCATCTTCGGACGATACGGAGAAGAGTTGTGATGCTTAATCTTGAACTGTATGCAGAGATCAGTAATCATGGTATTGTTCAGATTAGAGCCATTGTCTGTGATAATCCTTTCAGGGATGCCATACCTACATATGAGATTATTCTTAATGAATCGAGCCACAACATTCTTGGTAACAGATGCGAATGAGGCTGCCTCTACCCACTTTGTAAAGTAATCAATAGCAACTAGGATGAAACGATGCCCATTAGAAGCAGTAGGCTTGATCTCACCAATCATATCAATGCCCCACATGGCAAAAGGCCAAGGAGCAGTCAACACATTTAATGGAGCCGGAGGTATATTCACTTTATCAGCATAGATTTGACACTTGTGACATGTCCTGGAATGTTGATAGCAGTCAGCTTCCATGGTAGACCAATAGTATCCTGCTCTCAATATCTTCTTTGCCATAGTATGACCACTAGAATGAGTGCCAAAAATCCCATCATGCATGTCTTCCATAATCTCTGTTGCTTCCTTCTTATCCACACAACGAAGCAAAGTTGAATCATGATTGCGTTTGTACAAAATTCCATTACTCAAGAAGAACTTAGCAGAAAACCTCCTCAGAAACTTCTTATCTTTGACAGATGCCCCTTCAGGGAACTCCTGAGTTTCAAGATATCTTTTTACTTCATAGAACCAAGGCTTTTCCTCTCCTCCTTCAGTATCAATCTCATTGCAGTATGCAGGCTTCTCAAATCTATCAATAGTAATCTTGGGAGCTTCATCATCCCAGCTAATCTCAAACATAGATGCCATGGTGGCTAATGCATCTGCCAACTGATTCTCTCCTCGTGGAATGTGTCCAAAGGTAATCTCTTCAAAATGTGGGATCAAAGACAGCACATGCTCTCTATAGGGAATAAGATTTTCATGCTTGGTATCCCAATCTCCTTTAATCTGACTCACTACCAGGGCTGAATCTCCATATACGTCCAGGAACTGAATTTTCATATCAATGGCAGCTTTGATGCCCAGGATACATGCCTCATGCTCAGCCATGTTATTGGTACAATAGAAACAAAGTCTTGCAGTAATCGAGGTATGACAACCTTCAGGGGAAATGATCACAACACCAACACCATTACCAAGTGCATTAGAAGCTCCATCAAAAACCATAGTCCATCGGGATCCTTGTTCAGGTCCGTCATATTGTCCAGGTTCTTTGGTAATAATCATAATGTCTTCATCGGGGAATTCAAAACTCGTTGACTGATAATCATCCACTGCCTGATGAGTCAAATGATCAGCTACAACACTTCCTTTAATGGCCTTCTGAGTAGTGTACTGTATATCATATTCTGTTAAGATCATTTGCCATCTCGCTATTCGTCCGGAGAGAGCAGGTTTCTCGAATATGTACTTGATTGGATCCATCTTCGAAATCAATAAGGTAGTATGAGTCAACATATACTGTCTTAGTCGGCGAGCAGCCCATGCCAAAGCGCAGCAAGTTTTCTCGAGCAGTGAGTATCTTGTTTCACAGTCGGTAAACTTTTTGCTAAGGTAGTATATTGCCTGTTCTTTTCGACCAGACTCGTCATGTTGCCCCAACACACACCCCATTGAGTTGTCTAATACTGTTAAGTACATAATCAAGGGTCTTCCATCAACTGGTGGCATCAAAATTGGAGGTTCTAGGAGATATCTCTTGATTTCATCAAAGGTTTGTCTGGCACTCATCATTCCACTCCATTACCTGATCTTTCTTTAACAACTTGAAGATTGGGTTCACAGGTAGCAGTTAATTGGGAAATAAATCTTGCAATGTAATTCAATCGTCCCAAGAAACCTCTAACTTCCTTCTCAGTACGGGGAGCTGGCATCTCTTGTATAGCTTTCACTTTTGCAGGGTCTACTTCAATACCTTTCCCACTGACAATGAAACCCAGGAGTTTACCAGACCTAACTCCAAAAGTACACTTGTTTGGGTTCAATCTCAATTTGTATTTCTTCAACCTTTCAAACAACTTATGCAGATGATCAAGGTGTTGCTCTTCATTCTGGGACCTGGCTATCATATCATCCACATATACCTCTATCTCATGATGAATCATATCGTGAAACAAAGCCACCATAGCACGCTGATATGTTGCCCCGGCATTCTTCAAACCAAATGGCATCACTTTATAGCAAAAGGTACCCCACTGTGTAACAAATGTAGTCTTCTCCATATCTTCAGGTGCCATCTTGATTTGATTGTAACCAGAGAAACCATCCATGAAAGAGAATACTTTATGCTGAGCAGTGTTGTCTACCAGAACATCAATATGAGGCAGTGGAAAGTCATCTTTGGGGCTGGCCTTATTCAAATCCCTGTAGTCTACACACATACGTACTTTACCATCTTTCTTAGGTACCGGTACCACATTTGCAACCCATTGAGGATAAGAAGTCACAGCTAAGAACCCTGCATCAAATTGTTTCATTACCTCTGCTTTAATCTTTTCTGACATTTCAGGACGCATGCGACGAACCTTCTGCTTCTTTGGACGACAATCTTCTTTTACCGGTAAACGGTGAACCACAATGTCCGTATCCAACCCTGGCATATCTTCATAGTGTAACACCCCAAAATTTGCCCTCCTCACTCATGCATTCATTTTTTAGGTCATTTAGCATTTCATACCACATTGCATCATGTCAATCGGGATTAGCTCCAAGAAGCTCGGACATCATCCAGGACCCTTTGTGAGTTTTATTCAAATGGTCAGTCAACACAAGGAAAAGACTTGAGGTACTACCAACAGGGCCAGATGAGGCCTATTCACCGTGCAAATCGCCAAGCTGGAAGAAGCGAGAATCTGCCGCTGAGCTGTCATGCTCGCTAGGCGAGCAAATGCTTCGCCTAGCGAAGAGTACTGTCATGCTCGCTAGGCGAGCAAATCCTTCGCTAGGTGAAGGACGCGCATTTCAGAAATATCAGAAAGTTTTGGGCTTGAGCTGTCCTCATTCAAAGCCCACAAGCTGCGAAATTTGGTCTATAAATACCAGAGTAGCTGAACACTGGCTGGACAGAAAAGACCAGAGACTGGGGAAGGAGACCTAGGAACTACTCTACAGAAACCTTCAGGCAGCTATGAGAAGTTCACTCCGCCTCACACGAACCCTAGTGCTACTTTGCAGATCCGGCCGCACCATTCAATCCTAATCAGTCTCTCTCATCAGGTATGCCTTTGTTCCTACTACTTTACGCCTCGAATTTGAATATTGTGAATATATGAGGTAACATCTGGTTTTGCCCACGGGTTTATATTTGTGTATGAATATGTATAACAATATCTTGAATGTTTTAATCATTTTCGTTTATGAGTTGGATACCACAGGGTTTCGGATCATAGAAATCGAACTGTTATCAAGGAGGAATCCAAAACCCGCAGGCCTTCGCTAGCCGCTTCGCTAGGCGAGCCTGTAGCGAAGCTTCGCTAAGCCTTCGCTAGGCGAAGCAGTCGCGAACGTGACAGTATCTGCTTTTTGTTCTGTTTTGTTCTAACCTGTTTTTTGGTGTTGTCGTGCCATTGTTTTCCCGGGATCTCACCTTGTTTGTCTAACCTTTTTGTCGAGTTTTGTGAGGACTCATACACTCTTGCAGGGATACCATTCGGAGGTTTATTCTGACTACTCGTATTGACTGATTTTCTTTGATGGTCTAGCTGGAGAGATCTCAGGGTTGCTAATCTCTTAGTTGCTGAAACTTCGGATCTTTATCCGTGTGGTAATTTTTTCCCTTTCTCGTACTTTATCGCTTTCTTAGCTGGAAGACCTCGATAGGAGGCAATGTTTGAGCCCCTTGGTGGCATTTTACTTTGAGATACATGTTTTGTGTTTTGTATTCGTATCCCCACAGGTAGCGCGGTTCCTTCGTCAAGGACTGCCTGTTTGCCCTCGAGCATCCCAAACCCTAAAAACCATAATACACGTTTACTCCTTCTACTACAGGCGAGTAAGTCTCCAAAGGTCGAGCATCTGGTAGATTGCGTAGTGACGCTGTTCGTCCAAAACCCAATCCATAACCCCGTAGTTAGCTGAACTACGGCTTGCTCTGATTCTCATTCCAGATGAGATACGTAGGCATAAGACGCGATGTCTTAGCGAGCACACTAACCCCCAACCCATAGGTCAGCCGAGCTACGAAGACTCTGATTCTCATATTCAAATGAGATACGTATGCAGTGGATGCGACATCCGCGCGAGTCATTTCTCTTAACCTTTTAGTAAATAAACACATTAGGTAAACCCACACCCTTTAGACGAAAACCACAAAAGTGGATCCCGTAGAGTACTACGGATGCGTAGGGGTGCTAATACCTTCCCTTCGCATAACCGACTCCCGAACCCAAGATTTGGTTGCGAGACCCCGTCTTGTCCTTTCCTTTTTTCAGGTTTACTTCGAGCGTTTCCTTTCCCTCCTTTGGGATGAATAACGCACGGTGGCGACTCTTCTGTCTTTTTTTCTTTCGCCGGTTGTTTTCTCGCACACTGTATTTTTCAGGTTGCGACAGCTGGCGACTCCACTGGGGACCCTAAGAAGTTGACCTCTTGCTGGTCCATCTTCCCTAAGCGAGTCCCTCCTAGCTTGTGTGATTTTCTTGTTTAGTGGGTGTTCATGCTTTTGTATATTTTATTTACTTACTTGCTTGCATTCATCTGCTGTATCTGTTGGAGCTGTTGTTTGTTTGTTGGGATGGGATGTTCTACGAGAGATAAGCCCATTACCCAGGCTTGAGTGTACACACAGGTTTTAGAATGGATGATCATGAGGCTTGCGTGGCATGTTGCTACGTTAAGTCGTTCGTGAAGAACCACACCCAGACGAGGTTTCTCTTGGATATATTATGTCCTACGGATGTTCCGTAACGACATGATGTTCCTTTAGAAATTGTCGACTCTGGTGACCATTTCCCGAGAACTCAGTCGAGGCCTCTCCTCCGAGACGTGATTATGTTAGCTCTGGTGGGCGCATTCTCGCCGATCAACCCGAGGACCCCGAGACTGGGAACTTGCTTTAGGATGTCCTGTTGAGGGGAGTCAGTGGAGGTCTTTTATCCCGTAATAATACCAAACCTTCAGTGGTAAACGTATTATTCGCGACTGAAGGACTGAAGTTGACGAACTTCTGTTCTTAGAACCTACCAGTGAGGGGCGGGCTAAATTCAGGAAACCTTAACCTCCAACCAACCCGGTTTTCTGGAGCAGAGCTTTGATCTTGTATTATATTCCTCAGTGGTTCTCTCTTCAGACAGTGTAACCCGACAGATGTTCAAGCAGATACAACAATCCTGATTGACATGCCACTGCATTGCATTCACATCATCACATCATTTGCATTCATATCATTTAACACATGTTTATCTATTCCCAGGGGTTCATATCTTCTTCTTGATTCTAGTCGGGGTTTTCTTCTTACACTGTTTATCAAATGTGAGACTGGAATCAAGGGGGTAGAATGCCTTTTGGAATTGATAAACATGTCATTGCATTTGCATAGTCATCCGCATGTCTTGCATAACAGGTACCGCCACAGTGTTCTCAGTTGTTTGGTGTCCCACTAGCAGGATAGCTGACTCAGGCATTCACCGATACGGTACCCGAAGGAACCACCAGAGAGCAATGGAAGATGTACAAGTAGAGTTGGCTGAGATGAGGATCCGCATGAATCAATTCATGGATTTGGTTCAAGGGGTGGCTCAAGGACAGCAGGAGCTTAGATTGTTGGTACAGAGGGATCCCCCTATTACTCAACCGGAGACGTTGGCTGATCCTCCAGCTGGAGAGGCTAATGGTCCCAAAGGACCAGGGCCTATCCCGATCCTACATGTCAACCTAGATCAACAACCCATTCAGGATGGTCAGGATGATCAGTTCCCTTTGCTTCAGGAAGACTTTGGCATGGACCCCATGTTTAAAAGATTGGAAGAGAGGTTGAAAGCAGTGGAAGGACGGAATCTTCTGGGAGTAGATGTTGTTGACTTGGGGCTGGTCCCAGGTGTGAGAGTGCCACCGAAATTCAAGGTCCCGATATTTGACAAATACAATGGCAGCTCTTGCCCCAAAACTCACGTGCAAGCCTATTTCCGTAAAATGGTTGCATACTCTGACGACGAGAAGCTACTTATGTACTTCTTCCAGGACAGCCTAGCTGGGGCATCCTTGGAATGGTATATGAGGCTGGACAGAGCCCACATCCGTTGCTGAAGGGATTTGGCAGAGGCTTTCGTGAAGCAGTATCAGTATAATGCAGACATGGCTCCGGACAGAACTCAACTTCAGAATATGTCTCTTAAAAGCAATAAGTGCTTCAGGGAATACGCTCAACGCTGGAGGGATACAGCTTCCCGTGTTCAACCTCCTATGTTGGAAAAGGAAATGGCCAACATGTTCATGAATACTCTCCCCGGACCTTACTTGGAGCGTCTGGTAGGTTGCAATGCTTCCAACTTTGCTGATGTGGTCTCTACTGGAGAAAGGGTGGAGAATTACCTAAAGACCTATAAGAGCCAGAGTGGAGGTGGATCCTCATCAGGGGTGAAGAAGTCGTTCATTCAGGGACAGAAGAGGAGAGAAGGGGATGCAAATGCCATATCTTCTTATCAGAACAGGGATAACCGGAGGAATAACTTTCAGAATTATCATCAGCAACCGTATGTTGCGGCTGTGACCATTCCAGCTGCAGCACCACTACAACAACAACAATCACAACGTCAACCAGCTCAGTATCAACAGCAGCAACAACCGGGTAACAGGCCCGCTTATCAACAGAGGCAAAGGATGATGGACCGGCGTTTCGACACCCTTCCAATGTCGTACGCTCAGATGCTTTCTAGTCTTCAACAACTACAACTTGTGCAACTGCGCACTCTGGCTCCTCCTGTTGGTAGACTTCCGGTGGGTTACGACGCCAACGCTAGATGTAGCTTCCACTCTGGGGCACCTGGCCATAATATTGAGAACTGCAAAGCTTTTAAGCACGTAGTTCAGGACCTCATAGATTCAAAGGCCATCGACCTTGCACCGGCTCCGAATGTCGTCAACAATCCCATGCCCCAGCATGGTGGTGCGAACGTTAACATGATAGAGGGAAAAGCCAAGTCCATTAAGGATGTGTTGAAGTTGAAGACTCCATTGTTGGATATCAAAGGATGCTTGCTAAAGGCCGATGTTTTCCCCGGTTGTGGGAAGGGTTGTTTGGATTGTGCCACTCAGAGTAGAGGTTGTTTGAAGCTACAGCAGGGTATCCAGGCCTTGCTCGACAAAGGTATCCTCCAGGTTGAAGATTTGTCTGTCCAAGAGTCTGTGGAAGAGGTTAAAGCGGGTGCCTCTATCTCATCCTTTAAGCAGGCACGGGCTGTGGTGGATTCAGGTGTTGCTCCCGGTTGGGGGCGTCTGTTGGAATTACCAATGAAAGAAGATAAGTCCGGGATTGGGTATCAGCCAGCTCTGACTTCTACAACACTTCAGGGGCCGATCACTTTCTCCAGTGCTGGCGTCATTCAGTATGGTCAAGTCTCTGCAGTCAATAAAGAAGATGGGGATAGTGATTGTGACATTGACAACTGGGTGCGTCCGAAGATCCCGGGTGAAGTCATCAACCATTGGTCTTCTGAGGAGATTGTCCAAGTCACTCTTCTTGAAGAGTAATTTTCTTTGTTAATTCATGCATATCCAAGTCTTACGTTCCGCCCAGGGCGTAATGACTCATTGTAGGGCCCATCTATGTGACAATTGCATTTTTATCATAAATAAAGGACGTCTTTTTGTATTCAAATATTTCGTTCCCTGTCTTTCTATTTTTGCAGTTTTCAAAAATAAAAAAAATGGCAATGTTTTGTTTAGTTTTCACTTCTTGTTCACACTCATAAGCACATACCATCACTCATGCAGATGCACATCACCGGATCCTATTGATAACGGTTCTGCTATGGTTCGCTTCGACTTTGAAAATCCAATCTTTCAAGCTGAAGAAGAGGATGATGAAGACTGTGAACTCCCTGAAGAGCTTACCAGGTTATTAAAACAAGAGGAAAGGGTTATTCAACCGCATCAAGAGTCTGTTGAAGTGATTAATCTCGGCACCGAGGACGCCAAGAGAGAAATCAAGATAGGGGCTGTTTTGAGAAATGATGTGAAGAAAGGGCTGATTAAATTGCTGCAAGAATACGTTGACATCTTCGCCTGGTCTTATCAGGACATGCCTGGGCTGGACACAGACATCGTGGTACACCGCTTGCCCCTCAAAGAAGGTTGTCCTCCGGTCAAGCAGAAGCTCAGAAGAACAAGACCAGAGATGGCTGTCAAGATAAAGGAAGAAGTGCAAAAACAGTTGGATGCAGGGTTTCTAGCAGTCACCAATTATCCGCCATGGGTTGCGAACATCGTCCCAGTACCTAAGAAGGACGGAAAGGTACGGATGTGTGTCGACTATCGGGATCTGAACAGAGCTAGCCCTAAAGATGATTTCCCATTACCTCACATCGACGTTTTGGTGGATAATACAGCTCAGTTCTCGGTATTCTCCTTCATGGATGGTTTTTCTGGCTATAACCAAATCAAGATGGCACCAGAAGACATGGAAAAGACAACTTTCATAACCCCATGGGGCACCTTCTGCTACAAGGTGATGCCGTTTGGTCTGAAAAATGCCGGAGCAACATATCAACGAGCTATGGTAACTCTGTTCCATGATAAGATTCATCATGAAATCGAGGTTTATGTGGATGATATGATTGCCAAATCTCAGACAGAAGAAGAACATTTGGTGAATTTGAAGAAACTGTTTGAGCGTTTGAGGAAATTCAAACTGAGACTTAATCCGAACAAGTGTACTTTCGGGGTGAGATCTGGAAAATTGTTGGGTTTTATTGTTAGTGAAAAAGGGATTGAGGTGGATCCAGCCAAAGTAAAAGCGATACAAGAAATGCCTGAGCCAAGAACAGAGAAGCAAGTCCGTAGTTTCTTAGGGAGGTTGAACTACATCGCAAGGTTCATCTCTCACCTAACAACCACGTGTGAGCCAATTTTCAAATTGCTGAGGAAAGATCAGGTTATCAGGTGGAATGAAGATTGTCAAAAGGGCTTTCGAGAAGATAAAAGAGTATCTACAAAAACCTCCAATCCTTATACCTCCAGTTCCTGGGAGACCTCTGATAATGTACCTATCAGTGACTGAGAACTCGATGGGGTGTGTATTGGACAGCATGACGAGTCTGGTCGAAAAGAGCATGCCATATACTACCTTAGCAAAAAGTTTACCGACTGTGAAATCAAATATTCGCAGCTTGAGAAAACTTGTTGTGCTTTGGCCTGGGCTGCTCGCCGACTGAGGCAGTATATGTTGAACCATACTACCTTGTTGATTTCTAAGATGGATCCAGTGAAATACATATTCGAGAAGCCAGCTCTCACCGGAAGGGTCGCTCGTTGGCAAATGATTTTAACAGAGTATGATATTCAGTACACGTCACAGAAGGCCATCAAAGGGAGTATTCTGTCAGACTACCTTGCCGAGCAACCGATTGATGATTATGAGCCAATGAAGTTTGAATTCCCTGATGAAGACATCATGTTCCTCAAGATGAAAGACTGTGAAGAGCCAGTTGTTGAGGAGGGACCTGATCCAAACGAAAAGTGGACTTTGTTGTTTGATGGGGCTGTCAATGCTAGAGGAAGTGGAATCGGCGCTGTCATTACTACTCCGAAGGGTGCCCACATGCCTTTCACCGCTCGTTTGACTTTTGAGTGCACAAATAATGAAGCTGAGTACGAGGCCTGTATCTTGGGTATTGAGCAAGCCATTGATCTGAGAATCAAGACTCTGGACATCTTCGGAGATTCAGCTCTGGTGATTAATCAAGTGAATGGTGATTGGAATACTCTCCAGCCCACTCTGGTCCCCTACAGAGACTACACGAGAAGACTGTTGACTTTCTTCACAACAGTAAAATTGTATCATATACCTCGTGATGAGAACCAGATGGCAGACGCACTTGCTACTCTATCCTCCATGATCAAGGTAATTCGTTGGAACCATGCTCCCAGGATCGATGTGATGCGCCTTGACAGGGCCGCATATGTGTTTGCTGCTGAACTGGTAGTCGATGACAAGCCCTGGTATCACGATATCAAGTGCTTTCTGAAGAATCAAGAGTACCCTGCAGGGGCATCCAACAATGACAGAAAGACTTTGAGAAGATTGGCAGGCAGTTTCTTCTTGAACAAAGACGATGTGCTGTATAAGAGGAACTTCGACATGGTTTTGCTCAGATGCATGGACAGACACGAGGTGGACATGCTAATGCAGGAAGTTCATGAAGGTTCCTTCGGTACTCATGCCGGTGGACATGCAATGGCTAAGAAATTGTTGAGAGCGGGTTATTATTGGATGACCATGGAGTCAGATTGCTTCAAATATGCTCGGAAGTGTCATAAATGCCAGATTTATGCTGATAAGGTGCATGTACCGCCGAATCCTCTGAATGTGATGTCTTCGCCGTGGCCGTTTGCCATGTGGGGCATTGACATGATTGGGAAGATTGAGCCGACTGCTTCCAATGGGCATCGCTTCATCCTTGTTGCCATCAACTATTTCACCAAGTGGGTCGAGGCAGCGCCGTTCGCGAATGTCACCCGACATGTGGTTGCCCGTTTCATCAAGAAAGAAATCATTTGTCGCTACGGGATTCCCGAAAGAATCATTACTGATAATGGTTCTAATCTTAACAACAAAATGATGAAGGAGTTGTGTCAGAACTTCAACATTCAGCATCACAATTCTTCCCCTTACCGCCCTAAGATGAATGGTGTTGTTGAAGCGGCAAATAAGAACATAAAGAAGATTGTGCAGAAGATGGTCGTCACGTACAGAGATTGGCATGAGATGCTACCCTTCGCCTTGCATGGGTACCGTACTTCAGTACGTACATCGACCGGGGCAACCCCTTACTCCCTGGTGTATGGTATGGAAGCAGTCCTACCTGTTGAAGTGGAGATTCCTTCCCTAAGAGTCTTGTTGGATGTCAAGCTAGACGAAGCTGAATGGATTCGGACAAGGTTCAATGAGTTGAGTCTTATCGAAGAGAAGCGAATGGCAGCCATTTGTCATGGGCAGTTGTATCAGAGTCGGATGAAGAGAGCCTTTGATCAGAAAGTGCGTCCTCGTTGTTTCCAAGTCGGAGATTTAGTGTTGAAAAGGATCCTTCCTCCTCAGACAGATCACAGGGGCAAGTGGACTCCTAACTATGATGGACCGTATATTGTCACCAAGGTTTTTGATGGTGGGGCCTTAATGCTTGCAACTATGGATGGTGAAAACTTCACTTCCCCTGTGAACTCAGACGCAGTTAAAAAATACTTCGCATAAAATAGACCCGCTGGACAGTAAAAAGAATAGTCCATGCAAAAATGGGCATCCCGACGAACCAAGAAAATGAAAAGGTTCGGGCAAAAATTAGGGACAAAAATAAAAAAATAAAAAATTGTACACCCGGTAAGTTGAAAACCTGAAAAGGCAACTTAGGCAAAAATGGGTATCCCGGTGGATTGAAAACCCGAAAAGGGCGATCCAGGCAAAAGTTAGGGATTAAGCGAATGACTGCGTTCTGAGTAGTTCTGAATCTCATCTCGTGTCAATGACTGGAAAGTTTTGAAGGATAGGAAACAGTCCAATCACCTTTTCAGAAGGCTGATCATCTGGAGGATCTTGAAGACGGGCAAGTCATAGCAGAATTGGAACCCAATAGAAATCCATTTCACATTGCCATTAGATTAATTTTTGTTTTTATCTATTGTGCGATTACCTCTTTCCAGGGATTGCTTCCTAATGTAAATGCCTATTCAGAGGCCATTCAATCAATAAAATCATGTTATTCAGTATATCTCTGTTTTCATTTTCATTTTACTGTTTTGTTTGCAAAAATGACGTCCGAATTTTTGATAAACATTGCATCATGACACATAAGGGCTTTACAGGTATATGCTTAATAAATATTTAAAATTGCTGTAAATTTTAAAGTGCTTTGGATCGTCTATTCAGAACAGATACCCTCGGGGCATTCCTTAAAAATCCCTACGGACGATCGTGAATATCTTCCCCAGTGAAGTCACCAACAGACGAATTCGGTGTCTTATCCCTGCAGAGCTGATCAGAGCGTTGGATTCCTCAATCCTCAGCAGGTTCTCACCACTGTACTTCCCCAAGCGGTTGTTTCAGGACATACACTCCCCAGTAGAGTTGATAGTACCAGACTACATATCCCCAACGGGGTTGACAGTGCCAGACTTTATCTTCCCAGCAGAAGTGGCTGCTCCTTAGAGTTCGATGCCAGATCGATAATCCCAATGCCAGATCCATGGTTTCTTTTCTTGAAGCAGAACCTCGGTACCGTATCAGTGTTTTCTCCCCCTGCTGAGTCATCTCTTGCAAATCGTGGTTGCCAGAACCATTGTAGCTTTCCTCAGCAGCAGGCTTCCAATGCCATTCTTTCCCCGATCAGAGTCTCGGTATGGCCAGAACACCGCATGGCTAGTCATCTCCCCACAGAGTTCTTTGCGCTGTGCATCTCCAACAGCCTTGCCAGGGTCCAGAGGATGGTAATCATTTCCCCATTAGATCCCCTTGCCTCAGCTTGGCATTCTACCCAGCATTTCGCATCCCTGCATGTAGAATCATATTGCATTGCATCCTCCCAAATCGCGTAGCATTTCCATTTTCATGGAGCATTACGCCATTGAAAAATTCAAACATACACATTGTAAGCATAAAACATTCTCGGTATCCCAAGTGATAAGCTAGAAGTTGTTTCCAGTACTCAGACTGAAGATTGTTCATGACTCACCTTGGTTATCCCCAGCAAGTGTCATTGGCCCATGCGCCGCCTCTATCATCATTCTCTATCTCTGCCGATACTGACAGGCATGAAGTGTTCCGGTATCCAGACCGAAGTGGTATTCAGGCCAGTGTTCCGGTATCCAGACCGAAGTGGCATTCAGGCCAATTTTCCGATATTCAGATCGAAGTGGCATTCAGGCCAGTGTTCCGGTATCCAGACCGAAGTGGCATTCAGGCCAGGTTTCCGATATTCAGATCGAAGTGGCATTCAGGCCAGTTTTCCGATATTCAGATCGAAGTGGCATTCAGGTCAGTGTTCTGGTATCCAGACCGAAGTGGCGTTCAGGCCAGTTTTCCGATGTTCAGATCGAAGAAGTTTCCGACGTTCAGGTTGACGCAACTTGTGGCATTCAGGCCAGCCTCTCGGTGTTCAGACCGATAGTAATAATCTCATATCTCCCGATGTTCAGATCAAAGTCATTTCCAGTATTCAGACTGATGAGCGGCATTCAGGCCATGGTTATTTCTGTGTTACCATTTATTTTGGTATCCAGGTTAGCATTCTTTTTCGGTATTCGGACTGACTCTCACCGTACCAGACGGATTCTTCTTTCAAGGAATTGTTACTTCACTTCACTCCAGTGCAAATTTTTGAGCTTTTATTGTGTTCAATCCCTCGATACCTCGAAAGTACGAAAGCCGCTGCTATCTTCTTTCCAGGTCTCCAGTTGATTGAATAGGGGCAGCTGTAACACCCCAAAATTTGCCCTCCTCACTCATGCATTCATTTTTTAGGTCATTTAGCATTTCATACCACATTGCATCATGTCAATCGGGATTAGCTCCAAGAAGCTCGGACATCATCCAGGACCCTTTGTGAGTTTTATTCAAATGGTCAGTCAACACAAGGAAAAGACTTGAGGTACTACCAACAGGGCCAGATGAGGCCTATTCACCGTGCAAATCGCCAAGCTGGAAGAAGCGAGAATTTGCTGCTGAGCTGTCATGCTCGCTAGGCGAGCAGATGCTTCGCCTAGCGAAGAGTACTGTCATGCTCGCTAGGCGAGCAAATCCTTCGCTAGGCGAAGGACGCGCATTTCAGAAATATCAGAAAGTTTTGGGCCTGAGCTGTCCTCATTCAAAGCCCACAAGCTGCGAAATTTGGTCTATAAATACCAGAGTAGCTGAACACTGGCTGGACAGAAAAGACCAGAGACTGGGGAAGGAGACCTAGGAACTACTCTGCAGAAACCTTCAGGCAGCTCTGAGAAGTTCACTCCGCCTCACACGAACCCTAGTGCTACTTTGCAGATCCGGCCGCACCATTCAATCCTAATCAGTCTCTCTCATCAGGTATGCCTTTGTTCCTACTACTTTACGCCTCGAATTTGAATATTGTGAATATATGAGGTAACATCTGGTTTTGCCCACGGGTTTATATTTGTGTATGAATATGTATAACAATATCTTGAATGTTTTAATCATTTTCGTTTATGAGTTGGATACCACAGGGTTTCGGATCATAGAAATCGAACTGTTATCAAGGAGGAATCCAAAACCCGCAGGCCTTCGCTAGCCGCTTCGCTAGGCGAGCCTGTAGCGAAGCTTCGCTAAGCCTTCGCTAGGCGAAGCAGTCGCGAACGTGACAGTATCTGCTTTTTGTTCTGTTTTGTTCTAACCTGTTTTTTGGTGTTGTCGTGCCATTGTTTTCCCGGGATCTCACCTTGTTTGTCTAACCTTTTTGTCGAGTTTTTGTGAGGACTCATACACTCTTGCAGGGATACCATTCGGAGGTTTATTCTGACTACTCGTATTGACTGATTTTCTTTGATGGTCTAGCTGGAGAGATCTCAGGGTTGCTAATCTCTTAGTTGCTGAAACTTCGGATCTTTATCCGTGTGGTAATTTTTTCCCTTTCTCGTACTTTATCGCTTTCTTAGCTGGAAGACCTCGATAGGAGGCAATGTTTGAGCCCCTTGGTGGCATTTTACTTTGAGATACATGTTTGTGTTTTTGTATTCGTATCCCCACAGGTAGCGCGGTTCCTTCGTCAAGGACTGCCTGTTTGCCCTCGAGCATCCCAAACCCTAAAAACCATAATACACGTTTACTCCTTCTACTACAGGCGAGTAAGTCTCCAAAGGTCGAGCATCCGGTAGATTGCGTAGTGACGCTGTTCGTCCAAAACCCAATCCATAACCCCGTAGTTAGCCGAACTACAGCTTGCTCTGATTCTCATTCCAGATGAGATACGTAGGCATAAGACGCGATGTCTTAGCGAGCACACTAACCCCCAACCCATAGGTTAGCCGAGCTACGAAGACTCTGATTCTCATATTCAGATGAGATACATATGCAGTGGATGCGACATCTGTGCGAGTCATTTCTCTTAACCTTTTAGTAAATAAACACATTAGGTAAACCCACACCC
The DNA here is from genome assembly GCF_024323335.1 of Lathyrus oleraceus. Lineage (NCBI taxonomy): Eukaryota > Viridiplantae > Streptophyta > Magnoliopsida > Fabales > Fabaceae > Lathyrus > Lathyrus oleraceus. The sequence continues at coordinate 126,265,869 of NC_066582.1, forward strand.
TTTAGACGAAAACCACAAAAGTGGATCCCGTAGAGTACTACGGATGCGTAGGGGTGCTAATACCTTCCCTTCGCATAACCGTATCTCGAACCCAAGATTTGGTTGCGAGACCCCGTCTTGTCCTTTCCTTTTTTCAGGTTTACTTCGAGCGTTTCCTTTCCCTCCTTTGGGATGAATAACGCACGGTGGCGACTCTTCTGTCTTTTTTTCTTTCGCCGGTTGTTTTCTCGCACACTGTATTTTTCAGGTTGCGACACATAGGACCAAGCAAAGATTTCCACATAATCACGTAACATTTGAATTAATCTGCTCTTGACACCATCTTCTAATTCAGCTCCTATCTTGACCTCTTTCCTGTTTTCTTCAGTTCCTAGATTCACAACTTCGATTGGCTCTTCATGTGGCTGTATAGCTTTCTCTTCTTGTTGTAATAACCTAGCAAGCTCTACAGGTACTTCACAATCTTCATCCTTTCCATCTTCTGCTTGATAGATCGGATTCTCGAAATTATAATTGGCAATAGTAGAACTGTTATCAACAGGATCCAGAGTGGATGAGGATCTGCATTTTAGTGATGTGGGTGTGTGTAAGAACACATAGCTGATGAAAATAAAATCAAAGAAAAACAAAGAGCCCAATATTTACGAAAACGAAACGTCCATTGATTTTTATTGAATGAAGTATGCAAATGAAATGACATCCCGAAACAAGCATACCATTGTGCCCCGGGTAAGGCACAAGGCTTAAAAGTTTAATTGTTCAAACTTAAAAATAGCAACACAGTAATAGTATTTACTCCTGACTAAAGGAGATAGGAATAACGTCTTCAGTCTTCCAATTGTTGAGCCCATCACCCACAGTAGGAAAAATCCAGTTATCCAGATTGTAGTCTTCATTATAGTCACCCACAGCATTGATTTGATCTTTCATGTTCCCTGGATTGGTGATACGAACAGCACGAGCACGACGAACAGCCTTCTGGGACTCTGCAGTGAAACCCAAACCAAACTTGTCAGACTTGTAAGGAATGTCGGGAAGCTGACCCCAAATAGTGCAACCACCTTCTTCAACCACAGCTCTAGCATCTTTGAGGGAAGCCATTGTAGGAGGTACTCTGGTAACCACAGGAACTCTTTTAACCATAGGAGGAGCTTCAGTAGAGGGAACGACCCAAGGAACTACTTCAAATGTCTGGCAAGGAGTCTCAACATATTCACCTTCCACTTCAACATACTTAAATGTATTCACATGACTGACCATATATTCTTCCTCTCCATAAACAGTTACGATCTTTCCCTTCACTGGATATCTCAACTTCTGATGTAGAGTGGAGGTCACAGCACCTGCCCCGTGGATCCAGGGGCGCCCAAGCAAACAAGAGTACGCAGGACGAATATCCATTACATAGAAGGTAGAATCGAAGACTTGAGAGCCTACTTTGATCGGGAGATCTATTTCTCCGTGCACCACTCTTCTTGAGCCATCAAAGGCTCTCACCACTATATTACTTGGTCTTAACACAACATCTTCAGGACTGAGCTTGTTCATAACCTCTTTGGGAAGTACATTCAATGAAGAGCCATTGTCTATCAACACATGAGACAAGGTAGTGCCCCTACATTCAATGGAGATATGTAAAGCTCTGTTATGGTTTCTTTTGGCAGGAGTCAAGTCAGCATCAGAAAAACCTAACCCATTATCATAAGTCAGATGTGCAACACAATTTTCAAATTGATCCACAGAAATTTCATTTGGTACATGAGCAGTCCTTAAGAATTTGATCAAGGCTTTAGCATGAGCCTCAGAACACAGCAACAAAGACAACATGGAAATTTTGGAGGGAGTATGCCCCAACTGGTCAACAATATCATAATCACTCTTACGAATGATCTTCAGCACTTCTTCCATCTGTTTAGAGAGATTTTCAGCAGTCGGTGCTTCAGCTTGCACAGGTTCAACCACAGGACCTTTGCCTCGAGCATCAGTACTTGGCTCAGAAGTGGAGGTAGTAGTTGGAAGAACTGTATTTTTTGAGGTAGCTGGAGGAGAGAAAATTCTTCCACTTCTGGTGATCTTACTAGATCCAGCAATATTATCAACATCAAGGTTATCATCAGTAACAGGTGTATCAGTCAAAGGTTCCTGCTTAACACCATGGATATAAACATCAGAACCGTAATTCCAGGGTATAGCTTTATCAGAAGTATAAGGAATAGGGCCAGGAGTGGTAATAATCATGGGAGGCACTCTAACTTCAGCAACAGTCTTCACCAGGCCTTCAGCAGTAATTTTGGTAGGACCCTTGGAAGTGATCTTGACAGGGCCTTTGGAGGTAATCTTCACTGGCACTTTATCAACCATATCCACATCTTCAAACTTCTTACCTCGAGTTAGGTGTTCACACATACTTTCCACAGAAGAGTTCTCTCAAACAATATAGTGTAATTGTCCATGAGGCGTTGAATACCATCTTTCAACTTCCAGCAGCTATCAGGTTTGTAGGCACAATAAAAACAGTCTTCGTTGCAACCTGGAAAGAATCCAGCCTGCACCAGCTTCTTCTTGATAATAGATAAGGGAGTAGTCACATCTGCTACTGAGGAAACATATGAAACTTCATCGACAGCATTAATAGTCTTCTCATGATTGGGCATGGGAGCAGTAATCACATTTGGAGTCCCAGGAGGGTCAAATTCAATCTCCCCAGCTTCAATCATATCTTGAATCTTATTTTTCAGCACCCAGCAATTGTTGGTGTCATGTCCCGGACAATTAGAATGATAGGCACATCGTGCATTAGGATTGTACCGAGGAGAGGAAGTATTAGGATTCTGAGGAGGGTCCTTCAAAGTAATGAGTTCCCCTTTCAACATGTGTTGCAAGGCTTGGGCCAGTGACATGTTGATCTTGGTGAATTGTCTTCTAGGCTTCTGTTGATTACTCTGTGGTAGCTCTGGTGTTGCAGGAGTAGGATTAGAAATGTGAACTGCTCCTACGGATTGGTGACTTCTGTTACGGCCAGGTTGACCATACACAGCATTAGACTCCTTCTTTCCACTAGGGGGCTTCTTTGCAGTGCTTGATGAAGAGGCACCCACCTGTATCTTACCACTTCTTATGCCACTTTCCACACGCTCTCCAATCATTATCAGCTCAGTGAAACCAGATGATGAGCTTCCAATGAGGTGACTATAGAAAGAACTATTCAGCGTACTCATAAACATATCCACTAGCTCCCTGTCAGTCAGAGGAGGTTGAACTCTGCCAGCCAGGTCTCTCCATTTCTGGGCATACTCCTTGAAATTCTCCTTAGCACCCATTGACATGCTTTGTAGCTGCATGCGAGTAGGTGCTAAATCAGCATTGTATTGGTATTGCCTGTAGAAGGCCTCAGCAAGATCATTCCAATCACGGATATTGACACTCTCCAATTGATAGTACCATTCCAATTGAGCTCCAGACAAGCTCTCTTGGAAGAAATGAATCCATAACTTCTTATCAGCAGTATGTGGTTGAATCCTCCGGACATAGGATCTTAAATGCAGCTTGGGACATGAGACACCATCATACACCACAAAAGCAGGAACCTTGAAACCAATAGGTATAACCACTCCAGATATTAAACTCAGATCTTCAAAATCCAGCCCAGAAGATTTTTGTAACTCCATAGCATTCATTCTATCCACCAGCATCTTGTACTTATCTTCATTAGGATCATGATAATAATTTGCTTCAGAATCAGAATCTCCCACAGTATCATGGAGACTACCTCCCTCTTTCTCAGAATTTTCAGACTCATAATCATCAACCTGTTCCTTTGTCTTGATAGGGCCTCCGAATCTTCTTCCCAGATTGATAAGGCCTCCTGATCTTCTAGTCTTCTTCTTCTTCTTAGCCAGCAATGTCTTCAACTCATCTTGCCCCTTGGACAAGTTCAGAATCAACTCTTGGAATTGTGCATTCTGAGCCTGGAGATCTTTGACAGTCTGTTCAAGAGCCATTTCTGCTGAGGTAAACAGCGAGAAGATAAGATACCTGTTCATAAGAAACCTGTGATGCAATAATATGGTATGTAGATGCTTATGCAATGTTTTCAAGGACCGTAGGATTTAAATTTGTTTAAACCACCAAAAAGTAAACTTTTATTAGTAATAAACTTGTTTGCCCCTTGGGCTTACAATAAAAATGAAATGAATACAAAAAATAGGGTTTTAAGTCTCCCATGGACGTTTCCTCTTTGTGCTGAGGTATGAGTTGAGATTCCGCTCCTCGTGAAGTTGTTTTGTTAGCTCCAGGATTCTTTCCTGACTTGCCTTGTAATGAGTCTCAAAAGTATCTCTTTGCTCCTTCAACTGGATCCAGGACCTCTGTAACTCTTCCATGTCAGTGGGCACGTCTGGATGAAGAATGATGTAAGAAGTATCTCCTTCAGCAACAGGCTCCATGGTAACTGGCAGGATAGCAGGATATGGCATCATAAGAGTCTGAGCACGAGATCGTACCCATCTGAGATATGGTTCCATAGGAATAGTGTACTTGGGTTCCAGAGTCTTGCTGTCAACCTTGTTCACTTTACCCCATGCTCGTATGAACCTTTGACGGTAACCTTGAAGATCGTTGTCGTAGTCGAACATAATACCCTGAATAAGCATGTCATGAGGACCATCAGTCCAAGCGTAACCAAACTGACGTAGAGCTAAAGAAGGGTTGTAGGTAATGCCCCCTCTTATGCCAAGGAGTGGCACATTAGGGAACTCCCCACAACGGTCAATGATGGTAACATTCTCCATAGATCTAGAGCACCAATGAATATCTGAATGAGAAAGTGACATAATCCTCTTGGACCACCTGAACCCTTGTTCATTCTTCATCACTGATCGAGGAAGGTGAGAAATAAACCACCTAGATAATAGAGGTATGCAACACATCAGAGTTCCTCGTGCCTTCGTAGTACGGGTATGAAGAGAGTGTAAGATGTCTCCAAGTAATGTAGGCACTGGATTGCGAGTCAGAAATATGTTGATGGCGTGTACGTCTATGAACTGGTCTGGATTGGGGAACAGTACTAAGCCATAAATCAATAGGGCTAAGATCTCCTCAAAAGCATCATAGCTTACAGCCTTCAGGAATACTTGAGATTTCTTTAAATGTAAGGCTGCAGCAATGACTTCAGGTTTAGGCTCTTTTTCCAAGCCTGTAAAGGGTTTGTGATCAAGAATAGGTATACCCAGAAGCTTGGAGAACTCTTCCATTGTAGGAACCAACTGATAGTCGGGAAATGTGAAGCAATGATGTTTAGGGTCAAAGAACTGAAACAGGACACTCATCATGTCTTCATTGAACCCTGAAGTGACTAGATCCAGTAGGTGACCATGCCTCTTGATGAACTGGGAGTTTTCAGAAACTTGAGAGACCAATTCCTTAAGCTTAGGAGGTATTCCTACAAAGTTGATCCGGATAGTATTCCTACGAGCAGAAGCCATGACCTGCAACAAAGAACAAAGATAAATCCTTTGGTCCTTGAAATGGTTAGTGAAAATGCTATACTTATGATGCATGATGATGCTATGATGTTATGCTCAATCACAAACATGTGGCACACACAAACAAGTCACACAATAGCCCTAGGTTTGAAGGCTTGCATGAGGTTTAAAGGTAAGTACCCTCCCCTGAAGTTTAGTTGATTCATCCTGTCCTACAAAAGTAACCAGGTTCTAAGGGATCTCAAAATCATTGATCCTTCACAAGGGTGGTTGTTCAGTAGGCAACTTACTTGCCAACCAAAACCCTCCAAGTTTAGGATCTCAATGAGTGTAGTATCGAGTATCAACCAACTTCAGTCTTCACCAAAGCCGGTTATCTCACTACTTTCTAAAGGCCAAGATGGGATGACTAGGGTTCTAAAAGTCAGTTAGTGTATTGACAACATATGGCAGCCTCATATTATCCTCAACTTGCTTAAGGAACATAAGCACCAACCAAGAAGTCACACTAACTATGGCCACCAGATCAACCATATCGATATACGTCGTACAGTTTCCTTGGTCTATTGCCATTTACCTAAGGTACACTAGATCCGGGTTAGGGTCTTTCACACATAAGAGCACCCAACAGATAAGTATAAAGCAAACAAGGCAAACAATTTTAAAGTGATCTAATTCCTAAGGGTATCCCTCTTTTATTAAATCCCCAGCAGAGTCGTCAGTTCTGTAACACGGTGGGAGAACTGACTTTAGTTAAATGTTGCGGATAGCAAGAGTCGCCACCGACTTTTATTTTATCCAAAAGGAAAGGACATAAAAGAACAGGAAAGACCTTAAAAAGATTTTGAGTTCGGGGGGTAGGTTATACAAAGGGAAGGTATTAGCACCCTTTATATCCATGGTTATCCATGGGCTCTTAGTTACTTAGCTCACTTTGTTTGTTTGCAAGAGTGTAGTGTGTGATTAGAAAAATTTCTTTAAGTATTTTGTAATGACCCTCGTATGGGTGTATACAAAGCCTAGTTTAGAAATTGTGAGGTGTAAAAGTAATTTTGAAAAGTGTGAGCAAGTAACTATGAGATACCTACCCTAGATTAAGTCTTTCGTGTTCTCGTATATTCTTTCAATGGTAAGACTGTCCCTATTATTAAGGAATAGGTAGTCATTACCTTGGATGTGTTTAAGGGACGGGCGTAGGGTCATCGTATGGTCAATGAAGGCAACATAAGGGGTGTCTTTAGCAACTCGTAGGGACTATCATCATATTTACCGAAGGGACAAGATCATTATATCGTAGGCAACCTCGTAGGGACTTGATCTTTTAAGTTTATAGGGACTTGATGATTTTTCTGTTTGAAGGGACTTTGCTTAAGACACCCCTATTTTCGAGGGACTTGACCATTTAAAGAAGGCAACCAAGAGGAATATCCTAGGAAGTACAGATGGCGATCAAAGATCGACTTACGTGTGTGAGTGTTATTTTTCAGATATTTGTCTTGAATTTAATTTTCTAAGTTCAATTATTTACAGTTAGTTTTTTGCACTCCCTAAATTACTAACCACGCAATAAATATTTACAAAAATAAAAGCAAGAAAAATAAATTCCTAAACTATTACATGGCTATGGGACAGATACATAATAATCAGGCGAGAAAGAATAAATTACAACCTATACATTTGTTCCTAATATTATAAATAAACAAAATTAAAATAAGGAAAATAATGAAGCAAAAATAGAATAGATAAAAACAAATAATAATAAAATAATAAATAAACAATGGTAATAAAGCAATAATAAAATAACAATAATAATAAAGTGATAATAAAAAGGTTAGAATTTTAAAAGAAATTATTTTAGGTTAAACAAGTTAGATTTTTTTAGAAGTTATTAGAAAAATATGAGTTTAAAATAAATTAGTAATAATAAAAGAATTTAAAATACATTAATGTACAAATTATAAAATAAAAGAGTTATATGAAAAATATTAAGTTAGTTATTTACAAAATAAATAAAGATTATAGAAAATATCAAATTATTAGATTAATAGGCTTATTATTATTATTCAATTAGAAAAATGGTCAATTAGATTTTATTTACAAGATATATAAGGATTTATTATTATAAGTAAGTAATAAAAAAATAGTTATTAAAATAGTTAGTATTTATTATTTATTTACAAAAATATAAAGGTTATAGAAAAATATTAAATAATTAATTTAATAGGTTTTCACGCCCTACATTACTAAACCACGCAGTTAATATAGGATCAATGGCAGGAATTTAAATGGCAGAAAAATAAATGGTAGAAAAATAAAATGGCAGAAAATAAATGGCAGAAAATAAAATCCTAATTATTACAACGCTTTGGTGCAGTTACATAATAAAGATGGCGAAAAGTAAAACTGAAAATATTACAAGTTAAAACTTAAAATATTACAAGGACGAAGCAGTTACAGTGTATGAATAACATAAATATGAGCGAAAATAGGAAATAATAATAAGGTTTGTTAAGGTTTAAGAAAAGGTTTATGGTTTAGAGGAAATAACACGGTTAAAGTTTTAGGTTTGAAATTTAGAGTTTGTGGTGAAATTGTCAGGGTTTAGGAAAAATCAGGGTAGTTAGTTATGAAAAAAAATGTGCAGATCTAAATATATGTATATATAAAAAAAATATGAATTAAAAAAACAACGGCGTTGCTAGCGCAAAATTGCGATCATCGCAACTGGATCGGATAACACAAATGTCACGCCTCATACACGTATATGTGAAAACGGCGTATTGACACGATCCGATCCGAAAACATAATCAAATTATAACATAAAATAGAAATATATATATATTTAACCAAACCGCATGTATCTGGAATACATAACACAGTCACACATATGAACATGTATTCGAAACACAGTAACAAATATATCAACAAAATAGATAAAGTATATATCATATATAAACTATTACCAAACTGTGTGTACGATAGTATAGATCAGCCACTCTCAGTTTCTCTTTTTTGTTCTCTCTTTTGGCCTCCCTCTATCAGTCATGCTAGTAAATATATATAGGAACAAATTAGGTTAATGATAATGGGCCTAAGTTTATTTTGAAACCCAATATTAAATTAAAAACTGAATAAAGTTAAATAATTAAAATAGTTAAAATTAAAATAAAAACTAATTAACCTATTTATTTATTCTAGACCCAATATAAAAAAAAAATAGACTCAAAAAAAAAAAAGTCGGGCACCAAAATGCTCGAAAAAATAAAATGAACACGTCAAAATAATCAGCGTGAAATAAATGACTCGGAAAAATACAGCGTTTGGTCGGATTTTGAAATAAAAATTATGACCGTTTAAACTGCTCAGACTGATCAACATATGACCAAAAATAGTCGTAAAAATATTTTTAGCATGTCAAATTAAACCACGTGAACCGCAGATTAATGTTACCGACATTTGCAAACTTAAACTTGACATTTTTTCGTTGACTAATTTTAGGCACAGTTAAAAAGTTAATTTGACCAGTCTGTTTGTAAATTCCGAGAAATTATTCTGGCTAATATTAAGACAGAAAAAATGTTATGCTATGAAGATGATGCAAATGAATGTGAAACAAAAAATTGGTTAGAGTTAAAAATAGAGGGCAAATTTTGGGGTGCAACACCTACGTATCTCGTCTGGAACGAGAATCAGAGCTACCGTAGTTCGGCTCACGCACGCCGAAATAAAACACACACAAGCAGGCAAACATGGAACCCGAACGCCAGTCGCTGGACTTACATCAGCTTCCGAACCAAACAAACCCACACTGGAAACCAGATGCCACTTGATGGACTTATACCGGACTCCAAGCACACAACAATAGGATACGGAATGCCAATCATTGGGCTTACATCCATCTCCTAACACACACAAGAAGGATAACAAATAACAAGTTACTAAGGAGTCTGGCACTCGAGCCTAGCAATTGTCAAGCAAACACACACAAAAGAAAAAGGGTGAACACACAGACTAACAGGGAGTCGGGAACTCGAGCCTGATAGCTGTAAAGCACAACACACTCAAAAAAAGAAAAGGGTGCCCGGAGAGATCTCGTACGATCTTCTGCCTACGTACCTCATCTGGTATGAGGATCAGGGCAACGTAGTTCCCCTTAACAGGGGAGAAACTTTCTCCTAACCAGAGACAGAGGGAGACACAACTAGGGAGACTATGACTCGAGCCTAGATGTTATCATGCATATCATCCCTAAGTTAAGGTTGCTATCTAACTTGCACAGGCAGCAAGCTAATCCTAAACAGGCAAAGCAAAGCATACAAGCACAATCAAAACAAAGCAAACATACACAATTAGCACACACTATATACAGACAAAGGTGGGCTCACACAAAGGGTTAGGCTGCAAAAGCAAACCAACTGTATCAGGTGATGTTAGCTCTTAACCCTAACATTGAGAGTTAGGGTGAAGCAGATGAAATAGGAAGTGAGGGGTGTGCCTCACAGCTCTTATCCCTGGCCTGGGAGAGCTTCAGACAAAGGAAGTGTGGGTTCAAAAAGTGGGAACCCTTCTACACTTATGACACTGACTCAACATGGATCTTGGGTTAATGTCCACAATGCATCAACACCAGTTGTGCGAGCAAAGGGAAGACTCAACTGAATAGCAGGAGATGGATTGCACATCTCTTTTGTCTGCCAATTGCCTTAACAAAGGTCTTTTCCTGCTTGGCACAAAGATAAACAATCACAAGCATTGCCTCTTAAGGAGGACTTCAGACAGGTGCCTGGCCAAGTAACAGGCCAGGTCTTCCAGACTACATGGAGTTAGTGAGTTCTACCTCAATTGGTTTAAGCAACCAAGCAGCAGCAAAGCAAGTTCACAATGAACTATAGCAACTAATGTAACTGAAATCAATCTAACATAATCAGTACACAGCTCAAACAGTCAAACAGACAAATTAAAAGTCAACAGTTAACTGTACACAAGCAAACAAGCAAAGCAATGCACAAAGGTGCAATCCACAATGCCTAAGTACAAGTCTCAAAGCCTACAAAACAAACTCAAGGTTAGTCATAAACAATCAATGGACCAACTCCAATTGAGTGCACATCATCAAGCATAAGCAATTGTGCTCTTTGACCTGAAACAAAGCTCAAACATTAAGCACTAACCACTAGGACATGGCCTAGGGTCAAAATGGGAGCAATAAACCAAAACAGAACATGAAAATTATCAAAAATCAAGATCAATCAAATAAGAAACAAATCCAAGTGGTCTCACATTCATATCATCAACCAATATCATTTCATGAGGCAAAGAGTACAAAGCATGCAATTTAGAACTTCATAGGACCAAACAGAAAGATCCAATTCAAATCAACTCACAAACATTTCAATAAATCCCCAAAACATTCATGGCTAAACAGCATTCATAACATGATCTACACACCAAATTTCAAGTCATTTGGACAAGTGGAAGCAAGTCAAATAAAATCCCTAAGTCAAAGCATGGCAAAACAAGCTCATACAAGGCACCAAATCATGCATCCACTTCAAGCAAGCACAAACCAGAATTGGCATAAGATAAATGAACCAAATCAAAGCCATGACAAACTTCAAGATGTCTAGAATACATGTGTAAAATTTCAGGTCCATCCAATAAACAACAAGAATTTCACAAATCAAATGAGATCATGACTCACAAAAAGTCCACAATTAGTCAAACAGCAAACAAAACCTCAATCAAATTGGAAATGCACTCCAAAATTCTACAAAAATTCTCATTCAAACTTAACATCCAGAAGAGTCAACATGCAAAAATTCAGATCATTTTGAGTTCATATGGTATGGTAACAAAAATCCACAAGTTGGACAAGAAATGGTGTGACACACATTGTCACACCTCCAATGATCATAGCATATCTCCCAAACCAGAAATGCAAAAGTCACAAACTCTATACCAAAATGCTCCTAAAGGTGTCTAGTTTACACATATAAAATTTCAAGAATTTTGGATTAGGCATCATCATTTCATGACCAAAATAGCAAGCAAGGTGCAAGCAAACACATGTTCACATAAACCCTAGGCAATTTTTAAATCCACACGTGCACAAATCCTGGAAAAATATTCATAAAATAGAGGACATGGCAAGGATCATGGCACAAAAAATCTCATCTCATTTGGTTTATTATTTTTGAAGTTATGAATTTTGGAATGGCATGAAAAAATAAAAAAAAAAAACAATGGACAAGGCATGGTAAGATGTATGAACATGGAAGCATAAAAATGCAAAGCCAAAATAGAATTGTCCACGCCAAGGATCGAAGGGAGAGCGCTTTCAAAAATGAGTGCGCGCTACTGTATGGACCTGGACACGTGGTCCAATTGCATGTCCAGAAACACTTAACACCATGCAGGCAGCGAAAATATGGATCAAACAAGGTTTCTGGAAAATTTTCTTAGGGTTCATCACGTGTTCATCACAAGTTCATAGCTCAAGAACAAACCATCACCAAAATTCACAAACCATATACCATTGGAAAGATCTCACAATGCACATCAACAATCTCAAATCAATTTAACCTAACTCCTCCTAAATTAAAAGATTCGATGAAAAACATTCTTGTGCATGAAACTTAAAATCCACATAACTTGCTTGTTTCTACATGAAATTCAGTGATTCAACTTGCAGTTCACTCTACTAAGAAAGATCTATCAAAAACACATATATCAATTGCAAGAATCATCATGCTCGAAAACTAACCTCCAAGAATTTGCAGAAGTGAAATCGCGTGTTTCAGGCCATGGAAATGCAAAACAGATGCTCAATGATGATAAGGAAGATGAATGAATGAGGAAGAACAACTCAGTTATGCTTGATCTTGATGAAAACTCGAACTGCCATGGATGAGTTCACTTGCAACAGTCCACGATTCTTCAAGATTTCTCCAAGATTTTGCTTCAATCCACTTCAAGTATGCATGTAGATGATGAATAGATCGAAGGCAAGGCAAAAAGAATGAAGAAAATTGATGAAGAAAGTTGAGAGAAAAATGAAAAAGTTTTGTATCTAGATCTCAATTTCCAAATTCTATTATGATTAGCAATGAAACAGTTGTGATTTAGCTTATATATGTGATGTTAAGCACGTTGCTAATCATGATTAGTGTTAATGCAAGTGTTTAAGCCAAAACCAAGTTTTATGACAAATTTAGCATTTCACCCTCAAGTGCACAAAACCAATGTAACAGTGCATTTTTCTGTTCCAATTCAATTGGAAATGTGATGCAGAGGCAAATGCAAGTGGAATTGAGTGAATACAATGAATATTTTTCAAAATGCCTTTTTTCCCTCCAAAATTCAAATTAAGTCAAGTGAAAAATGCACTTTTTTTTGTGATGAGTTTTAATGAAATGTGATGCATGAATTGGATAGAGGACATCAAGAGAAAATTGCTCCAAAAAGTCTCACTCCATTTGTCCTTTTGGTTCAAAAGTTATGCACTTTTGAAATTCAACTTTTTTGGATAATGATTTGATCATAACTTGCGAACCACACATGAGAAATTCATGTTCTTGGACTTTTTGGAAAGGTGAGAGCAAGATCTATAACTTTCATGTTGGACAAAATTTCATTTGAAGCATTTTTGGACATGTAATTTTGAGGAGAAAACCTTTCCATTTTTGGCAATTTTGAATTACAAGTCACTTTCTATTTTTGGAAAGTTTTCATCTGACTTTATTTTCTTCATTGTTGATGTTTGAAATGTCAAATGAAACTTGTTTGGACATGAATGAAGTGTTTCTAACCCTCTCCCACCTCCAAATCCATCAGTTGACCTTTGGTTGACTTTTGTTGACTGATAGATGAATTTCAGCTTGACTGTTGAACTTGAGCCTCAATCTCCTGATGGAATGGCTCAAACATAAAACCCTAGCTTCCATAAGCTCATTGAAACCACATGATGATCTCCCATCTCAATGAAGACCTCATCCCCTTGACAAGCCCTGATTGGCACAATACAGATGATTAGGGTTGACCAGAGGTCAAAACCCTAATCTCAAGGCATCTGATCAAGCACAATGAATCTCTTAGTGATGATAAGACCATGATGATGATGATGTACCATTTCTACCAAGATAAAGCTCAACCCCCTTGAGGAATCAAGAAACCCTAATTTGAAGCACAAACCCTCAGATGGTTAGTGATCAATCCAATGAAACCCTAGGGCTTGAATCCTTAACCTCTTTATCTTCTGATCAAGACCTAGGAGGATGGCTTGCTTGTTGTTGCCATATGATATGCAAATATGCAATGCCTAATGACCAAAAAAAATGAAATGCTATATGCTAAGCTAGTCCCAAGAGAGGAGGGCAAATTTTGAGGTGTTACACCATGTTGAGATGTGTCCAAGCCACCTTAACCCTAATATCATCCTCAAGCATCCAAAAAATCTTAAAGGATAATTCAAGGCATCTCACTCATTCCCCAAACCCAATTTGGGTGGTGAGTCCCCTTTGAAGAAGCTTCAAGATTCATCTGGTCACCCAAGGACCCAAACCCTAGCTCTTGACCTCATTTGACTTGTACAAATCATGATTCACCATGGATATTGAACATGACATTGAGTACCCCCCAAATCCAAAGATTGATCATGCCTCATACCATTTAAACATCTCAATATGACCCTTGCATCATCAAACCCTAATTCATCTGACCTTGGTTCTTAAGGAAATTTGTGGCTCAAGAAACCCTAATTTGGGCATCCATTGATCATTGACCTTACTTCATTTTGATAATCCAATCATCACATCACTTATTCAACATCATATCATGTCTATTACAATCCAAATCCATCATTTAAACATCCATTCAAGGAATATTACAAGTACTTGGTTTGGTCATGGTTTTTCAACTTTCAAAGCATTTGATCCATTCATGAACTTGACCTAAAATCATCCCACAATTCCCCAAGCCTCATTTTGCATCATCATATGATCACATGACCTCAAAACATCCACCATTATGCCTTGGAAATTAAGAAATTACAAAAACCCATTTTTAGGTCATGTTGGTTGGTTGCATTTTGGCAAGAATGGCCTATGGGAAGTTCCAAAGACCATAACTTTCTCATTTCACAAGCTTTTTGAATTATACTTCGAGAAAATTTTCCTAATTAAGTCCCTCTCCAACTTTGTTTCAAGGTCAAATACCTAATTCATTGAGGAAGGACTTTAATTTTGCTATTGGCCAAGTTGGTCCAACATGCTTATCATGCCCTAAAACATGACCAAGACCACTACTTTAGCACGTTGTCATTTTCAAACCATAACCCCTTTTAACCTGGTTATTTTAGAATTCAATCAAGGACATATCAAGGAACAATTATCACAAGTTTGGGACAAAATGCACAAGCAAATTTCATTTGGCCAGGGTTCAATCATTGAGGTTCATCCTGATGGGCAAACCAGACAAGTCAACTCAGAATTTGCATTTCCATTCACCAAGTCCCAAAATCAATTCAATCTGATCCCAATGTCATCAAATACATTGCATATGGTATTGTGGTGCAAATGAAAGTCAACTTGGTAGCCAAAACATCTCATAATGCAAAACCCGATCACATGTGCAAAATCAGAATTTTCCCAAATTGGCAAAAAGTGAAATCCATGGCAGGCCAAACCAAGTCCATTTTCTATTCCAAATTTATGCTAAGGATAAAATCAAAGTTATTTGGAGCAAGCAAGGTCGGAATGTGTCATTCCATGCCCCCCCCCCAAGTCCATCCAAAGCATGCTTCGAGCCACTCACCCTTTAAAGCAAAACCCCTCAATCTTCCCTCCAAACCATCCAGACACCTTCCCTATAAATAGAGGAAGGTGTCTCCTTAATTTTGAAAGCATTCCAAGTCAATGAACCTCTGTTTCACATTCGAGTCGAAGCTTCAAAAATAGATTTTACCTTTTTGAGTTTTAGACCATTTCAATACCAAACAACCATTCAAAAACCTTCACTAACCTTCACTCAAACTTTCCAAAGCCCTAACCCATTCTCCCTTAGCCTCACTTGAGCTGAGCTAATACGTCGGAACACCACCCTGAGATTGATTTTGATCAGGTAGTTCCCTTCACCCCCAACTCTGAAACAAGTTCCCATTCCCTTCGAAACTTCCTTCTGATCATTAACCCTAAACTTTTGGCTTTGATTAATCCATATTCAGAATTTAATTTTTAAATTAGGTCAACTGTGTTCATCTGGTTCGTGGTGAAATACTCCACACTCATAACCAATCAATGGCTCATGAGTGTGGAGGATGATTTATTTTTGATCATACAAGTTACCTCCATGCTTGAATCTGATTGAAAACACATATTTTTGAGATTTGATTTTCGAAGTTTGGAGGTTGAAGACGATGGTTGGCACGCGCGTTTAGATTCAAAAACTTTAGTTGTCATGTCTTAATAGGTTGGTTAGCAAGCGCCTTCCATTTTAGTTTTGTTTTTATTATTTATTCTACTGCGTGTGTTAGTTATCACAATTGGGCGGTTGGCCAAGTGGGAGAGGGGGTTAATCACAACTGATGTGTGTGTTGCTTATTAATGTTACATCTTGATCTTATATATTATTTAACTGAATAACTTAATCAATCATTTAACTTTCAACCTTGAGTATTGCATAATATTCCTTTTGTCAATCTATTGATAGATGGACTTGGAGTAGCATAACTTTCATTGGTATAAATCTATGATAAGTTGATCCATCGATCATCTTCGATACTTTACTTCATTGATAAGTTATCCCCAGATGCACCATATTTTGAATCTATTGACCTAAGGATAGATAATCGTCAAGTGTTGGTCCATTGTTCATAATACTAACTTAATTTAACTTTACTAACTTTGATCACCATTAACCACTGTTATTATCATTGTTATTTTGTTATTTACTTTTATGTTTATTACCTTGTAATTTACATTTAAGTACTCATCATCATTATCATTATTGTATAAACTCATCATGCATATTTACTATTGCCATTTACCTTTATTGTTATCATACATTGAAAAACAACAAAAACATGATAAAATGATAAGACCAAAAACAATTCATTCCACTTAATCAAATTGGACTTAGAAGACTTCATCCTAGGACCTTTGCTTGGAGGTTTTTTACATTAATTTGTGATACTTGGTTTCAACTTTGGGTTTCCTCTATAACTTACATATCGGTTGTAAGAATGGCATTATGGCACCACCTTAAGGAGGCATGTTTGTAAAACCATTATCATTTATTTAACTTAGGTCACTTTTGTACACAAAGCTTTCTCTTGGGCTACCTTGCAATGATACCCTTTATTTTCATGGTGGTTACTTTGCATACATGTTGCATTATATTAGCCAATTTCTTAATCAAATAAACAAACCCTTGATCCAACGTTAAGTGGCATTTTCATAATTAAATTCAAAACACAATAAAACTACAATTAGTATTATGTGCCATGAGCCTTAAGTGATAGAGAATGATTAAGAATGGAGCATTCATACCCTTACTCTGATTATTTTAGACACAAGACGCTTGACTTGTTGTCTAGAATATTCACCTCCACCCATAGCCTTTAATGCAATCTAATCACAAATTCTTCTCATAAACCCTTATTCAAGGTAAAATCAACATGACCCATCAAACCTTATCTTTGTGTCTTAGGGCACCATCCTGAAAATCATTTTCTCAAAGGTAAAATCAACCAATCCACAAACATTTTCTACTCTGAACTACGGAGCTCTGATTCCTCATCCCCGATGAGTGATATGTAGGCACAAGGGCCACAATCCTTGGCGAGCAAAATAATAAAAAACCCAAAAGTCCTTTGACTCTTTTTTGCTCATTCTTTTGAAAATAAAACAATAATCGTGATAAATACCCGCATATGTAAACAACCCAAATGGTTCCCATGGAGTACCATGAATGGAGGGGTGCTAATACATTCCCCTTGCATAACCGAATTCTGAACCCAGGTCTCGGTTGTGAGACTGTTTCCTTATCTCTTTCTCGAGGGTTTTATCGACAATTTCCCCTCTCCTCTCCGATAGAGGAAAACCAAATAAAATTTGTTGGCAACTCTTCTGACTCCTCTCATTTCTTTGGGTGATTTCTTTTGTTTAGTCCCAATTTCCGCGACCTGAAACCCCGGTAGCAACAATAGGGTGTAGCGACCTTTTGCATATTATATAGTCCTTCTTAGAGAGTTGAAGGAGGAATTAAATTAGAGGTTGGAGACTTAGAAACGAGCTTTATTAATGCTTGGTTTTCGCCTAAGAAGAAGTAATACAGACTATATGAAACGTAAAATCAAGAAAATAAGAAGTGTTTAAAAGCTAGAGGTGAAAGTTATATACCATATCATCGCTCATGTCACGCAGTTTAAATATCTTGGATGTAGTACAAAATGCTAGAGAAATAGAAGAATGATATAAACTATCGAATTCAAACTTGGTGACTGAAATGAATAAGGGATTCGGGAATTTTATTTGATGAAAAAGTACCGCTTAAGTTAAAGGGAGAAATTTATCGGGATGTAGTAAGACATGTGATGTTGTACAGGACAAAATGTTGGGCGCTTAAGAATCGACACGAGAATAAAGTAAGTATAGTAGAGATGAGGATGTCGTATTGGACGTATGGTAAGACTAAAAAGGATAGGATTAAAAATGAAAATATTAGAGATTGTTGGGGTAGCACATATAGTAGAGAAGATTGTCAAAAATAGACTTAGTTGGTTTAGACATGTAGAGATAAGACTTGTAGGTTTTATGTTAAGGAGAGTAAATCAGATGGAGTGAAGTCAAATATCTATAGAAATAGGAGGACATATAAAGACTATGAGAGAAATCATTAAGAAAGATCTCAAGATTAACGATTTTGATAGAAGCATGGTTCTTGATAAAACATTATGGCAAAAGTTAATACATATAATCGACCTCACTTAGTGGGATAACGCTCTATTGTTAGGGGTGTTTGTGGGTCGGTTTGGTTTGGTTTCGAGTGAATCTGGTGCCTAAACCGATTAAAAATATACATATTGGTTTGGATTGAATTTGTAAAAAAAATTGACAAAGCTCAAATCGAAACGAACCAATAAAAAAAGGGTTGGTTTAGTTTAGATTTATCGTATACATTAAAATTGCAAAAATATTTGAATAAAATAATTTAAGAAAATCATTTTTCCATAATACTACAAAAAAATTATAGTACTGATAGTGTTCAATTATAAACACTAGACTAACAATTTTCCATAATAGATTAAAACTTAACTAACATAAAAGATATCAAACCCTAAAGATTTTGAATATACAATTAGTCACTTCAATTATTATGATAATGAGGTGGTTCTAAATGTTGAATGTAATCCAAATTCAAGATTATTTTAGTTTCAGTTTTCATTTAAGTTGCATTTGAGTTTCAATTTCATGTCATTTGAGTTTGCATTTCATTTACATTTAAATTTGAGTGTATTTAAACCCAGTGTTAGTTACATTTTTAACAGATTTTGAATTTGACATTTGAAAGTTAGTTAAGAAATTCTCTCTCTCTCTCTCTCTCTCTCTCTCTCTCTCTCTCTCTCTCTCTCTCCTCTCTCTCTCTCTCTCTCTCTCCTCTTCTTCTCTCTCTCTCTCTTCTCTCTCTCTCTCTCTCTCTCTCTCTCTCTCCTTCTCTCTTCTCTCTCTCTTCTCTCTCTCTCTCTCTCTCTCTCTCTCTCTCTCTCTTCTCTCTCTCTCTCTCTCTCTCTCTCTCTCTCTTGTGTGTGTGTGTGTGTGTGTGTGTGTGTGTGTGTGTGTAAATTCTTTCATCTTATTCATCTTCTTCTTGTTGTGCTTCAAAGGAGTTTAGTTGTTAACTCCAACAATTGGTATTCGGAGCTCTGATTCTGATTCACAGGAAACAAAAGTATAATGAGGTGTGTGATTAATTTCATTCCTCAAATTCGCATTGAATTGAAGATTAAAATCGGAAGAGAATCACATATCTTGATTCTCAGGGTTTGGGAAACACGAGTATTGGTGGGAACCGAGTGATTTTTACAAGAACGGATATGAACAGTGGAAACGATAGTTTGAATACAAAGCTTCCATTAATCAAAGGAAAGAATTGGAACCGGTGGTCGATTCATATGTGTGTGTTCTTTGGCACTTAAGATGTTCTTGATCTCGTCAATGACGGATACACGTCGGTTTTGAAAATGCAACATAAGCGTAAAAAAATGTGCAACACGAAACAGGGAAGGGGGATCAAAAGGTATTGTTCTATATCCATCAATGTGTGTATACAAAGGTGTTTGAGAAGATTTTTGATTCGACGACGTTGAAGGTGGCGTGGGATACACAAGTCTGGTACTATGGTGGTGACACATCAGTGACGAAGGTAAAATTATAATCCCTATGAAAGAAATATGATAAGCTCAGCATGAAGAACAATGAGAAGGTGCTTGATTACATCTCCAAAGTGATTGTGGTCACGAATGAGATGAAGTCTTGTGGAGAAACGCTCTTTGAACAAGTAATCATTGAAAAGGTACTAAGATATCTTACTTTTAAGTTTTATTGCATAGTTGTAGCCATGGAACACTCAAAAAACACCAACACCGTGAGAATTGAAGATCTTCAGAGTAGTTTAGAGGCACAAGAGTTGCGTTTGACTTAAAGAAACTCTGAACGGGAGTCAGAATAGGCTCTGAAAGCTCAGACTCTGAAAAAAAAATGTCAATAAGAACGAGAAGCAAGCATGGCTAGAGAATAAGAAAAATAATGGTGGTGGTGCTCAGAAGTCAGAACCTTACAATCCAGATTAGAAGAAACATACGAATGCTCATAAGGGAAATGAGAAGTCTGATAAGAGAAAGGTTTAGTGCTACAGTTGCAATAATTTTGCCTATTTTGCTTCTGATTATTGGTCAAACAAGGTTAGAAAGGTAAAAAAACCAACATATCCATATGAGATTCTAATGATGAACCTGTGTTATTGACCGCATCTGAGAATGTAGGCGGAAAATTGGTGAACTGGTGGTATATGGATAAGGGTTGCTCAAATCACCTAACTGGAAACAGGAAATGGCTGGTTGATTCTGACTCTGGTAGAAAGACCAAGATCAGATGTGTTAATGATGAGTATCTTAATGCTGAAGAAATGGGAAATGTCATAGTGAAATTGAACAATGGAAAACTGTATTGATTAAGGATGTATGATATGTTCTTGGCATGAATAGAAATCTAACGATTGTAGGCCAGCTGATTGAAAAAGGTTCTTCAATAACCATGAAGGAAAATCTCTTGAAGTTGTATGAATGTAATCAAAATCTGATTATGCAATCTAAGCTGGGAAGAAACATGACATTTAATGTGAATGTTGCAACAGCACACACTCAATGTCTTAGTGCTAGATTTGTTGAAGGGGAAAGTGAGTTGTGGCACAAGAGATTGGGGTGTCTGAACTTCAAAATCTTAAGGCATTTGGGTTCAAATAATCGATTACATGTAAGTCCAAATATTGTTGCGTAAGAGAAATCATGTGATATATGCATGAGAGGAAATTAACCAAGATTGTCATTCTCATCAGAAATGCCTCCAAGAGTAACTCGTGCTTTGGGTGTGGTGCATTATGATGTATGTGGGTCATTTGAGGTACCTTCACTTGGAGAAAACAAGTGCTTTGTGTCATTTATGGAAGAGTTCACAAGAATGAGATGGTTAAAACTCATAAAGTTCAAACACTAGGTGTTTGCTGAGTCCAAGAAGTTCAAACTGGAGGATGAAAATTAAAGTGGACAAAGGTTGAAGATCCTCAGAAACGATGGTGGAGGTGAATTAAACTCAACAGAGTTCAAGAAGTTCTATGAAGAGTATGGAATTGAGCATGAGGTTATTATTCCATACACTCTACAACATAATGATCTTGCTGAAAGGAAAAATAGAACTCTGTTTGACATGACAAGGAGCATGTTGAAAGAAAAAAATTTACCTCATGCATTATAGGGTGAAGCAATTTCCATGTCAGCATATGTGCTCAATAGATGTCCAATAAAGAAGTTAAAGGAAATGGTTCCTATTGAGAATTGGACTGGAAGAAAGAAAAATGTTAGCCATTTCAAGATGTTTGGTTTTGTATATTATAAACATATACCAGATGCTACTAGAAGAAAATTGAATGACAGAAGCAATCATGTTGCTTATAGGTTACCACTATACAGGTGCATATAAGTTCTATTGCCCATTCACCAACAAAGTTGAAGTCAGCAGAGATGTCATAGTGAAAGAATTAGAAACATGGGATTGGAACAACTCTCAATCCAACTCTAGTGCAATGTCAACACTAGAGTCTGATTCTATCTCTAAAGGAGATTCTGCCTCTGAAGGTGATTCTGACTCTGAAGGTGAGTCTGAATCTGAAGGTGATTCTGACTCTGAAGGTGAGTCTGAATCTGAAGATGACTCTGACTCTGAAGGTGAGTCTGACTCTAAAGATGACTCTGACTCTGATGATGGACCTGACTCTGAAGGTGATCTAGCCTCTGAAGTTGATCCAACCTCTGAAGGTGGTTCTGTCTCTGAAGGTGAAGCTTCTTAAGGTGGAGCTTATGAAGGTGGTCCTACTTCTGCAGGTGGATTTGCTCAGTTCCATAGGCCATATAGAATTAGAGAGATAGGAGACTTGCATACTTTGAGTTGTTGCAGATACTGAGATTGACTCTAAAGAGGAAATCATATAGAGTGCCATGATGGTGGACTTTAAACATGTCAGCATCAATGAGGCTCTCAAAAATAATGTGTGGGTGAACACAGTGAAGAAAGAACTTGAGGCAATTGAAAGAAACAAAACATGGGAATTGATTGTTCTACCTCATAACAAGAAAGTCATTTGTGTGAGATGGATTTTCAAGATAAAGCTGAATCCGGATGGTTCAGTTACCAATCATAAAGCAAGCTTAGTAGCTAAAGGATTCCAATAAAAGTATTTTTAGACAACTTTGAAGTGTTTGAACCTATAGTTAGACATGAAACCATAAGATTGATTATTGTTATAGCTGCAAATAGGAATTGGCTTCTAATACACTTAGATGTAAAGTCAGTATTTCTAAATGGTGCATTGCAAGAACAAACTTATGTGTTACAACCTCTTGGATTTGTGAAAGAGAACAAATAAGGGATGGTGTACGAGTTACATAAATCCTTATACAGGCTGAAACAAGCTCTAAGGGCTTGGAATCTGAAAATTGATTTATTTTTCAAGCATCTGGGATTCAAGAAATGTGAAATGGAATAGGGTGTGTATGTGCAACATACTTATGATGGCAATATGATTTTGGTGTGTCTTTATGTAGATGACATACTTCTGACAGGGAGTTGTACTTTTGAGATAAACAAGTTCAAAAAGGTGCTGGGTGAATGCATTTGATATGACTTGCCTTGAAAACATGGTATATTTCTTAGGGATAGAGATTTTACACTCTAAAAAGGGATTTATTATGCACCAATTGAAGTATGAGCTTTAGCTGCTGAAGAGATTTGAATTGATGAATTGAAAGTCAGCAGTCACACCTGTTGAGACAAACCATAAACTGAATTCTGATGTTGATGGTGAGGATGTAAATGCTACAACCTTCAAATAGTTGGTTAGCTCTGAGATATTTGTGTAACACCGGACCTGACATGTGTTATGTAATTGGAATGGTAAGTAGGTATATGAGTAAACCAAAGTGGTCGCATTACCAAGTTTCAATCAGGATACTAAGGTATGTAAAAGGGACTCTGAGGTATGAAATTTTGTTTCCATCTGAAGTGTCAAATGATGTTGAGCTGATATGTTATTCAGACTCTGACTGGTGTGAGGATAGCGTAGACAAAAGAAGCACTATAGGATACATGTTTATGTATCTGGGAGCTCCTATTTCATGGTGCTCCAAGAAGCAAGTGGTGGTTGATCTATCAACTTGTGAAGCGGAATACATGGCTGGTGTGTTGTCATCATGTCAAGTTGTTTGACTGATGAATTTGCTGCATGAAATGAAGTTCAAGGTGAGCAAACCAGTCAAATTGATGATTGAAAACAAATATGTCATAAGTCTTGCCAAGAATTCAGTGTTGCATGGAAGAAGTAAGCACATTAATACTAAGTATCATTTTCTACGCAATCAAGTTCAAAATAGAGTGCTTGAAGGTTGGTCACTATAGCACTCAGAAGCAACTTGCATATCTGATGACCAATGCAATTAAGATTGAACATTTCATCAATTTGAGAGATAAAATTGGTGTTGTTAATTTTTTAATCTTGAATATAAATTAAGAGATGGTGTTGAATATAATCCAAATTTAAGATTATTTTAGTTTCAGTTTTCATTCAAGTTGCATTTGAGTTTCAATTTTATGTCATTTGAGTTTGCATTTCATTTATATTTGAATTTGGGTGAATGCATTTAAATCCAATGTTAATTACATTTGTAATAGATTCTGTATTTGAGATTTGAAAGTTAGTTATGAAATTCTCTGCAAATCATCTTCATCTTCTTGTGCTTCAAATGAGTTTAAAACATTGTTCGATTAACACTAAATAACAAATTAAAATCAAATTAAATACATTAAAAAATTTCTAATAACAAATTAAAATCAAATTAAATACATATTCACAAACAATTTTATTTTTTTCTTCCCTCCGTCTCATAAAAAGTGTCTTATTAAGTATTGCACAGTTCTTAAAAAATATTAGATGTGTAAATTTTAATATAAAACTAATATCATTTATTAAAATATCCCTATTAATTATAATTTAAAAAATGGTTGAATAAAGTGAAAATTAATAAATAGAGATATAATAATAAAAAAATAATAATAAATGGTGAATTGTATGGTAAAAAAATAATTATTTTTAGATTTTGAAAGGTGGAAATAATACATTTTTCTTATGAGGAGGAAAAATATTAAAAATCTGATGTCACCCAATTTTCATCGATGTAGTTTGAAACCACTAAGCACCCCCTATTGATTGTTTTGTTGTAGACTTGTATGGTTTAGTCCCTGCAAGTGGAAGTTGAGTTGGTAGAGTCTGAACATTGTGTATACTTCAATTAATAAACTTATAATTATAATTTACGATAAATATTAAAATTTAATTTATAGTTTGTGATAAATATTCAAATTAATTTGTTGTTTGTGATATATATTACTCTAATTTAAAATAACTAAAAATATAGGACACACATTATCAATTAAATCTATAATAACATGCAGTTTTTACCAAAATAAAGAAATAAATTACATTTACTATTCATATCCTTCACCCAAATTCTTATATTCCCCCAATTCTATTACTCCAAATCTAGGATTTAGGATTTACTCCCCAAAAGTTAAGACTTAGGATTTATTGCCCATATATTCTTACTAATATTCAGCTGCACCCAACAGTTTTAACCGTCCAGACGAAATTATGAAATGTGTTAAAAATTCAATTCAGATAATTCTCTTAAATATATAAAGCTATTAAATATATAAAGCTATTAGGAATATATAAAGCTATTAGGAAATTATTAGTCATATTAAATAGGTATGCTTGATTTATCTGTCTAGCTTAATCTAACATTCTAACAAATAATGGCGTAAATTTTGCACAAATATGTAAAACTAAATGTTTGACATAAAATAGATGTTACATTGCAATTATCTTCTGTACATTGAGTTCAAATGGGTGAGTATAAACACACTATTTTTCTAAATAAGGGCAGATCCTTCACAAGACTAAGATAAAAAAGGTAAACGGCTATATGGCTTCTTTTTATAAACCTGCAGCCACATCTTAACACAACACATGTATGGGCAGCAGCTATTGGGCACCCATCTTGTGATGGTTATGAGTCGGCCGACCGCAGGAAGAGGCTATGAGTAATGTATCTATCGTAATCTCATCTGGTAAAAGTGGGTCATCTAATGTGATCTCCTCATGAAAAAGGAATGTCTCAGGGCTTCCTTAGCAGTAATTCTTTCCAACGGGTCGTATCTAAGTAAGCCTTGCAGTAGATGTATAAGGTCACCGGCTGAATGATCCACATGCTGCATTATAAGGTTCTGAAAATATTTGAGGAAAACGGTAAGGAATAAATTCAAAATATACCATATTAGTGTCTTCACACAAGTCAAAAAATAACAAACCTGTAATCTAGGAAGCTTAGTTACAGCTTTAATACTCTCCCGCGAGGTTGCACCTACTGGCCAGTCTAATTTACCTCTTCTGACATACTTCTCAGCATGTCGGCTAAACATGTACAATAAAATATAGTCATCATAATGTGTTAAGAAATCAGACAATTGAAAGTTTTCCTTTGAGTACACTTACTCTACTTTCTTCAACATATGCATTGGTAGTGGACCAAGAACCCTCTCCATCATGGCAAGGTGCTCTAAATTTTCATGAGTCTGGAATAAAGCTTCACCCTGCGCATTAGGAGCTCAAATGTCAGAACTACAAAAGATTGACATGTGTTTCAGAGAGGTTTTCAAAGAGCAGTGCATACCGTGCATAACTCAACCAGTATACACCCCACACTCCATATATCACACGGATGACTCCAGCCAAGACCTACAATACAATATCAAAAATAATTACTTGGCTGAGATGGCTGGTATCCTGTGATTTATCATTACGCAAATACAACAAGAAAGGCAAGCATCATTTCCACAGTATTTGATTTAATATATACCAAGGATAACTTCAGGTGCTCTATAATGACGAGTCGATACAATGTAACTTTGATCTACTCGCTCATATGTGGTGCTCCCAAAATCAATAACCTTGATAGCACTTGACTTGGGCACTTTTTTGAAATATGAGTTTGGCGATCTAGATGAAATCTGTTAAGAAAACAACAGATGTCATGGATTGATCAAACCACACTGGGTTGATTGGTTTAATTTTAGCTTTTCTAATATACACTTAAACTACGGGGTGGTCTAAAATTAAATGTGATTACATCATTAGTTATAAGTTCTGCATCACAGGTGACTGATCAGTTTGAAAACATCAAAGCGCAGAAGTCCAAACAACAGAGAATGGAAAACGTGCAGAACAGATGTGTACCTTATAGTCAGGAACTTTGACATAGTCTGATGAAACAAGCAGTATGTTTTCAGGCTTCAGATCAGTATGGATCATGCGTAAATCATGCATAACTGAAAATTTACAAAAGAAAAAAATTAGAGAATTACACAACAAAAAGTTCAATGATAATTACTTCACAGCAAATTTGACATACTAGGAATACATACAAATATAACGAATTACTACCATCAGTTAGTATAACACACATTATTTTACACATAACAAAGTGAATTATATGAAGGAATAAAGGGATACTAGTTTAAGTAAATACTACACACATGCTATACATTCCAATAGTTGTCTGCCAATCTCACGGACAAGATCAATGGGAAATGAGCGATAATTGTTTTTCCGAAGAAAATCGTATAAGCTTGGTCCAAGTTTCTCAAACACCTGTTAAACCATTTAAATTCACTGACATCTTAACCCCCAAATTATATACTGGGGAAATCAACCCATCACAAATCAATCAAATACTTACAATACATATATGATTACGATAGTCAAACCAGTTCCGTATTTGCACACAACTGCAAGGAATAAGACAATTTAACAAATGCAATGGAATCAAATATTTATGTAGGTGATGAAATAAAACCAAAACTTACCGATTGCCTCCTATATCATTTTTACCGAGCTGTTGCAACATCTCAATTTCTATCATGGCTGCTTCCCGATACTTCTTAATTCCACGGACAATTTTTATGGCAACCATTTCCTTTCTCTCTCTGTCCCAGCATTCCAATACCTGCCCAAAAGTTCCTTCACCCATTTTGCTGTGGATCTTATCTGTAACCATTAGAGAAAAGTGTAAAACATGCAACCCTAGCTAATTAAAAAAAAAAACAAATCTGAATTTAATTATATAATGCTCAATACAGAGGGACATTAAAAATTAAAATGGTCATTAATAATATATACATTCAAAACTATAAAAACTAAGACAGGAATGATGATGCACATGCATGAAAATGAAGAATTTTGTAAGCATATAGCTGCAGATCTTATCAGAAACACAATAAACTAGGACTTGACAAAGACATAAATGAAGGAAAATATTGCAATGATGGTAAAGTGTAATTACAGCGGGAAGTTAAATTTTCTCCAACAGCAAACATGTAATGGCCATCTTTGTCGTCATCTCGCAAAGGAGGTGAACCATTTCGTGCAACACCCTTAACAAGTAGGGAACTAGTGGTATGTTCTGAAGAAACCCCTGAAGGAGCATAGCTGGAAATATTCCCAACATCTTGTCCAAAAAACAATCCTACCTGAGCCTACACACAGCCATCCATTCATGCACCACTAACAGTTAAAAAACAAAATTTTCCCATCGAAAAACCCTACCAAGAGCCTCGCCATCATCTCAGATTGTTACAAGAAATTAAATATGCACATATAAAGGTATTAGTTAAAGCCACAATAAACAGAGTATTCAAAACATCTATGTCAGATTCACATCAGAATTAACCTCTTATTCATTCTTCAAATTCCAAAAACATGAGCTAAGTAAATTATCAACATTAAAATATTAGAAGGTATATTAATATTATAAACCGAAGATTGGAATACCTAAAAATTAAAAAATAGTCAATTTATTATAGAGTTGTTAAAGGATTAAACAGACAGAATCATGTGAATACAACACTTCTAGCAAATATAAAAATTTGAAGGAAAAAAGTTAACAAAATTTCAGCGATATTAAAGCCTTCAGATCCACTCTTGACAAATGAAGTGAAATCATACAGACTAATCAATTAACAACAACGACCGCAAACACAAGCAAATCAATGAAACCATTAATGATAAATATAAACAGATCTGTGATATACAGCCATACCCAGTTCAGGAAAATTAATCGTAAGAATAAAACATAACAGATCGATCAAACAAAACATAAAAATCCTCATGTAAATCCTTGATGATAAAATAAACCAATTTATCTGAATAAAACATACATAACATAGAAAAATTCTATCAGATCTACAATCAGAAAAATATAAAATCAACAAAACACAATCAGATCTGAAATTTTAGGAAAAGGGATCAAAATTACCTTAGGAACCTCAGGGACATCCCAGCCCAGCCTCGCTCTCTTTCTAGGGCGCCGATCCATGTGAGTATGAGGAAATTCGAAGACGCGTTCCATCTCCATGATTCAAAAGGTGCGAAGAGTTCAGAGAAAAGAATTGAAGAAAGAAAATCGATTTGGAGAAGATTCGTGACTTGGCTTCGTAAGAACCCTAATTTGACGTTGGCCTAATAATACCCAACCGCAAAGGCAATTGAAATGAAATCTAGCCGTCCACGTGTTGGCTCGGATGAACATCTATTTTAGTGGATCGTGCTGTCAACTATAGACTGTGGTTTGATATGGGCCACCCTTTTAACTATGGTTTAGTTAGGTTTGGTAGAGTTGTGAATTTTTTTATCTCGGGATCCGTGTACATGTATTTGTGGTGAGGTCTGATTAGGATAGATTTGAACGGATTTTTATATTAAAATTAATGTAGACCGTCGATATTATAATCAATTTTGATTTTTTTATTTTTAAATATTTAAGAGTAGATATTATGATGTAATAATAAATACTCTCTTCCTCTCAAAATAAAAATATTTTAGAGTTTCGTATAATTTTAAAAAATTGATGATTGATGAATAAATGTGACAATTTTATAAAAATAGTCTTTGATTATTATACATTATGATAGGGTTGTTTGTTTTGTTTTGTTTTTTATAATATAACATAATTTTGTGTAGAAAAAACTTATAAATATATCTTTTATAAAAATTTCAAATAAAAATGTGTTTGAATATTTATTTTTAAAATTTTATTTTAAATATTCTATAACTTTATTAAAAAAAATGGATATTAAAATCTTAAAAAAACACTTAATTTTGAAGTTGTTTTAAATAGTTTTTTTTAAATCATTTTTGAAATATAATTTTTTGGAAAAGTTGTGATTTCGACTATATTTTAGTCTCAATTGTGTATGTTTGTATTATAGGATGTCAAAATTAGTCTATCAATTAAAAAAGCGAATATAAAAAAACTTAATATTTTTAAAAACTATGCTATAAAATCCATTTTTAAAAATATAAATGAAAAAATCTATTTTTTTAAAGATAAAACAAACAAACCCTTAATGATTAGAAAGTAGTGAAGACAATAATAATTATGAATAAAATTGGTAAAATTTAATTAATGTTGCATTGAAAAAGTAGAACGATGCTTATTTTGGGACAAAATTATTTAGCTAAAGAGATTTTTATTTTGGGACACAGGGAGTAGTATGTATAAAATTTAATATACGAAGTTAAACCATTTGATTTTTAATCTAGCTCGACCATATTGACATTACATCGTTCTGAATTGACCGTATTAATTTCGGTCAATTATCAGAATAGTGTTTCATTTCTTTCTGAATCCAAAAATGATTATCCTTATGAATCCAAGAAATCTCAACCGTAAAGCACATCTAGCGATTCTTCGGAAAGGAGGTGAACAAATAACTCGCCAAATTGAGGTAATAAGTTTCAAATATAATTTAATTTCACTTTATATTGACTTCAGCAAAATGCAAGTCTTGCAAGTCCCCCACTCCACCGCATCGAAAGCCACAATCTACCATCGTTCTCGTTTAACTTCTCATTTTTTATTCCATAATGGAACAGTGGTGCCGGCTTTGGGAATTGATTGTTGATCCCTACGATTTCCACGAATTCACATTCATTCTCCAACTTCTGTAACTCGTAACTTCTTTTGATCATCGGAGCAAATATTTGCACTTAAATGTGATAATCTATCGTGTTTTGATTTGATCCAGCATTATCTCATATTTCCTTCCCTCAGATCTCCACATCCACAGTTCTTACTTTCATCGATGTTGATTGGATCTAAGGCTACTAGGTCTGTCACTGCGAGAGAAGTTATCACTTTTGCAATAGCATCTAAAAATCACACACCTTTGTCGCAAAACATCGTAGATCCTGAAATGGTCATTTTGTTGCATCTAGATTCAGTTTGAGCTTTGCAATTAGTCAAATTTGTTCAAGCAAATCTGATATAAACTTTTGTTCCCTTTCGATTATACGACCTGAAGACTTATATGGCCTTCAAACTCTCCAAATGAACCTCGGTATGCAAAGTGCTAACGAATTGTTGAACAACATGCTTAACATCTTTCGACAACAAAATTCACATGCCTTTGAAGTAAGGGTCCAACGCCTGGAAAAATCCTTCACCACGCTC
Organism: Lathyrus oleraceus; assembly: GCF_024323335.1. NCBI lineage: Eukaryota > Viridiplantae > Streptophyta > Magnoliopsida > Fabales > Fabaceae > Lathyrus > Lathyrus oleraceus. The sequence continues at coordinate 126,296,739 of NC_066582.1, forward strand.
CCTCCCGTGAAAATACAGTTGAAGAAGTTGCTTCAAGGAAGACTCGTGTTGCCATTTCAGAGCCAGTTGGGACAAAAAGAGATGAGGCTCCTTAATCGAATGACCGACATAAAAAAAGTATTGCACTCTTCCTTCCAACTCTGGTTAAGACCAGGGCAGTCATTTTCCTTCCCTAGCCCCGGTGGAGACCAGGGCAGTCATTTTCCTTCCCTAACTCAGGTGGAAACTCCTTAAGGAAAGGTGCAACCGAAACACATGTTGTCAGTAAGAATATTGAAGAGCAAGATCTCAATGCTTATGGAGAAACCACCCAAATCGAGCGATTATGATGGAAAAGGGGATCTAAACGAGCATATGCAGCTTGTGGATGACCAGGTAAGTTAATTTAGTTACTTCTAAGCTATTTTCTTACTCTTTGTAACACCTTGTATAATATACATCTGGAAATTACATTATACGTAATGTTAATAGGTACTGATACATCACAAGTGCCTAACGGCACCACTGTATATATACACGTCCAAAATAAAATACAATTATGGCACATGTTATACAAGGGTGCCTAATCAAAACTAAGATATATTTACCATATCCATATTGCACATAATCTACAACAGAAGATCACGACAACTAAAGTCGTTGAAACATCATCAACAAACTTCCTTTTGCCTTTAACCTGCGAATGACCACCTAAAAAACAATAATAATAATTGGGCGAGATAATAATCTTAGTGGGTTCCTTATCTTATGGGTCCACTCGGCTCTACAAGTTTATATATCCAATTCGCTAACTCAAGCTCCCCAACTTGGAACACTTGTGTACACTTGCACAATAGAGAGAGACTTAAGTATCTACGGGATATTCGCATTGCATGGAAACAAGTAACTTGAGTTCACACAACTCAATAAACCACTATTTGGAAGCCCAAACATCGCTCCCTGACCGGACATATGTCTAGGGCAAGGCTCGGTTAACTCATGTTCATATGATTCAACTTTCTTGTGGATTCAGGTTCTCTATGAGACTCGAACCCACTTAGAGTATCTTTTGCCATATGGGACTCAAACCCAATTAGGTGCTTGTATCTCCTTTATGGGACTCAAACCCGTTTGTAGAACTCTAATCAATCACCATTTGTGTTAGTTATATTGTCAATTTAATGTCAAAAGCAAGTGAATTGTTGTGAGTTTAGGCTTATTTTAGTATATTTTGATCATGTCTTGATCTGCTGAGGTTTTATTGTTCTGAGCTATTTTTATGCACTTGAGATAATGTTTCATGTGTTTACAAGTTTGAAGAATCAATAGGAAATTGAGCAGGAAAGAATCCAGACAAAAATGCATGAGTAGGAGAAAAAGAGAATAAATTAAGTATCTCCTGCCCATACGTGTATGAGGGGTCTCATACACCCATGGCCACTCAGTGCCACCATCTAGCATATGCGTACCATCGGGGAAAGGGCAAAAATCATTCCTCTCTTGTACGCGTATGGGAAGGTTCATACGCGTATGAGACCAACCAGCCAAGGCCCCCCTATGCAGGCCAGAGCCTTATGTGTGTGGTTCTAGGTAGGTCATACGTCTTACCCCTGGGTCATACGCGTATGAGTCAGTGAAAAAATATGTCATATGCATATAGGAGAAGGCCATACGCGTATGATACAACCCATATCTGAAAAAACCCAAATCTCACTTATTTAGCCGAAAAACGCAAATTTCCAAGGGTTGGACGATTTTTCAGTGCAAAGAACGTGTTTTAAAGGCTGGAGAACTCAAGAACTTATGGTGGATCAAGGATTTCATGAACCCTAAGTGATTGAAGACCTATTTTCTTCCATTAATTTGTAATGTCTACACTTTCTAAGCATCAGACTCATTTTAAATTCTGCTTGTATTTACTCGGGAAAATCGTTGCACAACGAAGCATTAGCAGAACCAAAAATAATATCATCAACATAAATTTTCACAACTAGAATATTATTCTTAAAGGTTTTTCAAAAGAGAGTTGTGTCCACTTTCCCTCTAGTAAAATTATTTTCCAAAAGAAAGTTACTTAGTCTATCATACCAAACTCTGGGAACTTGTTTCAGACCATATAACGACTTTTTCAGTTTAAAAGCAAAGTCAGGATATTAAGAGCTTCCAAAACCAGGAGGTTAGTGCACATATACTTCTTCAGAAATATATCCATTTAAGAATGCAATCTTAACATTCATTTGATAAAGGATGATGTTATAATTGACTACAAACGAAATTAAAAGACGAATAGACTCTAACCTGGAAACTGGAGCAAAGGTTTATGTATAATCTATACCTTTTTATTGACTATAACCTTGTGTTATTAGTCGAGCCTTATTTCTAACAACCTATACCTTCTCATTGAGCTTGTTTCTGAAGACCCATCTGGTTCCAATGACATGGAAGCCTTTTGGTTTCTAAATAAGATCCTAAACATCGTTTCTGATGAATTGATTCAATTCCTCTTGCATTGCCAAAATTCATTCATTATCCAGAATAGCTTCATCAATAGATATGGGTTCTATCAGAGATATCAAACCTAGAAGAGTCTTTTCAAAAGGTTTGAATGAAGATCTAGTTCTGACAGGAGCATTTTTATCTCTGAGAATCAACTCTTCAGAATGAGGGGTTCTTAATTTACTCTTCTTCTGATGAGTTGGACCAATGACAGCTTCTGGTTGAGTCATATATGACTCGTTTGCTTCAGATTCTTTAGCTTTTCCTTTTGAGTCTTTTTCTCCATAATCAGTATCCTTGGATTCTAAAAGATTGGTCTTCGAGTCAACAAATTTATCAACTAGCTTTGACTTTTCAGGGTCAAACTTATCATTGAATCTAACATGAATTGATTCTTCAATAAATCGTGTTTTAGTGTTAAAGATTTTATAGCCTCCAAAGCGTTCAAAATATCCTAACAATAAACACTTTTGTGTTTTAGAATCAAACTTATCAAGATTTTCTTTAGTGTTCAACATAAAGCATTCACATCCAAAAGGGTGAAAGTAAGAAATGTTGGGATTTTTGTTATTCCACAATTCATAGGGAGTCTTACCCATAATAGGTCTGATAGAAATTATGTTATAAATATAACATGTCTTCTTCTGCACATAAATGCTTAGCCATGTCAGTTTCTAGAATCATGGTGCGAGCCATTTCTTGTAAAGTCTTATTCTTCCTTTCTACAATCCCATTTTGTTGTGGAGTTTTAGGACAAGAGAAATCATGGAAAATGCCTTTTGAATCAAAAATGTTTTCAAAAAGTTTATTTTCAAAATCGCCACCATAATCACTTTTGACTCTGATTATTTTGCAATTCATTTATGTTTGCATTAGTGAGTAGAAAGTAGAGAACACATAATGTGACTCATCCTTGTGTTTCAAGAACTTTACCTATGTCCAACGACTATAGTCATCAACGATGACTAATCCATACTTCTTTCCATTGATAAAGGCAGTTTTCACTGGCCCAAACAAATCAATATGCAGAAGTTTTAACGGTCTAAAGGTAGAAACAACAGTTTTCAATTTGAAAGATGTTTTAGAAAACTTGCCTTTTTGACATGCTTCACAAAGAGCATCTGAAGCGAACTTCAGGTTGGGTAAGCCTCTGACTAATCTAAGCTTATTTAGCTAAGAAATCCTTATCATGCTAACATGGACCAAACGTCTATGCCATACCCATTTCTCCTCATTAACTAACATTATACATTTTATATTTTGATCCTCAAGATCAAAAAGTCTACTTTTATAAATGTTATTCTTTCTCTTTTCGTTAAAAAGGATTGTACCATCTTTCTGACTAAGAACCTAACATGACTTTTGATTAAAAATGATATCATAACTATTGTCACTAAGTTGACTAATAGACAATAGGTTATGCATAAGATCATCAACTAAAAGAACATTAGTAATAGAAGGAAGTTTACCGTTACCAATAGTTCTAGAGCCAATGATCTTTCTTTTCTGGTTTCCTCCAAAACCAACGAAGCCTTCAAGCTTAAGTTCTAAATCTTGGAACATAAACCTTTTACATGTCATACGTCACGAGCATCCATTGTCCAAGTACCATGTCTGGTGTTTCAACTGAGTTATTAAGGATGTTTGCAACATAAATTATTTTATCCTTAGGTGCCCACTTTATGGGTCCTCTCTTGTTAATTTTCTTAGAGTTTCTTGCAACTCTAGGTCTTTTAGCAGAAGAATAATCATGGGGAATTTGTGCATGATACTTAGGTTTCAGAACTGAGTTCTTACCCTTCGTATGTTTCTGTGTCTGTGAAGAAATACCAATCTGAATGCCAGCATGGACGAAATGCACCTAGAGAGGTTTTGGTTCTACCTTCTGACTTTCATCTGGTTTTATAGTTTCTGTACAACTTAAACCTTTCTTGTCATTTATGCTAACTTCATATATCAGAGAAGTCATTTTGCTTATATCTATGCTTTTAGCTAGAAAGTATTGGAATGCTCTGTCATATCTAATGATGTAATCAGTACCAAAAGCTTCTAAGATTATTTCCTCCTCTAGTTTTGAAATTTTTCTTTTCAAAGTAGAGCTTTTACTTTCTAACGAAAATACTTTTTCATTTAGAGATGAAATATCTCTCTTAAGCTCATTGCGAGTTTCAGAACCAACTACTTGGACTTGTTTAAGGTCCTTGTATTTACTCTGAAGACTCTGGTACTTTTCCAGCATTTAAGAGACATGATTCAAGATCAGAACGAGATAGGTTAGAAAATACCTCTTCAGAATCGAAGTCGGATTCTGATTATGATAATACCTTCTCTTCTGGTTATTCAAAACCTTCGGGATCATTTGTAGTCGCCATCAATGCAACATTGGCTTTTTCTTCGTCGAAATCTTCTTCTTCAGATTCTGAGTCATCCCATGTAGCCATCAACCCCTTCTTGCCTTTGGAAAAAATCTTCTTAGGCCTTATGTCCTTTTAGCTGGATCCTTGTACTCAAAGCAAATAACTTTTTTTCTAGAACATTGCTTCTTCTGTCCAGACAAAGAATTAAAACGACCAGCAGTCCTTTTGGCTCCTCTGAACTTTCCTTGACCATTTTGCCTATATTTCCAGAGTCTGTTGACTCCCTTTGAGATTAGAGATAACTCATAATCATCTTATGAGTCTTCATCAGATCCTTCTGATTCTTCCTTAGCTTGATAAGCTTTTATCTTCTCAGGGTTAGACTTTAAGGCAACAAATTTACCTCATTTCTGATGTTCATCTTCCTCTAGCTCAATTTTGTGGCTTCTTAAAGAACTAATAATTTCTTCAAGACTGATATTGTTGAGATCCTTTTCCAATTTCAAAGCAGTTACCATAGGTCTCCATTTTTTAGGAGGACTTATGATAATCTTCTTGCAACAAGCATTTGAAACCTTGAGAACATAGTCTCAATTATTTCATCATCTTCCTTTTTGAATGCCTCGTACTTTTGGATTAAGGTCAAGGCCTTTGTCTCCTTTACTTGAGCATTCCCCTCATCAGTCATCCTCAGAGAGTCAAAAATGGATTTGGCAAAATCTATGTTTGTTATCTTTTCATACTCAGTATAAGAGATAACATTTAGCAATATAATTCTGGCCTTATGATGATTTTTGAAATCTTTCTTCTTTTGATCAGTCATAACATTTCTTGCTATAATATTTCCTTCATCATTAACTGGGTGAACGTAGCGATCGACTACAAGATCCTAAAGATCAACATCATAACCAAGAAAGAAGATTTCCATTATATCTTTCTAATAACCAAATTTCTCACCATCAAAGATTGGTGGTTTTGCACTATAGTGATCTCTTTCATTATTGCTAACAACGTTAGCAGCATTAGCAACTACCATTGTTTCTCACACAGGCTGGATCGGTACTGAACACGGTGAAGTGTTAATAAATCTTTTATCATAATCAGAACCGGAGCTTTGTTGCCAATTGAAGGTGTAAAAAACACAAGAAAGGGGGGTTTGAATTGGTTTTTACAAGAAAAAGCTTTTTCCAACATAAAAACACCTCTAATAAGTTAATAACAAAGAGATAAAAACACAACAATTTTTATCCTAGTTCGCTTGAAACTCAAAGCTACTACAGTCTACCCGCCAAGGTGATTTTGCCTTATACATAAGGACTTAATCCACTATAATCAATAGATTACAGTAATCACAAAGAATACCCTTATTTGTGTTCTCAAGGATCTAACTATACCCTAGTCTCCTTAAAGACTCACAAAGAATAACCTTCTTTGTCTTCTCAAGGACAACCTCCTTAAAGAATCAAACAAACAGTTTGAATAATATTTTGTATGTTACAAGTCGCTTCTATACAAGCGGATTTCACACAAATGATAAACAAACATTTAAATAAAAATTGTGTACAAAAGAATGATAGTTTTTCACAAAGAAACATACTTGTCAAAATGTTGTAACACCGGTGTATTTCTTCAAGTCTCCAAGTCTCACTTATATAGCATAATAATAATACCATTGGAGGGAAAAATAAGGAAAGCTTATAGAGCATATGTCCACTGTTGGATGGTGAAAGGAGTGATATTGTGTAATGTTCTTCGCCCACAAAATAGTGACAGGTGTAACGTATAGTACTGTCCTTTGCCCACAAAATTTGGTAGTGGAAAAGATATTTGATTTGTACTATGTACTATTTGATCACGTTCCTATTTGATCTTATCTTCAAGTTCATTGACTTCTGATGAAAGTTGATGAAGCATGAAATGAAGAAACATAAAGTTGGTTTCATAAACACCCGAATCTTTGGTCAGAACCTTGACAACATCAATAGCTTAGCTTGAGATCTTCAATATCTTCATAATCTTCAGAGTCTTCATAATCTACAATCAAAACCTTGATAACCTCAATCGTCTGGCTTAAGATCTTTAGAATCTTCAACTACGTAACACAACTTCAGAAGCTTGTCATTCTTCAGAAGCTTGATGGTCAGAGTCACGTCCAGAAGCATGGACCGAGAGAACATTGCATCAGCAATATAGCGTCTCCTTAGAAGCTTCTCATGAGTGAATCAGTACAGAAGCAAAAAGATCATTACAACAACACACATCTTTCAGAACTTCTTATAATTGGTGCAAACGCGGATTTGAAAATCATTGTTCAAAAACTGATGACGTTGCACGTCATATACTTAGAATTAAAACTGGTTGTTAAAGCTACATAATAACAAACCATTAGGGTACATGTAAGACCCGTATTTTGACCCTAAGATCCTTCATATTATCTCATCATTTGCATTGGTTTTAGGATCACACCTTAGTATCCTTCTTATCCCTCATTCATTGGGTTTGTGTTGGGAGAGATCACCAAGCACTATTTGATTGTATCATACTTTTTTTTCATTGTTTACTAACCAAAATACCAAAAATATGTCAATGTATAGCTTTATTTCTTTTGTAGGTAGTGTGTGCTTCCATCTATGCCCTATCAAGCTCACATATAGGGCTTGAGACCCTCAGTGCAAGAGATCAATCAAGGAGTGGTTCATAATGGTTCTAAACATCATATATGGATCCCCATGATCTTCATTTATCATTTTGACCAAGAATTCGTCAAGAGTTTGAAGCTTGTTTGCCTTGAAACCCTAATTCATCTAGGTATCTTGTGTGTCTTCCTCAACAAGTTTCTTCAACAAATTGGTCAAATATATCAAGGTATACTTCATTATACATAATTTTATACATATATGATCCTCCATGAGTCCCAAAGATCAAGAGAGCTTCAAGTTTGCAAGTTGGTTCAAGATGGTTGACCAGAGAAAGTCAACTGGTCAAAATTAGGGTTCCCTAGACCCTATCTCCTACAATTTTTGTCATATGAAAATCATTCCAAGAGCAAAGTTACTCTTTATGACATTCCAAAAAAATCATGATGACATCAAGAGCCATTTTTGCTTGGAAAGTCATTTTTTATGGTGAAAGATTATAGGTTATTTTGTATGGGCCCTAGTTAGGAGGTCAACTTCCAAGGACCATAACTTGCTAAATTTTTATGAGATGAAGGCCATCTAAGTTTCGTGATCAATTTCAAGATGTCTTATCCAACTTTGATTCTTTGAGAAACTTCAAATTCAACTTGAAAGGTCATGTGCCAAGAGGAAACATTATAGGTCATTTTGGGCCATCATCACTGAACAAGCAATTTTCCTCAACTTATAAAATGCATAACTCCCTCATGCCAAATCTAAATGATGTCAAATGTGTGACCAAGCTGAATAGGGGTGAAAGAGCTATAACTTTTAAGAAGGAACTTTTCCCATTTGAAGCTCATAGCAAAAGTTATTCAAGGTGGAAGAAGTGGTCATTTGACTTGGTACTTAGAAACTTTTCAAATATATTTGATTTCTCAAACTTCCACCTCAAAAGTCATCATGATCCAAGCTCCAAATGGAAACGTGTTCAAAATAAAAGTTGTTTCCTTTAATGTCACCTTTCCAAAAAGTCCAAGATCACCTCGTTTGGACCAAGATTGAGGGACTTGCGCACGGTTCCTTTCATAGATTTGTTTTGGTAATATTTGAATTCAATTGTCCATTTCCTTTTGCATGCTTACGTGTTAATGTTGCAAGATCCATTATGCACGAATTGGAATGTGATCACATCATGAATTAGGCCTAAATCATTTCCTATGCATCCATGCACCAAAGTTGCTAAAATTGGCAAAATTCCAAAGTGTGTGAAAAACAACTTGATACACTATAAATACATGGCCATTATGATCAGAAAAGGGATCCCTGATTGCCTAAGCTTTGAATCATTGCCTCCCTAGCCTTCATTAAAGGATAAACTTGAAGATTTCACTTGAAACTGAGTTTCAATTCTCCTTCTGTTTTGAGATTGAAACTCCAAGAATTCAAGCCTCTCTTTGATCCATTTCACTTTCTGCAAGCTTATATAGTCGAGCCAAGGCCAATTGGAAGCAAGATCAATCAAGATTTAAGCTACCCGAAGGTGGTTTTTCAGAAACTTTGAGCCTTCGATTCTCTCTTAATTCTTCACCATTCTCTTTGATTTTTGGTTGGCTAAAGTCATACCAATGTAGGTAACAAGTTTGAGTTGCTTTGAGATCAAATTGAAGTAACTCAGATCATGAACCTCAAATTTCAAATCCATGTATCTTTCAATATACTTGGAATTTGAAGAAATGGATGTCAGATTCGTGCTACTGAGCATTTTTCCTTTAAAATCATGTCCATACTTTTTATTTTGGTGAAGGTTAGTGGTGGACCAGTCGGGTGAGGTCCATCGGAGAAGAAGACCAGAGCTAGGGCTCTGGTGGTGGGTTGACACCTTCCCAACCTTCTGATTTGTTTCAAACATTTTAATTACAGTCTTTGGTTCAGATTACCATGTGTGTGGCGCGTTGCCTGTAGCGCATCATGGATAGCACACGCTTGGCCATCAGATCTGCCACCTCAATTAATGAGGGAGATCTGAGGCCCTTTTTTTTTGTATTTTCTGATTTCCTATTTAATCCTTTTATTTTGTTTAATTTATAGAAATTTTATTTTTAATCCAAAAAATGTAGGACTTCACCAAAAATCTTTAAATATTGTTCTATTCCATATTTTGAATTAAAATTATTTTTTGGATTAATTTTGGTATTTTTCATGAATTAAATGTTTTTGTACATATTTATAATTATTTTAAAATACTTCTGACTTTCTAAAAATTATGAATTTTTTTGTCTAAGGTCCTTTGACCTTGTTTGACTTAGGATAAATCCATTGGCCATTTATTTGGTGTTTTGAAGGGATCTGAGGTTTTGTCCAAATAAAAATGCATTTTAATTCATTTTTAATGTGTTTTTAATTGATTAAATGTTTTAAAATATTGTTGAGCCATTTTTATGGTCTTGTGATGTTTGACTTTCTGTTTGGGCCTTGATCATGGTTAATTTGACATTTGTTTGATTAAAACCATTAGATTTAGGGGATTGATGAAATGTACATTTCATGTCCCAAATTGAATGGATGGTATTGATCAGATGAAATTCCTCTCATGATCAATTTGTGTTTTTATCTCCCCCTCCCTCTTCATCTTCATCTCCATTCTTCCTCATTCCCTCATTTGACCAATGAAATCTCTAATGTTTAAAAGCTAATTGATTCATCAGTGACCTTGTGTCAGATGAATTAATACAAGTATGACTGAGATAGGTCCCTGTAAGACCCCAATTTTGACCCTAAGATCCCTCATGCTATTCTCATCATATGCATTATCATTGGGTTCACACCTTGTCATCCTCCTTACCCCTCATTCTTTGGGTTTGCATTGAGAGAGATCATCAAACACCATTTGATTGTATCATACTTCATTTTTCTTCGTTTACTAACCAAAATACCAAAAATATGTCATTTGTATAGATTAACTCTTTTGTAGGTAGTGTGCATGCTCACCTATGCTCTATCAAGCTCACATCTAGGGTTTGAGACCCTTAATGCAAGGAGCTCAATCAATAAATGGTTTACTATGACCCTAAGTATCATATATGAATCCCCATGATCTTCACATTTTATTTTGATCAAGAAATCATCGAGAGTTTGGAGTTGGTTTGCCTTGGAAACCCTAATAAATCTGGGTATCTTATGTAACTTCTTCAACAAGTTTCTTCACCAACTGATCAAAATTTTCAAGGGATACTTCACATTACATCATCTTATGCATATATGATCCTCCATGAGTCCCCAAAGACAAGAGAATATCAAGATAGCAATTTGGCTCATGGTGGTTGGCTAGAGGAATTCAATTGGTCAAAACTGGGGTTCCCTAGACCCTATCTCCTACAATTTTTATCAAATAATTTTTTTCCAATATCAAAGTTACTCTAGATGACATTCCAAACAACTTTCATGTTTAGGTCAAGATCTATTTTTGCTTGTAAAATCATTTTTTATGGTGAAAGATTATAGGTCATTTTGTCTAAACCCTAATTTGAAGGTCAACTTCCCAAGACCATAACTTACTCAATGTTTATGATATGAAATCCATTCAAGTTGCATAATCAAATAAAAGATGTCTAATTCAAATTTTATGTTTTGAGGAAGTGAAAATTCAACTTTTAAATGCATGTGATATGAGGAAACATTATAGGTCATTTTGGGCCAATAACATTGAACAAGTGATTTTCCTCAAATTCTAAAATGCATAACTTCTTCATGCTAAATCCAAATGAGGTAAAATTTGTGACCAATTTTAAGTAATTTGATAGAGCTACAACTTTTATGAAGGAACGTTTCTCATTTGAAGCCCATAGAAAAAGTTACCCAAGGTGGAAGAAGTGAACATATGGCTTGGTACTTAGATTTTTCTTTGATATGTTTGATTTTCCAAACTTCCACATAAAAATTCATCATGATCCAAGCTTCAAATGAAAAAGTGTTCAACATGAAAATTGTTCCTCGTGATCTAACCTTTCCAAAAAGTCCAAATTCAATCCATTGGACAAAGAATGACTGACTTGCGTATGACTTAAAGTTGACGGACCATTTGGGAGATTTGAAGTTCCACTTTCGACACACGAATGCATGGCCTTTCCACATGACTTCAGCATTGGTTACACTCATTTTTGGACCTGAATACATCATTACATGGGCCTATTACACGCTTGTGCATCCATGCAAAGGAAAATTGCTATTTTTGGAATTTTGAAATAGGTGTGCAATTATCAATGACCTTGGCTATAAATAGAAGCCCTCTCACTCAGAATTGAGGACCCTGGCGCGCAAGCTTTGATACTACAACCCTAAACCTCCACATTCAAAGGATAAGCTTGGTGATTTTCATTAAAAATCGAGTTTGAAATCTCCCACTATTTTGAGATTCAAACTCCAAGAGTCATTCTTCTTCCTTGATCCATTTCCACTCCATCAAGCGTCCAAAGCAAGGCCAAGCACAATTGAGAGCAAGATCGTGTCCATCTGAACCTGCAGTGAAGGTGAATTTCTGAATTTTTCATCTCTTAGATTCTCACTCAATTGTCCATTATTCTTGTCGATTTTTGGTTGTCTAAAGTCCTACTAATATAGGCAACAAGATTGAGTTGCTTAGAGGTCAAATCGAAGCAACTCAGATCATGATCCTCAAAATTCAACTCCCTATATCTTTCTATATACTTGGAGTTAGGTGAAATTGAGGCTAGGTTCGAGCTCCTGAGCATTTTTACTTTAAATTCATGTCCTCCTTTTTTATTTTGGTGATGGTTGAAGGTGGACCAGTTTGGTGAGGTCCACCAGAGAAGAAGACCGGAGCTCTGGCCTTGGCGATGTGTTGGCACGTCTCCATACCACATGATCCTTATATTTTATTTTAATCTTGAGCGTCCAAGTTGATTACCACGGGTGTGGAATATTGACTAAGGTTCATCATGGATAGCGCGCTTTGATCCACTTGATCTGCCACCTCAATTAATGAGGGAGATTAAGTGGTCCATGTTTTTTAGCATTTTCTGATTTTCATTTTAATTGACTTATTTTCATTAATTCATATTAATTTTAATATTGATCCAAAAAATATGGGACTTTCACCAAAAAAATTCAAATATTTATCTCTTTCATTTTCTGAATTAAAATTATTTTTTGGATCAATATTAATATTTTTCATGATTTAATTATTTTTGTGCATATTTTTAATTATTTAAAAATACTTTTAAGTTTCCAAAAATAATGAAATTTTTTCTCCAAGGTCCTTTGACCTTGTTTGACCTATGATAAATCTCTTGGCCATTTATTTGGTGTTTTGAAGATGTTTTAGGATTTTGACCAACCATAATTTAATTTAATGTATTTTTTTAATTGAGTTTTAATTGTGTAATTATAAATAAATTATGTTGAGCTATTTTGATTGACTTATCGAGTTTGACTTTTATTGTCGGGCCTTAGTCAAGGTTGATTTGACTTTGTTGGATTAAGATCATTGGATTTAGGGGATTGATGAAATATACATTTCATCTCCCAAAATGAATGAACGATTTTAATTTGATAAAAGTCCTCCCATGACCAATTTGTGTTTGTTTCATTTCCCCTCCCTCTTCATCTTCAATCCCTTTCTATCCCATCCATTTCATTGACCTATGATATCTCTATATCCTAAGGCTAGTTGATTGCAAAATCGACATAAGTATGGATGAAATTAGGTCCACCTTCTTGCCATTTTCTTTTAAGTGTGGTATGTTTTAGAAGTATGGTTCATAATATCATATCTCTAACATGCATTAACACTAAAACTTCGATTGTCTGGCCTCAAATAGTTGCGACTTCTACATAAGTCCAATTACGATTGCTTAACATAACACTAAATTTTGACCCAAAATCATAACATTCTAGTAAGTGAGATTGTAAGTCTCCCCCTTTCATGGTATTGTGTGGAAACTTGACATTTTTTCTTTCCTTTGGAAGATGTCTTGGTTCAAGGATCCATGCTTGTGAATAGAGGGTTGAGTGTTCTCCAAAGAATGACTTAAACAATAAAAAACCAAAAGCAATACTAATTTCTAATCAACTAACATTTGACTAACTTTTAATTTCAAGTCATTTACTTTTTGCACTTTAAATTCAAGTCTTTATCATTTTCCATTATTCATACCATTTAACTTGTTTACCTTAATGCCATTTTCACTTTGCTCACTTGAGTCATATCTTGTGATTATATTGTGATTTTATATATTTGTTTGTGTATTTTGTTTGTGTTTGTGGTCTTTTGACCTTAATGTATACAATAACAACAAAAACCCTAAAAAAATTGTGTGGACTGTTGGATTTGACCTGAGACATTGGACTTATAATTAGGCAACATTCCTTATGCAAAAAGAACTTGGCCAATGCCAAATTTTCTGAAGTCAGTCATTGTGAATTAAACTTTCATATGAAGCAAGTATTGAGATCCCTTTTGAGTTCATCTATTACATGGTCTTAATGCAATTGTTACTTTGAATCCGTGTCTAGTGCCTTATTCTGAGTCATTCAAGGAGTATGTCATTTGATACATGGGAGATTATGAAGAAGATCATGGAGTTGCTAATCTTGGATGTGGCTATCTTTATTTGATGTCTTGCTCTTCACCTTGCTAGTGTGTGTATTGATATTGCTTGATTCTAAAGTCCAAGGTAAAATTGGGTTTCTATATGACATTTTTGTCTATTGGATTGCATCCCATTGGTCAGATCTTTTCAACTCTTAACTTTTAATTTTTGCTTACGATTAGTCTCTTTATCTCCTCCTACTTCTTTAATTTCAAATCTCTCCCTCCTTTTCAAAATCTTTTTTGCTTGTGATTTCTAAACTTAGTCTCTTTATTGCAAATTAGAAACTTTGGCCTTATGCCATTGCATTTTCAAACTCTTTTTCTTCATCAAATTTGTAAATGAACTTAACCATACTTGACTTAACATTTCAAAAGACAAAAAGAACTAACACTCATTCAAACTCTTTTAGGCCTTTTGTCCCTCTTTCAAACTTAAATTTTTGTTAAAAGCAACTCATTCACTTTGAAATTGTTACCACAAACTACGAGGTTTTGATCCCTCATTTTATGTTGGTACATAGGCATAAGTCTGAAGGTCTTGTCAAACACAAAAATATAATTAATGAATTATTTTCTCATCCGTACACTCTATTTATTGGAAACATCTTTTATACCCAAAAGACATGTACACATAAAAAAGGGCTCCCTAGGAGTACCTAGGACACTTTGGGTGCTAACACCTTCCCTTTGTGTAACCAACCCCCTTATCTGTAATCTCTGACATTTTATTAGTTTTGATTTGAAAACTTCTTATCTTTGGGTTTTGTTCGTACTTTTCCCTTTTCCTTTGGAAACAATAAAAGCGCGGTGGCGACTCTGCTTTTACTGACGTCAAGCTTATCCATAGCTTGATGGTCATGAATTTACCGCTACAAAAGTTAAGTGGCGACTCTGGTTTAGCCTACTTTTTGTGTGTATATAATTGTATATTTGATGTATGTATATTTGCTTGTATGATATAATCTGCTTGTTGTGTTTGGTGATCTCTGAGTGGTGAGATAAGTTCTAACCCGAACTTGAGTGCAATTAAGATATGAGGATGGTATAGTCATGTTCGACTAGTATGGAGTAGTCCTTAATAAATTGGCTTGAGACCCATCTACTAAGTGGAGACCCTTTTGGAGCTATTGATGCCACACAAGTTATTTGTGATTAGGCATTACTTTCTTTGATTTGGGGTCCGAGAAGCTGAGGACCGTAGAACATTTAACCTAACTTGGCCTATTTAGGACGTAGTGCGGAGACTGTTCAGGTGTAGACTTGATAACAGTTGTTACACGATACTATACTCAGATGAGTTTCTCTTGATAATATTATGGGTTGATGAGTCAATCATCCTAACATGTAATATCTGATAGATGGAATTAAGACTATGGGAACTTTTTAGAACATGATCTACAGGTTTTATCCTTAGTACACTCCTTTGGGATGGTTCTTAACCCGACTCCATGCTCGTGACTCACAAAAAACCCTTGATTCTTGGTTGATCCAATCAAGTCTTGTCAATATCAATGGAACTTGGGTGTTGATAAGGTGAAAACCATAATCCACCAAAATGGATGATTGATCTTGACAATGACTTGATTCATCCCTTGACCTTTGTTTGTTTGCCTTGTGTGTGATCCCTTATTTGTGATTGTTGCATTCATGCATTTATGCGCATCATAACATTCATCACACGAAAAAATAACTTCAAGGAACTGAGGTTTTATTTGCAAATATTTTCAGACCATGGATTATGGACGAAGGAACACTAAGAAGTACAGTTTCAGATGTCCCGACTTGAAGGAGTTAAACAAGCTATCATCTTTTGTACTAGATCCCTTGGACTTCAAACAACGTCACGGGAAGCTTCTATTTGTTTTGTCTACTGATGTGGTTGAAGGACTATTGAGTGTATTGGTTCAGTTTTATGACCCTTTCTACTGTTGCTTCACTTTTCCTGATTATCAACTTGTGCCTACGTTGGAGGAGTATGCCCATCTCTTGGGAATACCCATTTCTAACAAAGTGTCGTTTAGTGGATTGGAAAAGATTATGAGATCTCATATTATAACTGAAGCTCTTCACTTGAAGAAGTATGAGATTGAGGCTCATTGGGTGAAGAAAGGAGGAATGTTTGGGTTGACTTATGAGTTCCTCATCAAGGAAGTTACTGCCTTTGCTCAAGTCGGTAGTGTGAATGATTTTGAAACTATCTTTGTGTTTCTCATCTATGGGTTGGCTTTGTTCCCTAACATTGACGGTTTTGATGATGTTAACGCCATTAGAATTTTATTTATTGGTAATCATGTGCCTACCCTGTTAGGAGATATGTACTTCTCTTTGCATCTAAGGAATTCTAAAGGTGGTGGAACTATTGTGTGCTGTGTTCCTCTTCTGTACGAGTGGTTTATTTCATACTTGCCTCAGACACCTACTTTTATGGAGAACAAACGATGTCTAAGGTGGTCCCAGAGACTTATGTCACTCACTAATGATGATATAGTTTGGTATGATTCTTCATTGGGTAGTTTGGATATTATTGACAGTTGTGGTGAATTCTCTAATGTGCCTCTCATTGGTACGCAAGGAGGAATTAACTACAACCTTGCTTTGGCTCGTCGTCAACTTGGGTTCCCCTTGAGAGATAAACCTAATAACATTCAGTTAGAAGGTATTTTCTATTAAGAGGGTAAATATCCCCAACATTTAAAGCAGAAGATGGTTCATTCTTGGCATAGTGTGCATAGGAAAGGAAGATCTGAGCTTGGTCCGTGCAACTATGCAGCTTTAGAAGCTTACACTACTTGGGTGAAGAATAGAGCTTTGGAGTTGAAGATGTCATACGCTTGTGAGAGACCTATGTATATGGTTGTGGTTGAGCCATTAACTCTCCCTAACCAAGATGTAGAGGAGTTGGAAAATGCACTCGCCAAAATGAAGCAAGAGAAGGATATGTGGGAAGAGCGGTTCCATGCTTTGAGCAGAAAGCATGAGGAATTGTAGCTTGAGTCTAAGGACAAAGATGCACTTATTGACTTCTTGAAGACCGAGTAGTGAAGATACAGAGAGAATCAGAGGGTCCGTCTTCCTCTAGTATGCCTCAACCTTCCGGTGTTTGAAAGAAGATTATTGATCAGCTTGTCCTCGAGAAGGTTCAGATGAAGACATCTTTTGAGTCTGAGATCCGACGCATCCGAAGGAAGTACGCGCCTGCAGCCAGATCATCTGACACTGTTGTTAGGGGATCCTTTGGATGATTAGTCTCCCTTTCTCTTGTATTTATACTTTGGATTCTAAAATTGTACTCAGTGTAATCCTTCCAAATTATATAAATAAAAGAGATTTTTATGGTCAATCAAATTATTACAATTGTTATTATATATTTGCAAATAAAATAGTATGTTCCTTGAAAATAAAAACAATCAAAACATTGCATTTCATGCATCATTTGGATAACAGGTTTTCTTCCGCCAGATGTCTTATTGGTTATTCTTCTGTGCTTCAGCCAAGATGACTCATCGATACAATACTCACGCCAATCATCCGAGAATCATGGAGCACTTAGAGCAAGAGAACCAAGAAGTGAAGCACGAGATTGCTCGCTTGGCTGTCGTGATGAAGTATGTGTTAGCTGCTCAGAGTCAATCTTCTCCAATGCCTGTAACTCCTCCTCCTCAAAGGACTGTCATTTCAGGAGTTATTACTTCAACTATGCCTGCCACTCAGTTTGCTCCTACCATGTCTGTCGGATTCCCTTGGGGAATGCCGCCGAACTTTGTGTATGAAGGTTTTGCGCTTATGTTTGCATCCATGCCGACATCTAGCCCGGTCATGTTTGTTCCTCCTTCATTTATTCACACTCTGCCTCGTGTTGAGGATACCATCTACCATTCCGAGCCGTCTGAGGGTCTGAATGTTTATGAGAAGATGGACGAGATGAAAGACCAATTCCTTAAGTTGCAAAAGAAGTTGAAGACCTTGAGGGAAAAATATTTGTTTGGTAAGAGTGTTGCGGAACTTTGCTTGGTTCCCAATGTCAAGATCCCGATGAAGTTTAAAGTCCCTGACTTTGAAAAGTATAAGGGAAACACTTGCCTGCTTAGCCATCTTGTCATGTATTCCAGGAAAATGTCGACACAGACTGATAATGATAAGCTATTGATTCATTACTTTCAAGATAGTCTGGCTGGTACCGCTCTGAGGTGGTACATGGGTTTGGATAGTGCAAGTGTCCGTATGTTCAATGATTTGGGTGAAGCATTTGTGAAACAGTACAACTATAATATGGATATGGCGCCGGATAGAGATCAGTTGAGGTCGATGTCTCAGAAGGACAAGGAGACATTTAAAGAATATGCCCAGAGATGGAGAGAGCTAGCTGCTCAGATCAACCCTCCATTGGAAGAAAAGGAGATGACTAAGATCTTTCTCAAGACCCTGAGCTCATTTTACTATGAGCAAATGATTGCTAGTGCCCCCAGTGATTTTACCAAAATGGTAAATATGGGGATGAGATTAGAAGAAGGTGTTTGTGAGGGACAATTATCTAAAGAAGAGGCATCATCAAGCAAGAGGTATGGTAACAGTTTCGCTAAGAAGAAGGAAGTTGAAACCAATGCAGTATCAGTTGGGAGGCAGATGAGGCCTCATGTCAAAAGAAGTCTGCAACCACATCAACATCGTTATCAAGTATCATTTGTTATTCCAGTATTTTCCATAAATCAATCTATGCCAGTTCAACAACAACGCCAACAACAACCACAACAAAGAACAAACAACACCAACACCAACACCAACACCAACACCAACACCAACAATAAACAACAAAAACAGAACTTTGAGAGGAAGAAGGTATCTTTCGACCTGATTCCTATGTCCTATGCTGAATTGTACCCATCTCTAGTTCTTAAGAACCTACTTCAACCAAGAAATTTGCCGCAAATTCCAGAACCACTTCCATGGTGGTATAAGCCAGAGCTTCATTGTACCTTTCACCAAGGGGCTCCTGACCATGATATTGAGAATTACTACCCGCTGAAGTATGAGGTTCAGAAGCTCGTGAAGAGTGAGATGGTGTCCTTTGAGGACTGTGCGCCAAATGTGAAAGCAAACCCATTGCCTACTCATGGTAATTCCTCTGTCAACATGGTAGATGATTGTCCAGGGAGTTTATGGGTGTTTGATGTGCGACATATTCGTCGATCTTTGGTTGAGATGCATAAAACCATGTGTACTATTAGTGATTGTGAGCATGACCACGACAGTTGTGCAGTCTGCTGTGTGAACCCCCGAGGGTGTTCGATTGTCAAAAGAGATATCCAGAAGTTGATGGATGAGAATGTAATCCAGATTCAACAGTCGAGGGATATAGATGATATCAACGTGATAGTGCCAATGTTCAAAACTCCTAAGAGTATGGTAATTCAGTTTGTTAGCAGAAGCAATAACAACATCAATAGATCGGTATCATCGTTGGTAATACGGTTAGCGGGTCCAGTCCCGTACGCATCTGATAGAGCTGTTCCGTATTAGTATAATGCAACTATATTGGAGAATGGTCAAAAGGTTCCATTGCCTACGACCAGTTCTGTTGTGAGTATTGTTGATGTAACGAAGGTGACTCGTAGTGGTCGTGTTTTTGAGCCTGTATTCCTGAAGGATGTAGAGGGTGTCAGTAAGAAGGTAGATATGCCTATGGTGAATCTGGTTAACGCTCCAAGATGTCAGTCTGGTGAGTCCAGCAGTTTGAAGCCTAATGATGACGATGAAGTACTCCGTTTGATAAAGAAAAGTGAATTTAATATGGTGGAGCAGTTGCTTCAAACTTCCTCCAAGATTTCAGTGTTGTCTCTACTCATGAACTCAGAAGTGCACAAAGAAGCATTGCAAAAGATATTGGAGCAAGCTTATGTCGAGCATGATGTAACAGTGGATCAGTTTGATCATATTGTGGCCAACATCACTTCCTGCAACAATTTGAGCTTTTGTGATGAAGAACTTATAGAGGAAGGCATAAATCACAACTTAACGTTGCACACATCGATGAATTGCAATGAGGATGCGTTGTCAAATGTGTTGGTTGATACCGGCTCTTCTTTGAATGTACTCCCCAAGTCAACTCTTTCCAGATATTCATATCAAGGAGATCCGATGAGGTACAATGGTGTGATCGTCAAGGCTTTTGATGGTTCTCGCAAGACCGTTATTTTAGAGGTGGACCTTCCAATGAAGATAGGTCCGAGTGATTTCCAAATTACTTTTCAAGTAATGGATATCCACCCGACCTATAACTATTTATTGGAAGGTTGTGGATACATGAGGCGGGAGCTGTTACATCCACTCTGCATCAGAAGTTGAAATTTATGAAGAATGGTAAGCTTGTTATCATCGGTGGAAAGAATGCTCTGTTGGTGAGCCATTTGTCGTCTTTCTCATATGTTGAAGTTGAGGATGAGATTGAAACTCCATTCCAAGCTCTATCTATTGCTGAAGAAAAGAGAGTTAAGGCACCCATGTCCTCTTTTAAATACCCGTAAAAGATTGTTGAAGATGGTAATTCTGATCAGTTGGGCCGGATGGTAGAGGTCGCCGAGAACAATAGCAGAGCTGGTTTGAGATTTCAGCAAGGGTCATTAGTTGAAGATGTGAAACCCAGTTTCCATAGCGGAGGGTTCATTCATGGTAATGAACAACACTCAGTTGCCGTGATTGAGGGGGATGAAGATGAAGACTGCACCAATTTTGTGACGCATGGAAAAGCTTGCAACAATTGGACCGCTGTCAATGTTCCTATTATTGTTCATCATTCTAAGTAATTGTTTTTATTGTTTTTGAAAATCCTTGTCATATGCCTAAGGGAGAAGTGAACATTGTTTGACATCTTTTAATTTGATCATCAATAAAATGCAATTATATTCATCCACATCTATGATGTTTTTATTTTTACTTTTTGCTTTTCTGAAAATGGTAATCACAAAAAACATAAATAAATAACAATAATTGTCCATCTGCATAATATTTGGTCACAATTCACTTCTCTAAAATCAAAATATCAAATTATTGTGCAGGTTGGTTTCTAAACCCATTGAATACAATGATCCCACTCCTTCTCCGAACTTTGAATTCTCTGTGATTGAGGCTGAGGAAGAAAGTGATGAAGAAGTGTCTGATGAATTGTCTCGTCTACTTGAACACGAAGAAAAAGCCATTCGGCCATTTGAAGAACAAATTGAGCTAGTCAACTTGGATTCTGAAGATGATGTGAAATAAGTCAAGTTTGGATCTCGATTGTATCCTGAAGTTAAGAAGGGGTTGATTGAGCTTCTTCGAGAGTATTCAGATGTGTTTGCTTGGTCCTATCAAGACATGTCTGGTTTGGATTTTGAGATTGTGAAACATAGATTGCCGTTGAATCCAGAATGCCCGCCAGTCAAGCAGAAGTTGAGGAGAACTCATCCTGATATGACAGTGAAGATCAAAGAAGAAGTGCAGAAGCAGATTGATGTTGGTTTCCTTATTACTGCTGAGTATCCGCAGTGGGTGGCCAATATTGTGTTTGTTCCTAAGAAGGATGGAAAGGTCTGCATGTGTGTCGATTATAGATATTTGAATAAGGCTAGTCCAAAAGATGATTTCCCTTTGCCACACATTGATATGTTGGTAGACAATATAACTAAATTCAAAGTCTTTTCGTTTATGGACGGATTTTCCGGCTATAATCAGATCAAAATGACACCCGAGGATATGGAGAAGATCACGTTCATTACACCCTGAGGAACATTCTGTTATAGAGTGATGCCTTTCGGTTTAAAGAATGTTGGTGCGACTTACCAGAGAGCAATGACCATTCTTTTTCATGATATGATACATAAAAAGATCGAAATATATGTTAATGATATGATTGCTAAATCCAGTGATGAAGAAGAACATGTTGAGCATTTGTTGAAGTTATTCCAGTGTTTGAGGAAATATAAACTTTGCTTGAATCCCAATAAGTGTACATTTGGTGTTCGTTCTGGTAAGTTGTTGGGATTTATTGTCAGCGAGAAGGGTATTGAAGTTGATCCTGCCAAGGTCAAAGCAATACAAGAGATGCCTGCACCCAAAACTGAGAAGCAAGTCAGAGGTTTTCTCGGCCGCTTGAATTATATCTCAAGATTCATTTTGCATATAACTGCCACATGTGCGCCTATATTCAAGCTTCTTCGGAAAGATCAGTCTTGTGATTGGACTGAAGATTGCAGAAAGCTTTTGACAGTATCAAAGAGTATCTGCTTACGCCTCTGATTTGGTCTCCGCCTATTGAAGGAAGACCGTTGATCATGTATTTGATTGTGCTTGAAGAAAGTATGGGTTGTGTTCTTGGTCAGCAAGATGAAACTGGAAAGAAAGAATATGTTATTTACTACCTCAGTAAGAAGTTCACCGACTGTGAGACTCGGTATTCTATGCTTGAGAAGACTTGTTGCGTATTGGCTTGGGTTGCTAAGCATCTGCGTCAGTATATGTTGAATCATACCACTTGGTTGATATCCAAAATGGATCCAATCAAGTATATTTTTGAGAAGCCTACTTTAACTGGGAGGATTGCCCGTTGGTAGATGTTGTTATTCGAGTATGATATTGAATACCGATCTCAAAAAACGATCAAAGGTAGTGTCTTGGCTGACCATTTGGCTCACCAACCGATTGAAGATTATTAGTCAGTACAGTATGATTTTCCTGATGAAGAGATTTTGTACTTGAAAATGAAAGATTGTGATGAATCATTGCTTGAAGAAGGGCCAGAATCTGGTCCCCGTTGGGACATGGTATTTGATGGAGTTGTTAATCAGTATGGTAATGGCATTGAGGCAATGATTATTACTCCTCAGGGCACTCATTTTTCGTTTACCGTTAGATTAACTTTCAAGTGTACAAATAATATGGCTGAGTATGAAGCTTGCATTATGGGGCTTGAAGAGGCCATTGATCTCAGAATCAAGTATTTAGACATCTATGGGGATTCAGCTTTGGTCGTGAATCAGATCAAAGGTGAATGGGAGACGAATCAACCCAGTTTGATACCATATAGAGATTATGCAAGGAGGATTTCAACTTTCTTCACAAAGGTTAAGTTCCATCATATCCCTCGAGATGAAAACTGGATGGCTGATGCTCTTGCAACGTTGGCTTCAATGATCATGGTGAAGTATTGGAATGAAGTTCCCAATTTAACTATAATGCGTCTTGATAGGCCAGCTCATGTGTTTGCTGTTGAAGAGACCAAAGATGAAAAGCCGTGGTATTTTGATATCAAGTGTTTCCTTCAAAGTCAGATTTACCTGCTTGGGGCATCTTTAAAAGATAAAAAGACTTTGAGGAGATTAGCTGGCAACTTCTACCTAAATGGTGATGTGCTGTACAAGAGAAATTTCGATATGGTCCGGCTCAGATGCGTGGATAGACACGAAGCATACCTGTTGATAACTGAAGTCCATGAGGGTTCCTTTGGTACTCATTCCAATGAACATGTTATGGCTAAGAAGATGTTAAGAGTAGGTTACTATTGGCTGACAATAGAATCTGACTGTTGCAAGTTTGTGAAGAAATGCCACAAGTGTCAAATTGATGCAGATAAGATTCATGTTCCTCCGACACTATCGAACGTTATTTCCTCCCCATGGGCCTTCTCCATGTGGGGAATTGATATGATTGGCATGATTGAGCCCAAAGCTTCAAACGAACATCGTTTCATTTTGGTGGCTATTGACTACTTCACAAAGTGGGTTGAAGTGACATCATATGCAAATGTAACCAAGCAAGTTATTGTAAGGTTTATCAAGAATCAGATGATATGTCGGTGTGGTGTGCCAAGTAAGATCATTACTGATAATGGATCGAACTTGAATAATAATATTGTGGAAGCCTTTTGCAAAGACTTCAAGATTGCATATCATAATTCTTCTCACTACAGATCTAAGATGAATGGCGTTGTTGAAGCTGCAAGCAAGAACATCAAGAGGATCATTCAGAAGATGGTTGTAATGTATAAAGATTGGCACGAGATGCTCCCATTTGGTTTTCATGGGTATCGTACATCTATCCGCACTTCAACAGGGGCAACCCCTTTCTCACTCGTTTATGATATGAAGGTTGTGCTCCCGGTAGAGGTTGATATCCCATCATTGCGTGTCTTGATGGAAGCCAAGTTAACTGGAGTTGAATGGTGTCATACCAGGTATGATCGGCTGAATTTAATCGAAGAGAAGAGGTTAACTACCATGTGTCATGGACAATTATATCAACAGATAATGAAGAAAACTTTTGACAAGAAGGTCAGACCTCGTGTATTCAGAGAAGGTGATCTTGTGCTCATGAAGATTCTATCTTTCAAACCAGATTCTAGGGGTAAATGGATTCCTAATTATGAAGGCACATATGTTGTTAAGAGAGCCTTTTTAGGCGGTGCTTTGATTCTTACAACTATGGATGGTGAAGAGTTCACGCGTCCTGTGAATGCCGATGCAGTCAAGAAATACTTCGCCTAAAAAAAAGAAAAGAACAAATTGCTAAGTTGAAAAACCGAAAGGGCGACTTAGGCAAAAATGAGCGTGTCGATGGATTGAAAACCCGAAAGGGCGATCCAGGCAAAAGTTAGAGAGATAAAATAGAAGAAATTATCTCGATAAATTGATTACCCCACCTTGGGGCAATTTATGCAAAAATTAGGGATTATGGCAAGTAACTGCAGGCTGGTTGATCTTCAGTCTTGAAGACTTTCTTGAGCACAATGATTGGTTCTTATTCATCTTCAACCAAAGCCAAGAGCACAGTGGATATTGAAGGCGGTAAAAGGATTAGTGATCATTGTATTCAATGTAGCCCTTTTCCATGTAAATTACCATTTTTCAACTTTTGTAAAAATCTATGGAGTCTTGTCATTTACAAACTACCATTCTATTAAATAAAGTTAAGCTTTTTATCCAATTGTTTCCACTCTTATTTATTCAGCTAAATAGAATTAAATTTTATTATGATCATTTTGAAATTAAAGTTTTAAAATAAAAAGCAGGTTTTCTTAAATAATAAAAGCAGTTACTTTTAAAAAGCAATTAAAGGAATATTAACAGTGATTTAAAAAGCGGTAAGCCCAAAATGCGAAGCATTATTGGTTTTTTCTCAAGCAGTTGGCGTGATCTTTGTGTCTTCCCCAACAGCTTTTCAGCATCTCCAGCCAAATTTTGTTGGTATCCCCAGTTGAGTTCGTAATTGCCTCCCTCGAGTTGTAAGCGCGTTATTTGCAGTAGTTTGCACGACTTGGCAGATTTTGTTTCCCCTCAAGTCGCTAGCAGCGTTGTCCATGACCCTTGTTAACCCGATTCTTGAGCA
This sequence comes from Lathyrus oleraceus, assembly GCF_024323335.1. Classification (NCBI taxonomy): domain Eukaryota; kingdom Viridiplantae; phylum Streptophyta; class Magnoliopsida; order Fabales; family Fabaceae; genus Lathyrus; species Lathyrus oleraceus. Next base: position 126,322,157 of record NC_066582.1, read on the forward strand.
GTATTTTTGATCCTCTGCAAGGTTGTCTCCCATTTGATATGGTGTTGACCTAAAATTCCCCACAGAATTGATAATGTAGTTTCCTCAACAGATCCTCTCCTCTTTTCCCCAACCAGGGTTAAGCCTTTGAGGTGGCTAATTCTTTCCAGCTGTTGTTTCCCTCCTTTGAGGATTGGCTGAGAATTGTATCGACGATCTAGTCCAGTGACATTTGTATCCTTTGTGATCGTTTTGTCAGCATAATAATCATATATACATATACATATACATATACATATACACTCATAGATTTCATTATCTCATTTGTAATACACTTTGTGATTCATTATTTCTCTGATCCTCTGCTACGGTGGTATACTTTTCCCCCACGCAGATTTGATTTGTCTGTCCTCTTTCAATTGTAGAGTGTCATCCCCTTAAATAGAAAGAATTTAACCTTTCTCATTCCCCACTAAGTTACTTCCTCGTGGATGATTCTTATTTCAGTTTCCTCCTCAGTTGATTGTCTTGATGAAACTACTCCCCTTGAGCTATATCCTCATTGGATTGAGTCTTTGATTGACCATTTCTTTCTAAATCTTACCTAGATAGATGCTTTTGGTCCCCTGAGAGTCTATTACCCAGTAACTGGTAATATTCTTCTTAATTTGTGAATATTTCACTTTTTTTGCCCAATGCCCAACAAAAGTAACCTTTTTCTCCCCAGCGGATTCGTTTCTCACATCTCCCAGGAAGTTTATCCTTGATATGTTCATCCTAACCGGTGACAAATATTTTCTTCCCTGATTTGAGTTTATCCTTTATATGTTCATCATAACCGGTGACGAATATTCTCTTTTTGGTATTCTACCCAGTAAAAAGGTAGTTGTAATCCCTATTTCTTTCCCTAGAGAGTTAATCCTTGATATGTTCATCTTAACCGTTGACAGGTTTCCTTCTCTTTACAGTCTTTTTCCCAATAACCGGTAGTTGTAAATCATGTTTCCCCCTGCGAAGTCTATCCTTGATATGTTCACCCTAACCGGTGATGGATATTCTCTTTTTGGTATTTTATCTAGTAACTGATAGATGTAATCCATATTTCTCCCCTCAGAGTTTATCCTTTATATGTTCATCTTAACCGATGACGGATATTCTCTTTTTGGTATTCTATCCAGTATCCGATAGATGTAATTCCTACTTTTTCAGACAATTTATTCTTTATATGTTCATCTTAACCGGTGAAGGATATCCTTCCTAAGGTTCCAGGTGAGTCTATCCTTGATATGTTCACTTTAATCAATGACAAATATTCTCTCCCTTTGCGGTCTTTTGCCCAATAATCGGCAGTTGTAAATCCTATTTGGCTTTTCTCCAGCAGGTTATTCTTACCCAATAACTGGTAATGAATATACCTCTTGTTTGCCCTTAGCGAGTCATCCTTGATATGTTTACCCTAACCGGTAACAGATGTCCTCCCTGTCAGAATTTATTATACTCTTACCCAGTAACAAGTAGCGGATGATATAATTATATTCCTCCTGTGTTGAAGATCACTTCTTCCCCCAATTGAGCTTGAGTGCATATTTCTTCGGTGAAATCGCCTGTTTCTATTTGGTTCGAGTATTTCAGCCTTGTTCTGATCTACCTGTTTCTTTTGTAGATATTTCTTTTATTCCCCGGTTGAGTCTTTCCATTGATTTATTTTCATGAAATCCCTCAAGTCCCCCAGCAGTTTTAAGTCGTAGCCTGGCCTATGCACGACCTTTTTATCCCCCAGAGTCTCTATCTCCCCAGTGAGTTTTCCTTATAGAATGCATTATACTCCTGCGGACTTTCGGTCTCTCCGGATTCTCTTCCTTTGTGGAAACATTTTCCCCATAAAGATTATTTTTGCATTCACATCATATGCATCACGAGGTCTCTTAGGGACCAAAATTTGTTTCTATGTGATCCTCCATGAGTCCCAAAAGTCAAGAGAATGTCAAGATAGCAAGTTGGCTCATGGTGGTTGGCTAGAGGAATTCAACTGGTAAAAACTGGGGTTCCCTAGACCCTATCTCCTACAATTTTTATCATATAAAAGTTCTTCCAATAGAAAAGTTACAAAAGTGACATTCCAAACAACTTTCATGTTGAGGTAAAGATCTATTTTTGCTTGTAAAGTCATTTTTTATGGTGAAAGATTATAGGTCATTCTGTCTAAACCCTAATTTGGAGGTCAACTTGCCAAGACCATAACTTGCTCAATGTTTATGATATGAAATCCATTCAAGTTGCATAATCAAATAAAATATGTCTAATTCAACTTTTATGTTTGGAGTAAGTGAAAATTCAACTTTTAAATTCATGTGATATGAGGAAACATTATAGGACATTTTGGGTCGATACCATTGAACAAGTGATTTTCCTCAAATTCTAAACTGCATAACTCCTTCATGCTAAATCCAAATGAGGTCAAATTTGTGACCAATTTTAATTAATTTGAGAGAGCTACAACATTTATGAAGGAACTTTTCTTATTTGAATCCCATAGAAAAAGTTACCCAAGGTGGAAGAAGTGAACATATGGCTTGGTACTTAGATTTTTTTTTTGAAAATGTTTGATTTTCCAAACTTCCACCTTAAAAAACATCATGATACAGGCTTCAAATGAAAAAGTGTTCAACATTAAAGTTGTTCCTCTTGATCTAAAATTTCCAAAAAGTCCAAATTCATCCCATTTGGACAAAGAATGACTGACTTGCGCATGGCTTAAATTTGAAGGACCATTTGGGAGATTTGAAGTTCCACTTTCAACTCACGAATGCATGGCCTTTCCATATGACTTCAGCATTGCTTACACTCATTTTTGGACATGAATGCATCATTACATGGGCCTATTACACGCCCATGCATCCATGCAAAGGCAAATTGCTATTTTTGGAATTTTGAAATAGGTGTGCAATTATCAATGACCTTGGCTATAAATAGAAGCCCTCACATTGAGAATTGAGGACCCTGGCGCGCAAGCTTTGAAATTATAACCCTAAACCTCCATATTTAAAGGATAAGCTTGGTGATTTTCATTGAAAATCGAGTTTGAAATCTCCCACTGTTTTGAGATTCAAACTCCAAGAGTCCTTCTTCTTCCTTGATCCATTTCCACTCCATCAAGCGTCCAAAGCAAGGCCAAACACAACTGAGACCAAGATCGTGTCCATCTGAACTTGTAGTGAAGGTGAATTTATAAATTTTTCATCTCTCTGATTCTCACTCAATTCTCCCTGAATTCTTTTCTCTTGTGGCAAAAGTTTCCCCACAGAGTTTATTTTTAGCATTTCATATCATATGCATCATGAGGTATCTTAGAGACCAAAATTTGTTTCTATATGTTGTTATTTAAGCCCATTCTACTGAGCCGATACAAAGATTTTAACCTTCACCTCCTCAGTTAAAATGTCCTTAAATAGGGGCAGTTGTAAGACCTCAATTTTGACCCTAAGATCCCTCATGCTATCTCATCATATGCATTAGCATTGGGATCATACCTTGGCATCCTCCTTCCCCCCCCCCCCTTATTCATCGGGTTTGTATTGGGAGAGATCACCAAGCACTATGTGATTGTATCATACTTTGTATTTTATCATTTACTAACCAAAATACCAAAAATATGTCTTTGCATTTGTCTAACTCTTTTGTAAACAGGGCACTTGATCACCTTTGATCTATCAAGCACACATCTAGGGTTTAAGACCCTCTTTGCTAGGATCTCAACCAAGAAATGCTCCACAATGGCTCTAGGCATAATATATGAGTCCCCATGATATTTTTATGTTATTTTGATCAAGAATTCTTCAAGAGATTGTAATTGGTTTGCCTTAGAAACCCTAGTTCATCTCGGTATCTTGTGTAACTTATTCAACAAGCTTCTTCACCAATTGATCTAACATTTCAATGGATACTTCAAATCTCATAATCTTATGCATATATGATCTCCCATGAGTCCCAAAAGTAAAGAGAATTGCAAGTTTGAAAGGTGGTTGATGGTGGTTGACCAGAGGAATTCATCTAATTAAAACTGGGGTCCCCTAGACCCTATCTCCTACAATTTTTATCATATGAAAATGATTACAAGAGAAAAGTTACTCTAAATGATATTCCAAACAACTTTCATGTTTAAGTTTAGATCTATTTTTGCTTGTAAATTCATTTTTTATGTTGAAAGATTATAGGTCATTTTGTCTAAACCCTAATTTGGAGGTCAACTTCCCAAGGCCATAACTTTCTCAATTTTTATGAGATGAAAGATTTCCAAGTTGCATGATTAAATTCAAGGTTTTATACTTCAACTTTTATGTTTGAAGGAAGAGCTAATTCAACTTTTATGAGCATGTGATATGAGGATACATTATAGGTCATTTTGGACCAATACTATTGAACAAGTGATTTTCCTCAACTTCAAAAATGCATAACCCATTCATCCCAAATCCAAATAAGGTCAAATTCATGACTATTTTGAAAGGTTTTGAAGTAGCTACAACTTTGATGAAGACACGTTTCTCATTTGAAGCTCACATAAAAAGTTAGCCAAGGTGGAATAATTGAACATATGGCTTGACACTTAGAAATTATTTTGACATGTTGAAATTTCCAAACTTCCACCTCAAAATTCATCATGATACAAGATTCAAATGGGAAAGTGTTCAACATAATATTTGTTACTCTTGATCTAACCTTTCCAAAGAGTCCAATTTAATCCATTTTGGACAAGGTTTGAGTGGTCTGCGCATGGCTTGAACATGGTATCATCATTTGGCAAGAATCAACTTCAAACAGCTCCACACTTTTACCTTGCATTCCAATTCATTTTCATACTCAATTACATGTGATTATGGACTTAATTGAGTAGCTTCATGGGCTTGTACACGCCCATGCAAACATGCATCACTCAATTGCCAAATTTGGAAACAACTTGGAAGGTGCAAATAACACTTGAATTTGCTATAAATAAGAGCCTCTAGCATCATAAATGAGGACCTTTGCGCGCCAGCTTTGCCTCCACACTTCAAACCCTCACAATTGAAAGGAAAACCTGAGATTTTTCATTTGAAATTTGAGTTTGAATCTCACTGTTTGGAGATTCAAAACTCCAGGGATTCAAAGGTTTGTTTCAATCCTAAGCCACTCCTGCAAGCTTTCTGAGTAAGATCAAGCAAGAATTGAAGCAAGAGAGATCGAGTTCTGCACAACATTGAAGGTATTTTCCAGATTTTTTCTTCTCTTTGATTCTCTCTCAATTATCATCAATTCTCTTGGATCCTTGGTTATCTGAAGTCCTACCAATGTAGGCAAGAAGATTGAGTTGCTTTGAGGTCAAATCGAAGCAACTCAGTTCATGTACCTCAAATTTCAACTCCATGTATCTCTCAATATACTTGGAGTTAGGATGAATTAAGGCCAGATTCGTGATCAATGCCATTTTTACTTTGAGATCATGTCTTTGTTTTTCATTTTTATGATGGTCATGAGAGATCCAGTTCAGCTAGGCATGGCAATATAACCCGTACCCACGGGTACCAACCCGAACCCGCCCCGAAGTTGACGGGGAAAACCCGCTTTGACTGGGTTTGGGTTTGGGTTTGGGTTTTCCCCGATTTTAAAATATGGGTACGGGTCGGGTAATGGGGATACTAGTACCCACCCCGAACCCGTCCCCGAACCCGTCCCCGAACCTGTCCCGTTTATTTTACTATGTATATTATTATTTATTTTTGATAATTTAAAATATTAAATATGTGGTCAACAATTTGATATTTTAATTTGAATTTATTATTTAAAATATTTGAAATGTATGTATGGAATTTTTTTAGATTGTTTTATTTTATTATTTGTAATGTAATTTTATTTTGGAAAAATAAATATTTTTATTAAAAAATTGATTTTACTAAATGAATGGTGGCGGGGCGGGGATACCCGAACCCAACCCGAACCCGTTTGGGACGGGTTTGGGTTTTGATTCCCCATCCCCGTTTGGGTTTGGGGCGGGGAACGGGGATTGTTTGGGGATTCGGGTTTGGGTTTGGGGGAGGTAAAAACCGTCCCCGACCCGCCCCGTTGCCATGCCTAAGTTCAGCCAAGGTCACCTGAGAAGACGACCCGTGGTTTGCTCTAGCGATGAGCTGGATAGGTTCTGAGCCACAGGATCAAGTTATTTTGTTTTAATCATGAGCGTTCCTTTTGAATACCAACTGTGTGACACGCTGACTTGAGTGCACGATGGAACGCGTGTTTTGGTCCACTTGATCTGCCACCTCAATTAATGAGGGAGATCAAGTGGACCACGTTTTTTCAGATTACTTGATTTTCATTTTATTTGTTTGATTTTGATTAATTCATATTAAATTTAATATTGATCCAAAAAAAATTAGAGTTTCACCAAAAAAAATTAAATAAAATCCTTTTTCGTTTTATAAATTAAAATTATTTTTTGGATCATTATTAATATTTTTCATGATTTAATAGATTTTGTGAATATTTTTAATTGTTTAAAAATACTTTTAAGTTTCCAAAAATTGTGAAAAAATTTCTCCAAGGTCCTTTGACCTTGTTTGACCTATGATAAATCTCATGACCATTTATTTGGTGTTTTGATAAGGTTTTAGGAATTTGACCAACCATAATTTAATTTAATGCATATTTTTATTATTTTTAATTGTTTAAATGCCAAATTAATTGTGTAGAGCCATTTTAATTGACTTTGTGAGTTTGACTTGTGTTGTTGGGCCTTGGTCAAGGTTGATTTGACTTTGCTAGGTTAAGATCATTGGATTTAGGGGATTGATGGAATGTACACTCCATCTCCCAAAAATGAATGAATGATCTTAATTTGGTAAAAGTCCTCCTTTGACCAATTTGTGTTGAATCTATTCCCCATTCCTATTCATCTTGTTCCCCTTCTTTATCCGTTCATGTCATGGACCTATGATATCTCTATATCCTAAGGCTAGTTGATTGCAAAATCAACATAAGTATGGATGAGATTAGGTCCCCCATTTTGCATATTCTTTTTGTGTGTGGCATGTTTCATGAACGTAGTTCATCATACTATGTCTCTAACATGTATTAGCACAAAAATTCTATTGCCCGACCTCAAATAGTTGTGACTTCTACATAAGTCCAATTACGATTGCGTAATATAACGCTAAATTTGTGACACAAAAGGCATATCATTCTAGTTAGTGAGATTGTAATTCTCTCCTCTTTCATGGTATTGTGTGGAAACTTGGCCTTTTTTCCTTCCTTTGGAAGATGTATTGGTTCAAGGATCCATGCTTGTGATAAGTGGGTTGAGTGTTCTCCAAAGAATGACTTAAACAAAAACAAAACAAAAGCAATACTAACTTCTAATCAACTAACAACTAACATTTAATTTCAAGTTATTTACTTTTAATGCACTTTAATTTTTAAGCTTTATCCATTTACCATTATTCATACCATTCAAGTTGTTTACTTTGATGTCATTTTTCCTTTTGTCTACTTGAACCATATTTTATGATATATTATTTTTGTATATATTTATGTGTTTGTGTGGTCTTTTGACCTTAATGTACATAATAAGAACAAAAACCCTAAAAAACATCTTGTGTGGACTGTTGGTTGGATTTGAGACTATTGGACTTGGAATTTAGGCAACACTCCCTATGCAAAGGACTTGGCCAATGCCAACTTTCATGAAACCAAGTGCTTGTGAAGTGAACATTCATCTGATACAAAATTGAAGATCCATTTGAGCTCATCTGCAACATGATCATTGTGAAGTTGTTATTTTGAACCTGTGTCTTATGCCATCTTTGAAGTCATCTGATACATGGGGAATCTTGAAGAAGATCATGGGGTTGCTAAGCTTGGATGTGGCTATCTTTATTTGATGTCTTGCTCTTCAACTTGCTATTTGTATATTGATTATTGCTTGATTCTAAAGTCCAAGGGAATTTTGGGTTTCTATATGACATTCTTGTTTATTGGATTGCAGCCCATTGGTCAGATCTTTTCAGCTCTCAACTTTTAAATTTATGCTAAGCATTAGTCTCTTCATCTCCTCCCCACTTCTTTAATTTCAAATCTCCCCCTTTTTAAAACCTTCTTTGCTTATGCTTGTTTTCTAAACTTAGACCACATTGCAAATTAGAAACTTTGGCCTTATGCCATTGCATTTTCAAACTTCTTTTCTTAAATAAACTTAAGTATACTTGACTTAAAATTTTCAAAAAGACAAAAAGAACTAACACTAATTCAAACCATTTTAGGCCTTTTGTGCCTTTGTTAAAATTAAATTTTTGTTAAAAACAATGCACTCACTTTGAAATTGATACCACGAACTACGAGGTTTTGATCCCTCATTTTATGTTGGTACGTAGGCACAAGTCCGAAGGTCTTGTCAAACACAAAAATATAATTAATAAATTCTTTTCTCATCCCTCCAATCTATTTATTGCAAACATCACTTTGTACAAAAACACATATGCACACAAAAAAGGGCTCCCCAGGAGTACCTAGGACACTTTGGGTGCTAACACCTTCCCTCTGTGTAACCAACCCCCTTACTTGTAATCTTTGACATTTTATTAGTTTCGATTTGAAAACTTCTTATCTTTTTTGGTTTTGTTCGTACTTTTCCTTTTTCCCTTGGAAACAATAAAATGCGTGGTGGCAACTCTGTTTAATTGATGTCTAACTTATCCATAACTTGATGGTCATGAATTTACCACTACAATTATGAAGAAGATCATGGAGTTGGTAAGCTTGGATGTGGCTATCTTTATTTGATGCCTTGCTCTTCACCTTACTATTGTGTGTATTGATATTGCTTGATTCTAAAGTCCAAGGGAAAATTGGGTTTCTATATGACATTCTTGTCTATTGGATTGCATCCCATTGGTCCGATCTTTTCAACTCTTAACTTTTAATTTTTGCTTAGGATTAATCTCTTCATCTTCTCCCACTTCTTTAATTTCAAAACTCTCCCTCCTTTTCAAAATTTTCTTTGCTTGTGATTTCTAAACTTAGACTCTTTATTGCAAATTAAAAAACTTTGGCCTTATGCCATTGCATTTTCAAACTCTTTTTCTTTATCAAATTTGTAAATAAACTTAACCATACTTGACTTAAAATTTCAAAAGACAAAAAGAACTAACACTCATTCAAACTCTTTTAGGCCTTTTGTGCCTCTTTCAAACTTAAATTTTTGTTAAAAGCAACTCATTCACTTTGAAATTATTACCACGAACTACAAGGTTTTGATCCCTCATTTTATGTTGGTACGTAGGCACAAGTCCGAAGGTCTTGTCAAATACAAAAATATAATTAATGAATTCTTTTCTCATCCCCACACTCGATTTATTGCAAACATCTTTTATACCCAAAACACATGTACACACAAAAAAGGCCCCCCTATGAGTACCTATGACACTTTAGATGCTAACACCTTCCCTCTGTGTAACCAACCCCTTACCTGTAATCTCTGGCATTTTATTAGTTTTGATTTGAAAACTTCTTATCTTCGAGTTTTGTTCGTACTTTTCCCTTTTCCTTTGGAAACAATAAAAGCATGGTGGCGACTTTGGTTTTACTGATGTCAAGCTTATCCATAGCTTGATGGTCATAAATTTACCGCTACAGCCCCTCCCATTTTCTTTTAGTGTGTGGTATGTTTTAGGAGTTTGGTTCTTTGTACCAAATCTCTAACATGCAGTAACACCTATATTTTTATTGCCCGACCTCAGATAGTTGTGACTTCTACATAAGTCCAATTACGATTGCTTAACATGGATCTAACTTTGATCAATAAGGCATAACATTCTAGTAAGTGAGATTGTAAGTCTCCCATTCTTCATGGCATTGTGTGGAAACTTGACATTTTTTCCTTTCATGAGAGCTAGTGGCATACTTATTGAATTATCCAAGTTGGAGCCCTTCTCATGGAAGATGTCTTAGTTTAAGGATTCATACTTGTGAGTGAATGATTAAGTGTTCATCAAAGAATGACTTAATCAATTAAAACTCAACACTAATATTTGACTAACCATTGACTAACTCTTATTAATATTACTTTACTTTCAAGTCATTTATTTTATGCAATTTAAATTCCAGTACCTTTATCATTCATTGCCATTTACATTTCATGCAAGTTGTTTATGTTTCAAGCCATTTTCACTTTGCTCATTTGAGCCATATCTTGTGATTGTATATATTATTTGCTTGCTCTTGTTTTTATTTATAGTCTTAGGACCCTAAAACATCTAATAACAATAAAAACCCGAAAAAACATTTGGGGGACTGTTGGACTTGATATAAAGTTTTGGACTTAGGATTAAGCAGCATTCCCTATGCTAAAGGACTTGGCCAATGCCAACATTTGAGAATGAGCTATCTTGAATTATGCCTTCATCTTATGCAGGCCTTTGAGTACCCTTGATTTATCTGTCACTCTGTCTTTGTGCTTAATTGTTATTCTGTTATTCTGTTATGATTGTCTATGTCTGATAATTTGTTCTAAGTTGGACAAGGAATATTTCATCTGATACATTGAAAGACATTTAAAGATTGCTAGCTATTGGAGTGCTTGCTTGGATATGATTGTCTTTATTTGATGCCTTGATCTTCATGATGTCTGGATATTGCTCATTGCTTATTGCTTGTTGCTTGATTAAAGTCCAAAGGAAAATGAGTTTCTATATGACATTCTTGTCTGTTGATTTGCATCCCATTGGTCAGATCTTTTCAACCATTAACTTTTAAATTTTGCTTAGGGTAGTCTCTTCATCTCCTCCCACTTTCTTTAATTTCAAATCTCTCCCTCTTTTCAAAAACTTTTCTTTGCTTGTGATTTCAAAACTTAGACATGTTTTAATGATTAGAAACTTTAGCCTTATGCCATTGAATTTTAAACTTATTTTCTTAAATCAAATTTGTAAATAAACTTAACCATATTGACTTAAACTTCAAAAGACAAAAAGAACTAACCACATCATTCAAACCTTTGGCCTTTTGTGCCTTTCTTATTAAAACTTTTGTTAAAAGCAATTCACCAACTTCTTTGAATTTTTTACCACGAACTACAGGGTTTTTATCCCTCATTTTTATGTTGGTGTGTTGGCATAAGACCAAAGGTTTTGTCAAACACAAAAAATATAATCAATGAATTATTTTTCTCATCTCACACTCTTTGTTTTATCAAACATATTTTATACCAAAAACATATGCACACATAAAAAGGGCTCCCTAGGAATACCTAGGACACTTTGGGTGCTAACACCTTCCCTCTGTGTAACCAACCCCCTTACCTGTAATCTCAGGCATTTTGTTAGTTTTGATTTGAAAACTTCTTATCTTCGGGTTTTGTTCGTACTTTTCCCTTTTCCTTTGGAAACAATAAAAGTGCGGTGACGACTCTGGTTTTATTGATGTTAAGTTTATCCATAGCTTGATGGTCATGAATTTATCGCTACATAAATTAAGTAGCGACTCTGCCGGGGAGTAGTTCTCAGTGGGTTTAGCCTACTTTTTTATCTGTATATATTTGTATATATTGTTTGTGTGATATGATATGTTTGTTGTGCTTGGTGATCTCTATGTGGTGAGATAAGTTCTAACCCGAACTTAAGTGCAATTAAGATAGGAGGATGATATATTCATGTTCAACTTGTGTAGAGTAGTCCTTAATAAGTTGGGTTGAGACCCATTTACTCAATGGAGACCCCTTTGGAATTATTGATGTCACATGACTTAATTATGGATATACATTACTTTTTCCGATCTGGGAGTCCGAGAAGCTAAGGACCGTAGAACATTTAACCCAACTTGGTCTATTTATGACGTAGTGTGGAGACTGTTCAGGTGTAGACTTGATAACAGTTGTTACACGATACTACACTCAGACGAGTTTCTCTTGAGAATATAAAGGGTGGATGAGTCAGTCATCCTAACCTGTAATATCCGATAGATGGGATCAAGACTCTATGAACTTTTTAGAACATTGTAAGACCCCAATTTTGACCCTAAGATCCCTCATGCAATTCCATCATAAGCATAAGCATTGGGATCATACCTTGGCATCCTCCTCACCCCTCATTCATTGGGTTTGATTGTGGAGATCACCAAGCACTTTGTGATTATATCATACTTGTATTTTATCATTCCACTAACCAAAATACCAAAAATATGTCTTTGTATCTATTTAACTCTTTTTGTAGGTAGGGACATGATATCCTTGATTCATTGATCACATATAGGGTTTGAGACCCTCATGAATAAAGAGCACCATCAATAATTGATTCAAGAATGGTTATGAACATCATGTATGAGTCCCAATTGTTTCAACATATTATATTGCTCAAGCTTGCTTCAAGAGTTTGAGGGTGATTTGCCTTGGAAACCCTAGTTTGACTAGGTATCTTGAGTAACTTCTCCAACAAGCTATCTCACCAATTGATCAAATGTATAAAGGGACACGTCAAATTCATCATCTTATGCATATATTATCTACCATGGTCCAAGAAAGTCAAGAGATTTGGAAATTAGCAAGTTGGTTGATGGTGGTTGGCCAGATGAGTTCATCTGATCAAAACTGGGTCTCCCTAGACCCTATCTCCTACAATTTTCCCCATATGAAAATTATTCCAAGAGAAAATTTACTATAAATTACATTACAAAAAACTTTCATGTTGATACCTAGAGCTAGTTTTTCTTGGAAAATCATTTCCTAAGTTGAAACATTATAGGTCATTTTGTTTAAACCCTAATTTGAAAGTCAACTTCCCAAGGCCATAAGTTGCTCAATTTTTATGAGATGAAATATTTCCAAGTTGCACAATAAAATTAAATGTGTCTAATTCAACTTTGATGTTTGGAGTGGGGTCAAATTCAACTTCTTTGAACATGTGATATGAGGGTACATTATAGGTCACTTTTGACCTATACCATTGATCAAGTGATTTTGCCAAACTTCAAAAATGCATAACTCTATCATTTCAAATCCAAATGACATGAAATTTGTGACCATTTTGAAGGTCTTTGAGAGAGATACAACTTTGATGAAGACACTTTTCTCATTTGAAGCTCCCATAAAAAGTTAAGCAAGATGGAATATTGAGACACATGACTTGACACTTAGAAAATATTCAATATGTCAAATTTTTCCAAACTTCCACTTCAAATATCTCTAAGTTCCAAGCTCCAAATGAAAAAGTGTTCAACATCAAACTTATTTCTCTTGATCTCACCTTTCCAAAGAGCTAAAATTCATGCATTTTGGATGAGAAATGCATAGGTTGCGCATGGCTTAAACAGGATGGTATCATGGATCCAACTTCAATTATCAATGTTTAATTGCCTTGCATTCCAAGCTTGCTTCAACATATCTGAACTTCAAATTTGGACTTTCAGCAATCATTTGATGGGCCTATGCGCGCCCATGCAGCTGCTTACATCACTTTTCCAATTTTGGAAACTTGAATGGAGTGTGCAATTAACACTTGAATTCTCTATAAATTGAAGCTCAATTGCTCATAATCAACACACACACTGCGCCAACTTTGATTCCCCATAGAAAACCATTCATATTGAGAGGATAAACCTGAAAAATTCTGTTGAATTTGAGCTTGGATCTCCACTGTTTTTGAATTCAATTCTCCAGGAGTCCTTTGATTCTAAGTCATTCCACTCCTCTTCTACAAGCAATTAGAGTGAAGCAAAACACGATTCAGATCAAGATCTAGTTGGAATTGGAAGAAATGAAGGTGATATCCGTGCTCAGTGATGTTTTCTCTTTAAAATCACGTCCCTGTTTGAAATTTTGGTGATGGTTGATGATGACCAGTCCGGCGAGCTTCGCTGGAGAAGATAACCGGAGCTATGGCTCCCGTGATGAGTTGTCTCAAGTCTAGACCGTGTGATCCAACTCATGCGTTCTAATCTTGATCGTGCATTGTGATTACCATGTTTACAGCACGCTTGACTAAGGTGTTGGTGGAACGCGCGTTGTGGATCATCAGATCTGCCACCTTAATTAATGAGGGAGATCTGATGGTCCACGTATTTTTGCAATTTTTGATTTTTCATTTAATTTCATTTTCTTCAATAATTCATTTTAAATTCAATATTGATCCAAAAAATATGGGACTTTCACCAAAAAAATTCAAATATTTTTCTCTTTCATATTCTGAATTAAAATTATTTTTTGGATCATTATTAATATTTTTCATGAATTAATTGATTTTTCATTTGTTTTTAATTGTTTAAAAATATTTTTAAGTGTCCAGAAATTATGAATTTTTTTATCCAAGGTCCTTTGACCTTGTTTGACCTATGATAAATCACATGGCCATTTATTTGGTGTTTTGATGTGATTTTAGGATTTGGACAAGACATATTTGAATTTAATGCATTATTTTAATATTTTTAATTGAATAAATGCCATTTTGATTGTGTTGACCATTTGGATTGACTTATTTGAGTTTCTCATTTGTTGTTGGGCCTTGGTCAAGGTTGATTTGACTTTGTCAAATTAATATTATTGGATTTAGGGGATTGATGGAATATACATTCCATCTCCCAAAATGAATGAATAATATTAATTTGGTAAAAGTCCTCCTTTGACCAATTTGTCATCTCATTCATCCCTTTCCCTCCTCATCTAATTCCCATTCTTCATCCATTCATTTTCAATTGGCCAATGACATCTCAAAGTCCTAATGCTAGTTGATTGAAAGATTAACATGAGTATGGATGAGATTAGGCCACACCTTCGCATATTTTTTGTGTGTGGTATGTTTAATGAGCATAATTCTTAATACTATGTCTCCAACATGCATTAACACCAAAAGTTTATTGCCCAACCTCAAATAGTTGCGATTTCTACATAAGTCCAATTACGATTGCTTAACATAGCGTTAAATTTGTGACATAAAAGACATAAGCATTCTAGTTAGTGAGATTGTAAGTCTCCCCTCTTTCATGGTATTGTGTGGAAACTTGGCCTTCTTTCCTTCCTTTGGAAGATGTTTTGGTTCAAGGATCCATGCTTGTGGCAAGTGGGTTGAGTGTTCTCCAAAGAATGTCTTGAAATAAAAAAAAACAAAACTAACTATTAACTTACTAACCATTAACCTTTACTTTCAAGCTTTTACTTTTAATGCAATTTATTTTCATTATCATTTGTCATTGTACATACCATTCTAATTGTTTATGTTTATGCCATTTTCACTTTGTCCACTTGGACCATATTGTGTGATATACTTTGTTGCTTTAGTGTGTTTCTTGATTCTAAAAAGTCCAAGGGAATTCTTGGTTTCTATTGACATACCTGTCTATTGGATTGCTCCCATTTGGTCAGATCTTTTCAACTTTAAACTTTTAAATTTCTTGTATATAGGGTAGTCTCTTCATCTTCTCCCCATTTCTTTAATTTCAAAATCTCTCCCTCCATTTTCAAAACCTTGTTTGTGTGAACTATTTTGTTATAAACTTTGACCACTTCTATAAAAAGGGTAGAAACTTTGGCCTTATGCCATTGCATTTTCAAACTTTATTTTCTTAAATCAAACTTATAAATAAACTTAACTTTACTTGACTTAAACTTTCAAAAAGCCAAAAAGAACTAACTCATTCAAACCATTTTAGGCCTTTGTGTCTTTCAAACTTAATTTTTGTTAAAACCAACATACTCACTTTGAAATTTCTAGCACAAACTACGAGGTTTTGATCCCTCATTTATATGTTGGTACGTAGGCACGAGACCGAAGGTCTTGTCAAACACAAAAATATAATTAATCAATTCTTTTCTCATCCCCCATTCTATTTGTTTGTAAACATCACTTTGTACAAAATACATATGCACGCAAAAAGAGCTCCCTAGGAGTACCTAGGACACTTTGGATGCTAACACCTTCCCTCTGTGTAACCAACCCCCTTACCTGTGATCTCTGATTTTTAATAGTTTTTATTTAAAAACTTCTTACTATTTGGGTTTTGTTCGCATATTTTCCCTTTTCCCTTGGAAACAATAAAATCGCGGTGGCAACTCTTGTTATTTGATCTCTAGCTTATCCATAGCTTGATGATCATGAATTTACTGCTACAAAAATTAAGTGGCGACTCTGCTGGGGAGTAGTCTCCAGTGGGTTTAACCTACTTTTTGTGTGTATATATTTGTATATATGCGATGTTTGTATATATGTATGTGTGATATAATCAGTTTGTGGTGATTGGTGATCTCTGAGTGGTGAGATAAGTTCTAACCCAAACTTGAGTGCAATTAATATAAGAGGATGGTATAGTCATGTTCGACTTGTGTGGAGTAGTCCTTAACAAGTTTGCTTGAGATCCACCCACTCAGTGGAGACTCTTTTGGATTTGGAAATGTCACATAAGTATTTATGGTTAGGCATTACTATCTCTAATTTGGGTCTGAGAAGTCGAGGACTGTAGAACATTTACCCCCTCTTGGCCTATTTAGGACATAGTGCGGAAACTGTTCAAGTGTAGACTTGATAACAGTTGTTACGTGATACTACACTCAGACGAGTTTCTCTTGAGAATATTATGGGTCGATGAGTCAGTCATCTTAACCTGTAATATCCGATAGATGGAATTAAGACTCTGGGAACTTTTTAGAACATGATCTACACGTTTTATCCTTAGTTCACTCCTTTGGGATGGTTCTTACCCAGACTTTATGCTCGTGACTTGCAACAAACCCCTGGTTCTTGGTTAATCCAATCAAGTCTTGTCAATATCAATGGAACTTGGGTGTCGATAAGGTGTAAATCATAATCCACCAAAATGGATGATTGATCTTGGCAATGACTTGATTCATCCCTTGACCTTTGTTTGCCTTGTGTGTGATCCCTTACTTGTGATTGTTGCATTCATGCATATCATGCGCATCATAACATTCATCACACGAAATTTCAAGGAACTAAGGTATCATTTGCAAATATTTTCAGACCATGGATTATGGACGAAGGAACACTAAGAAGTACAGTTTAAGATGTCCCAACTTGAAAGAGTTAAGGAAGCTAGCATCTTTTGTATTAGATCCCTTGCACTTCAAACAACGTCATGGGAAGCTTCTGTCTATCTTGTCTGCTGATGTAGTTGAAGGACTCTTGAGTGTGTTGGTGCAGTCTTATGATCCTCTCTACCATTGTTTCACTTTCCCAAATTTTCAGCTTGTGCCTACCTTGGAGGAGTATTCTCATCTTTTGGGGATACCTATTTCTAGTAGAGTACCCTTTAGTGGATTGGAGGAGATCTTAAATCTAGTATTATTGCTGAAGCTCTTCACTTGAAGAAGTCTGAGATAGAGGCTCATTGGGTGAAGAAAGAAGGGTTATTTGGATTGTCGTCTGTTTTCCTCATCAAGGAAGCCACTACTTTTGCTCAAGCTGGTAGTGTGGATGCTTTTGAAGTTATCTTTGTGTTGCTCATTTATGGATTAGCTTTGTTCCCTAATATTGACGGTTTTGTTGATGTTAACGCCATTAGACTTTTCTTGATTGGGAATCATGTGCCTACTTTGTTGGGTGATATGTATTTCTCTTTGCATTTAAGGAATTCTAAGGGTGGTGAAACTATTGTCTGTTGTACTCCTCTTCTGTACATGTGGTTTATTTCGCACTTGCCTTAGACACCTGCTTTTGCAGAGAACAAACAATGTCTAAGGTGGTCTCAGAGACTTATGTCTATCACTAATGATGATATAGTTTGGTATGATTCGTCCTTAAGCAGTATGGAGATTATTGATAGTTGTGGTGAATTCTCTAATGTGCCTCTCATGGTACGCAAGGAGTAATTAACTATAACCCTGCTTTGGCTCGTCGTCAACTTGGGTTCCCCTTGAGAGACAAACCTAATAAAACTTTGTTAGAAGGTCTTTTCTATCAAGAGGGTAAAGATCCCCAACATTTGAAGTAGAAGATTGTGCAGGCTTAGCATAATGTGCATAGGAAAAGAAGATCCGAGCTTGGTCCGTGCAATTGTGTAGCTTTAGAAGCTTACACTCTTTGGGTGAAGAAGAGAGCTTTGAAATTGAAGATGCCTTATCTATGTGAAAGACCTATGTATATGGTTATGGCTGAGCCATTAACTCTCCCTAACCAAGATATAGAGGAGTTGGAAGACGCACTCATCAAGATGAAGCAAGAGAAAGATATGTGGGAAAAGTGTTTCCATGCTTTGAGCAAGAAGCATGAAGAGCTGCAGTTGGAGTCTACGGACAAAGATGCACTGATTGAGCTACTTGAAGACCGAGTGACAAAGAGACAGAGAGAGCCAGATGTTTCATCTTCTAGCATACCTCAGCCTTTCGTTGCTTGGAAGAAGATTGTTGACCAGCTTGTCCTTGAGAAGACTCAGATGAAGGCTTCTTTTGAGACCGAGATTCGTCGCATTCGAAGGAAGTACGCGCCTTCAGCCAGATCGTCTGACACTATTGTTAGGGATCTTTAGGATGACTAGTCTCCTTTTCTCTTGTATCTTTTATTTTGGTTTCTGAAATTGTACTCAATGTAATCCTTCCAATTTATATAAATGAAAAGAGATTTTTGGTCATATCAAAATTGCCATTTCAATTTTTATATTTGTAAATGATATAGTAAGTTCCTTGGAAATAAAAATAATCAAGCATTGCAATTCATGCATCATTTGCATAAGCAGGTTTTTGCCAGGTGTCTGATCAGTGTTCTTCTGTGGTTTAGCCAAGCTGACTCACCTGTACAACACTCGAGCCAATCATTCAAAGATCATGGAACACCTTGAGCAAGAGAACCAAGACTTAAAAGAGGAGATTTCCTGACTGACTGCCATGATGAAGTCAGTTCTTGCTACCCAGAGCCAAGCTTCTCCAACTCCTGCAACTCCTCCCGCGAGGACTGTCATCTCTGAAGTGGTTACTTCTACTGTGCCTGCTGCCACCCCCTACTTCCCTCCGAATCTGCCTGCTGGATTCCCTTGGGGAATGCCTCCAAATTTTGTGCCAGAGGGTTTCGTTACCACCTTTGCTTCCATGCCGGCATCTAGCCCAGTCATGTCTATGCCACCTCCCGTTGTGCACACTTTTTCGCGAGTAGAAGACACCATCTATCATTCCGAGCCATCTGAGGGCCCAGACGTTTATGAGAAGATGGATGAGATGAAGGACCAATTCCTTGAGCTGCGCAAGGAACTGAAAACGCTGAGAGGCAAAGATCTGTTTGGGAAAAGTGCTGCTGAATTGTGCTTAGTGCCCAACGTGAAAATCCCAGTCAAATTCAAAGTTCCTGACTTTGAGAAGTATAAGGGAAACTCGTGTTTACTCAGTCATCTTGTGATGTATGCCCGCAAGATGTCAACCCAGACAGATAATGATCAACTGCTGATTCACTATTTCCAGGATAGCCTGACATGTGATGCGCTCTGTTGGTATATGGGGCTACCTCAGTGAATATGGTGGACGGTTGTCCAGGTGAATATAAAGTTTTTGATGTGCGTTTCATTCGTGGATCCTTGGTGCAGATACATAAAGACATTTGTATAGTGAGTGAATGTGAACATGATCACGAAGGTTGTGATATTTGTAGTGTGAACCCAATGGGGTGTATTGTGGTGAAAAGGGACATCCAGCGCCTAATGGATGAAGGCATGATCCAGATTTGTCAATCTCGTCATGAAGATGACAATGTTAATGCCATTGTTCCCGTTTTCAAGCAACCATAGCAGTTGGTGATGCAGTATGATAGCAGCAAGAACGTCCGCAATAAATCAGTTTCGTCGTTGCTAATACGGTTGGTGGGCCCAGTCACGTATGCATCTGATAAGGATGTACCGTATCAATACAATGCTACGATGATTGAGAAAGGTCAAGAGGTCTCGTTGCCTACGACCAGTTCAGTAGTAAGCATTGCAGATGTTACGAAGGTGGCCCGTAGTGGTCGAGTTTTTGGGTCAGTTGTCCCAGAGAGTAAGGAAGAATTGATTGTTCGTATGAAGGCGGAGGTGCCTAGTGTAAATCCTATGGGTTGTTCAAGAGATAAGTCTGGTGAATCCAACAATTTGAAAGCTAATAATGATGATGATGAGGTACTCAGACTGATCAAGAGGAGTGAATTCAACGTGGTTGAGCAGTTGATTCAGACTCCCTCAAAGATTTCCGTGTTGTCTCTGCTTTTAAACTCTGAAGCACACAGAGAAGCACTCCAGAGAGTTCTCGAACATGCATATGTGGAGCAGGATATTACTGTGGCTCAATTTGATCATATTGTAGCTAACATCATTTCATGCAACAATTTGAGTTTTTGAGATGAAGAACTCCCTGAAGAGGGAAGAAATAACAATCTAGCTTTGCATATTTTGATGAATTGCAAAGAAAATGCTTTGTCAACATTGTCAAAGTTATCTTATCAATGAGCTCCCATGAGATATAGTGGGGTGATTGTCAAAGCCTTTGATGGCTCGCGCAAAACAGTCATTGGTGAAGTGGACCTTCCGGTTAAAGATAGGTCTGAGTGATTTTCAGATTACTTTCCAGGTAATGGATATTCACCCGGCCTATAGTTGTTTATTGGGAAGGCCATGGATTCATGAGGCAGGGGCTGTTACTTCCACTCTACATCAGAAGCTCAAATTTGTCAAGAATGGCAAGCTGGTAATTGTGGGAGGAGAGAAAGCATTGTTGGTCAGCCATCTGTCATCTTTTTCATATGTGGAAGCTGAGGATGAGGTTGGAACTCCATTCCAAGCCTTATCTATTGCTGCTGAGAAGAGAGTTAGGGCACCTATGTCCTCGCTGAAAGATGCGCAGAAGATTATTGAAGAAGGTCCTGTTGATCAGTGGGGGCGCGTGGTAGAGGTTGCCGACAACAAGGGAAGAACTGGTTTGGGGTTCCAGAAGGGCTCATCAATCGTTAGATCAGAAGAGATGCAACTCAGTTTCCGTAGCGGAGGGTTCATTCATGGGAATGAACAACACTTAGTTGCTGTGCTAGAGGACAATGAAGAGGAAGACTGCACCAACTTTGTGACGCATGGACAGACATGCAACAATTGGACTACTGTTGATATTCTTGTTATTTTGCATTGATCTAAGTAATTGCTTTTGATATTTAAAAATCGTTCTCATATGCCTAAGGGAGAAGTGAACATTGTTAGGCATTTTAAATTGATCATCAATAAAATTAATTTTATTCATCCACATCTTTGATGTTTGTTTTTACTTTTCGTTTATTTCTGAAAATGGTAATCACAAAAAAACATAAATAAACAATATAATTGTCCATCTGCATAATATTTGGTCACAAATTCATTTCTCTAAAATCAAAATATCAAATCATTATGTAGGTTGGTTCCTAACCCCATTGAATACAATGATCCTTCTCCTTCTCCAAATTTTGAATTCCCTGTGTTTGAGGTCGAGGAGGAAAATGATGTAGAAGTGAGTGATGAATTGTCTCGTCTTCTTGAGCAAGATGAGAAAATTATTCATCCATTTGAAGAGCAGATTGAGCTTGTCAACTTGGGTTCCGAAGATGATGTGAAGGAAGTCAAGATCGGGTCTCGATTGTGTCCAGATGCTAAGAAGGGTTTGATTGATCTTCTTCGAGAATATTCAGATGTGTTTGCTTGGTCCTATCAAGACATGCCTGGTTTGGATTCTGATATTGTGGAGCATAGATTGCCATTGAAGCCAGAATACCCGCCAGCCAAGCAAGAGTTGAGAAGAACGCATCCTGATATGGCTGTGAAAATCAAAGAGGAAGTTCAAAAGCAGATTGATGCTAGTTTTCTTGTAACTGCTGAATATCCGCAATGGGTGGCCAAAATTATGCCTATGCCGAAGAAAGATGGAAAAGTCTGCATGTGTGTTGACTATAGAGATTTGAATAAAGCCAGTCCAAAAGATGATTTCCCTCTGCCACACATTGATATGTTGGTAGACAATACTGCTAAATTCAAAGTCTTTTCATTTATGGATGGAATTTCCGGGTATAATCAGATTAAGATGGCACCTGAGGATATGGAGAAGACCACATTCATTACACCCTAGGGAACATTCTGTTATAGAGTGATGCCTTTCGGTCTAAAGAATGATGGTGCAAATTACTAGAGAGCAATGACTACTCTTTTTCATGATATGATGCATAAAGAGATTGAAGTATATGTCGATGACATGATTGCTAAATCAATTGATGAAGAGGAACATGTTGAGCATTTGTTGAAGCTATTCCAGCGTTTGAGGAAGTATAAACTCCACTTGAACCCCAATAAATGTACTTTTGGTGTTCGTTCTGGTAAGTTGTTATGCTTTATTGTCAGCGAGAAGGGTATTGAAGTTGATCCTGCCAAGGTCAAAGCAATACAAGAAACATGTGTGCCCAAAACTGAGAAGCAAGTCAGAGGTTTTCTTGGCCACTTGAATTATATTTCCAGATTTATTTCCCACATGACTGCCACATATGCGCCTATATTCAAGCTTCTTCGGAAAGATTAGTCATATGATTGGACCGAAGACTGCCAGAAAGCATTTGATAGTATCAAGGAATGTCTGCTTGAGCCTCTGATTTTGTGTCCACCCGTTGAAGGAAGACCGTTGATCATGTATTTGACTGTGCTAGAAAATAGTATGGGTTGTGTTCTTGGTCAGCAAGATGAGACTGGGAAGAAAGAATTTGCAATCTACTACCTCAGTAAGAAATTCACCGACTGTGAGACTCGGTATTCAATGCTTGAGAAAACTTGTTGCGCATTGGCTTGGGCTGCTAAGCGTCTGCGTCAGTATATGTTGAATCATACCACTTGGTTGATATCTAAAATGGATCCAATCAAGTATATATTTGAGAAGCCTGCTTTAAGTGGGAGAATTGCTCGTTGGTAGATGTTGTTATTAGAGTATGATATTGAATACCAATCTCAGAAAGCGATAAAAGGTAGTATCTTGGCTGACCATTTGGCTCACCAACCTATTAAAGATTATCAGTCAGTGCAATATGATTTTCCAGATGAAGATATTTTGTACTTGAAAATGAAAGATTGTGATGAACCATTGCTTGAAGAAGGGCCAGAACTTGGTTCCCGTTGGGGCATGGTATTTGACAGAGCTGTTAATCAATATGGAAATGGCATTGGGGCAATGATTATTACTCCTCAAGGCACACATCTACCATTTACAGCTAGATTAACTTTCAAGTGTACAAACAACATCGGAGAATATGAAGCTTGCATTATGGGGCTTGAGGAGGCCATGAATCTCAGAATCAGGTATTTGGATGTCTTCGGTGATTCGGCTTTGGTTGTGAATCAAATCAAAGGAGAATGGGAGACAAATCAACCCGGTTTAATATCGTATAGAGATTATGCGAGGAGGATTTCAACTTTCTTTACAAAGGTTGAGTTTCATCATATTCCTCGAGATGAGAACCGGATGGAAGATACTCTTGCAACTTTAGCATTAATGATTATAGTGAAATATTGGAATGAAATTCCCAATTTATCTGTGATGCATCTTGATAGGCCAGCTCATGTGTTTGCTATTGAAGAGATCAAAGACGAGAAACCGTTGTATTACGACATCAGATGTTTCCTCCAAAGTCAAATCTACCCGCCTGGGCCATCTTTGAAAGATAAGAAGACTTTGAGAAGATTAGCCGGTAATTTCTACTTGAATGGTGATGTACTGTACAAGAGAAACTTTGACATAGTTTTGGTCAGATGCGTGGATAGACACAAAGCAAACTTGTTAATGACCGAAGTGCATGAAGGTTCCTTTGGTACTCATTCCAATGGACATGCAATGGCGAAGAAGATGTTGCGAGCAGGTTACTATTGGCTGACAATGGAATCTGACTGTTGCAAGTTTGTGAAGAAGTTTCAACTTTCTTTACAAATCTCTTGATTGAAGAGAAGAGATTGACTGCCATGTGTCATGGTCAGTTATATCAGCAGAGGATGAAGAAAGCTTTTGATAAGAAGTTCAAACCTCGAGTGTTCAGAGAAGGTGACCTTGTGCTCAAGAAGATTTTGTCGTTCAAGCCAGATTACAAAGGAAAATGGACTACTAATTATGAAGGCCCATATGTTGTCAAGAGAGCCTTTTCAGGCGGTGCATTGATTCTTACAACTATGGATGGTGAAGAGTTCACTCGTCCTGTGAACGCAGATGCAATCAAGAAATGCTCCGCCTAAAAAAAACAACTCGCTAAGTTGAAAACCCGAAAGGGCGACTTAGGCAAAAATGAGCGTCTCGGTCGATTGAAAACCCGAAAGGGCGATCCAGGCAAAAATTAGAGACATAAAAACAGAAATAATTTCCCGATAAGTTGAGTACCCCGCCTTGGGGAAACTTATGTAAAAATTAGGGATTATGGCAAGTAACTGCATTCTGCTGATCTTCAGTGATCTTTGAAGACTTGTTTGAGCACAAGGGTTGACGTTGGTTCATCTTCAGCAGCGGTTAAAAACACAGTGGATATCAAGATTTGGTAGAAGGATTAAGGATCATTTGTATTCAATGTAACCCTTTTCCATGTAAATGACCATTTTCAACTTTGTAAAATCTATGAAGTCTTGTCATTTATAGACTACCATTCTATAAATAAAGTTAAGTTTTTATCCAATTGTTTCTACTCTTATTTACTTTAGCCAATAGTTTTAAATTTTATTATGATCATTTTGAAATTAAATTTTTAAATCAAAATCAAGTTTTCTTTAAAATATAAAAGCAAAAAAAATTCCAAAGCAAGTAACAGTAATATCAACAACATTTTAGTGAGAGGCAAGTTCTTAAGTGTGAAGCATCTGAGGTTTCCCAAGCAGTAACTCTTCAGGTATCTCTAGGCGTCACTGTTGATCCATGTCCTCAATAGAGTGTTGTTGTTCTCAGCTAGCAGATTCAGTTCCCCGGTGGAGTGTTTGTTCCTCAGTGGAATTTCTTTTCTGTTCCCCAGCTGAGTTGATTGATTCAAATCTCCAGCAGCGTGACACCTTGTCCCCAACAAAGTTTCGGCCTTCCTGGCGGAGTTCGTATTTTCTTCAGCAGGTAGATCGTCATCAAAAGATGTTTGATCTCTCCCTAGTAGATCGCTTTGGTGTCCCCACCAATCGTCGCGTCTTTTCTCCCAGTCAGAGTTTCCCCCTGGTTTTTGAGCAACTTTTTGATTCCTCCCCAGTAGGGTTGTCCCCCATTTTATGGTGTTGACCTAAAATTCCCTACAGTTGGATGTGTTTTATCCTCAGTAGATCTCCTCCTTACCCAGCTAGGGTTGCCTTTGGGGATGTTGATCTCTCTGTTCTTCAGCAGTTTGTCTCCATGATTTTTGTGGATTGACCGAGGATTGTACCGGTGGTTCAAATTCTTTGCGACACCTCTGTATCCTTCGTGATCATTTTATCAGCATAATCACCATATATACATACACATATACTTTCATATGAATTCATGATTTGCATATCTTGCATATTTGATTGGTTTGAGATTTTCATTCTTTGTTATGGCGGTACTTCATCTCCATACCAAATCTAGTGTCTGTCCTCTTTCAATGGTAGAGTATCAGCCCCTAAGCAGAAAAGACTTTAACCTTTCTCTGTTTCCCCACTGAGTTTGTTTCCTCATGGATGATTGTTATTTCAGTTTCCTCTCCAGCAAATTTTCCGGATGGAATTACTCCCCTTGAGTTATGACCTTATGAGGTCGAGTCTTGATTGACTATTTTCTTTCTAGCTCTCACCTATATAGATATCTTTGGTCCCCTAAGAGTCTATTACCCAGTAACTCGTAATATTCTTCTTAGTCGGCAGTTTGTTACTTTTTGCCCAATACCCGGCAAAAGTACTCCCTTTCCTCCCTAGTGGAGTCCCTTGGAAGTATATCCTTGATATGTTCATCCTAACCGGTGACATATATCTTTCATTCCCCCACGTGAGTCTATCCTTGATACGTTCACTTTAACCAGTGACGAATATTCTCTTCTTTGATATTCTACCCAGTAAAAAGGTAGTTGTAATCCCTATTTTGGTTCCCTAGAGAGTCAATCCTTGATATGTCCATCTTAACCGGTGACATGTTTTCTCTTTGTTTGATCTTCTACCCAGTAACCGATAGTTGTAAATCCTATTGTTCCCCTTTAGCGGAGTTTATCCTTGATATGTTCATCTTAACCGGTGACAGATTTTCTTCCCTGTCGAGTTTATCCTTGATATGTTCATCCTAACCGATAACGGATATTCTCACTCTTTGGTCTTCTACCCAGTAACCAGTAGTTGTAAATCCTATTGTTCCCCTTTAGTGGAGTCTACCCTTTATATGTTCACTTTAACCAGTGACGGATTTTCTCTTCTTTGGTATTCTATCTAGTAACTGATAGATGTAATCCCTATTTTCCCCCCTTTCAGAGTTTATCCTTGATATGTTCATCTTAACCGGTGACGGATTTTCTCTTTGTTTGGTCTTCTACCCAGTAACTGGTAGTTGTAAATCCTACTTTGTCCCCTCGCAGAGTTTAATCCTTGATATGTTCATCCTAACCGGTGACGGATTCTCTCTCCGACGGTTTTCCATCCAATTTTGATAGATGTAATTCCCTTTTTGTTCAGTTGGTATATCCTTGATATGTTCATCCTAACTGATGACAGGTATCCTCCTTGACATCCCCAGGCAAGTCTATCCTTGATATGTTCATCTTAACCAGTGACAGATTTTCTTCCCTGTCGAGTTTATCCTTGATATGTTCATCCTAACCGATGATAGATATTCTCACCTTTCGGTCTTCTGCCTAGTAACTGGTAGTTGTAAATCTTATTTTCTGCAGTTTTCCCCAACAAGGCTATTCTTACCCAGTAACCGGTAATGAGTACTCCCTCTTGGCCCTTTTCCTCAGCGAGTCATCCTTGATATGTTCATCCTAATCGATGACGGATGTTCTCTCTATCAGATCTTTATTATCTCCTTACCTAGTAATAGGTAGTAGATAATAGATTTTTGCTCCTCCTGTGTTGAAATTTTATTTTCTCCCCAGTCGAGTCGAGTGCGCATTTCCTTAGTGAAATCGCTTTTCCCTGCACGAGTCGAATATTTTAGTTTTATCTTGACTTATTGGTATCCCCTGCAGATGCTATTTGTTTCCCCGACTGAGTCTTTCCATTTTATATGGATTTCTTCTAATCTCCTAGCAGTTGTAAGT
Organism: Lathyrus oleraceus; assembly: GCF_024323335.1. NCBI lineage: Eukaryota > Viridiplantae > Streptophyta > Magnoliopsida > Fabales > Fabaceae > Lathyrus > Lathyrus oleraceus. The sequence continues at coordinate 126,349,324 of NC_066582.1, forward strand.
CGTAGTCTGGCCTACGCACAACTCCTTTTTACCCCCCAGAGTCTCTGTCTCCCCAGTGAGTTTTCCTTATGGAGTGCATTATGCTCCTGCGGGTTTTCGGTCTCTCTGATTTCTTTTCCTTTGTGGCAATATTTCCCCACAGAGCATCAACTTTTGCATTAATATCATTTGCATCATGAGGTCTCTTAGGGACCAAATTTTGTTTCTCTATATTTTTATTTAAGCCCATTCTACTGAGTCGAACCGAAGATTTTAACCTTCGTCTCCTCAGTTAGAATGTCCTTAAATAGGGGCAGCTGTAATACCCCAATTTTGACCCTAAGATCCCTCATGCAATTCTATCATAAGCACAAGCATTAGGATCATACCTTGGCATCCTCCTCACCCCTCCTTCATTGGGTTTGATTATAAAGATCACCAAGCACTTTGTGATTATATCATACTTGTATTTTATCATTCCACTAACCAAAATACCAAAAATATGTCTTTGTATCTATTTAACTCTTTTTGTAGGTAGGGACATGATATCCTTGATTCATTGATCACATCTATGGTTTGAGACCCTCATGAACAAAGAGCACCATCAAGAATTGATTCAAGAATGGTTATGAGCATCATGCATGAGTCCCAATTGTTTCAACATATTATATGATCAAGTTTGCTTCAAGAGTTTGAGGGTGATTTGCCTTGGAAACCCTAGTTTGACTGGGTATCTTGAGTAACTTCTCCAATAAGATATCTCATAAATTGATCAAATTTCTCAATAGTCACTTCAAAATCATCATCTTATGCATATATTATCTACCATGATCCAATAAAGTCAAGAGAATTGGAAATTAGCAAGTTGGTTGATGGTGGTTAGCCAGATGAGTTCATCTGATCAAAACTGGGTCTCCCTAGACCCCATCTCCTACAATTTTCACCATATGAAAATTATTCCAACAGAAAACTTACTCTAAATTACATTCCAAACAACTTTCATGTTGAGACCTAGAGCTAGTTTTTCTTGGAAAATCATTTTCTATGTTGAAACATTATAGGTCATTTTGTCTAAACCCTAATTTGAAAGTCAACTTCCCAAGGACATAACTTGCTCAATTTTTATGAGATGAAATATTTACAAGTTTCACAATCAAATTCAATGTGTCTAATTCAACTTTGATGTTTGGAGTGGGTGCAAATTAAACTTCTTTGAACATGTGATATGAGGCTACATTATAGGTAACTTTTGACCTATACCATTGATCAAGTGATTTTGCCAAACTTCAAAAATGCATAACTCTATCATTTCAAATCCAAATGAAATGAAATTGGTAACCATTGTTAAGGTCTTTGAGAGAGCTACAACTTTGATGAAGACACTTTTCTCATTTGAAGCTCCCATAAAAAGTTAAGCAAGGTGGAATATTGAGACATATGGCTTGACACTTAGAAAATTTTCAATATGTCAAATTTTTCCAAACTTCCACCTCAAATATCTCCAAGTTCCAAGCTCCAAATGAAAAAGTGTTCAACATAAAACTTATTCCACTTGATCTCACCTTTCTAAAGAGATAAAATTCATGCATTTTGAATGAGAAATGCATAGGCTGTGCATGGCTTAAACAGGGTGGTATCATGTGTCATGGATCCAACTTCAAGTATCAATGTTTAATTGCCTTGCATTCTAAGCTTGCTTCAACATATCTGAACTTCAAATTTGGACTTTCAGCAATCATTTGATGGGCCTATGCGTGCCCATGCAGCTGCTTACATCACTTTGCCAATTTTGGAAACTTGAATGGAGTGTGCAATTAACACTTGAATTCTCAATAAATTGAAGCTCAATTGCTCATAATCAAAACACACACTGCGCCAACTTTGATTCCCCACAGAAAACCCTTCATATTGAGAGGATAAACCTGAAAAATTCTGTTGAATTTGAGCTTGAATCTCCACTGTTTTGGAATTCAATTCTCCAGGAGTCCTTTGATTCTAAGTCATTCCACTCCTCTTCTGCAAGCAATTAGAGTGAAGCAAAGCACGATTCAGATTAAGATCTAGCAAGCTCAGACCTCTATTGAAGGTATTTTGCAGAAAATTTGATCTCTTGGATTCTCTTTGTTTCTTGCTCAATTCTCTTGATTATTGTGTTGGCTGAAGTCCTACCAATGTAGGCAAGGTGTTTGAGTTGTTTTGATGACGAATCGAAGCAACTCAGATCATAAACCTCATTTTTCAATTCCACATATCTCTCAATATAGTTGGAATTGGAAGAAATGAAGGTGATATCCATGCTCAATGATGTTTTCTCTTTAAAATCATGTCCTTGTTTGAAATTTTGGTGATGGTTGATGATGACCAGTCCGGCGAGCTTCTCCGGAGAAGACAACCGGAGCTCTGGCTCCTGTGATGAGTTGTCTTAAGTCTAGACCGTGTGATCCAACTCCTGCGTTCTAATCTTGATCGTGCATTGTGATTACCATGTTTATAACGCACTTGACTAAGGTGTTGGTGGAACGCGCGCAGTGGATCATCAGATCTGCCACCTCAATTAATGAGGGAGATCTGATGGTCCACGTATTTTTGCAATTTTTGATTTTTCATTTAATTTCATTTTCTTCAATAATTCATTTTAAATTCAATATTGATCCAAAAAAATACGGGACTTTCACCAAAAAATTTCAAATATTTTTCTCTTTCATATTCTGAATTAAAATTATTAATTTGGATCATTATTAATATTTTTCATGAATTAATTGATTTTTCATTTGTTTTTAATTGTTTAAAAATATTTTTAAGTGTCCAGAAATTATGAATTTTTTTATCCAAGGTCCTCTGACCTTGTTTGACCTATGATCAATCACATGGCCATTTATTTGGTGTTTTGATGTGATTTTAGGATTTGGACAAAACATATTTGAATTTAATGCATTATTTTAATATTTTTAATTGAATAAACGCCATTTTGATTGTGTTGACCATTTGGATTGACTTATTTGAGTTTCTCATTTGTTGTTGGGTCTTGGTCAAGGTTGATTTGACTTTGTCAAATTAATATTATTGGATTTAGGGGATTGATGGAATGTACATTCCATCTCCCAAAATGAATGAATAATATTAATTTGGTAAAAGTCCTTCTTTGACCAATTTGTGATCTCATTCATCCCTTTCCCTCTTCATCTAATTCCCCTTTTTCATCCATTCATTTTCAATTGGCCAATGACATCTCAAAGTCCTAATGCTAGTTGATTGAAAGATTAACATGAGTATGGATGAGATTAGGCCACACCTTTGCATATTTTTTGTGTGTGGTATGTTTAATGAGTATAGTTCTTAATACTATGTCTTCAACTTGCATTGACACCAAAAGTTTATTGCCTGACCTCAAATAGTTGCGACTTCTACATAAGTCCAATTACGATTGCTTAACATAGCGCTAAATTTGTGACATAAAAGGCATAAGCATTCTAGTTAGTGAGATTGTAAGTCTCCCTCTTCCATGGTATTGTGTGGAAACTTGGCCTTCTTTCCTTCCTTTGGAAGATGTTTTGGTTCAAGGATCCATGCTTGTGGCAAGTGGGTTGAGTGTTCTCCAAAGAATGTCTTGAAATAAAAAAAAAAGCAAAATAAAACTAACTATTAACTTACTAACCATTAACCTTTACTTTCAAGCTTTTACTTTTAATGCAATTTATTTTTATTATCATTTGTCATTGTACATACCATTCTAATTGTTTATGTTTATGCAATTTTCACTTTGCCCACTTGGACCATATTGTGTGATATACTTTGTTGCTTTGTTTGTTTAATTGGTCTTTGACCATTAATGCACATAATAATAACAAAAATCCTAAAAGACAATTTGAGTGGACTGTTGTTTTGATCTCCCCAATTGGACTTAGAATTTAGGCAACATTCCTTTGCTAATGAACTTGGCCAATGCCAATTTATTGAAAGACCAAGAACTTGCAAGTTTTGAATTCATCTGATACATCATTCAAGACCTCTCCAGATTCATCTACAACATTGGTCCTTGTTAAGCTGTTATGTTGAACCTGTGACTTGTGGAATTCATCTGCTACATAGGCTATTTTGAAGAAGATCATGGAATTGGATAAGCTTGGATGAGGCCATCTTTATTTTATGCCTTTGCTCTTCAAGATTGATATATTTGTGCATTTGTGTGTTGCTTGATTCTAAAAAGTCTAAGAGAAATCTGGGTTTCTATTGACATACTTGCCTATTGGATTGCTCCCATTTGGTCAGATCATTTCAACTTTAAACTTTTAAATTTATTGTATCTAGGGTAGTCTCTTCATCTTCTCCCCATTTCTTTAATTTCAAAATCTCTCCCTCCATTTTCAAAACCTTCTTTGTGTGAACTATTTTGTTCTAAACTTTGACCACTTTTATAAAAAAGGGTAGAAACTTTGGCCTTATGCCATTGCATTTCCAAACTTTATTTTCTTAAATCAAACTTGTAAATAAACTTAACTATACTTGACTTAAACTTTCAAAAAGCCAAAAAGAACTAACTCATTCAAACCATTTTAGGCCTTTGTTCCTTTCAAACTTAATTTTTGTTAAAACCAACATACTCACTTTGAAATTTCTAGCACGAACTATGAGGATTTGATACCTCATTTATATGTTGGTATGTAGGCACGGGATCGAAGGTCTTGTCAAACACAAAAATATAATTAATCAATTCTTTTCTCATCCCCCATTCCATTTGTTTGTAAACATCACTTTGTACAAAATACATATGCACACAAAAAGGGCTCCCTAGGAGTACCTAGGACACTTTGGGTGCTAACACCTTCCCTCTGTGTAACCAACCCCCTTACATGTGATCTCTGATTTTTATTAGTTTTTATTTGAAAACTTCTTACTATTTGGGTTTTGTTCGCATTTTTTCCATATTCCCTTGGAAACAATAAAATCGCGGTGGCGACTCTTGTTAATTGATCTTTAGCTTGTCAATAACTTAATGATCATGAATTTTCCGCTACAAACATGATATATAGGTTTTTATCCTTAGTACACTCCTTTGGTATGGTTCTTAACCTGACTCCATGCTTATGACTCGCAACAAACCCTTTGATTCTCGGTTGATCCGATCAAGTCTCATCAATATCAATGGAACTTGGGTGTTGGTAAGGTGAAAACCATAATCCACCAAAATGGATGATTGACCTTGATGATGACTTGATCCATTCCTTGAACTTTGTTTGTGTTTTCCTTGTGTGTGATCCCTTGTTTGTGATTGTTGCATTCATGCATTCATGCACATTATAACATTCATCATATAAAAGTAAATTTCAAGGAAACTAAGGTCTTATTTGCAAATATTTTCAGACCATGGATTGTGGACGAAAGAACACTGAGAAGTACAATTTCAGATGTCCCGGTTTGAAGGAATTAAGGAAATTGTCATCCTTTGTATTAGATCCCTTGGACTCCATGCAATGTCATGGGAAGCTTTTGTCCGTGTTATCTATTGATGTGGTTGAAAGACTTCTGAGTGTTTCGGTGCAATTTTATGACCCTCTCTACCGGTGCTTCACTTTTCCTGATTATCAGCTTGCGCTTACGATAGAATAGTATGCCCATCTCTTGGGTATGCCCCTATCTAACAAAGTACCTTTCATAGAGGAGATTCCCAGATCTCATGTCATAGCTGAAGCTCTTCATCTGAAGAAATCTGAGATTGATGCTCATTTGGTGAAGAAAGGAGGTATTCTTGGGTTGACTTCTGAGTTTCTCATTGGTAAAGCAATTTCCTATGCTCAAGCCAGTAGCATGGATGCTTTTGAAGCTATCTTTGTATTGCTCATCTATGGTTTAGTTTTGTTCCCTAACATTGACGGTTTTGTTGATGTTAACGCCATTAGAATCTTCTTGATTGGAAATCATGTTCCTACTCTATTGGGCGACACATATTTCTCTATGTATTTAAGAAATTATAAAGGTGGTGGGACTATTGTGTGTTGTGTTCCTCTTTTGTACAAGTAGTTTATTTTGCACTTGCCTCAGACGCCTGCTTTCTTGGAGAACAAGCAATGTCTACGGTGGTCTCAGAGACTTATGTCTCTCACTAATGATGATATTGTTTGGTATGATTCTGCATTAAGTAGCTTAGATATTATTGATAGTTGTGGTGAGTTCTCTAATGTGCCTCTCATTGGTACACAAGGAGGAATCAACTACAACCCCACTTTGGCTCGTCGTCAACTTGGGTTCCCCTTGAAACATAAGCCTAATAATGTTCAGTTAGAGGGTCTATTCTATAAGGAGGGTAAAGATCCCCAACTTTTGAAGAAAAGGATGGTGCATGCTTGGCATAATGTGCATAGGAAGGGAAGATCCGAGGTTGGTCCATGCAACTGTATAACTTTGGGAGCTTACACTATCTGGGTGAAGAAGAGAGCTTTGGAGCTAAAGATGTCGTATGCTTGTGAAAGACCTATGTCTTTGGTTGTGGTTGAGCCATCAACTCTCCCTAACCAAGATGTAGAGGAGTTGGAAGACACACTCGCCAAGATAAAGCAAGAGAAAGATATGTGGGAAGAATGGTTCCATGCTTTGAGCCGAAAGCATGAAGAGTTGCAACTTGAGTTGAAAGACAAAGATGCACTTATTGAGATTCTTAAGGATCATGCAGTGAAGAGGCAGAGAGAGCCAGAGAATTTATTTTCATCTAGTATGCCTCAACCTTCCGGTGCTTGGAAGAAGATTGTTGATCAGCTTATCCTTGATAAGGCTTAAATAAAGACATCCTTTGAGTCTGAAATTCGATGCACCCGCAGGAAATATACTCCTTTGGCTAGATCTTCTGATACAGTTTCTAGGAATCCTTAGGATGATAGTTTCCTTTTTCTATTATATTTGTATTTTGGTTTCTGAGATTGCACTGAGTGTAATCCTTCCAAAAGTTTATGAGTAAAAAGAGATGTTATGGTCAATTGAATTATTATTATTGATTATTATTATATTTTACAAATAAGACTTCATATATTCCTTGAAATTAAAAAACAATCAAAAACATTGCATTTCATGCATCATTTGCATAACAGGTTGCCTTCACCTGGTGTCTTATCAGTTCTTCTTCTATGTATCAGCCAAGTTGACTCACCACTACAACACTCGAGCTAATCGTTTGCGAAGAATGAAGCACTTAGAGCAAGAGAATAAAGAGCCGAAGGACGAGATTTCTAGACTTACGACGTTGATGGAGTCAGTTATTGATGCTCAGAATTAACAGTCTCCACCTCCTACAACTCCTCCTCCTTAGTGGATTGTTATATCAGAGGTTGCTTCACCAATCATTTCTGTTGTTGCTGCCAGTCAATCTATTCCTACTATGCCTGCTGGATTCCCTTGGGGAATGCCACCTAATTTTGTGCCTGAAGGGCATGCACCCACTTTTGTCTCTCTGCCAGCATCTAGCACAATCATGTCAGTGCCACCTCCTATTGTTCATACCTTACCTCGTGTTAAGGAGACTATCTACCACTCTGAGCCGTCTGAAGGTCCAAATGTATATGAGAAGATGGACCAGATGAACGATCAATTTCTTGAGCTGTGCAAGGAATTGAAGACTCTGAGAGGGAGAGATTTATTTGGCAAGAGTGCTACTGAACTCTTCTTGGTTCCAAATGTCAAAATTCCGGGGAAATTTAAGGTCCCAGACTTTGAAAAGTACAAAGGGAATACTTGTCTGCTAAGCCATCTTGTTATGTATGCCAGGAAAATGTCTACCCAAACTGATAATGATCAACTACTGATTCACTACTTTCAGGATAGTTTGACTGAAGCTGCGTTGAGATGGTACATGGGCCTGGATAGTGCTAGCATCCATACTTTCAACGACTTGGGTGAAGCCTTTGTCAAGCAGTATAAGTACAAAGTTGATATGGAACCAGATAGAGATCACCTGAGGTTAATGTCTTAAAAGGATAAAGAGACATTTAAATAATATTCCCAGAGATGGAGAGAGTTAGCTGCTCAGATCAGTCCATCTTTGGAGGAAAAAGAGATGACCAAGATTTTCCTGAAGACGCTGAGTTTGTTTTACTACGAACGCATGATTGCCAATGCCCCCAATGATTTTACTGAAATGGTAAACATGGGGATGATGTTAGAGGAAGGAGTTTGTCTAAGGATGAAACGTCAAGTAGCAAGAAGTATGGTGGTAGCTTCTCCAAGAAGAAGGAAGGAAAGACTAATATAGTGTCAGCAGGGAGGCATAGGAGGTCTCATATGAGGAAAAATTCTCAATCTCGTCAGCATCAACACCAGGTTTTGTCAGTTATTTCTGTTTTTTCCGACAATTCCAACAATCAATCATTTCCAATTCAACAACAATGCCAACAATAACCACAAAAAGAACTAACTATAACAACAACAATAACCATCAGCAAAATTTTGAGAGAATGAAGGTCTCTTTTGACCCTATTCTTATGACGTATGCAGAGTTGTACCCATCTTTGGTACTCAAGAATCTTATTCAGCCAAGAAACCCTTATCAAATTCCTGAGCCACTACCATAGTGGTTCAAGCCTGATCTCCATTGTGCTTTTCACTAGGGAGCCCCTGGTCATGATATAGAAATTGTTATCCGCTGAAATATGAAGTTCAGAAGCTTGTGAAGAGTGAAATGATGTCCTTTAAGGACAGAGCGCCGAACGTAAAAGCAAATTCATTGCCTCCTCATGGTAACACATCAGTGAACATGGTGGACGGTTGCCCCGGTGAGTTCAAGATTTATGATGTCCGCTATATTAGAAGATCTTTAGTGGCCATGCACAAAGATATTTGCTTGGTTAGTGACTATGAACATGACCATGATGGTTGTGTGATTTGCAGTGTGAACCCTCGGGGATGTGTTATTGTCAAGAGGGATATTCAAAGGCTGATGGATGAAGGTCTTATCCAAATTTTCCAGTCCTGTCATTGGGGAAACGATATGAATGTGAAAGTACTAGTATTCAAGACCCCAGAGCGGGTAGTTATTCAATTTGATAGCAACAACAATAATAATGTCAATAGATTGATATCGTTGTTGGTAATACGGTTATCAGGCCCTGTCCCCTATTCATCCGATAAAGTTATGCCATACCGGTACAATGCCACGATGATTAAAAATGGTCAGGAGGTTCCTCTACCAATTGCAGACTATGTGGTAAATATTGTGGATATTACGAAGGTGACTCGTAATGGTCGGGTATTCAGTCCAATTTTTCCTAAAGTTGTGGAAGACATATCCGTAGGGAAGAAGACAGAGATTCCTGTAGTGAATTTGGTTAGTGCTTTAATGTTTTAGTATGGTGAATCTAGAAAATTAAAGACTAACGATGATGATGAAATGTTACGATTGATTAAGAGAAGTGAATTCAATGGCATGGAGCAGTTGCTCCAAACGCCGTCAAAGATCTCTATGTTGTCATTGTTGATGAATTCTGAGGCACACAGAGAAGCATTGCAGAAAGTGTTGGAACAAGCTTATGTGGAACACGATGTTACTGTGGATAAACTTGACCACATTCTTGTCAACATCACTTCCTGTAACAATTTGAGTTTTTGTGATGAAGAGCTTCTTGAGGAAGGCAAAAATCACAATTTGGTGTTGCATATTTCGATGAATTTCAAGGAGGACACTTTATCCAATGTTTTGGTTGATACATGATCATCGTTGAATGTATTGTCAAAGTCAACTCTGCCAAGACTTTCTTATCAAGGCGTAGTTGTCAAAGTGTTCGATGGTTCTCGTAAAACTGTCATTGGAGAAGTGGGCCTTCCAGTAAAGATAGGTCCGAGTGATTTCCACATTACTTTCCAAGTGATGGATATCCACCCGACCTATAGTTGCTTGTTGGGAAGGCCATGGATTCATGAAGCTGAAGCTGTGACGTCTACTCTGCACTAGAAGCTGAAATTTGTGAAGAACGACATGCTTGTCGTTATTGGTGGAAAGAAGGCATTGTTGGTAAACCATCTGTCATCTATCACCTATGTTGATGTTGAGGAGGAAGTTGGGACACCGTTCCAAGATTTGTCCATTGCTGATGAATTGAAGAAAGTTTGGGCACCCATGTCTTCTTTGAAAGATGCACAAGAGGTTATTCAAGCTGGCAATATTGATAAGTGGGGTCGTGTTGTGGAGGTCACCAAGAACAAGAACAGGGCAGGGCTAGGATTTTAGCCAAGGTCATTCAGCGTCAAATTCAAGGTTATGCAACCAATTTCCCGTAGTGGAGGGTTCACTCATTAGAATGATCAACACTCAGCTGCAGTTATAGAAGATAATGGTGATGAAGACGAAGATTGCGCCAACTTTGTGACGCATGGCCAGACTTGCAATAATTGGGTTACTGTTGATGTTCATACTGTCATTCACCATTCTAAGTAATTTGTTTTATTATTTTTAGAAAAAAAAATCCTTCTCATATGCCTAAGGGAGAAGTGAACATGTTGGGCATTTCCTTATTATCATTAATGAAATATAATTTTATTCATCCACATCTATGATGTTTTTTTTACTTTTTGCTTTTTTTGAAAATGGTAATCACAAAAAAAACATAAATAAATAATAATCTTTCCATCTGTATAATATTTGTTTGCACTCCAGTTCTCTAAAATCAAAATATCAAATCATTATGCAGGTTGGTTCTCAAACCCATTGAATATAATGATCCTACTCCCTCTCCAAACTTTGATTTTCTTGTGTTTGAAGTTGAGGAAGAGAATGATAATGAAGAAGTATCTGATGAATTATCCTATTTTCTTGAGCATGAGGAGAGAGCCATTCAGCCGTTTGAAGAGTAGATTGAATTCGTTAACTTGGGTTCTGAGGATGATGTGAAGGAAGTCGAGATTGGGTCTTAACTGCGTCCAGAAGCTAAGAAGGGGTTGATTGATCTTCTTTGAGATTATTCTGATGTGTTTGCCTGGTCCTATCAAGACATGCCTGATTTAGACTCTGAGGTTGTGGAGCATAGATTGTCGTTGAAGCCAGAATTCCCGACGGTCAAGCAGAAGTTGAGAAGAACTCATCTTGATATGGCAGTAAAGATCAAAGAGGAAGTGCAGAAACATATCGATGTTGGTTTTCTTGTTACCTTTGGGTATCCGCAGTGGGTGGCCAATATTGTGCTTGTTCCAAAGAAAGATGGAAAAGTCCGAATGTGTGTTGATTATAGAGATTTGAATCAAGTCAGTCCGAAATATGATTTCCCTCTGCCACACATTGATATGTTGGTAGACAATACAACTAAATTCAAAGTCTTTTCGTTTATGGACAAATTTTTTGGTTATAATCAAATCAAGATGGAACATGAATATATGGAGAAGACCATATTCATTACACCCTAGGGAACATTCTGTTACAGAGTGATGCCTTTCCGTTTAAAGAAGGCTGGTGCAACGTACCAGAGAGCTATGACCACTCTTTTTCATGATACGATGCACAAAGAGATTGAGGTCTATGTTGATGATATAATTTCCAAATCTAGTCATGAAGAAGAACATGTTGATAATTTGTTGAAGTTATTCCAGTGTTTGAGGAAGTATAAACTTCGCTTGAATCCCAATAAGTGTACTTTTGGTGTTCGCTCTGGTAAGTTGTTGGGCTTTATTGTCAATGATAAGGGCGTTGAAGTTGATCATGCTAATGTCAAAGCAATACAAGAGATGCTGACGCCCAAAATTGAGAAGAAAGTCAAAGGTTTTCTCGGCCGCTTGAACTATATCTCAAGATTTATATCGCATATGACTGCCACATGTGCGCCTATATTCAAGCTTCTTTGGAAAGATCGGTCTTGTGATTGGACAAAGGATTTCCATAAAGCTTTTGATAGTATCAAATAATATCTACTTGAGCCTCCAATTCTGTCTCCGCCAGTTGAAGGGAGACTGTTGATCATGTATTTGACTTTGCTTGAGGAGAGTATGAGTTGTGTTCTTGGTCAGCAAGATGAATATGGAAAGAAAGAATATGCAATTTACTACCTTAGTAAGAAGTTCCCCGACTGTGAGACTCGATATTCTATGCTTGACAAAACATGTTGCGCATTGGCTTGGGCTGCTAAGCGTCTGCGCCAGTATATGTTAAATCATACTACTTGGTTGATATCCAAAATGGATCCAATCAAGTACATTTTTGAGAAGCCTGCTTTAATTGGGAGGATCGCCCATTGGCAGATGTTGTTATCCAAGTACGATATTGAATACCGATCTCAGAAAGCTATTAAAGGTAGTGTCTTTGCTAACCATTTGGCTCACCAACCTATTGAAGATTATCAGTTAGTGTGTCGCAACATGCGGAAAAAAAACAACCGGCGGGAGAAAACAGAAGAGTCGCCACCGTTCGTTATTTATCCCAAAGGAGGGAAAGGAAACGATCGAAGAAAACCTGAAGAGAGGAAAAGACAAGGTCTCGCAACCAAATCTAGGGTTCGGGAGTCGATTATGCAAAGGGAAGGTATTAGCACCCCTACGCATCCGTAGTACTCTACGGGATCCACTATTGTTGTTCTAATCTAAAGGGTGTAGGTATATCTAATGTACTATCTGCTAAAAGAGGGGTCAAAAGAAAATGACTCGCAAGGATGTCAGATCCACTGCCTACGTATCTCACCTGAGTATGAGAATCAGAGTCTTCGTAGCTCGGCTACCTATGGGAGAAAGAGAAGTGTGCTCGATAAGACATCGTGTCTTATGCCTACGTATCTCATCTGGAATGAGAATCAGAGCAAAACGTAGTTCAGCTAACTACGGGAACAAAGGTCTTGATTGCAACTAGTGCAAGAGAAAGGGAAGGTCTCGATCGCAACGAGGGCGAGAGAAAAGAATCGCAACAAAGGAGAAAGCAAACAAGGATTAGTTGTTAGTCGTCAGTCAAAACTCGGCAAGACATCGCATCTCATGCCTACGTATCTCATCTGAACATGAGAATCAGAGTTGTCGTAGTTTGCCTAACTAGGGGTTAAAGATTGCCATCTGAACATGGACTTACAAAAGAGGACACCAACTGTGTCAAACGAAGGTGGGCAATGTGTTCAACGTCTTAGCAGTAGGTGTCGCAGCTCGCTGAGTCGAGTCTTAGGCAGTTACCTCTTTGCAATAGAACGGACTGACATGCCACAAGATCGGAGACGCACAGAAGGTCTAAAAGTGGGGAAGCTCTGCCCTAGAGTTGTCATGCAACGTGGACCTATGTGTTAGGATTTACAAAGGGAACATCTACCTAATGTTATCATGCAAAGAATAAGGGAATTCTACCTATGTTATCATACAAAGGGTTCTACCTAATGGGTGCTACCTAAACGGAACAAGAGTCAACGAATGGAGCAAGGAGATGAGCCACAGATAAGGGTAGATGGCGATGCCTGAGGCAATTGACTTACAGGTAGATGGCGATGCATGAAGCAATCGACTTACAAGAGGATGGATAAATGCGTGCTGGTTCTGTTAAGTTTTGAAAATGATTACTCGACGTTGGATCGAGCTTTTGATCTTGTTTTGAAATGATTATCGGATGTTCGTCTTAATTCTTGTATTAATAGATGAATAAAGAATGAAATAATGAACATTATACACTTTATGGGAGAGGGGTACATTTGTTATGAATGGGGATGGTTCATGGCAATCAAACAATAAGAATATATGCCTCAATCATCATACAAGTAGGCAACAGTTATCAATCAAATCAGATAAATAAACAAGCGTATAATCAAATCAAAGAATCAAAGAATGAAATAAAGGAGCATTAAACAAGGCATGAGAAGTATGAACATGTTAAACAATCAAGCAATAGTAAGCATGGATGAAAGGAACATGTATAACAGATCACAGATGAACCAGACAGATGAAAAGATGCACTAAAAGGTCCACTGAGACAATTAAATCAAGAAATGAGGTGAGGATAAAATAAAATCAAGATAAAAGGCCTCTAATACATGGCATATGAGATGAATAAGGGAGGATCAAAAGATCTCTTCAATTTCCATAAGCAATCCCTAAGTCAAACATCGATCATAAAGAAGTCAACTGAAAAATCGAACCAACTTAATAATTATCAAATAAATAGCAAATTAATCAAGAAAATTATGAAAAATTAAACTAAATAAGGTGGGGTCAGGACATCATCATCCCCCAAAAAGATTTCAAAAATAATGAAAATTGATACATGAATTAATTGAAATAAAACAAAGGTCAAACCAAAAGTCAACCAACCAAACTAGGTTAAAAATAAATCAAGAATAAATTAAAAATGTGTAATAAAAATCCAAGAAAAAGTCAGGTTGACCATGGGGCAGTGGTCAACCTTCATCCCAAAAATCAGAAGTTAAAAATAATTTTAAGTTATAAAAATAAAATCAAGAATTTAATGTATGCTAGCGTGAACCACTTAGAATGAAAAATTAAAATAAAATATTAATATTAAATAAATGCGAAAATAAAAATTAAATAAAATTAAATAATGCATCAAGAAATGTGGAAAATATTTTTGGATATTTTTACGAACAAAGAAAATATTTTAAAATAATTAAAATCAAAGCAGAAATAAAAATGGGAATTAAAATGAACATGAAAGAGGGGGGGTGTATTGGCATTTTAAATGAACTGGAAAATATGAAGCGCCAATGGGCCATGAACAGGGGGTGTTGAAAGCAGTCAGCGAAAGCCCAAGGTCCAAGTCACCACTTAAATCAGGCGTGACATACTTAAATAACATTTTAATTTAAAAACTATGTAAACCTCATGTTAATCGGTCACATGTATTTAAGTGACTAAAAGACAAAAAAACCACGGGCGGCCAAGATTAAAACATAACGCTGGATCTAATGGTTCTCAAGACGACATATGGTCGTCTTCTTCATTGAACCTTGCCCTAGCCATGTTCATGCAGGAATACGCAGGAAAACAGTGGGTTTATCCAAACTTCAACTCAAAAATGCGCACGCCATAGTGCACAAAAACACACGAAATAAAGCCCAGATCTCAAGTATGAAATGCAAGGATTAACATGGTATCTTTGTTTAAGTGAAATGATAGCTTATTCATGGAGAAATATTGACAATAAGATGTCAATATGGACACGGGCATGAACAGAAATCCAACAACACAAATCAATAACATGAACATGGCCTCATACTGAGGACTTCAGAAGCAAGCATAAGCATGATTAGCATGGAAACAAGCATGAAGCAAGCATGGATGCATCAACACAATAGCCATGGAAATGGAGTAAGAAAGGTTACCTAGTAGAAGTTTGGTCCACTGCCTCTTGACTGTGGAGAGAATGGAAGAGAATGCTGCTTTGGCGCTTCAAAAAAACTTCACCTCAAGAACTTGTTGAGAAAGAATGGAAGTTGACCTTGTAATGAAACTTGCCTTGCTCGAAAATTCACTAGCTTGTCTCATGTTTAGGGTTTATGGCTTAAATATGGTAGGTCTAATGCCTTAATGGGCCCTGAAATAATCTGATTGTCCATGAGCAAAACAATGCAAGTTGGGTGACATTTGGTGAGGTGTAGAAAGAGGGCACGTGAGAGTTGTTATTTTGGGCAAAACATAAGTGAGTGGAAATGTTGTTGCATGGCCAAATGAGGAAACAAAACATGGGCTGGGTTTATGCAGCATGGTTGGTCTGGTTTGGCAGGCAAGAAATCAGCTCAAAGGGATGACTTTGTGGCCATATAACTTGATGAGCAAACCACCATTTGATGAGATAATGCAAACAGTAGCAAGATGTCATGGAGCTTGGCATGTTTCATGTTGAGCATAAGTGGAAATAATGAGTGGAAGAAGGTGAAAAATGACCTCAAAATCATGTCACACCAATTGCAAGATGGTTGGGCAACTTAGGCATAAAATCTGCCTAGAAATCTCAAGTCATGGTGCCAACTTTAAGTGAGTGCATCTCTCAAACCATGGATCCAAATGAGATGACTCCAAAAGGAGGTGAAAGAGGACATGTCAAGGTATAATTGTTGTGAAGAAAATATTTTCAAATGATGCCTTGAAGTGTAAGAAAACTGGCCAAGAAGTCTTGACAAACTTTGAAGATTTTTAGACTTTGAAATTTTTCTAAGTGTCCTAAAAATAAGCCTTACATTGACCAAGCATAACTTTCTCAATTTTGATCCAAATAGAGCAAACTTTATATTTCTAGAAATCTTGGAACAAAAGGAACAATTTTCATGTTGGAGAAATTTTCAAATGGAGCTTTTATCTTGACGAAAAATGGGATTAAAGTGAGTGCAACAATCATAAAAACTTGCCCTAAATGGAAAGTCAACCATTTCCAAATTAAGTAACTTTTCCAATTCCTGATTAAATGATGAATCCATGATCCAACCTTGATCAAATTTCACATGTAGGCTCCCCTAGGCATGAATTTTGATATTCCACTCTCAAAATGTCAGGAGTTGACTTTTCTGGCCCCACAGTTGACTTTTCCCAAACTGTTTGATCCCCGATTCCAGTGATCAATTGAAGCACTTCTGGTTCAAATAAAAAGCTGATTTTTTGTATGTAGACCCTTGTGGATATATGGAGGGCCATGGAAAAGAGTTTCACCCAGAGAATCAGAATAAAACTGATTTTAAACCAAACCCTAATTTTAGGGCAAAATTGATCGGAAACTGATTGCACTGCTTGCCAATGGATCTTTCTGAGATAATTGTGAGTCCTCCTAGGCCAAGATGCCTCTCCAATCATGACATGGATAAGATCCTCTACTTCCAGCCAAACATTGCCTGTTGCAAGTAGCCATGAAACCCTAATTTCCTGATTAAATCCAGATGAACACTCTGATAGCTCTGAATCCTTCACTGATGAACTGAGGACCATAATAAGATACCTGGAGCCCCCTGAGACCCTTGAGACTTGTATATTTAGAGAATGAAGTCTAATTTCTCAATCTTGATTTGTGTGGGCTCCTTCTGTTAAGGAGTGATTAATCAAAACCTGATTCCCAAGCCACTAATACAGTATGCAATGAGTATGACCTAATATGATGTCAATGAAATGTAAAACGTAATCCCATACTTCCAGGAAAAAATGAAGGGTAAATTTTGGGGTATTACAGATGCCCCTATTCAATCAACTAGAGACCCGAAATGAAGATAGCAACGACTTTTGCACTTTCGAGGTATCAAGGGATTGAATACGATAAAAGCCCGAAAATTTACACTGAAGTAGGAAAGTGAAAAAAAGTAATAATGCTTGTCAGGATCGACAAAGAGATGGTCTTGATCTGAGCATCAACAAAGAATCCGTCTGGTACGGTGAGAGTCGGTCTGAACACCGAAAAAAGAATGTTAGCCTGAATACCAAAATAAATGGTAACACAGAAATAACCATGGCCTGAATGCCGCTCATCAATCTGAACATTGGAAATGACTTCGATCTGAGCATCGGAAGATACTAGATTATCAAACATCGGTTTGAACACCGGGAAACTGGCCTGAGCGCCACTGTGGTCTGAATACCGGAAAACTGGCCTGGATGCCAGAAGTTGCGTTGACCTGAACATCGGAAACTTCTTCGATCTAAACATCGGAAAACTGGCCCGAATGCCACTTCGGTTTGAATATCGGAAACTGGCCTGAATGCCACAAGTTGCATCGACCTGAACGTCGGAAACTTCTTGGATCTGAACATCGGAAAACTGGCCTAAATGCCACTTCGGTCTGAATACTAGAAACTGGCCTAAATGCCACAAGTTGCGTCGACCTGAACGTCGGAAAATTCTTCGATCTGAACATTGGAAAATTGGCCTGAATGCCACTTCGGTCTGAACACCGGAAACTGATAATTGAGGCGGCGCCTGGGCCGACGACACCTGCTAGGAATAATAAAGGATAAGTCCTGAACAACCTTCAGTCTGAGTACTGGAAACAAACTTCTGACTTATCACTTGGGATACCGAGAATGTCTTATGCGTATGTTTGAATTTTTCAATGGCGTAATGCTCCATGAAAATGGAAATGCTATGCGATTTGGAAGGATGCAATGCGATATGATTCTACATACAGGGATGCGAAATGCTAGAAATGCTAGGTTAGATAAAACGCCAAGCCGATGTAAGGAAATCTGCTGGGGAAATGATCACAATCTTCTGGACCCTGGCAATGATGTTGGAGATACACAACACAATGAACTCTGCGGGGAAATGACCAGCCACGTGGTGTTCTGGCAATAACAAAATACCGAGACTCTGACTAGGGAGAGAATGGCACTGAAAGCTTGCTGCTGAGGAAGACGATAGTGATTCTGGCAACCATAATATGCGAGAGAGACGACTTAGCAGGGGAAGCACACACCGATACGGTATCGAGATTCTGCTTCCGGGGAAGGGACCATGGATCTAGCGTCGAGATCATTGATCTGGCATCGAACTCTGAGGAGGAGCCGCTTCTGCTGGGGAGATACAGTCTGACACTGTCGACTCTACTGGGGAATGTATAATCCGAAACAAATGTTTTGGGAAGTAGAGTAGTGAGAACTTGCTAGGGATTGAAGAATCCAATGCTTGGACCAACTTTGTAGGGATAAGATACCAAATACCAACTGTTGAAGAAAAACATCCGCGATCATTTGCTGGGAACCTTAAGGAAATGCCCCGAGTGCACCTGTTCTGAATAGACGATCCAAAACACTTAAAATTTACAGCAATTTTAAATGTTTATAAAGCATGTACCTGTAAAGCTCTTATGTTTCATGATGCAATGTTTATCAAAAATTCGGACGTCATTTTTTGCAAACAAAACAGTAAAAATGAAAATGAACACAGAGATATATTGAATAACATGATTTTATTGATTGAATGGCCTCTGAATAGGCATTTACATCAGGAAGCATCCCTGGAAAGAGGTAATTGCACAACAGATAAAAATAGAAATTAATCTAATGGCAATGTGAAATGGATTTCTATCGGGTTCCGATTCTGCTATGACTCGCTCGTTTTCAAGATCCTCCAATGATCAGCTTTCTAAAAAAGGTGATTGGACTGTTTCCTATCCTTCGAAAGTTTCCAATTATCGACACGAGATGAGATTCGGAACTACTCAGAACGCAGTCATTCGCTTAATCCCTAACTTTTGCCTGGATCGCCCTTTCGGGTTTTCAATCCACCGGGATACCCATTTTTGCCTAAGTTGCCTTTTTAGGTTTTCAACTTACCGGGTGTACAATCTTTTCATTTTTAAATCCCTAACTTTTGCCCGAACCTTTTTCATTTTCTTGGTTCGCCGGGATGCCCATTTTTTGCCTGGACTATTCTTTTTATTGTCTAACGGGTCTATTTTATGCGAAGTATTTTTTAACTGCGTCTGAGTTCATAAGGGAAGCGAAGTCTTCACCATCCATAGTGTAAGACCCCAATTTTGTCCCTAAGATCCCTCATGACATCATATCATATCATTGCATTGCCTCAAGGATCATTGGACACCTTGCTTCCTTCCCTATGGGTGGGATCCTCTTTTGAGTGGTTCTTGATCACCAAGCATTCCTTGCATTTATATGTCATTGCTTTTCTTTTGATCACTAACCAAAAGTACAAAAATATGTCATCTAACCTTTGTCTTGCAGATGAAGCAATAACAGGTCAAGGCAATTAAAGGCATTCATTGAGCCATAGATGGTGGTCATTCTTGAGATTTGGACCCCACAATCATTCACAAGAGTTCATATGAGTTATGATGTCATTTTGAAGCAAAATCCCAAGTGTTAGAGGCTTGAATTTCATCAGGACATTTTCAGGTCATCTGAAGACCTAGAAAGTCAACTGCAAAGTCAACTGTGGATTTGGAGGTGGGAAGTGATTGGAAATACTTCATTCATGTTCAAACAAGTCTCATTTGACATTTCAAACACTCACATTGAAGAATTTGAGGTCCAGTCAAAAATTTCCCAAAATAGAAAGTGACCCATAATTTGAAATTTCCAAAAATGGAAGGGTTTTGGACCAACTTCAACTCAACCTTACATCATCAAAAAAGCTTCAAATGAAATTTTGTTGAACATAAAAGTTGTAGATCTTTCTCTCCCATTTCCAAATGTCCAATATCATGAGCATATGATGTGTGGTTGAGGAGATATGATCAAATCATTGCCAAATATGCATGGAACTTCAAATGGCCATATCTTTTGATTCAAAGCTCCAAAATGAGTGGTTCTTTTTGCAATATTCTCCTTTTGACCTCTAATTTCCAAATCATGCATCACATTACATGAATTGTCATCACATGATCATTTGTTAATCCATGCTCTTTTTGGAGGGAAATTGCAAAATTCAAAAATGGTGCATTGTATGGACTTTTTACCATTGCCATTGGGTTTAAAAGATGATTTTAAGTGAAAATGATGAAGCAATTGGTAATGTTCACGTGTAGTTACTACATGCACCATGCATTTTCAAAAATTTGCAAAACACCTTATTTCACTTAACCAAATTAATTATGGATTAGCAAGTTGATTAAGAAGGCATATATATACTCTAATCCTAACAGAATTGAGGGAGGTTAATCATTTTTTCACATTTCAAGATCCAAATTCTCTCTCACTTCAAATTTTTCTCTCATTCATAATTCAATTTTCTTCCAAATAGCATTGCATTTTTACTTCATATTCTTGTTCCCTAGCTTTGATTTAGTGCAGATCAAGTGCTGGTTTGTTGAATTCGTGCAAGATTCAAGTGGTTGAAGCTCATGAAATTGAAAATGGAAAGTCAAGATTAAGCTAGATCTACACGTGTGCAAGCTTCCTTTTCTTCACCAAACATCATTTCAAGCATTGTAGAGTGGATTTGGATACTTACAAGCCGTGGATCGTGCAAAATCAAGAACTGCTCTTCAAGAGGTTCAGTTTTCGAATCTCTTAATTCTCAAATCCATGTATATATTCTGGTAGATCTTGTTCTCCTGGTGATTCTGATCTAAAAATCATGTGAAATGATGCACTATAACATGAGATATGTGTGTTTAAAGTTTTACATCCAAAAGGTTTCTCATTGATTCTCTTAGATCTTGATGATTTGTGCTTAAATGATTGTTGATCTTTGCTTTCAATTGCAAGAGCTTCATGTTGATGTATTTGTTTTTGAGTTCTGGAAAAATTCTGGAAAAACGTTGAAGCTCGTGCTACTGTTCATCTTCTTCTTCGCGAAGAAGATGAAGGTATTCATCCGTGCATCGACCGTACAACAACGTTGCGTCGACCGCACAACAACATTGCGACGACCGTAGCTGGTCTTGCGTCGACCATGCCTGGCTAGGGTTTCTGGTTAAACGGCGTCGTTTCATGTGTTGGCGCGCCACTTTTTGAATGTTGACATAGTTCGAATCCTGGCTAAGGCAAATTTTTAATTGTGCATTCATTTTATTCACTTTCCCTCCATATGCCATGCTATGTGTTTTTTTTTCATTTTCATTATTTTCTCCAACTTCATAAAATCATAATAAATTGAAAAATCATCCAAATCAATCCCAATTTTTTGCAAAATGCTCCTTAGAATGTCTAGTTTTTTATGATCATGATTTCCAAAATTGTGCATGGCTGGATTTTATTTGGTGCTAGGTTATGTGATCATGTATCCACTTGTGACCTTGCCTCGCTTATCTCATTGTGAAATGCTTGTTTTTAATCCAATGGACTTGAAATTTTACATGCTGATTATAGACACATTGATGGACATTGTGGCTTTGGTTTGACATTTTTCCCATGCTCCATTTCTGTTTTATGCTTGTGTTAACATGGTGTGACAATTTGTGTCACACATTTGGTTGTCTAACTTGTACAATGTGATTTCCATGCTAAATGATCTCTGATTCTTCTGATTTTTTGTGTGATGGATGTTTTGGATGTGTTTAATGTTCATGATTTTTTCCAGATTTATTTGAATCATTTCTGTTTTGATTTGAATTTTTCATTCATGATGATCACATATGAGCTTTGAAATTGTC
Source organism: Lathyrus oleraceus (assembly GCF_024323335.1). NCBI lineage: Eukaryota > Viridiplantae > Streptophyta > Magnoliopsida > Fabales > Fabaceae > Lathyrus > Lathyrus oleraceus. The sequence continues at coordinate 126,371,277 of NC_066582.1, forward strand.
TTGGACTTCTTTTGATCATGAAATGATTTTTCTTAATGATTTTGATGTGAGCCTTTTTAGGATATGTCAATATGTGTTTGAAGTTACTTTGTGTTGAATTTCAGCTCCTGTTTTAAATTTTTTCTTCATCTTTGACCCTAGGCTATGACCTAGTGGTTTGTTGCTTACATGTGAGCTTTGATTTCAGGTTTAAGCATCCAAATGCCATGGTTGATGATGCTTCATCATGTGAATATTGATGTTTGAAATTGATTACTAACATTTGTGTGTCTTGTAGGTTGATGCTAACTCACTTGAGTTTGCCTTATGGCTTACACATTTTCGTACATTGGGATTGCCTGTTGCTTATTGACTATTGTCTGTTTGTCTGAGTATTGTACTGATTTGTTTAGCTGTTTCCACAGGTACCTAAGTTGCTTTAAGTTCATTTGAACTTTGCTTTGCTTGGTTGCTTAACCACTTAGGTATAATCCCTAATCTTCATGTAGTCTGGAAGACCTGTCATGTTACTTTGGCAGGCACCTGTCTGAAGCCCTCCTTAAGAGGCAATGCTTGTGATTGTTTAATTTTGTGCCAAGCAGGTAAAGTCCTCTTAAGAGGCAATTGGCAGATAAAAGAGATGTGTAATCCATCTCATGATACTCAGTGTGTCATTCACCTTGCTCACACCATGTGTTGATGCATTGTGAATAAGAACCCAAGATCTTATAGAGTCAATCATTTGTGGAAAAGAGTTCCTACTTTCTAAACTCCCACACTTTCCATTGATCAAAGCTCTCCCTGACCAGGGATAAGAGCTATGAGGCACACCCCTCATCTCCATTTCATCTGCTTCACCCTAACTCTCAATGTTAGGGTTAAGAGCTCAAAGCACCCCATTCCAGTTGGCTGTAAAGCCTAACCTTGATTGAGCCTAATTGATTGTGTATAATGTGTGCTAATTGACTTGTTTGTTTGCTTACTTGTCCATCTGTATATGTTTGCTTATGTGTGCCTTTGTGCATTTATCATCATTACTTGTATATCATTTCATAAACATTGTTCATCACTTTGTAACGTTTTGTTTTATCCATGGAGGAGGCAAGCATAAGTCCATTGATTGGCAGTTGTTTCCTGTGATATGGTAGAAGACTAGTATAAGTCCATGGATTGGCATCTGGTATCCTTGTTTCTTTGCTTTGTGAGACTAGTATAAGCCCATAGATTGGCATCTGGTATCCATGTTTCTTTTTGTTTTTGTGAGACTAGTATAAGTCCATAGATTGGCATCTGGTATCCATGTTTCTTTTTGTTTTAGGAGATTGGTATAAGTCCATTGATTGGCGTCCGGTATCCATTTTATTTTGTGAGATTGGAATAAGTCCATTGATTGGCATCCGATATCCATTTACTTTGTTCATCTGTTATTTGCTTGTTGCCTTTTCCAAAGGAATCACTTGAATCATCTACATATGATCTCAAGAGGTGAACACCTAAGAAGTTTTAATTCCTCACCCTTCCACCTTTTGTTTCTTTAAACCTCCATTTACATGTTAACCCAAAACCAAAACTATTGTGCAAACATTTTCATCTGTTTTTCAAATTAGAAACCTAGGCCCTAAGCCTTTGATTTTCAAACTTCATTTTCACAATATTTCTTTTGAATTAAATTCTAATCATACTTTGACTTCATTTTTGTGAATACTCCAAACTGGTTAATTTCACTCACTCAATTGCTTTGGTGGCCCAAGTCCACTTCTTAATCAAGTTTTCATACATTAGCCGTAGATCTCAATTATCTTAGTGGTTGATGTTAATCTCGCCTCTTGTCCTTAGTGATCGAACTGTAAGTCTTCCATACTGAAAACAGGGTTAACCCCTCTAGTATGTCGAAGCTATTCTCACATGGTGGACTTGTTGTTGATATAGGTTGAGTTTTCTCATGTGGATAATGAAAGACCTTAGGGCTTTTGTTTAAAATCAATCCACTCACCTACTTTTAGAAACCTTTTAGCCTAACTACGACGTTTTGATCCTTACCTTCCATGGAAAGGTACGTAGGCAACGGGTTCATCCGTTCAAACACAAAAATAATAACTTGTATATTCTTTTCTCATCCCTTCAATCCATGTTTGCACAATAAATATTTCATAAACAAATAACATTTCATACAACAAGTTGTGAAAAGGGCTCCCTAGGAGTACCTAGGACGTTTTTGGTGCCTAACACCTTCCCATTGCGTAATTAACCCCTTACCCAGATCTCTGATCTTTTCATTAGTTTTCTATGTGTAAAACTTCTTAGGCTTTTGTTCACTTTTTAGCCATTCCTTTGGATAAATAAAAGTGCGGTGGCGACTCTATCTTTGTATGCTTTGCTTTTGGTTTAGTCAATAAATCATAAAGTGACGAATACACCGCCACACATAGTTGTAAGCATTAAGGCTCCACCATCAAAAATCTTGGTGACAATATATGGTCCACCATAGTTAGGAGTCCACTTGCTCCTGTGATCTGTCTGAGGAGGAAGGATCCTTTTCAACACCAAATCTCCGACTTGGAAGCGTCGAGGACGCACTTTCTGATCAAAGGCTCTCTTCATCCGACTCTGATACAACTGCCCATGACAAATAGCTGCCATTCGCTTCTCTTCAATAAGACTCAACTCATTGAACCTTGTCTGAATCCATTCAGCTTCGTCTAACTCGACATCCAGCAGGACTCTTAGAGAAGGAATCTCCACTTCAACAGGTAGGACTGCTTCCATACCATACACAAGGGAGTAAGGGGTTGCCCCGGTCGATGTACGTACTGAAGTGCGGTACCCATGCAAGGCGAAGGGTAGCATCTCATGCCAATCTCTGTACGTAACGACCATCTTCTGCACAATCTTCTTTATGTTCTTATTTGCTGCCTCAACAACACTGTTCATCTTAGGACGATAAGGGGAAGAATTGTGGTGTTGAATGTTGATGTTCTTGCACAACTCCTTCATCATTTTGTTATTGATATTAGAACCATTATCAGTAATGATTCTTTCGGGAATCCCATAACGACAAATGATTTCTTTCTTAATGAATCGGGCAACCACATGTCTGGTGACCTTTGCAAATCACGCTGCTTCGACCCACTTGGTGAAATAGTCGATGGCGACAAGGATGAAGCGATGCCCATTGGAAGCAATCGGCTCAATCTTTCCAATCATATCAATGCCCCACATAGCAAACGGCCACGACGAAGACATCACATTCAGAGGATTTGGCGGCACATGCACCTTATCAGCATAAATCTGGCATTTATGACACTTCCGAGCATATTTGAAACAATCAGATTCCATGGTCATCCAGTAATAACCCGCTCTCAACAATTTCTTAGCCATTGCATGTCTGCCGGCATGAGTACCGAAGGAGCTTTCATGAACTTCCTGCATTAACATGTCCGCTTCGTGTCTATCCACGCATCTGAGTAAAACCATGTCAAAGTTCCTCTTATACAGCACATCGTCTTTGTTCAAGAAGAAACTGCCTGCCAATCTTCTCAAAGTCTTTCTATCATTGTTGGATGCCCCTGCAGGGTACTCTTGATTCTTCAAAAAGCACTTGATATCGTGATACCGGGGCTTGTCATCAACTACCAGTTCAGCAGCAAACACATACGCGGCCCTATCAAGGCGCATAACATCGATCCTGGGAACATGGTTCCAACGAATCACCTTGATCATGGAGGATAGAGTAGCAAGAGCATCTGCCATCTGGTTCTCATCACGAGGTATATGATACAACTTTACGATCGTGAAGAAAGTCAAAAGTCTTCTCGTGTAATCTTTGTAGGGGACCAGATTAGGTTGGAGAGTGTTCCAATCACCATTCACTTGATTGATCACTAGAGCTGAATCTCCGAAGATGTCCAGAGTCTTGATTCTCAAATCAATGGCTTGCTCAATACCCAAGATACACGCCTCATACTCAGCTTCATTATTGGTGCACTCAAAAGTCAGACGAGCGGTGAAAGGCATGTGAGTACCTTTCGGAGTGGTAATGACAGCACCAATTCCACTTCCTTTGGCATTGACGACCCCATCAAACATTAAAGTCCACTTTTCATCTGGATCAGGTCCCTCCTCAACAACTGCCTCTTCACAGTCTTTCATCTTGAGGAACATGATGTCTTCATCCGGAAAATCAAACTTCATCGGCTCATAATCATCAATCGGCTGCTGAGCAAGATAGTCTGACAGAATACTCCCTTTGATGGCTTTTTGGGATGTATACTGGATGTCATACTCTGTCAGTATCATTTGCCAATGAGCAACCCTTCTGGTGAGAGCTGGCTTCTCAAATATATACTTGACTGGATCCATTTTGGAGATCAGTAAGGTTGTGTGAGTCAGCATGTATTGTCTCAATCGCTTAGCAGCCCATGCAAGTGCACAACATGTCTTTTCAAGCATTGAGTATCTCGACTCGCAATCTGTGAATTTTTTACTCAGGTAGTAGATGGCATGCTCTTTCCTACCTGTCTCATCATATTGACCGAGAACATAACCCATGGAATTATCAAGTACTGTCAAATACATAATCAGCGGTCTCCTTGGGACTGGAGGCATAAGGATTGGAGGATTCTGCAAATACTCTTTTATTTTTTTGAAAGCCCTTTGGCAATCATCATTCCACCTGATAGCCTGATCTTTTCTTAACAATCTGAATATTGGCTCACACGTGGCTGTTAGGTGAGAGATGAACCTTGCAATGTAGTTCAACCTCCCTAAGAAACCACAAACTTGTTTTTCTGTTCTTGGCTCAGGCATTTCTTGTATTGCTTTTTCTTTGGCAGGATCCACCTCAATCCCTTTCTCACTAACAATAAAACCCAACAGTTTTCCAGATCTCACCCCGAAAGTACACTTGTTCGGATTCAGCCTCAGCTTGAATTTCCTCAAACGCTCAAACAGTTTCTGCAAATTCACCAAATGTTCTTCTTCCGTCTGAGATTTGGCGATCATATCATCAACATAAACCTCGATTTCATAATGAATCATATCATGGAAAAGAGTCACCATAGCTCATTGATATGTTGCCCCAACATTTTTCAGACCAAACGACATCACCTTGTAGCAGAAGGTGCCCCATGGGCTTATGAAAGTTGTCTTCTCCATGTCTTCTGGTGCCATCTTGATTTGATTATAGCCAAAAAAGCCATCCATAAAGAAGAATACCGAGAACTGAGCCGTGTTATCCACCAAAATATCGATGTGAGGTAATGGGAAATCATCTTTAGGACTAGCTCTGTTCAGATCCCGGTAGTCAACATACATCTGTACCTTTCCATCCTTCTTAGGTACTAGAACGATATTTGCAACCCATGGTGGATAATTTGTAACCGCTAGAAACCCTGCATCCAACTGTTTTTTCACTTCTTCCTTTATCTTGACGGACATCTCTGGTCTTGTTCTTCTGAGCTTCTGCTTGACCGGAGGAAAATCCTCTTTGAGAGGCAAACGGTGTACCACAATGTCTGTGTCAAGCCCTGACATGTCCTGATAAGACCAAGCGAAGATGTCAACATACTCTTGCAGCAATTCAATCAGCCCCTTCTTCACATTATCTTCCAAAGCAACCCCTATCTTGATTTCTCTCTTGACGTCCTCGGTGCCAAGATTAATCACTTCAATAGACTCTTGATGCGGTTGAATGACCCTTTCCTCCTGTTTTAACAACTTGACAAGTTCTTCAGGGAGTTCACAGTCTTTATCACCCTCTTCTTCAGTTTGAAAGATTGGATTTTCAAAGTCGAAGCGAGCCATAGCAGAACTGTTATCAATATGATCCGGTGACGTGCATCTGCATGAGTGATGGTATGTGCTTATGAGTGTGAACAAGGAGTGAAAACTAAACTAAACATTGCCAAATATATTTTTTTGATTTTTGAAAACTGCAAAAATAGAAAGGCAGTGAACAAAATATTTGAATGCAAAAAGACGTCCTTTATTTATGATAAAAAAATGCAGGTATTCACATAGATGAGCCCTACAATGAGTCACTACACCCTGGGCGGAACGTAAGACCTGGATATGCACAAATAAACAAAGAAAATTACTCTTCAAGAAGAGTGACTTGAATAATCTCTTTAGAAGACCAATTGCGGAGAACTTCACCTGGGACCCTTGGACGCACCCAGTTGTCAATGTCGCAATCACTATCCCCATCTTCTTCATTGATTGCAGAGATCTGGCCATACTGAATGATGCCGACACTTGAGAAAGTAATCGGCCCCTGACGAGTCTGAGGCGTTGAAGTTGTAGAAGTCAATGCTGGCTGATACCCAATCCCAAACTTATATTCCTTTATAGGTAAATCCAACAGACGTCCCCAACCGGGAGCAACACCTGAATTTACCAAGGCCTGTGCCTGCTTGAAGGACGAAATAGAGGCACCTGCCTTGACCTCTTCCACTGGAGCTGCATCCTTGATTTGAACTGCCTCAAAGGCCTGACACAGGGTCTCATGAATCTCACCTTCTACCTCTACATACTTGAATGTAGACAGGTGACTGACCAGAATAGCCTCCTCACCACAGACAGTGATAATTCTTCCATTGACCGGGAACTTGATCTTCTGATGCAAGGTCGAGGAGACTACCCCAACATTGTGGATCCAAGGACGACCCAACAGACAACTATATGAAGGACTGATATCCATCACATAGAAGACGATGTTGAAGGTTTGTGATCCAATCTGAATTGACAATTCTACCTCTCTGAATACCGACCTCTTAGAACCATCGAGGTCTTTCACAACAAGATCGGAAGGCTTCAAGATCAAACCTTCTACATCTAACCTTGGCAGGGCTCTCCTGGGTAGCACATTGAGAGAGGAGCATGTATCCACCAGAACATGGGATAACACAGTGTCTTTTCATTCCATCGAGATGTGCAAAGCCTTGTTATGATCGCGTCCAGCTGGCGTCAAGTCAGAATCAGTAAAACCCAACCCGTTGCTCGCATGAACATTTACAACGATCCCTTCTAGTTGGTTCACTGAGATCTCCTGAGGCACATATGCAACATTAAGGACCTTCAGAAGTGCCTCCCTGTGTGCCTCCGAACACAACAGGAGTGAGAGAATAGATATCTTGGACGGCGTCTGAATCAACTAATCGACTACCTTGTAGTCGCTTTTCTTTATGATTCTCAAGAGCTCGTCCACATCTTTCGCGAAAGTAGGCTCGGCGCCAGCCTGTGGTGCAGGGGTACCCTCATTCACAACTTGCTTGCCTTTGGCCTTTGTCGCGGCGTCAGCACTATCAGGTTAGGTAACTGGTGGTGAGAACAGTCTACCACTTCTAGTGAATCGCCCGATTCCACCAACATTGTCCACTGCGGGATCTTTTATTTCGTCTTCAGGTTCAGATTTCTGATCCTGCACCTCTTCTATTTTCAGTGGCTGCTCCACTCCATGATCATGCGTGTACACACTCCCCCCGTAATGCCAAGGAATGGCTCTTTCGCTGGTGAAAGGTAAAGGACCAGGGGTCGTGATGGTCATAGTGGACTGATGCGGCCGCACTAGTGGCACCGGTTGCGCTACTGACACACTGATTTGAGCGGTCGGGTAGAAAATTGTGATAGTGACAACGTTACAGTCATACTAAAAAATCTTATTTATTGAAGTACAAACATCCGAAACATCGGAATCAAGTTCAACAAGGACATCAGAATTAAACACATTGTTTGGAATATCAGCAACAACATCTGAAGAATTAATTACATCATTGGGAATTATAAAATCAACAGGAACAACATTTGTAAATTCTTCAACATCAACAACATCTTCAAGAAAGAGAGGATCAACATCTACATTCTCAACAACCCCTTCAACAACCCCTTCAACAGACCTTTGGGCAGATAGGTCTTCAGCTTGGAGGATACCATCGTCAAGCAAGGCCTGGATACCCTGCTGCAGCTTCTTGATCACCAAGCATTACTTGCATTTATATGTCATTGCTTTTCTTTTGATCACTAACCAAAAGTACAAAAATATGTCATCTAACCTTTGTCTTGCAGATGAAGCAATAACAGGTCAAGGCAATTAAAGGCATTCATTGAGCCATAGATGGTGGTCATTCTTGAGATTTGGACCCCACAATCATTCACAAGAGTTCATATGAGTTATGATGTCATTTTGAAGCAAAATCCCAAGTGTTAGAGGCTTGAATTTCATCAGGACATTTTCAGGTCATCTGAAGACCTAGAAAGTCAACTGCAAAGTCAACTGTGGATTTGGAGGTGGGAAGTGATTGGAAATACTTCATTCATGTTCAAACAAGTCTCATTTGACATTTCAAACACTCACATTGAAGAATTTGAGGTCCAGTCAAAAATTTCCCAAAATAGAAAGTGACCCATAATTTGAAATTTCCAAAAATGGAAGGGTTTTGGACCAACTTCAACTCAACCTTACATCATCAAAAAAGCTTCAAATGAAATTTTGTTGAACATAAAAGTTGTAGATCTTTCTCTCCCATTTCCAAAATGTCCAATATCATGAGCATATGATGTGTGGTTGAGGAGATATGATCAAATCATTGCCAAATATGCATGGAACTTCAAATGGCCATATCTTTTGATTCAAAGCTCCAAAATGAGTGGTTCTTTTTGCAATATTCTCCTTTTGACCTCTAATTTCCAAATCATGCATCACATTACATGAATTGTCATCACATGATCATTTGTTAATCCATGCTTTTTTTGGAGGGAAATTGCAAAATTCAAAAATGGTGCATTGTATGGACTTTTTACCATTGCCATTGGGTTTAAAAGATGATTTTAAGTGAAAATGATGAAGCAATTGGTACTGTTCACGTGTAGTTACTGTCGCATCCGCGAAAAACAACCGGCGGGAAAAACAAACAAACAGAGCCGCCACTGTGCGTTATTTATCCCACAAGAGGGAAAGGAAACGCTCGAAGTAAACCTGGAAAAGACATGGTCTCGCGACCAAAGAGAGATGGGATCGGGAGTCGGTTATGCGAAGGGAAGGTATTAGCACCCCTACGCATCCGTCGTACTCGACGGGATCCACGCTCAGAAAGATAGGATAAGGTTGCCAAAACTGCTCAAAAGAATGCACACACACACACTGGAATAAGACACAGATGGAAGAAGAGGGGAACGGGCTCGCTAGGATATCGCATCCTATGCCTACGTATCTCATATGGAATGAGAATCAGAGCTACTGTAGTTCGGCTCACGCACGCCGAAACAAAACACACACAAGAAACCGACTGCCAATCGCTGGGCTTACGTCAGACTCCACACAAACAAACACCAATAGGATACGGAATGCCAATCGCTGGTCTTACATCCATCTCCTAACACACACAAGAAGGGTTAACCGGACGCTGAGTCGTCAAAAAGCAACAAAAAAGTTGAACAAACAAGCTAACAGGAAGTCTGGTACTCGAGCCTGCTAGCTGTCAAGCAAACACACACCAAAAAAAGGAAAAGGGCCCCCGGAGAGATCTCGTACGATCTCCTGCCTACGTACCTCATATGGTATGAGGATCAGGGCGAAGTAGTTCCCCTACGCAGGGAAAGAACTTCTAACCTAACCAGAGACTGGGAAATGACAAACTAGAAGGGAGCCTGACTCGAGCCTATTAGTTATCATGTAATCCACAATGGTCCTAGGTTGAGGTTTCTATCTAACTTGCACAGGGAGCAAGCTATCCTAAACAGCACAGTCACACATACAAGCACAATGAAGCAAGCACACACACTATATGCACACAATTTGGCTCATACAAGGTTAGGCTGTGAAACACAAGCCAATTGGAATGGGGTGTGGTTAGCTCTTAACCCTAACATTGAGAGTTAGGGTGAAGCAGATGAAATGGGAAGTGAGGGTAAGACCTCATAGCTCTTATCCCTGGCCTGGGAGAGCTTGACTCAAAATAGAAGGTGTGGGAGTTCAGAAAGTAGGAACTCTTCTCCACATATGACTGACACAACAAAGATCTTGAGTTAATATCCACAATGCATCAACACATGATGTGTGATCAAAATGAATGACACACTGAATAGCAGGAGATGGATTACACATCTCTTTTATCTGCCAATTGCCTCTTAAGAGGACTTTTCCTGCTTGGCACAAAAGTAAACAAACACAAGCATTGCCTCTTAAGGAGGGCTTCAGACATGTGCCTGCCCACATAACAGGACAGGTCTTCCAGACTACATGAAGTCAGAGAATTATACCTCAGTGGTTAAGCAACCAAGCAAAGCAAAAGCAAGTTCAAAAGAACTCAAAGCAACTTAGGTACCTGAAAAAATCTAAACTAATCAGTTTACCATTCAAACAATCAGACAGACAACAGTCAATCACATAATCAGACAGATAAGGCATTAGGCAACAATGTGCAAGGCACAAGCTCAATGGAACTTGTTCTCAAAACCTACAAAACAACTCAATATTAGCCAACATCAATCAACTAATCAACTCAAATGAGTGAGCAACTCCAATCATGGCAACGTGCTTCTTAACCTGAAATCCACAACCCAAACAGTGAGTCCAAACCACTAGGTCAAAGCCTAGGGTCAAAAGAGGGTCAAACATTCAAAACAGAACATGAAATTTAACATGAATCAAATTCACTCAATCAAGAACACATTCCAAAAGGTCCCATATCAATATCATTAACCAAAAGCATTTCATGAACCAAACATGGCAAGGTATGCAAATTGTGACCACATTGTGACATCAGAAGCAATAAATGCACATTAAATAAAAAATGATTCAAATAATCTTGGAAAAATTCATGAGTAAACAGGACATACAACATGATCATCACACAAAAAATTAGAGGCATTGGACATCATTAGGCATGGCAATCACATAGCATAAGTCAAGACAAACACAACAAGCACATGTGTGACACCAATTGTCACACCAAGTTAGCATAGGCATAAAACAGAGATGAATCATGGTAAAAACCTCAAACTAAAGCAAGCAAACAACACTCAACATGTCTAGAAATAGTGTGCAAAATTTCACATTCATTGGATAAGGAACAAGCATTTTATGATCAAATGAAGTTCAAGGCCATTTGGAAGCTCAAATGTGACCAACCAGAATGAAAAATCTCAATTAAATCAGAAATGATCTCAAAAATTCCAACAAAAATTATGAGTAATCACAACATCCATAGCATGCATCATACAAAAAATCAAGGCAATTGGAGATCATTTGGCATGGCAAACACATCATTCAAGTTGAATACCACAAGGTGTGACACAAATTGTCACACCTAACTTAGCATGATCATAAAACAGCAATGGTAATTGATAAAAATACCAAATCAACACCAAAATGTCAAGCAATGAGTCTAGTTATAGCATGTAAAATTTCATAATCATTGGATCAAAAACCAGCATTTCACAAATGATATAGCATGGCAAGGTCAAGTATGGACACATGTTCAAGTCTCCTAGCACAAAAAATTATCCAGCCATGCACAATTTATGGAAAAATGATCAAAAAATAATAGACAAGATAAGGAATGCAATGCGAAAAACCTCATAATTTTTGGATGATTTTTCAAATTAATATGAATTTTGTAAGATGAAGAAAAAATAAAAAATGACATATGAAGCATGGTATGAATACATGGAGGAAAAAGGAAAAATCAAAGAAGCATTTGAAATAATGGCATGGCTGAGGATCGAACTAGGTGACATTTCAAATAATTGGCGCCAGGCTGCTAAACGCAGCATTTCATTAAACGCTGGCCTAGTCAACATGCATGGTCAAAGCGAAGGACCAATCAGGAACGCGCATGGCAATTTGAAACAACCAATCACAATTGAGCCCTAAGTAAACATAAGGGAACGGTTTAGCGTGGCGGAAAACAGATCAAAGCGTGGCCAAAGCTCAAACTTCATCTTCTTCCTCGTGAAGAAGATGAACAATAACTGTTCATCCATGAGCAAGAACAAAATCTCCAGATTTCACAATTAATCATATCAACATGCAGTATATTCATCATAGATCACGAATCTAACACAAACTAAGCATGGATCATCATATATTCATAGAATCGAGCAAATGAAAAATCAACCATGAAACTTTAATCTAGCATATCTAACTCAATTTTGCATGAAAATTTGTGATTCAAAGCTCAGTTTAATCAGCACATTAAGATCTACAACAATGACATAACAAATTTGAGAAAAGAGAAATTCGATTTGGTGACCTCTTGAAGTGCAGATTTGGAATTCGTGTGATTCAGGCCTTGCAATGCTCCAAACTTCTTCTATGCAGCTTGTAGAGTTGATTGGATGAAGGCTTGAGGTTCAATTGCTCGTGATTCAACCAGAATTTGGATTCACCATTGTTGCTTCCAAGCTTCAAGCATGAACAAACAGGCACGGATTGCTATGGATCTATGTTCAATCTTGCTCAATGATGCTTCCAGATGATGATTCAACCAAAGGAAATGCAATTTGTTTGAAGAAATTGAAAAAAAAATTGAGAGAAAAAGTGTGAAAATTTTTGATCTAGATCTGAAATTCTGAATTCTCCCCTGACAAACAGTTAGGGTTTGGCTTTTATACCTCCCCCTAATCATGCTTAATTATGCTTAAACCAATTTGCAAATGGAATTAGTGAGTTATGGAGTGTTTTGACAAATTTGGTTTTTCACCTTATGCATGAAATGCATGGTGAATAGTGCACGAAAATTTGATTCATTTCCACTTAAAATTTGATTTTAGAGCCAATGGTAATGGTAAAATGATCAAGCCATGCACCAATTTTGAATTTCAAAATTTCCCTCCAAAAATCCAAGAAATTATCAAATGATCATGTGAATATAATTCATGTAATGTAATGCAAGATTTGGAAACAAGAGACCAAAATAAGAGCAATGCAAAAAGAGCCATCCAATTTGGAGTTATGGTTGAGAAGTTATTCTCATTTGAAGTTCCATGTACACCTTGTCAAGTTTTGATCATATCTCCTTAACCACACATGAGAAATTGATGATCTTGGACTTTTTAGAAATGGGATAGAAAGATCTACAACTTTCATGTTCAACAAAATTTCATTTGCAGTTTTCTTGATGATGTAATCTTGAGTTGAAAACCTTTCCATTTTTGGCAAGTTTGAATTATAGGTCACTTTCTATTTTTGGAAAGTTTTGACCTGACTTTAAATTCTTCAATGTTGATGTTTGAAATGTCAAATGAGACTTGTTTGAACATGAATGTAGTATTTCTAATCACTTCCCACCTCCAAATCCAACAGTTGACCTGACAGTTGACTTTTGTGGTTGACAAATGACTTGGTCATGCACAGATGATTTTGAGCCTCAACCACTTGATGAAATAACTCCAAAATGAAACCCTAGCTTATACAAGCTCAATAAAATCACATGATGATCTCCATCTCATTAAAGACCTCATCTCCTTGCAGAACCCTGACTAGAAGAATGCAACTGATTAGGGTTGACCAGAGGTCAAAACCCTAATCCCAAGGAACATGATCAGGAATAATGAATCATGATGATGATGTACCATCTCAACCAAGATAATGCCCAATCTCCTTGAGGAACCAAGAAACCCTAATTGAAGCACAAACCTAAGATGATTGGTGATCAATTCAATAAGACCCTCAGGCTTGCATCTCTTAACCTCTCCATCTTCTGAGAAAGACTTTGGAGGATGACTTGCTTATTTCACATGATATGCAAAGATGTAATGCCTAATGCCCTAAAAATGAGATGCAATATGCTAAGCTAGTCCCAAGAGAGGAGGGCAAATTTTGAGGTGTTACAGCTGCCCCTATTCAATCCACTGTGAACCTGTCGATATGAACAACCTCGACTTTCAGATGATCAGGGTGAAGAGTGATTGAATACCAAGAACAGACGAACAATTTGCACTCTGATGGGAAATAATTAACAATGCCTGTCAGAATCGGCGAAGAAGCAATCTCAAAAGAGAATCCGTCTAGTACGGAGAAAGTCGGCCTGAATACCGAAACAGAATGTTGACTTGGATACCAAAATAAACGGTAACACAGGAATAACCATGGCCTGAACACCGCATCCGCTGGGGATTATTATTATTATTTCTTTTACTTTTTCTTGAACCCCGGAACTTTCTGATTGATTTTCTCTTTTTTCGTTTTCTTGAACCCCGAACAAATATTTTCTTTCGCGCGAATGATCCCCAATCACCGCATTTGATCCCCGACATCTTCATAGTAGTCTTGCTTGCCAAACAATGAACCCCGCTCTCTAATTGAACCCCAGTCGCCTGACGATAACTCGAGATCGCCATTGTGAACCCCGTTCTCTAGAAAACACCCCGTGTCTCCCTTTCTCCATTTGGACCCTGTTCTCCAGAAAATGCCGCAACACTTCCCTTTCTCCATTTGGACCCCGCTCTCCAGAAAATGCCCAGCATCTCCTTCTCTCCATTTGAACCCCGTTCTCCGTTTTCTTGTGATAATTCCGCTGGCAACGCCGGAAATAACACTAAAATACCACTCTGATGGCGACATATCAGAGGGTACACCTTCACAACAGGAAGGTAACATGTGCATTTCTTCCTCAGAAGACACCCATAACGACCTCTGTCGGCCTCAACCAAAGTCTAAGGTGACACATGATCAGAAGACAATCCTGAGGACCTCATCTCGGATATAATCTTCAACTCCAATCTCCGTTTGAACCCCGTTCTCCAGAAAATGCCGCAACACTTCCTTTTCTCCATTCTTCGATTTTCGCGCTGATCGCGTAACGTTCTTTGATCTTCATTCCCATCTCCGTCCGATAGAAAAATTTCCTCCAATATCGCACTACTGGGGAACACTGTTGCTCCAACGTTATGATGTCGAACTCCTCAGAGTAACATCTTCCAACTTCTATCTCGCACGACAGAAATCTCCTCCCGTATCGCACTACTGGGGAGTACCGTTGACCCAACGTCACGATGCTAAACTCCTCAGAGTAACATCTTCACCATCCGGCGAAACCAAATCTCAAGCGGTAACCACGGCTCAAGTAACTGATGCTTGCAATGCTGATGCTGATTTTCCAACTAGCGAAACCACTTCTCAAACGGTAACCACGGCTTGAGTAGCATCTTCACCCACTGGCGAAGCCAAATCTCAAACGGTAACCACGGCTTGAGACTAGCTGATGCTTGCAATGATGATGCATGGTTTTTTTTAGCGCAATGCTTCATAATTATGGAAATGCTACGCAATTTATTATGCAATATGCTATGATCTCTTAAATGATGCATGCATAAAAAGTATCCCCCTCGAGGGACTCTCCTGGGGAGCTTGAGGCACTCTGCTGAGGAACCCACTAACACTCCAACCTCCACCCTGCTGGGGAATAGCACTACTGATGGGAAATAGGCCACCCTCACTAGGGATAACCTCCTCTGCACCCAACCCGCTTGGGGACTTTGTTGGGTAGAAACCACCACCGCACTCTGCGGGGAAAACAACAGTCTCTGACTTGCTGGGGAATTAACAAGCTCCGCCATGCTAGGGGAAACAACTACCCATAGACACCTCCGTTGGGAAATAGCAACCTTCAGGCCTGGCTGCTGAGGAAACATCGATCTAAAACCTGCTGGGGAGATAATCATCCCGACCCTGCTAGGGAAGACTCGGACCTTGAATCTGCTGGGGAGGTAACAATCCCAACCCTGCTTAGGGAAACAAGGAAATTCTGGCGCAGAACACCCGTCGACTCGTCGAACCCTGGTATCCAACATCCAAATCCAGTGTCAGCTTTCCACTTTTGAGAGCTCCCAGACTCGTCTGGACTTTTCTGATCCATCACTTTGTATTCTCGCCTCCTCCGTACTCCACAGAGATCGAACTCCGTGGATGTATACCAACTTTCCAATCCTCAGACTTTGAAGAGTCTTCTTGATTAATATCCAGGATCGTCGTACGTCTTTCATCGTCTTTTCACCATTCCTCCATTCATTCGTCCCTGATTGGACTCCACGGGGATCTTTTTGTCAAAAAGGCTTCTCATCACACCTGCAAGTGAGTGAAAATATCTAACAGCTCCTGCAAAAGAGATCGTTAGACAAAAACGTGCCCCAGGTATGCCAAAGTCTCAACACCTGGGTTACTCAACCTTTCAAATAAGATTTCAAGCTTTCAATCTTATAAACATGCATTGGAAGGGATCTCCATGTTTCGAAATGCAAAGATTCTTTATCAAAATAAACAGATGTTTTTGCAATCAAAGCGGTTATGAAAACAAAAATAAAATTATTTGACTAAATATGCATTTTATTGATTGAAAAAGTGTGGCTCAAACTGAGCAATACAAAGGAAGCAATTCCTGAAAAGAGGTAATCGCGCACAAAAGGAAAAATCTATCCTAATGGCAATGTGAAACCGTGATCTCATCGAGTTTCAACTCGGTTACACCCCATATGTCCTCAGACTCTCCGTGCTTTCTGCCTTCTGAACAAGACGTTTCCGACTGCTCCCTACCGGGGATTATCCATGTCATATCCAAAGTAAACGATCATGCTAGACGCAGTTGTTCGTTTCAATCCCTCTTTTGCCTGGACCGCCCTTTCGGGTTTTCAGTCCACCGGGATACCCTTTTTTGCCCAAGCCGCCTTTTCAGGTTTTCGACTTGCCGGGCGTACAGTTTTTTCTTTTATCCCTAATTTTTGCCCGGACCTTTTTCATTTTTTCCCTTTGGTTCGCCGGGATGCCCTTTTTTGCCTGGACTCTTTTGTTCTTTTCGTCCAACGGGTCTCTTTATACGAAGTATTTTTTAACTGCATCTGCATTCACAGGGGATGGAAAATCCTCGCCATCCATGGTCGTTAACAACAAGGCTCCGCCAGAGAAAACCTTCTTGACCACGAATGGACCTTCATAATTGGGTGTCCACTTGCCCCTACGATCGTTTTGAGGAGGAAGGATCCTTTTCAGCACCAGATCTCCTACATGATACACACGAGGTCGCACCTTTCGGTCAAAAGCACGCTTCATCCGCTGCTGGTATAACTGCCCATGACAGATGGCCGCCAACCTCTTTTCCTCAATCAGGCTCAACTCTTCATACCGAGTCCTTACCCATTCAGCCTCTTGCAATTTTACGTCCATCAGGACTCTCAAAGAGGGAATTTGAACCTCAACCGGTAGCACAACTTCCATCCCATATACCAAAGAGAAAGGCGTTGCCCCAGTAGACGTGCGCACCGAAGTTCGGTACCCATGCAATGCAAATGGCAACATCTCATGCCAATCCTTATAGGTCACAACCATCTTCTGCACAATCTTCTTAATATTCTTATTAGCTGCCTCAACCGCCCCATTCATCTTCAGACGATAAGAAGAAGAATTGTGATGCTCGATCTTGAATTCCCGGCACAGTTCTGCCATCATCTTATTGTTCAAATTAGAATCATTATCAGTAATGATTCTCTAGGGAACCCCATATCGGCAAATGATGTCTCTCTTCAAGAATCTGGCAACGACCTGTTTCGTCACATTTGTGTAAGAGACTGCTTCCACCCACTTGGTGAAGTAATCAATAGCCACTAATATGAACCGGTGCCCATTCGAAGCCGTAGGCTCAATCTTCCCGATCATATCAATGCCCCACATAGCAAACGACCACGGAGACGACATCAAGCTCAACGGATTTGGAGGCACGTGCACCTTATCAGCATAAATCTGGCATTTATGACACTTCTGCACAAAATTAAAACATTGAGCCTCCATTGTCATCCAATAATAACCTGCCCTTAGCAGCTTCTTCACCATTGCATTTCCACTGGCATGGGTACCGAACGACCCCTCGTGAACCTCTTTCATCAACTGGCTTGCTTCCTTGTCATCAACGCATCTGAGCAAGATCCAATCGAAATTCCTCTTGTACAAAATCCCATCCTTGTTCAAATAGAAAACCATGGCCAACCTCCGCAGAGTCTTTCGGTCCTTTTTGGATGCTCCCTCAGGATACTCTTGGGTTTCCAAATAGCGCTTGATATCGTAATACCACGGCTTCTCATCGTCAGGCGCTGTGTCAACAGCAAACACATAAGCCGGTCTATCCAGACGTCCCACCTCAACACTAGGGAACTGATTCCACCATTGTACCTTAATCAAGGCAGCCAGAGCAGCCAAAGCATCTGCCAAAGGATTCTCTTCTCTCGGCACATGATGCAATACCACCTTGGTGAAAAACGTCAACAATCTCCTCGTATAATCCCGGTATGGAACTAAATGAGATTGATGCGTATACCATTTCCCGTTAACCTGATTCACAACCAAGGCTGAATCTCCATATATAACTAGGTTTTTGATCCGCAAATCAATCGCCTCTTCAATCCCCAAGATACAAGCTTCGTATTCAGCCACGTTGTTGGTGCACTCAAATGTTAGCCGGGCAGCAAAAGGAATGTGGGACCCTTTCGGCGTAACCAAAACAGCACCAACTCCGCTACCATTCACGTTAACGGCCCCATCAAACATCAAAATCCATTCGGATTTAGGGTCAGGCCCCTCCTCCGGGATTGGTTCCTCACAATCTTTCGATTTGAGAAACATGATGTCCTCATCAGGGAACTCAAACTTCATCGGTTGATAATCCTCAATAGGTTGCTGGGCGAGGTAATCAGACAATACACTCCCCTTAATTGCTTTCTGAGAAGTATACTGTATATCATACTCAGTCAAAATCATTTGCCATCTCGCAACCCGTCCGGTCAATGCTGGCTTCTCAAAAATGTACTTGATTGGATCCATCTTGGAAATCAATAAAGTGGTATGAACCAGCATATACTGCCTCAGTCGGCGAGCAGCCCAGACCAAAGCACAACAAGTTTTCTCGAGCAGTGAATATCTTGTTTCACAGTCGGTAAACTTTTTGCTAAGGTAGTATATGGCATGCTCTTTTCGACCAGACTCGTCATGCTGCCCCAGTACACACCCCATAGACCCCTCGAGGACTGTCAAGTACAGAATTAACGGTCGTCCCTCCACAGAAGGCATCAGAATCGGAGGCTCCTGCAAATACTCTTTTATCTTTTCAAATGCCGCTTGGCAATCATTATTCCACCTGACCGTTTGATCTTTTCTTAACAACTTGAATATTGGTTCACACGTGGCTGTTAGGTGAGATATGAACCGTGAAATATAGTTCAATCTACCTAAGAAACCACGAACCTCTTTCTCTGTTCTCGGTTCAGGCATTTCTCGTATTGCTTTTACTTTAGCAGGATCAACCTCGATTCCTCTTTCGCTTACAATAAACCCCAGCAATTTACCGGACCGCACTCCGAAAGTGCACTTGTTCGGATTCAACCTCAGTCTGAACTGTCTCAGCCGGTCAAATAACTTGGCCAGATCCAACAGATGCCCCTCTTCTGTCTGGGACTTTGCTATCATGTCATCAACATAGCATTCAATTTCACGATGAATCATATCATGAAACAAAGTCACCATGGCTCTCTGATAAGTAGCACCGGCGTTCTTGAGACCAAATGGCATCACCTTATAGCAGAAAGTGCCCCATAGTGTGATGAACGTTGTTTTCTCCATATCATCTGGCGACATTTTAATTTGATTATAGCCAGAAAAGCCATTCATGAAGGAAAACACCGAGAATTGAGCTGTATTATCTACCAACACATCAATGTGAGGTAGTGGGAAATCATCCTTCGGGCTAGCTCTGTTCAGATCCCGGTAGCCCACACACATTCTCACCTTCCCATCCTTCTTCGGGACCGGCACAATATTCGCGACCCAAGGCGGATAATTAGTGACAGCTAGGAAACCAGCATCCCACTGCTTTTGAACCTCCTCTTTAATTTTCATGGCCATTTCAGGTCGAGTTCTGCGCAACTTCTGCTTCACTGGAGGACAATCTGCTCTCAATGGTAGCTTGTGCACAACAATATCGGTATCCAATCCTGGCATATCTTGATAAGACCAGGCGAAGATATCAACATACTCTTTCAACAATGCTACCATTCTGCTCTTAACACTCGCCTCCAAAGCAGCCCCAATTTTCACTTCTTTTCTGACCTCGTCGGTACCCAGATTCACAATCTCAACTTGCTCCTCGTGCGGCTGAATCACCTTCTCCTCTTGTTTTAACAACCTGGCTAATTCCTCCGGCAGTTCACAATCTTCTTCGCCTTCTTCTTCGGCATGATAAATCGGATTATCGAAGTCATATGAGGGTGTAACAGAATTGTTATCAATAAGATCCGGCGAAAGATCGCATCTGCATGAATATTGATTCATGGACTGCTTTAGAACCGGAGCGAGACAAATTAAAAAAAGAAAATGAAAACATTGCCATTTTTATTTTGTTTTGATTAAACTGCAAAAATAAATGAAAAACAGGGAACACCGCTTTTAATTGAAAAACATCCTTTTATTTATGATGCAAAAAAAATGCAAAATGAAACATGAGGTGGCCCTTACAATGAACCATTACGTTTCGGGCAAAACTTATGGCTTTCATGCAAATAAAATTGAAAACGGAAAATATTACTCTTCAAGTAGAGTGACAGTGATGATCTTTTCGGCCTTCCAGTTCTGGACTTCCATTCCTGGTACGCACGGCTTTATCCATTGATCCATCTCGCAGTCACTTTCGACCTCTTCACCCACCATACAGATGTGATCTGGATCCAACATTCCCGCACTGGTGAATGTGAATGACGGACGACGTCCTCTACCTTGTCCAGACGAGCCTCGGCCCGACTGATAACCCACTCCGAATCGGTCTTTCTTGGTGGCGATGTCCATCATCTTCCCCCAACCTGGAGCTTCCCCACTCTTCACCACCTCAGCAGCTTGCTTGTATGAAGAAATGGACGGTTTCTCCTCTTCTTTGGCAAAAAGAACATTCTCCACCTTGACGGTTTCGAATGCTTGACTCGGCGTTTCCCATATCTCACCGTCCATTTCAACATACTTGAACGATGATAGGTGGCTGACGAAGATGTCTTCTTCCCCACAAACGGTGATGACCTGCCCGTCCCAGATATACTTCAATTTCTGGTGCAAAGTCGAAGTCACTGCCCCAACAGCATGAATCCATGGGCGACCCAACAAGCAACTGTATGCCGGCTGAATATCCATGACATAAAATACCGACTTGAACACCTCGGGCCCGATCTTCACCGGGAGCTCCACTTCCCTGAACACAGCCCGCTTCGAACCGTCAAAAGCTCTCACTATCAGGTCAGTGGGCGTCAGAATCAACCCTTCACAGTCCAGCTTCGCCAGGGCTTTCTTTGGCAACACATTTAAAGAGGAGCCGATATTAACCAACACGTGCGAGAGCACCGCTCCTTTACATTCCATAGCAATGTGTAAAGCCCTATTATGATTACGCCCATCCACCGTCAGATCCATATCAGTGAAACCCAACCCATGGCTGGCATTGACATTTGACACCACCGTCTCTAACTGATTAATTGTTATCTCCTGGGGAACATAAGCTCTCTTCAGGATTTTCAACAAAGCCTCTCTATGCCCCTCGGAGCTCAGCAATAAGGACAAGATTGAGATCTTGGATGGAGTCTGCTGCAAGTGGTCAACAAGTTTGTACTCGGACTTCTTGATGATTCTCAAGAATTCTTCAGCTTCATCATCAAGTTCTTTCTCCGACCCACCAGGCGCCGGTGTCACCACAAGAGTACCTTCATTTATCACTTGTTTCCCTCTTGCCCTGGCTAAAGCCTCGGCCTTATCTTTCTTTTCTTTTTCTCCTTCCCCATTTCTCAAAGCATCAGGGGCAAACAACCTTCCACTGCGAGTGAAACCACTAGGTCCGGCATTATCCACCTTTGAAACGGTGGTTTCACCTGTAGTCTGATCCTCCAACTTCTCCCTATTACAATAGACTTCTCCACCGTAATGCCATGGCACAGCGTCATCTTTATCATAAGGAATTGGCCCAGGTACCGTGATAGTAACTGGAGCCGCATCGGCCAACGTTGACAAATCAACCGGGTCGAAATAAATGGTTATGGTGGAGACATCTTCCTTCCCCGAATCAATCTTTTCAAATCTGAGGCTTCCTTCATCCATCAGCCTCTGGACGGCCTTCCTAAGTAACGCACACCCATCAGAAGTAACAGTGCACGCAACACAACAATTATCACAGTCCAGAAAGACCCCACTCTTTAACAACTGCCTTTTGACCTCAGCCAACAGAGTCTTCAACTGATCCACATTCAACAGCCCAATTCTTCTACCATCTTCAGAAATTGCATTCACCCCCATTTGACCATGCGCAGGCATGGGATTAGCATTCACATTTGGAGATGGAGCAAAGTTGATTGCCTTAGAATCCACCAAGTCCTGGACCACATGCTTAAAAGCTTTGAAATTTTCTACGTTGTGTCCAGGGGCACCCGAGTGAAATTCACATTTCGCGTTCTCATCAAAACTGGGAGGCCTCTGATCAGGTCTCAACGGTGCCAACGTCCTCAGCTGGACCAACCCCAAATCCTTCAACTTCTTCAGCAAGAATGAATAGGTTACAGGTGGTCTATCGAATTATCGATCCGTCATCCGCCCTCGCACCTGATACCCGGCCCTCTGCGGTCTCTATTGAAATGGCTATCGTGGTTGTTGCGGTTGTTGCTGTTGCTGTTGTGCAGGCTGATTATCAGCAAGAATGGTTATCGCAGCAGTGTGCTGGTAGTAACGATCCCTACTCTGTCCTTTTTGGGTATACACTGCACTGGTATCACCCTCCTTCTTCCTCTGACCATTTCCAAAGGGCTTCTTCGATCCAGACGACGAAGCGTTACCCTGTATCTTTCCCAGCTTCAACCAACTTTCAATTCTTTCTCCAGCCACCACTATATCAACAAAGTTGGTAACCGGGCATCCAACCATTCTTTCAGCAAAGGTCCCCTGCAGGGTACCCATAAACAGATCTGACATTTCTCGGTCTACCAACGGTGGTTGAACTCGGGCAGCCAGCTCCCTCCACCTCTGTGCATATTCTTTAAACCCCTCATTAGGCTTCTGAGACATACCCTGCAATTGGGTACGGCTAAGAGCCATATCAGCGTTGAACTGGTACTGTTTAAAGAATGCATCTCCAAGATCTTGCCAGCTCTTGATGTCAGACGACCTCAGCTTGGTGTACCATTCCAAAGACCCCCCAGACAGACTGTCCTGGAAGAAGTACATCCAAAGTTTCTGATCCATTGTATAAGCAGAAATCTTACGGACAAAAGCCTGGAGATGAGTTTCCGGGCAAGAACTCCCATTGTATTTGTCAAACGCAGGCGCTTTGAACTTTTGCGGGATCACAATCCCCTCGACCAGCCCCATATTCGACATATTGACAACCCCCGGAGTAGCATAACTTTCAAGAGCCCTTATCTTCTCCGCCAGCACCTGAATCTCCTTGTTTGGCGGTTGAACACCATATTGCCCAAACTATTCATTTATCATGGAGAATTGATCTACTTCTCTGTCTTCCTCTCTATCCTCTTCAGCCCCAAAGAAAGGAGGAAACAGACTGTCCTTCACATTGTTGCCCATCGGACCTGGTCTGTCGCTTGTGGCAGCACCAAAACCACCCCCATTGTTGATCACTACGCCAGCAGTTGTCTTCTTCCCGAGATCTCCTCCATCCCTGGAACCACCAAGGCCATGGTTGGAGACACCTTCTAAATTGACACCATTGTTGGCAGCCGAAGCCCGCTCGAGCTTCTCCATTTTATCAGCAAGTGCTTTCTGGCCCACAGCAAACCCTTGCATGACATTAATCAGTTCATTCATTTTCTCCTTCAGCTCGAGAAAATCTGCATTGGGTAGATCCATCAGCCTGGGTGTGTTGCGTCTGGTAAAGTATCTCTGCGGACGGGTTGTGTGCAAGGGAATGACTCTACGAGCACGAGCAATGATTCTTGAAACAATCAAGCACGTTAGAAACTGACACCTGCAAAATAGAAGACAAGTTATTATGATTATGCATGAATGTAATATCTATCCACATGAGGCACACTCTGTCTTTCGATCCTGGCTTCATCGAGACATATAATAATTCAGCAGCAATATTCTGACATTCATCGAATGATTTCATCATACAGATCAGAGATATATGATTTAGCAAAGATACCACCCAACCATGTGTGTGCTGTGTGAGTGCATACAGGAAAGCAAATAAAGCTTGAAGATCAATCACTGAATGAAAATAACCATTGTATACCAAAAGTGCACAATAAGAGCGAGAGTCATACATCGAGTCTGATACAAATCAAATTACAATTCTCCAGAATCAGAAAGAAAATACAAGCAAGGGGATTCCGTCAACAGGCCTGACGGTAATCCAACACAAATAAGAAAGGTCTAGACTGACGAAGGTCCCACAGAAGGCCCTACATCATCAACCATCCTGGTAAACTTCGCGGCGAACCTGAGCTCGGTATTCTCCTGCTGCAATCTCCCCACCTCCTTCTGGTGAATCTTCATCTGTCTGAAGTAATGATCTCTCTCAGCAATGTAGTGATCTCTCTCGGTAATATAATGATCTCTCTCAGCAATGATCTTCACGTTCTCTGTTTCCTTAATCTTTAGCTTTTCCTCCCACTCAGCGATAAGGGTTCTAACTCTGTCTTCCCTCTGATCCCTCACAAGGATTTGTCTCCTCTTCTCATCTTCAATGACCTTCGAAGCTCTAGCCAACCTCTCCTTGGTGACGTCGTGCTCCCTTGTGGATGACTCTAAAGCTTGGCTGACCTTGCCATAATAAGCGGTGTCTATCTCAAAACGCTTCACCACAAGAGCATGCCTCTTATCCTGGTCTTCCATTTTCCTTTTGATTTCCTGATTAGCCATTTGGACTCTAGCAACACTCATCTCCAATTCAGTCTTCTCTGCATGCAGCTGATCTCTCTCCTTCTTCATCTCTAGGAACTCTTCCATACTGACAGAAGAATGAGATTCCTCAATCAACGGATACCAAGGATCACCCACAGGAACTGGTAGACAAGTGAGCTTCACTCTCTTGCTGAGCCAGTCATCAAACGGAGGAAAAGACCTGTTATTAGCCCTACCCCAAGAAAACTTGCCTTTCCTTTGAATGATGCGCCATGCATCAGACACTTGCCTCAACCGTGACTGGTTGCCCTCAACCGGGAAGTACAAAGTTTCCTGAATCTCACTCTTGAGGGGAGGAACCTCCATAGCGAATCCCATTTGTCTCTTAAGAAGCGTCGGTTTATAATTAATGCAACCCTGAACTCCTATAAGAGGCACATTGGGAAAACTCCCACAACTGCAAATGAAGTCCTGTCCAACCCCACTACTGTGAGTCCAAGCTATGTCTTTGGCTCGCAAACCCATCAACTTGGTCGCCCAATTGACAGTATGATCAAGAAGAACAAAAGCACCCCTGGAAGGTAAATATCCCATAAACCATTTGTATAGTAGCTGAGCACAACACCTAATCAATCCCCCACGCCTCTTCTCGTTCCGATTATGGACCGAGTAATAAACATCCCCAACCAGGGTAGGAATAGGATTCTTCTGAGCAAACAAACGGATGGCATTAATATCCACAAAGTTCTTCTGGTTAGGGAATAGGACGATACCATAGATGCCCACAACAATCAAAGCACAGACAACTTTCCAACCACCCAAAACAGCATGCTCCTTGGCCTTAGCCTCTAGGAAACTCAGATGAAAACCAAGCAACTTTCCCTTCTCTTTCAGACCTCCTTTAGTCACCTCTGGACTCAAATAAAGAGCACGGGAGATCCCCCCAATATCAGGTTCTTCCTTAGTAGCATAGAAAGGAACCTGATTTCTGATATGAATGCCCAAGATTCCAGCATAGTCCTCCATCAAGGGCCCCAATAAGTAATCCGGGAAGACGAAACATCTCAAACCAGGGTCATAAAACTGGAGAAGAGTATGGATGGCGCTCCTATCCCTGTCAGTGAGCCTGAAAACCATCTTCAGAATACCCCCATACGTCTCACGGAACATCCCCACATGGTCAGGTGTAATCAATGCTATCATCTCCTTCAGCACACTGATCTCTGGATCAAAGAAACTGTAGACAACATCGTCCTTCAAACCAGGCCTCATATCCGAGCAAATAAGTCTCTCAACCAGGATCTCAATCAAGAATGTTCCCTGCATATGGATAAACATGAGTTAGATGCGGATAAATGCAAAATGAGAATGATGCTGATGTATGAATGCAATGCACTGTGCCATCCTCCAAGTCATCTGATCATTCACTGCACTGAGTTGCGGCCTCTGAACTGATCACAACCATCTGAAGGAATATGTAACCACAAATCCCACTCAGGGTTCCGAAATAAACGGAACGGAAGGATACATCACCATCATCACCATCATCACAGAGAAAACACTGAACTGATAGCCACAACAATCTCTGAATCAACCCAGGGAATCCTGAAATAAACGGATCCCCACTGATAAATATCACGGACAGAACTCCGGCGTCTCGGAAATAAATCCATAAATCCGACTTATAAATAGGACTCTGATCAATAACTGAACCATTAGTCACCATCAAAGAGTCACCATCAGAACGTGCATCTGTAGGAATCAACCCTCCCCTCACAGGTGAATTCTAATCAGGTCATCCTAAGGCGGATAATGGTCTCGACAATCGGGCAAAGATACTCAACGGGTTTGCCCTTTCGGGTGTGCCGTTGCAGCTCTCATAAGATCGTCTAAACCAAAGATCCGGGAAAGAACGGTCACCGAAGTCAATAGCTCAAAAGAAGTAACTAGACCAAAGTGGAATACTCCACAATGGAAGAGCTCTCTCAGATGAACCTCGTCCGGCTTGTGGTATGTCACGTCGCAACAACATGCCCAACCAACATGTGAGGAACGTGAGACCACACTAATCCTAGGTGTATACTCGGGCCTGGGTTTTAGCCCCACTCAGAACACCCACCCCAAATCATAGGACCCAACCTGTACAGAATCAGCACGATGATAACATGATGCATGCAAACATTTATGCAAATATATACACAACATAGTAATCATAAATGCAATAAATAGAGCAACACAAGCAACCTAAACTATCCTAGAGAACGCTAGGAGAGACTCGCTTAGGGAAGATGGACCAGCAGAAAGGTCAACTTCTTTCCCCAGCAGAGTCGCCAGCTGTCGCATCCGTGAAAAACAACCGGCGGGAAAAACAAACAAACAGAGCCGCCACCATGCGTTATTTATCCCACAAGAGGGAAAGGAAACGCTCGAAGTAAACCTGGAAAAGACATGGTCTCACGACCAAAGAGAGATGGGATCGGGAGTCGGTTATGCGAAGGGAAGGCATTAGCACCCCTACGCATCCGTCGTACTCGACGGGATCCACGCTCAGAAAGATAGGATAAGGTTGCCAAAACTGCTCAAAAGAATGCACACACACACTGGAATAAGACACAGATGGAAGAAGAGGGGAACGGGCTCGCTAGGATATCGCATCCTATGCCTACGTATCTCATATGGAATGAGAATCAGAGCTACCGTAGTTCGGCTCGCGCACGCCGAAACAAAACACACACACAAGAAACCGACTGCCAATCGCTGGGCTTACGTCAGACTCCACACAAACAAACACCAATAGGATACGGAATGCCAATCGCTGGTCTTACATCCATCTCCTAACACACACAAGAAGGGTTAACCGGACGCTGAGTCGTCAAAAAGCAACAAAAAAGTTGAACAAACAAGCTAACAGGGAGTCTGGTACTCGAGCCTGCTAGCTGTCAAGCAAACACACACCAAAAAAAGGAAAAGGGGCCCCGGAGAGATCTCGTACGATCTCCTGCCTACGTACCTCATCTGGTATGAGGATCAGGGCGACGTAGTTCCCCTACGTAGGGAAAGAACTTCTAACCTAACCAGAGACTGGGAAATGACAAACTAGAAGGGAGCCTGACTCGAGCCTAATAGTTATCATGTAATCCACAATGGTCCTAGGTTGAGGTTTCTATCTAACTTGCACAGGGAGCAAGCTATCCTAAACAGCACAGTCACACATACAAGCACAATGAAGCAAGCACACACACTATATGCACACAATTTGGCTCATACAAGGTTAAGCTGTGAAACATAAGCCAACTGGAATGGGGTGTGGTTAGCTCTTAACCCTAACATTGAGAGTTAGGGTGAAGCAGATGAAATGGGAAGTGAGGGTAAGACCTCATAGCTCTTATCCCTGGCCTGGGAGAGCTTGACTCAAAATAGAAGGTGTGGGAGTTCAGAAAGTAGGAACTCTTCTCCACATATGACTGACACAACAAAGATCTTGAGTTAATATCCACAATGCATCAACACATGGTGTGTGATCAAAGTGAATGACACACTGAATAGCAGGAGATGGATTACACATCTCTTTTATCTGCCAATTGCCTCTTAAGAGGACTTTTCCTGCTTGGCACAAAAGTAAACAAACACAAGCATTGCCTCTTAAGGAGGGCTTCAGACAGGTGCCTGCCCACATAACAGGACAGGTCTTCCAGACTACATGAAGTCAGAGAATTATACCTCAGTGGTTAAGCAACCAAGCAAAGCAAAAGCAAGTTCAAAAGAACTCAAAGCAACTTAGGTACCTGAAAAAATCTAAACTAATCAGTTTACCATTCAAACAATCAAACAGACAACAGTCAATCACATAATCAGACAGATAAGGCATTAGGCAACAATGTGCAAGGCACAAGCTCAATGGAACTTGTTCTCAAAACCTACAAAACAACTCAATATTAGCCAACATCAATCAACTAATCAACTCAAATGAGTGAGCAACTCCAATCATGGCAACGTGCTTCTTAACCTGAAATCCACAACCCAAACAGTGAGTCCAAACCACTAGGTCAAAGCCTAGGGTCAAAAGAGGGTCAAACATTCAAAACAGAACATGAAATTTAACATGAATCAAATTCACTCAATCAAGAACACATTCCAAAAGGTCCCATATCAATATCATTAACCAAAAGCATTTCATGAACCAAACATGGCAAGGTATGCAAATTGTGACCACATTGTGACATCAGAAGCAATAAATGCACATTAAATAAAAAATGATTCAAATAATCTTGGAAATATTCATGAGTAAACAGGACATACAACATGATCATCACACAAAAAATTAGAGGCATTGGACATCATTAGGCATGGCAATCACATAGCATAAGTCAAGACAAACACAACAAGCACATGTGTGACACCAATTGTCACACCAAGTTAGCATAGGCATAAAACAGAGATGAATCATGGTAAAAACCTCAAACTAAAGCCAAAACAACACTCAACATGTCTAGAAATAGTGTGCAAAATTTCACATTCATTGGATAAGGAACAAGCATTTTATGATCAAATGAAGTTCAAGGCCATTTGGAAGCTCAAATGTGACCAACCAGAATGAAAAATCTCAATTAAATCAGAAATGATCTCAAAAATTCCAACAAAAATTATGAGTAATCACAACATCCATAGCATGCATCATACAAAAAATCAAGGCAATTGGAGATCATTTGGCATGGCAAACACATCATTCAAGTTGAATACCACAAGGTGTGACACAAATTGTCACACCTAACTTAGCATGATCATAAAACAGCAATGGTAATTGATAAAAATACCAAATCAACACCAAAATGTCAAGCAATGAGTCTAGTTATAGCATGTAAAATTTCATAATCATTGGATCAAAAACCAGCATTTCACAAATGATATAGCATGGCAAGGTCAAGTATGGACACATGTTCAAGTCTCCTAGCACAAAAAATTATCCCGCCATGCACAATTTATGGAAAAATGATCAAAAGATAATAGACAAGATAAGGAATGCAATGCGAAAAACCTCATAATTTTTGGATGATTTTTCAAATTAATATGAATTTTGTAAGATGAAGAAAAAATAAAAAATGACATATGAAGCATGGTATGAATACATGGAGGAAAAAGGAAAAATCAAAGAAGCATTTGAAATAATGGCATGGCTGAGGATCGAACTAGGTGACATTTCAAATAATTGGCGCCAGGCTGCTAAACGCAGCATTTCATTAAACGCTGGCCTAGTCAACGTGCATGGTCAAAGCGAAGGACCAATCAGGAACGCGCATGGCAATTTGAAACAACCAATCACAATTGAGCCCTAAGTAAACATAAGGGAACGGTTTAGCGTGGCGGAAAACAGATCAAAGCGTGGCCAAAGCTCAAACTTCATCTTCTTCCTCGTGAAGAAGATGAACAATAACTGTTCATCCATGAGCAAGAACAAAATCTCCAGATTTCACAATTAATCATATCAACATGCAGTATATTCATCATAGATCACGAATCTAACACAAACTAAGCATGGATCATCATATATTCATAGAATCGAGCAAATGAAAAATCAACCATGAAACTTTAATCTAGCATATCTAACTCAATTTTGCATGAAAATTTGTGATTCAAAGCTCAGTTTAATCAGCACATTAAGATCTACAACAATGACATAACAAATTTGAGAAAAGAGAAATTCGATTTGGTGACCTCTTGAAGTGCAGATTTGGAATTCGTGTGATTTAGGCCTTGCAATGCTCCAAACTTCTTCTATGCAGCTTGTAGAGTTGATTGGATGAAGGCTTGAGGTTCAATTGCTCGTGATTCAACCAGAATTTGGATTCACCATTGTTGCTTCCAAGCTTCAAGCATGAACAAACAGGCACGAATTGCTATGGATCTATGTTCAATCTTGCTCAATGATGCTTCCAGATGATGATTCAACCAAAGGAAATGCAATTTGTTTGAAGAAATTGAAAAAAAAATTGAGAGAAAAAGTGTGAAAATTTTTGATCTAGATCTGAAATTCTGAATTCTCCCCTGAAAAACAGTTAGGGTTTGGCTTTTCTAGCTTTCTTCAGGATGATGAGTGTTTTGGAACACACACCAATTCACGCCTTGGTCGGTCACCTGTTATATGCCTACAACCCGGTATCCTTGGTGTTCCTTCCTGTCTGCTCCCTATTGTGACCTTGGTCCCCTGTGGAGTCAGATTTCCCTGAGTTGAAGTATACCTTCTTCAGGTTTTCCTCAAATGATTTGGTCGGTTGATATCTCTCACCCGTACATAGGTCTTAGATATTCATTCTTCCCGAGCATGTTACTCACTAACCGGTAACATCTCATCCTTTGGCTTCCCCTGGAAAGTCTTTGTTTGCATCCCGCTAGATTGAGTACCTCACCCTGGGGCAATCTAGGCAAAAATTAGGGATTTGGCAAGTAACTGCATCCTGACAAGACTTTCTGTTTCACAACTGTCTTTTCGTCAGAGATTCTCGATTCGTCGCCGACTGAAGCTTCGAATACATCGGATTCAAATCGGTAGAGAAATGGTCATTATGTTCAATGTAGCCCTCTTCCAATATATATCACTGATTTCAAACTTGTATAGATCCATGGAGTCTTGCCATTTGCAGGCTACCGTTCTATCAAATCAATTTGAGCTTTTATCCAATTATTTGCACTCTTATTTGTTTCAATTCAACAAATGTTTTACATGTTTTAATTGATAAAATGTCATTGTTTAAACAAATGAATTTTTCAAATTGTTGTTTTAAACAAAGTGAATATTCACAATGATAAAAGGATACTTAAGAATTTCTCAGTGCTCTCCCAAGGGTGGCATGATTTCCAACAGGGTAAGACATTTGTTCATATTCCTGGCATGTTTGTATCCCCTTCTCCAGATTGTTGTTGGGGTTGCTCCCCAAGCAGAGTTGCTGTCGAGTTTGTTGGTGTTCCCAGAACAAAGTGCTTATTGGAAACTTCAGTTTTCCTCTCTTGCAGCATTTTCCCCCCAGCACGGTCGCTTTCCTTTTGGAAGATTCAGTAGTAGTTGGGTTGACACCCCGTTACTTTGTCTTTTTCCCCGGTAAAGTTGCCAGCGGAGTTGTTGATATGATATTTCATCTATGATATCTCCCCATCAGAGTGCTTGTTGAGGTTTTCACCTCCCCTCTCTTCAGCAGAGCAGTGATTCTTTCCTCCTCAGCAGTGTGTTATTTTGTGAAGGTTGGGTATTTGGTGGTTGATCCCCAGTTCTCCTTCTCTTTCTCAGATAAATCTCCAGTAGATTGGTTGCATGGCAGATTGTATCTGTGATGATTCCTCCCTCGCAGAGATTTGGTGATTTCCTGACGTTTCTGATCCCCAGTAGAGTGGCTTGTGTGGCAGAATCTACTTGTGTGATCTGTTCTCCCTCAGTGGCTTCTTCCCCAGTGGAGTTGTTTGGAGTTGCTTTCGTGGCAGTTTTCACCTGTGCAGTGAGTTCCTTTTCTCAGATGAGAATGATAATTCCCCTGCAGGAATCTCATGATTTCTCTACATCTCCAACATATTTGCTTTCGTGGCAGTTTCTGCCTGCTGTGATTTTTTGTTCCCCAGTTGGGTTGATTGTTGATCCATCGTTCAGAGATTTGGTGATCCCTTTGATATCTCTGATCTCTTGCTCCCCCGCAGATCTTTTCTTTTTAGCATTCGGATCTCCAGCAGGTTGGCTTTCCAGTTGGATTTCTTTTATTTTCCTCTGAAAGTGTAGTACCGGGCGTTTGTTCCCTGGGCCTGTTTGTGTTAGAAATGTCTGTTTTGTCAGCATTCATCAAACATAAATCACGCATATTCATGCATAATCATTAACATACAGATATTCATGTTGCATTTTTTCCATATATCTTTTGTTTGTTGTCTCCTGCTATGGTGATACAAGATCTCTCTAGTAGATCTCCCCAAGCAGATGTCGGGTGTCTAATCTCTCAATATAGAGTCAGCCCTTAAGCAGAAAGTGTCTATCCTTTCCTTCCATTTCCCCACTGAGATACATCCTCGTGGATGACGGTTGTTTCCGTTTCCTCCTAACACACATAATGGGACGGGTTTTCCCTTTTGAGTTCTATCCTCATTAGGACGAGTCTTGATTCAGTTCGCCTTTTTAGTCTGATCCTAAATTGGCTCCCCTTTTTCAACTGTCTCTCGTGCTTCCCTGTGGTATAAATGAATAGTTGCTTACTAACCGGCGCTCATTCATCTTATCCTCAGTGGAACTCTTGGCTTTCTGCCTACAAACCGGCAATCGTAAGTCCTATCTGTGTGGTTTATTACCTACTAACCGGTAGTTATAAACCTTATTTTCTCCCCTAGCAGAGTTAACTTTGTTGTTCATCCCAACCGATGACAGTTACTCTTCTGTGGTTTTCTACCCAGTATTTGGTAGATGTAATCCCCTCTTTGTGGTTATCTTCATCCAGTATTCGATGTTGATTTTCCCTCTCTCTTCTGGGTAATTGTTGTATTGCTAGCAATTTTATCCCCAGCGGGTCCTTTCACCGTTTGCCAGTGATTGTGTTCCTTGGATCATTGATTTTCATCAATGTATTCCCGGCGAGTCTTCTTTCATTTACCTTTTTGTTGGTAATGTCTGTTGCTCCCTTTGATCGGTCATCATTATATACCTAGTTTGGTATCCCGATGCCTTTCTTTTCGGATGATTCATCCTTTAACAACCTACAACCCGGTTATGGATAATCTTCCATGCGAGAGTATTATCTACGTTTTGACAGCTATAGATAATATATCTCATGCGCTCTTCGATCGAAGCCTTTCATGTTTCCCCAGTCGAGTAAGATTCGTTGTCCCTTTGCGGAATCGAATATTCATTCTACCCCAGCTATTTGGATAACTGCCTTGTTCGCGCAATTTATCCTCAGTGAGTCATCTTTCGTCTACCCTGTTGTTGTTGGTAACGATTGTTTCTCTTTTCGGTTGATTTATCCTTTAACAGCCTACAACCCGGTTATGGATAATCTTCCATGCGAGGTTATTATCTACGTTTTGACGGCTATAGATAATATATCTCATGCACTCTTTGGTCAATCTTTTGATTGTTTTCTCCAACAGAGTAAGATTCATATTCCTTGTGGAATCGAATGTCCATCCTATAAACAAGTCTGCTTTTCTAGCTTTCTTCAGGATGATGAGTGTTTTGGAACGCAAACCAATTCACGATTTCGGTTGATTTTATCCGTTAACAACCTACAACCCGGTTATGGATAATCTTCCATGCGAGTATATTATCTACGTTTTGACGGCTATAGATAATATATCTCATGCACTCTTTGGTTGAATCCTTTGTTTGTTTCCCCAACTGAGTAAGATTCGCATTCTTTACAGAATCGAATATCCATCCTATAAACAAGTCTGCTTTTCTAGCTTTCTTCAGGATGATGAGTGTTTTGGAACACACACCAATTCACGCCTTGGTCGGTCACCTGTTATATGCCTACAACCCGGTATCCTTGGTGTTCCTTCTTGTCTGCTCCCTATTGTGACCTTGGTCCCCTGTGGAGTCAGATTTCCCTGAGTTGAAGTATACCTTCTTCAGGTTTTCCTCAAATGATTTGGTCGGTTGATATCTCTCACCCGTACACAGGTCTTAGATATTCATTCTTCCCGAGCATGTTACTCACTAACCGGTAACATCTCATCCTTTGGCTTCCCCTGGAAAGTCTTTGTTAGCTTTCCCCAGCGGAGTTATGGTTATATTTCGTTTTTTGTACAAGCAGAGTTGTCTTGTCAGCTCTTTTCCCCATTCTGAGGCCGGATTTTCATCCGAGGCGTCCTTTATGGATGGTTTGAGTCAGCTTGAGTCTTTCCAATGGATGTGTCTTCCTTTGGAACTCTTTCTTCCCCAGTTTGAGTCCTTTACTCCCCAGTAAGGTCTCCAGTCCAGTCGTGTCCTGCTCACGCAGCGTCAGTTTTCCCTAATTCAGAGTCGTGTCCTGCTCACGCATTTTTCTTCTTATCCCCATGAGAGTCCCGTCAGAGTCTCTGTTTCCTAGGAAGTGTATTATTCATATGGATGGTCTGTTCTCCTGATTTTTCTTTTCTTCTTTGTGGACTCATATTCCCCACAGAGATAGTTTGTTTTGCATTCATACATTTGCATCATGAGGTCTCTCAGGGACCAAAAATTTGTCTCATTACTATTATTTAAGCCCATTCTACCGCGTCGAGATGAAGACTTTAACCTTCACTTCTCCGGCTAGAATGACCTTAAATAGGGGCATCTGTAAGACCCCAATTTTGTCCCTAAGATCCCTCATGACATCATATCATATCATTGCATTGCCTCAAGGATCATTGGACACCTTGCTTCCTTCCCTATGGGTGGGATCCTCTTTTGAGTGGTTCTTGATCACCAAGCATTCCTTGCATTTATATGTCATTGCTTTTCTTTTGATCACTAACCAAAAGTACAAAAATATGTCATCTAACCTTTGTCTTGCAGATGAAGCAATAAAAGGTCAAGGCAATTAAAGGCATTCATTGAGCCATAGATGGTGGTCATTCTTGAGATTTGGACCCCACAATCATTTACAAGAGTTCATATGAGTTATGATGTCATTTTGAAGCAAAATCCCAAGTGTTAGAGGCTTGAATTTCATCAGGACATTTTCAGGTCATCTGAAGACCTAGAAAGTCAACTGCAAAGTCAACTGTGGATTTGGAGGTGGGAAGTGATTGGAAATACTTCATTCATATTCAAATAAATCTCATTTGACATTTCAAACACTCACATTGAAGAATTTGAGGTCCAGTAAAAAATTTCCCAAAATAGAAAGTGACCCATAATTTGAAATTTCCAAAAATGGAAGGGTTTTGGACCAACTTCAACTCAATCTTACATCATCAAAAAAGCTTCAAATGAAGTTTTGTTGAACATGAAAGTTGTAGATCTTTCTCTCCCATTTCCAAAATGTCCAAGATCATGAGCATATGATGTGTGGTTGAGGAGATATGATCAAATCATTGCCAAATATGCATGGAACTTCAAATGGCCATATCTTTTGATTCAAAGCTCCAAAATGAGTGGTTCTTTTTGCAATATTCTCCTTTTGACCTCTAATTTCCAAATCATGCATCACATTACATGAATTGTCATCACATGATAATTTGTTAATCCATGCTTTTTTTGGAGGGAAATTGCAAAATTCAAAAATGGTGCATTGTATGGACTTTTTACCATTGCCATTGGGTTTAAAAGATGATTTTAAGTGAAAATGATGAAGCAATTGGTACTGTTCACGTGTAGTTACTACATGCACCATGCATTTTCAAAAATTTGCAAAACACCTTATTTCACTTAACCAAATTAATTATGGATTAGCAAGTTGATTAAGAAGGCATATATATACTCTAATCCTAACAGAATTGAAGGAGGTTAATCATTTTTTCACATTTCAAGATCCAAATTCTCTCTCACTTCAAATTTTTCTCTCATTCATAATTCAATTTTCTTCCAAATAGCATTGCATTTTTACTTCATATTCTTGTTCCCTAGCTTTGATTTAGTGCAGATCAAGTGCTGGTTTGTTGAATTCGTGCAAGATTCAAGTGGTTGAAGCTCATGAAATTGAAAATGGAAAGTCAAGATTAAGCTAGATCTACACGTGTGCAAGCTTCCTTTTCTTCACCAAACATCATTTCAAGCATTGTAGAGTGGATTTGGATACTTACAAGCCGTGGGTCGTGCAAAATCAAGAACTGCTCTTCAAGAGGTTCAGTTTTCGAATCTCTTAATTCTCAAATCCATGTATATATTCTGGTAGATCTTGTTCTCCTGGTGATTCTGATCTAAAAATCGTGTGAAATGATGCACTATAACATGAGATATGTGTGTTTAAAGTTTTACATCCAAAAGGTTTCTCGTTGATTCTCTTAGATCTTGATGATTTGTGCTTAAATGATTGTTGATCTTTGCTCTCAACTGCAAGAGCTTCATGTTGATGTATTTGTTTTTGAGTTCTGGAAAAATTCTGGAAAAACGTTGAAGCTCGTGCTACTGTTCATCTTCTTCTTTGCGAAGAAGATGAAGGTATTCATCTGTGCGTCGACCGTACAACAACGTTGCATCGACCGCACAACAACATTGCGTCGACCGTAGCTGGTCTTGCGTCGACCATGCCTGGCTAGGGTTTCTGGTTAAACGACGTCGTTTCATGTGTTGGCGCGCCACTTTTTGAATGTTGACATAGTTCGAATCCTGGCTAAGGCAGATTTTCAATTATGCATTCATTTTATTCACTTTCCCTCCATATGCCATGCTATGTGTTTTTTTTTCATTTTCATTATTTTCTCCAACTTCATAAAATCATAATAAATTGAAAAATCATCCAAATCAATCCCAATTTTTTGCAAAATGCTCCTTAGAATGTCTAGTTTTTTATGATCATGATTTCCAAAATTGTGCACGGCTGGAGTTTATTTGGTGCTAGGTTATGTGATCATGTATCCACTTGTGACCTTGCCTTGCTTATCTCATTGTGAAATGCTTGTTTTTAATCCAATGGACTTGAAATTTTACATGCTGATTCTAGACACATTGATGGACATTGTGGCTTTGGTTTGACATTTTTCCCATGCTCCATTTCTGTTTTATGCTTGTGTTAACATGGTGTGACAATTTGTGTCACACATTTGGTTGTCTAACTTGTACAATGTGATTTCCATGCTAAATGATCTCTGATTCTTCTGATTTTTTGTGTGATGGATGTTTTGGATGTGTTTAATGTTCATGATTTTTTCCAGATTTATTTGAATCATTTCTGCTTTGATTTGAATTTTTCATTCATGATGATCACATATGAGCTTTGAAATTGTCTTGGACTTCTTTTGATCATGAAATGATTTTTCTTAATGATTTTGATGTGAGCCTTTTTAGGATATGTCAATATGTGTTTGAAGTTACTTTGTGTTGAATTTCAGCTCCTGTTTTAAATTTTTTCTTCATCTTTGACCCTAGGCTTTGACCTAGTGGTTTGTTGCTTACATGTGAGCTTTGATTTCAGGTTTAAGCATCCAAATGCCATGGTTGATGATGCTTCATCATGTGAATATTGATGTTTGAAATTGATTACTAACATTTGTGTGTCTTGTAGGTTGATGCTAACTCACTTGAGTTTGCCTTATGGCTTACACATTTTTGTACATTGGGATTGTCTGTTGCTTATTGACTATTGTCTGTTTGTCTGAGTATTGTACTGATTTGTTTAGCTGTTTCCACAGGTACCTAAGTTGCTTTAAGTTCATTTGAACTTTGCTTTGCTTGGTTGCTTAACCACTTAGGTATAATCCCTAATCTTCATGTAGTCTGGAAGACCTGTCATGTTACTTTGGCAGGCACCTGTCTGAAGCCCTCCTTAAGAGGTAATGCTTGTGATTGTTTAATTTTGTGCCAAGCAGGTAAAGTCCTCTTAAGAGGCAATTGGCAGATAAAAGAGATGTGTAATCCATCTCCTGCTACTCAGTGTGTCATTCACCTTGCTCACACCATGTGTTGATGCATTGTGAATAAGAACCCAAGATCTTATAGAGTCAATCATTTGTGGAAAAGAGTTCCTACTTTCTGAACTCCCACACTTTCCATTGATCAAAGCTCTCCCTGACCAGGGATAAGAGCTATGAGGCACACCCCTCATCTCCATTTCATCTGCTTCACCCTAACTCTCAATGTTAGGGTTAAGAGCTCAAAGCACCCCATTCCAGTTGGCTGTAAAGCCTAACCTTGATTGAGCCTAATTGATTGTGTATAGTGTGTGCTAATTGACTTGTTTGTTTGCTTACTTGTCCATCTGTATATGTTTGCTTATGTGTGCCTTTGTGCATTTATCATCATTACTTGTATATCATTTCATAAACATTGTTCATCACTTTGTAACGTTTTGTTTTGTCCATGGAGGAGGCAAGCATAAGTCAATTGATTGGCAGTTGTTTCCTGTGATATGGTATGAGACTAGTATAAGTCCATGGATTGGCATCTGGTATCCTTGTTTCTTTGCTTTGTGAGACTAGTATAAGTCCATAGATTGGCATCTGATATCCATGTTTCTTTTGGTTTTTGTGAGACTAGTATAAGTCCATAGATTGGCATCTGGTATCCATGTTTCTTTTTGTTTTAGGAGATTGGTATAAGTCCATTGATTGGCGTCCGATATCCATTTTGTTTTGTGAGATTGGAATAAGTCCATTGATTGGCATCCGGTATCCATTTACTTTGTTCATCTGTTATTTGCTTGTTGCCTTTTCCAAAGGAATCACTTGAATCATCTACATATGATCTCAAGAGGTGAACACCTAAGAAGTTTTAATTCCTCACCCTTCCACCTTTTGTTTCTTTAAACCTCCATTTACATGTTAACCCAAAACCAAAACTATTGTGCAAACATTTTCATCTGTTTTTCAAATTAGAAACCTAGGCCCTAAGCCTTTGATTTTCAAACTTCATTTTCACAATATTTCTTTTGAATTGAATTCTAATCATACTTTGACTTCATTTTTGTGAATACTCCAAACTGGTTAATTTCACTCACTCAATTGCTTTGGTGGCCCAAGTCCACTTCTTAATCAAGTTTTCATACATTAGCCGTAGATCTCAATTATCTTAGTGGTTGATGTTAATCTCGCCTCTTGTCCTTAGTGATCGAACTGTAAGTCTTCCATACTGAAAACAGGGTTAACCCCTCTAGTATGTCGAAGCTATTCTCACATGGTGGACTTGTTGTTGATATAGGTTGAGTTTTCTCCCGTGTATAATGAAAGACCTTAGGGCTTTTATTTAAAATCAATCCACTCACCTACTTTTGGAAATCTTTTAGCCGAACTACGGCGTTTTGATCCTTACCTTCCATGGAAAGGTACGTAGGCAACGGGTTCATCCGTTCAAACACAAAAATAATAACTTGTATATTCTTTTCTCATCCCTTCAATCCATGTTTGCACAATAAATATTTCATAAACAAATAACATTTCATACAACAAGTTGTGAAAAGGGCTCCCTAGGAGTACCTAGGACGTTTTGGGTGCCTAACACCTTCCCATTGCGTAATTAACCCCTTACCCAGATCTCTGATCTTTTCATTAGTTTTCTATGTGTAAAACTTCTTAGGCTTTTGTTCACTTTTTAGCCATTCCTTTGGATAAATAAAAGTGCGGTGGCGACTCTATCTTTGTATGCTTTGCTTTTAGTTTAGTCAATAAATCATAAAGTGACGAATACACCGCTACAGAAAAGTGGCGACTCCACTGGGGACATATCCTTGGTGGTTTTGCCTACTTTTCACCCTTGTTGTATGATATTTGTTTATTTGTTATATGACATATTTTTGTACTATTTGGGATTACTGTATTGATTGTAATGATTGAATTGCTTGATATACAATTGCTTGTTTGCTTGGTGATCTCTGTGAGATGAGTTCTATACCCGAACTCGAGTGCACCTTAGGATAGGAGAATGGCATAGTCTCATCGACTTGTGTGGAGTTATTCCTTAGCAAGTTGACTTGCGAGTCCATTCACTTGGTGGAGGTCATGTTGGATTAATAATGTCACACAAGTTATTTGTGGTTAGGCATTATTCTTTTAACATGTGCCTTAGAAGCCAAGGACCTTAGTTTACCAAGCCCATCTTGGCCTATTTCTAGGACGTAGTGCGGAGGTCGTTCAGATGTAAGATCTGATGCGATTGTTACGCGATACTACACTCATAAGAGTCTCTCTTGAGAATATTTTTGGAATACGAGTATTCGTTCCTCCGATAATATTCGAAAGATGGGATGATTACTATGGGAACCTCTTGTAGAACATGTTCAGCAGGTTTAAACCATAGTACACTCCCTTTGGGTGGTTCTTAACCGAGACTCCATGCTCGTGACTCTCAACAAACCCGTGATTTATGGTTGAGTCGTTCAGACATCCTTAATATCAATGGAACTTGGGTGTTGATAAGGCGAAAACCATAATCCACCAAAATGGATGATTGATATTAAGGATGATTGAGCCGGTTCATGCATCGTTAATATCAATGGAACTTGGGTGTTGATAAGGTGAAAACCATAATCCACCAAAATGGATGATTGATATTAAGGATACTATGAGCTTTCCCATGACCTTTGTCTGGTGTGCTTTGCTTGATCCTTGAGTGTGATTGTTGCATTCATACACTCATGCATTCATCTGCATCCATATCATCAAAAAATGAGAATTTTTTTTCAAAGAACTTAAGGGATTTCTTTGCAAAAATTTTCAGATATGGAAAAACAAAAAATTATCCAATGAGATATTTCCATATGCAATAAAATGATTAATATTTTAAAGTTTGCAAATAAAAACCCTCGAGTTCCTTTGAAATAAAAACAAAGCATATGCACGAGCATTGCATGCATCATTTGCATAAGCAGGTGTTTGTTCCGGTCTCCCATCCTGGGGTCTGATCCCTGTTGCTCTTCATTTATTTTGAAGACGCACTTCGCCGGTACTACACCAGAGCCATCTCTGCAAGATGGATGGATCATGTTGAGCAAGAGAACTATGAACTCAAGGAGGAATTTGACAGACCAAGTGCTTTTGATGGATTTACTCCTGGTTAGCCACTTGTCTTCTTTCTCATATATTGATGCTGAGGATGAGGTTGGAACGCCTTTCCAAGCTTTGTCTATTGCTAAGCCAATTGAGAAGAAGTCTCCTTCATTTGCTTCCTATCGAGATGCGAAACTGGCCATTGAATATGGTGCAGTTGCTGGGTTAGGAAAGATGATTGAGATTGAAGACAACAAGTCCCGGGCTGGCATTGGCTATTCTTCTGGGGCATTCAACGAGCAAGGGCTGTTCAAGAGTGGAGGTTTTATCCACGCCGATCAGACTGAGGAAACTACTGCTATTCTGGAAGAGGATGCAGAGGATTTGAGCAACTTTGTCATCCCTGGTGGTGCCTGCCACAATTGGGTCGCTGTGGATGTTCCTACGGTCATTCATAAGTCAACATAATTTGTTCACTTTGTTCAAAAAAACACTTCTCCCATGCCAAAAGGAGAAGTGATGACATTGTTGGCATCATATATACAATGACATTTCATTCAATTAATGCATTGTTAAACATTTGTTTTTCCATTTATTTTCACTTTTTGCTTTTGCATGAAATCGGTGATCACAAAAAACCCTAAAAACAAGAATAAAAGCAATCTTTTCATCTGCA
The DNA here is from genome assembly GCF_024323335.1 of Lathyrus oleraceus. Lineage (NCBI taxonomy): Eukaryota > Viridiplantae > Streptophyta > Magnoliopsida > Fabales > Fabaceae > Lathyrus > Lathyrus oleraceus. The sequence goes on from NC_066582.1 coordinate 126,413,360, forward strand.
TAATGATTTGCTTGTTTAAATTCTAAAGTTTTTATTATCCAAAATCATTATGCAGGTTGATTCTTAAACCCATTGAACATAATGATCCAACGCCATCTCCCAATTTTGAATCCCCTGTATTCAAAGTAGAGGAAGATGATGTTGAAGAGATTCCTGATGAGATTACCCGTCTTCTTGAGCACGAAGAGAAGGTCATTCAGCCGCATCTTGAGAATCTGGAAACAGTCAACTTGGGGTCTGAAGATTGTGTTCGATTGGTGAAGATTGGGGCACTCCTTGAAGAGTCTGTCAAGAAGGGGTTGATCAGTTTGTTACGAGAATATTCCGATATCTTTGCTTGGTCATATGAAGACATGCCAGGTCTAGATACAGATATTGTGCAACATTTCCTGCCTTTGAAGCCTGAGTGTGTGCCAGTGAAGCAGAAGCTCAGAAGAACTTATCCAGATATGGCAGTGAAGATCAAAGAGGAAGTTCAGAAGCAAATCGATACGGGGTTTCTGGTGAGTTCTACATATCCTCAATGGGTGGCCAATATTATGCCTGTGCCTAAGAAAGATGGAAAAGTCCGAATGTGTGTGGACTACCGAGATTTGAATAAAGCTAGTCCGAAAGATGATTTCCTTCTACCACACATTGATATGTTGGTAGACAATACAGCTAAATTCAAAGTCTTCTCGTTTATGGACGGATTTTCCGGTTATAATCAAATCAAGATGGCACCCGAGGATATGGAGAAGACAACATTCATTACACCTTGGGGAACATTCTATTATCGAGTGATGCCCTTCGGTTTGAAGAACGCTGGAGCCACGTATCAACGTGCTATGACTACCTTGTTTCATGATATGATGCACAAGGAGATAGAGGTCTATGTCGATGACATGATTGCTAAGTCTAGAACGAAAGTTGAACATGTTGAACATTTGTTGAAGCTTTTTCAGCGTTTGAGGAAGTACAAGCTTCGTCTGAATCCGAACAAATGTACATTTGGAGTCCGTTCTGGCAAGTTGTTGGGTTTTGTTGTCAGCGAGAGAGGTATTGAAGTTGATCCTGCAAAGGTCAAAGCAATACAAGAGATGCCTGCGCCCAAAACTGAGAAGCAAGTCCGAGGTTTTCTTGGTCGCTTGAACTATATTTCCAGATTTATATCCCACATGACTGCCACATGTGCACCGATATTCAAGCTCCTCCGGAAAGATCAGTCTCTTGATTGGACCGAGGATTGCCATGAAGCTTTCGACAGTATCAAAGAGTATCTGTCTGAACCTCCGATCTTGTCTCCGCCTGTGGAAGGAAGACCTCTGATCATGTATTTGACTGTTCTTGAAGACTCGATGGGTTGTGTCCTCGGTCAGCAAGACGAATCAGGGAAGAAAGAATCTGCTATCTACTACCTCAGTAAGAAGTTTACTGATTGTGAGTCTCGATACTTAATGCTTGAGAAAACGTGTTGTGCTTTGGCTTGGGCTGCTAAGCGTTTACGCCAGTACATGATAAATCATACAACTTGGCTGATATCCCGAATGGATCCAATCAAGTATATCTTCGAGAAGCATGCTTTAACTGGGAGGATTGCCCGTTGGCAGATGTTGTTGTCTGAGTATGATATCGAGTATCGAGCTCAGAAAGCTATCAAAGGTAGTATCTTGGCTGACCATTTAGCGCACCAGCCGATTGAAGATCATCAGTCTGTTCGGTACGACTTCCCAGATGAGGAGATTCTGTATTTTAAAATGAAAGATTGTGATGAGCCTACACTTGATGAAGGTCCAGAACCTGGTTCCAGATGGACGATGGTGTTTGCTGGCGCTGTAAATCAGTATGGAAATGGAATTGGGGCAGTAATCATTACTCCTCAGGGCACACATATTCCGTTTACAGCAAGGCTAACTTTCAAATGCACGAATAATATGGCTGAGTACGAAGCCTGCATTATGGGATTGGAAGAATGCATTGATCTGAGGATCAAGCATCTTGATGTGTATGGTGATTCAGCCTTGGTTGTCAATCAGATCAAGGGTGAATGGGAGACAAATCAGCCTGGTCTCATCCCGTATAGAGATTATGCGAGGAGGATTTCAACGTTCGTTACTGAAGTTGACTTTCATCATATTCCTCGAGAGGATAATCGGATGGCAGATGCTCTTGCTACGCTTGCTTCGATGATTGTGGTTAAGTATTGGAATGAAGTTCCCAATATCACCGTGATGCGCTTGGACAGACCAGCTCACGTATTTGCAGTTGAAGAAGTAAATGATGACAAACCTTGGTATTTTGATATCAAGAATTTCCTTCAGAACCAGGTTTACCCACCTGGGGCATCTGTGAAAGATAGGAAAACTCTGAGAAGGTTGTCAGGCAGTTTTTACCTCAGTGGTGAAGTGCTTTACAAGAGAAATTTTGACATGGTTCTGCTCAGATGCGTGGATAGACACGAAGCAAACCTGTTGATGACTGAGGTCCATGAGGGTTCATTTGGTACTCATTCCAATGGACATGCCATGGCTAGAAAGATGTTGAGAGCGGGCTACTATTGGCTGACAATGGAGTCTGACTGCTGCAAATATGTGAAGAGATGCCACAAGTGTCAAATTTATGCGGATAAGATTCATATTCCTCCGACACTTCTGAATGTGATTTCATCACCATGGCCTTTCTCTATGTGGGGAATCGACATGATCGGCATGATTGAACCGAAAGCGTCCAACGGACACCGGTTTATTCTCGTAGCAATTAATTACTTCACCAAATGGGTTGAAGCCGCATCGTATGCTAATGTGACCAGGCAGGTGGTCGTGAAGTTTATCAAAAATCAAATTATTTGCCGTTATGGTGTGCCAGATAAGATCATTACTGATAATGGATCTAATCTGAATAACAAGATGATGGAAGAGTTATGCACTGAATTCAAGATTGCACACCATAACTCCTCTCCCTACAGACCCAAGATGAATGGGGCTGTTGAAGCTGCTAACAAGAATATCAAGAAGATTATCCAGAAGATGGTTGTTACGTACAAAGATTGGCATGAGATGCTGCCATTTGCTTTGCATGGATATCGTACGTCTGTCCGCACTTCAACAGGGGCAACCCCTTTCTCTCTTGTTTACGACATGGAGGCTGTTCTCCCAGTAGAGGTGGATATCCCATCAATGCGAGTCTTGATGGAAGCCAAGTTGACTGATGCTGAATGGATTCAGAGTCGTTACGACCAGTTGAATCTGATTGAAGAGAAGCGATTGACTGCCATGTGCCATGGTCAGTTATATCAACAGAGAATGAAGAAACCATTCGATAAGAAGGTCAAGCCTCGTGTGTTCCGAGAAGGTGACCTCGTGCTCAAGAAAGTCTTGTCTTTCGCGCCCGATTCCAGGGGCAAGTGGACTCCAAACTATGAAGGTCCATATGTTGTCAAGAGAGCCTTTTCAGGCGGTGCTCTGACATGTACAACAATGGATGGGGAGGATTTCACTCGTCCTGTGAATTCAGATGCAGTCAAGAAATACTTCGCCTACAAAAAAAAGTATATGGAAAAAACAGAATAGCTCGCTAAGTTGAAAACTCGAAAGGGCGGCTTAGGCAAAAATGAGCGTCTCGGTGGAAAACCTGAAAGGGCGATCCAGGCAAAAATTAGAGACATAAAAGAAAAAAAAATGAATTTGCATCCCGCTAGATTGAGTACCTCACCCTGGGGCAATCTAGGCAAAAATTAGGGATTTGGCAAGTAACTGCATCCTGACAAGACTTTCTGTTTCACAACTGTCTTTTCGTCAGAGATTCTCGATTCGTCACCGACTGAAGCTTCGAATACATCGGATTCAAATCGGTAGAGAAATGGTCATTATGTTCAATGTAGCCCTCTTCCAATATATATCACTGATTTCAAACTTGTATAGATCTATGGAGTCTTGCCATTTGCAGGCTACCGTTCCATCAAATCAATTTGAGCTTTTATCCAATTATTTGCACTCTTATTTGTTTCAATTCAACAAATGTTTTACATGTTTTAATTGATAAAATGTCATTGTTTAAACAAATGAATTTTTCAAATTGTTGTTTTAAACAAAGTGAACATTCACAATGATAAAAGGATACTTAAGAATTTCTCAGTGCTCTCCCAAGGGTGGCATGATTTCCAACAGGGTAAGACATTTGTTCATATTCCTGGCATGTTTGTATCCCCTTCTCCAGATTGTTGTTGGGGTTGCTCCCCAAGCAGAGTTGCTGTCGAGTTTGTTGGTGTTCCCAGAACAAAGTGCTTATTGGAAACTTCAGTTTTCCTCTCTTGCAGCATTCTCCCCCCAGCACGGTCGCTTTCCTTTTGGAAGATTCAGTAGTAGGTGGGTTGACACCCCGTTACTTTGTCTTTTTCCCCGGTAAAGTTGCCAGCAGAGTTGTTGATATGATATTTCATCTATGATATCTCCCCATCAGAGTGCTTGTTGAGGTTTTCACCTCCCCTCTCTTCAGCAGAGCAGTGATTCTTTCCTCCTCAGCAATGTGTTATTTTGTGAAGGTTGGGTATTTGGTGGTTGATCCCCAGTTCTCCTTCCCTTTCTCAGATAAATCTTCAGTAGATTGGTTGCATGGCAGATTGTATCTGTGATGATTCCTCCCTCGCAGAGATTTGGTGATTTCCTGACGTTTCTGATCCCCAGTAGAGTGGCTTATGTGGCAGAATCTACTTGTGTGATCTGTTCTCCCTCAGTGGCTTCTTCCCCAGTGGAGTTGTTTGGAGTTGCTTTCGTGGCAGTTTTCACCTGTGCAGTGAGTTCCTTTTCTCAGATGAGAATGATAATTCCCCTGCAGGAATCTCATGATTTCTCTACATCTCCAACATATTTGCTTTCGTGGCAGTTTCTGCCTGCTGTGATTTTTTTGTTCCCCAGTTGGGTTGATTGTTGATCCATCGTTCAGAGATTTGGTGATCCCTTTGATATCTCTGATCTCTTGCTCCCCCGCAGATCTTTGCTTTTTAGCATTCGGATCTCCAGCAGGTTGGCTTTCCAGTTGGATTTCTTTTATTTTCCTCTGGAAGTGTAGTACCGGGCGTTTGTTCCCCTGGGCCTGTTTGTGTTAGAAATGTCTGTTTTGTCAGCATTCATCAAACATAAATCACGCATATTCATGCATAATCATTAACTTACAGATATTCATGTTGCATTTTTGCCATATATCTTTTGTTTGTTGTCTCCTGTTATGGTGATACAAGATCTCTCTAGTAGATCTCCCCAAGCAGATGTCGGGTGTCTAATCTCTCAATATAGAGTCATCCCTTAAGCAGAAAGTGTCTATCCTTTCCTGCCATTTCCCCACTGAGATACATCCTTGTGGATGACGGTTGTTTCCGTTTCCTCCCAACACACATAATGGGACATGTTTTCCCTTTTGAGTTCTATCCTCATTAGGATGAGTCTTGATTCAGTTCGCCTTTTTAGTCTGATCCTAAATTGGCCCCCCTTTTTCAACTGTCTCTCGTGCTTCCCTGTGGTATAAATGAATAGTTGCTTACTAACCGGCGCTCATTCATCTTATCCTCAGTGGAACTCTTGGCTTTCTGCCTACAAACCGGCAGTCGTAAGTCCTATCTGTGTGGTTTATTACCTACTAACCGGTAGTTATAAACCTTATTTTCTCCCCTAGCAGAGTTAACTTTGTTGTTCATCCCAACCGATGACAGTTACTCTTCTGTGGTTTTCTACCCAGTATTTGGTAGATGTAATCCCCTCTTTGTGGTTATCTTCATCCAGTATTCGATGTTGATTTTCCCTCTCTCTTCTGGGTAATTGTTGTATTGCTAGCAATTTTATCCCCAGCGGGTCCTTTCACCGTTTGCCAGTGATTGTGTTCCTTGGATCATTGATTTTCATCAATGTATTCCCGGCGAGTCTTCTTTCATTTACCTTTTTGTTGGTAATGTTTGTTGCTCCCTTTGATCGGTCATCATTATATACCTAGTTTGGTATCCCGATGCCTTTCTTTTCGGATGATTTATCCTTTAACAACCTACAACCCGGTTATGGATAATCTTCCATGCGAGAGTATTATCTACGTTTTGACAGCTATAGATAATATATCTCATGCGCTCTTCGGTCGAAGCCTTTCATGTTTCCCCAGTCGAGTAAGATTCGTTGTCCCTTTGCGGAATCGAATATTCATTCTACCCCAGCTATTTGGATAACTGCCTTGTTCGCGCAATTTATCCTCAGTGAGTCATCTTTCGTCTACCCTGTTGTTGTTGGTAACGATTGTTTCTCTTTTCGGTTGATTTATCCTTTAACAGCCTACAACCCGGTTATGGATAATCTTCCATGCGAGGTTATTATCTACGTTTTGACGGCTATAGATAATATATCTCATGCACTCTTTGGTCAATCTTTTGATTGTTTTCTCCAACAGAGTAAGATTCATATTCCTTGTGGAATCGAATGTCCATCCTATAAACAAGTCTGCTTTTCTAGCTTTCTTCAGGATGATGAGTGTTTTGGAACGCAAACCAATTCACGATTTCGGTTGATTTTATCCGTTAACAACCTACAACCCGGTTATGGATAATCTTCCATGCGAGTATATTATCTACGTTTTGACGGCTATAGATAATATATCTCATGCACTCTTTGGTTGAATCCTTTGTTTGTTTCCCCAACTGAGTAAGATTCGCATTCTTTACAGAATCGAATATCCATCCTATAAACAAGTCTGCTTTTCTAGCTTTCTTCAGGATGATGAGTGTTTTGGAACACACACCAATTCACGCCTTGGTCGGTCACCTGTTATATGCCTACAACCCGGTATCCTTGGTGTTCCTTCCTGTCTGCTCCCTATTGTGACCTTGGTCCCCTGTGGAGTCAGATTTCCCTGAGTTGAAGTATACCTTCTTCAGGTTTTCCTCAAATGATTTGGTCGGTTGATATCTCTCACCCGTACACAGGTCTTAGATATTCATTCTTCCCGAGCATGTTACTCACTAACCGGTAACATCTCATCCTTTGGCTTCCCCTGGAAAGTCTTTGTTAGCTTTCCCCAGCAGAGTTATGGTTATATTTCGTTTTTTGTACAAGCAGAGTTGTCTTGTCAGCTCTTTTCCCCATTCTGAGGCCGGATTTTCATCTGAGGCGTCCTTTATGGATGGTTTGAGTCAGCTTGAGTCTTTCCAATGGATGTGTCTTCCTTTGGAACTCTTTCTTCCCCAGTTTGAGTCCTTTACTCCCCAGTAAGGTCTCCAGTCCAGTCGTGTCCTGCTCACGCAGCATCAGTTTTCCCTAATTCAGAGTCGTGTCCTGCTCACGCATTTTTCTTCTTATCCCCATGAGAGTCTCGTCAGAGTCTCTGTTTCCTAGGAAGTGTATTATTCCTATGGATGGTCTGTTCTCCTGATTTTTCTTTTCTTCTTTGTGGACTCATATTCCCCACAGAGATAGTTTGTTTTGCATTCATACATTTGCATCATGAGGTCTCTCAGGGACCAAAAATTTGTCTCATTACTGTTATTTAAGCCCATTCTACCGCGTCGAGATGAAGACTTTAACCTTCACTTCTCCGGCTAGAATGACCTTAAATAGGGGCATCTGTAAGACCCCAATTTTGTCCCTAAGATCCCTCATGACATCATATCATATCATTGCATTGCCTCAAGGATCATTGGACACCTTGCTTCCTTCCCTGTGGGTGGGATCCTCTTTTGAGTGGTTCTTGATCACCAAGCATTCCTTGCATTTATATGTCATTGCTTTTCTTTTGATCACTAACCAAAAGTACAAAAATATGTCATCTAACCTTTGTCTTGCAGATGAAGCAATAACAGGTCAAGGCAATTAAAGGCATTCATTGAGCCATAGATGGTGGTCATTCTTGAGATTTGGACCCCACAATCATTTACAAGAGTTCATATGAGTTATGATGTCATTTTGAAGCAAAATCCCAAGTGTTAGAGGCTTGAATTTCATCAGGACATTTTCAGGTCATCTGAAGACCTAGAAAGTCAACTGCAAAGTCAACTGTGGATTTGGAGGTGGGAAGTGATTGGAAATACTTCATTCATATTCAAACAAATCTCATTTGACATTTCAAACACTCACATTGAAGAATTTGAGGTCCAGTAAAAAATTTCCCAAAATAGAAAGTGACCCATAATTTGAAATTTCCAAAAATGGAAGGGTTTTGGACCAACTTCAACTCAATCTTACATCATCAAAAAAGCTTCAAATGAAGTTTTGTTGAACATGAAAGTTGTAGATCTTTCTCTCCCATTTCCAAAATGTCCAAGATCATGAGCATATGATGTGTGGTTGAGGAGATATGATCAAATCATTGCCAAATATGCATGGAACTTCAAATGGCCATATCTTTTGATTCAAAGCTCCAAAATGAGTGGTTCTTTTTGCAATATTCTCCTTTTGACCTCTAATTTCCAAATCATGCATCACATTACATGAATTGTCATCACATGATCATTTGTTAATCCATGCTTTTTTTGGAGGGAAATTGCAAAATTCAAAAATGGTGCATTGTATGGACTTTTTACCATTGCCATTGGGTTTAAAAGATGATTTTAAGTGAAAATGATAAAGCAATTGGTACTGTTCACGTGTAGTTACTACATGCACCATGCATTTTCAAAAATTTGCAAAACACCTTATTTCACTTAACCAAATTAATTATGGATTAGCAAGTTGATTAAGAAGGCATATATATACTCTAATCCTAACAGAATTGAAGGAGGTTAATCATTTTTTCACATTTCAAGATCCAAATTCTCTCTCACTTCAAATTTTTCTCTCATTCATAATTCAATTTTCTTCCAAATAGCATTGCATTTTTACTTCATATTCTTGTTCCCTAGCTTTGATTTAGTGCAGATCAAGTGCTGGTTTGTTGAATTCGTGCAAGATTCAAGTGGTTGAAGCTCATGAAATTGAAAATGGAAAGTCAAGATTAAACTAGATCTACACGTGTGCAAGCTTCCTTTTCTTCACCAAACATCATTTCAAGCATTGTAGAGTGGATTTGGATACTTACAAGCCGTGGGTCGTGCAAAATCAAGAACTGCTCTTCAAGAGGTTCAGTTTTCGAATCTCTTAATTCTCAAATCCATGTATATATTCTGGTAGATCTTGTTCTCCTGGTGATTCTGATCTAAAAATCGTGTGAAATGATGCACTATAACATGAGATATGTGTGTTTAAAGTTTTACGTCCAAAAGGTTTCTCATTGATTCTCTTAGATCTGGATGATTTGTGCTTAAATGATTGTTGATCTTTGCTCTCAATTGCAAGAGCTTCATGTTGATGTATTTGTTTTTGAGTTCTGGAAAAATTCTGGAAAAACGTTGAAGCTCGTGCTACTGTTCATCTTCTTCTTCGCGAAGAAGATGAAGGTATTCATCCGTGCGTCGACCGTACAACAACGTTGCATCGACCGCACAACAACATTGCGTCGACCGTAGCTGGTCTTGCGTCGACCATGCCTGGCTAGGGTTTCTGGTTAAACAGCATCGTTTCATGTGTTGGCGCGCCACTTTTTGAATGTTGACATAGTTCGAATCCTGGCTAAGGCAGATTTTCAATTGTGCATTCATTTTATTCACTTTCCCTCCATATGCCATGCTATGTGTTTTTTTTTTTCATTTTCATTATTTTCTCCAACTTCATAAAATCATAATAAATTGAAAAATCATCCAAATCAATCCCAATTTTTTGCAAAATGCTCCTTAGAATGTCTAGTATTTTATGATCATGATTTCCAAAATTGTGCACGGCTGGATTTTATTTGGTGCTAGGTTATGTGATCATGTATCCACTTGTGACCTTGCCTTGCTTATCTCATTGTGAAATGCTTGTTTTTAATCCAATGGACTTGAAACTTTACATGCTGATTCTAGACACATTGATGGACATTGTGGCTTTGGTTTGACATTTTTCCCATGCTCCATTTCTGTTTTATGCTTGTGTTAACATGGTGTGACAATTTGTGTCACACATTTGGTTGTCTAACTTGTACAATGTGATTTCCATGCTAAATGATCTCTGATTCTTCTGATTTTTTGTGTGATGGATGTTTTGGATGTGTTTAACGTTCATGATTTTTTCCAGATTTATTTGAATCATTTCTGTTTTGATTTGAATTTTTCATTCATGATGATCACATATGAGCTTTGAAATTGTCTTGGACTTCTTTTGATCATGAAATGCTTTTGCTTAATGATTTTGATGTGAGCCTTTTTAGGATATGTCAATATGTGTTTGAAGTTACTTTGTGTTGAATTTCAGCTCCTGCTTTAAATTTTTTCTTCATCTTTGACCCTAGGCTTTGACCTAGTGGTTTGTTGCTTACATGTGAGCTTTGATTTCAGGTTTAAGCATCCAAATGCCATGGTTGATGATGCTTCATCATGTGAATATTGATGTTTGAAATTGATTACTAACATTTGTGTGTCTTGTAGGTTGATGCTAACTCACTTGAGTTTGCCTTATGGCTTACACATTTTTGTACATTGGGATTGTCTGTTGCTTATTGACTATTGTCTATTTGTCTGAGTATTGTACTGATTTGTTTAGCTGTTTCCACAGGTACCTAAGTTGCTTTAAGTTCATTTGAACTTTGCTTTGCTTGGTTGCTTAACCACTTAGGTATAATCCCTAATCTTCATGTAGTCTGGAAGACCTGTCATGTTACTTTGGCAGGCACCTGTCTGAAGCCCTCCTTAAGAGGTAATGCTTGTGATTGTTTAATTTTGTGCCAAGCAGGTAAAGTCCTCTTAAGAGGCAATTGGCAGATAAAAGAGATGTGTAATCCATCTCCTGCTACTCAGTGTGTCATTCACCTTGCTCACACCATGTGTTGATGCATTGTGAATAAGAACCCAAGATCTTATAGAGTCAATCATTTGTGGAAAAGAGTTCCTACTTTCTGAACTCCCACACTTTCCATTGATCAAAGCTCTCCCTGACCAGGGATAAGAGCTATGAGGCACTCCCCTCATCTCCATTTCATCTGCTTCACCCTAACTCTCAATGTTAGGGTTAAGAGCTCAAAGCACCCCATTCCAGTTGGCTATAAAGCCTAACCTTGATTGAGCCTAATTGATTGTGTATAGTGTGTGCTAATTGACTTGTTTGTTTGCTTACTTGTCCATCTGTATATGTTTGCTTATGTGTGCCTTTGTGCATTTATCATCATTACTTGTATATCATTTCATAAACATTGTTCATCACTTTGTAACGTTTTGTTTTGTCCATGGAGGAGGCAAGCATAAGTCAATTGATTGGCAGTTGTTTCCTGTGATATGGTATGAGACTAGTATAAGTCCATGGATTGGCATCTGGTATCCTTGTTTCTTTGCTTTGTGAGACTAGTATAAGTCCATAGATTGGCATCTGATATCCATGTTTCTTTTTGTTTTTGTGAGACTAGTATAAGTCCATAGATTGGCATCTGGTATCCATGTTTCTTTTTATTTTAGGAGATTGGTATAAGTCCATTGATTGGCGTCCGGTATCCATTTTGTTTTGTGAGATTGGAATAAGTCCATTGATTGGCATCCGGTATCCATTTACTTTGTTCATCTGTTATTTGCTTGTTGCCTTTTCCAAAGGAATCACTTGAATCATCTACATATGATCTCAAGAGGTGAACACCTAAGAAGTTTTAATTCCTCACCCTTCCACCTTTTGTTTCTTTAAACCTCCATTTACATGTTAACCCAAAACCAAAACTATTGTGCAAACATTTTCATCTGTTTTTCAAATTAGAAACCTAGGCCATAAGCCTTTGATTTTCAAACTTCATTTTCACAATATTTCTTTTGAATTGAATTCTAATCATACTTTGACTTCATTTTTGTGAATACTCCAAACTGGTTAATTTCACTCACTCAATTGCTTTGGTGGCCCAAGTCCACTTCTTAATCAAGTTTTCATACATTAGCCGTAGATCTCAATTATCTTAGTGGTTGATGTTAATCTCGCCTTTTGTCCTTAGTGATCGAACTGTAAGTCTTCCATACTGAAAACAGGGTTAACCCCTCTAGTATGTCGAAGCTATTCTCACATGGTGGACTTGTTGTTGATATAGGTTGAGTTTTCTCCCGTGGATAATGAAAGACCTTAGGGCTTTTGTTTAAAATCAATCCACTCACCTACTTTTGGAAATCTTTTAGCCGAACTACGGCGTTTTGATCCTTACCTTCCATGGAAAGGTACGTAGGCAACGGGTTCATCCGTTCAAACACAAAAATAATAACTTGTATATTCTTTTCTCATCCCTTCAATCCATGTTTGCACAATAAATATTTCATAAACAAATAACATTTCATACAACAAGTTGTGAAAAGGGCTCCCTAGGAGTACCTAGGACGTTTTGGGTGCCTAACACCTTCCCATTGCGTAATTAACCCCTTACCCAGATCTCTGATCTTTTCATTAGTTTTCTATGTGTAAAACTTCTTAGGCTTTTGTTCGCTTTTTAGCCATTCCTTTGGATAAATAAAAGTGCGGTGGCGACTCTATCTTTGTATGCTTTGCTTTTGGTTTAGTCAATAAATCATAAAGTGACGAATACACCGCTACACATAGTTGTAAGCATTAAGGCTCCACCATCAAAAATCTTGGTGACAGTATATGGTCCACCATAGTTAGGAGTCCACTTGCTCCTGTGATCTGTCTGAGGAGGAAGGATCCTTTTCAACACCAAATCTCCGACTTGGAAGCGTCGAGGACGCACTTTCTGATCAAAGGCTCTCTTCATCTGACTCTGATATAACTGCCCATGACAAATAGCTGCCATTCGCTTCTCTTCAATAAGACTCAACTCATTGAACCTTGTCTGAATCCATTCAGCTTCGTCTAACTCGACATCCAGCAGGACTCTTAGAGAAGGAATCTCCACTTCAACAGGTAGGACTGCTTCCATACCATACACAAGGGAGTAAGGGGTTGCCCCGATCGATGTACGTACTGAAGTGCGGTACCCATGCAAGGCGAAGGGTAGCATCTCATGCCAATCTCTGTATGTAACGACCATCTTCTGCACAATCTTCTTTATGTTCTTATTTGCTGCCTCAACAACACCGTTCATCTTAGGACGATAAGGGGAAGAATTGTGATGTTGAATGTTGAAGTTCTTGCACAACTCCTTCATCATTTTGTTATTGATATTAGAACCATTATCAATAATGATTCTTTCGAGAATCCCATAACGACAAATGATTTCTTTCTTAATGAATCGGGCAACCACATGTCTGGTGACCTTTGCAAATCACGCTGCTTCGACCCACTTGGTGAAATAGTCGATGGCGACAAGGATGAAGCGATGCCCATTGGAAGCAATCGGCTCAATCTTTCCAATCATATCAATGCCCCACATAGCAAACGACCACGACGAAGACATCACATTCAGAGGATTTGGCGGCACATGCACCTTATCAGCATAAATCTGGCATTTATGACACTTCCGAGCATATTTGAAACAATCAGATTCCATGGTCATCCAGTAATAACCCGCTCTCAACAATTTCTTAGCCATTGCATGTCCGCCGACATGAGTACCGAAGGAGCTTTCATGAACTTCCTGCATTAACATGTCTGCTTCGTGTCTATCCACGCATCTGAGCAAAACCATGTCGAAGTTCCTCTTATACATCACATCGTCTTTGTTCAAGAAGAAACTGCCTGCCAATCTTCTCAAAGTCTTTCTATCATTGTTGGATGCCCCTGCAGGGTACTCTTGATTCTTCAAAAAGCACTTGATGTCGTGATACCGGGGCTTGTCATCAACTACCAGTTCAGCAGCAAACACATACACGACCCTATCAAGGCACATAACATCGATCCTGGGAACATGGTTCCAACGAATCACCTTGATCATGGAGGATAGAGTAGCAAGAGCATCTGCCATCTGGTTCTTATCACGAGGTATATGATACAGCTTTACGATCGTGAAGAAAGTCAAAAGTCTTCTCGTGTAATCTTTGTAGGGGACCAGCAGTGAAAGGCATGTGAGTACCTTTCGGAGTGGTAATGACAGCACCAATTCCACTTCCTTTGGCATTGACGACCCCATCAAACATTAAAGTCCACTTTTCATCTGGATCAGGTCCCTCCTTAACAACTGGCTCTTCACAGTCTTTCATCTTGAGGAACATGATGTCTTCATCCGGAAAATCAAACTTCATCGGCTCATAATCATCAATCGGCTGCTGAGCAAGATAGTCTGACAGAATACTCCCTTTGATGGCTTTCTGGGATGTATACTGGATGTCACTCTGTCAGTATCATTTGCCAACGAGCAACCCTTCTGGTGAGAGCTGGCTTCTCAAATATATACTTGACTGGATCCATTTTGGAGATCAGTAAGGTTGTGTGAGTCAGCATGTATTGTCTCAATCGCTTAGCAGCCCATGCAAGTGCACAACATGTCTTTTCAAGCATTGAGTATCTCGACTCACAATCTGTGAATTTTTTACTCAGGTAGTAGATGGCATGCTCTTTCCTACCTGTCTCGTCATGTTGACCGAGAACACAACCCATGGAATTATCAAGTACTGTCAAATACATAATCAGCGGCCTCCTTGGGACTGGAGGCATAAGGATTGGAGGATTATGCAAATACTCTTTTATTTTTTTGAAAGCCCTTTGGCAATCATCATTCCACCTGATAGCCTGATCTTTTCTTAACAATCTGAATATTGGCTCACACGTGGCTGTTAGGTGAGAGATGAACCTTGCAATGTAGTTCAACCTCCCTAAGAAACCACAGACTTGTTTTTCTGTTCTTGGCTCAGGCATTTCTTGTATTGCTTTTTCTTTGGCAGGATCCACCTCAATCCCTTTCTCACTAACAATAAAACCCAACAGTTTTCCAGATCTCACCCCGAAAGTACACTTGTTCAGATTCAACCTCAGCTTGAATTTCCTCAAACACTCAAACAGTTTCTGCAAATTCACCAAATGTTCTTCTTCCGTCTGAGATTTGGCGATCATATCATCAACATAAACCTCGATTTCATGATGAATCATATCATGGAAAAGAGTCACCATAGCTCATTGATATGTTGCCCCAACATTTTTCAGACCAAACGACATCACCTTGTAGCAGAAGGTGCCCCATGGGCTTATGAAAGTTGTCTTCTCCATGTCTTCTGGTGCCATCTTGATTTGATTATAGCCAAAAAAGCCATCCATAAAGGAGAATACCGAGAACTGAGCCGTGTTATCCACCAAAATGTCGATGTGGGGTAATGGGAAATCATCTTTAGGACTAGCTCTGTTCAGATCCCGGTAGTCAACATACATCCGTACCTTTCCATCCTTCTTAGATACTGGAACGATATTTGCAACCCATGGCGGATAATTTGTAACCGCTAGAAACCCTGCATCCAACTGTTTTTTCACTTCTTCCTTTATCTTGACGACCATCTTTGGTCTTGTTCTTCTGAGCTTCTGCTTGACCGGAGGAAAATCCTCTTTGAGAGGCAAACGGTGTACCACAATGTCTGTGTCAAGCCCTGGCATGTCCTGATAAGACCAAGCGAAGATGTCAACATACTCTTGCAGCAATTCAATCAGCCCCTTCTTCACATTATCTTCCAAAGCAACCCCTATCTTGATTTCTCTCTTGACGTCCTCGGTGCCAAGATTAATCACTTCAATAGACTCTTGATGCGGTTGAATGACCCTTTCCTCCTGTTTTAACAACTTGACAAGTTCTTCAGGGAGTTCACAGTCTTTATCACCCTCTTCTTCAGTTTGAAAGATTGGATTTTCAAAGTCGAAGCGAGCCATAGCAGAACTGTTATCAATAGGATCCGGTGACGTGCATCTGCATGAGTGATGGTATGTGCTTATGAGTGTGAACAAGGAGTGAAAACTAAACTAAACATTGCCAAATATATTTTTTTGATTTTTGAAAACTGCAAAAATAGAAAGGCAGTGAACAAAATATTTGAATGCAAAAAGACGTCCTTTATTTATGATAAAAAATGCAGGTATTCACATAGATGAGCCCTACAATGAGTCACTACACCCTGGGCGGAACGTAAGACCTGGATATGCACAAATAAACAAAGAAAATTACTCTTCAAGAAGAGTGACTTGAATAATCTCTTTAGAAGACCAATTGCGGAGAACTTCACCTGGGACCCTTGGACGCACCCAGTTGTCAATGTCGCAATCACTATCCCCATCTTCTTCATTGATTGCAGAGATCTGGCCATACTGAATGATACCGACACTGGAGAAAGTAATCGGCCCCTGACGAGTCTGAGGCGTTGAAGTTGTAGAAGTCAATGCTGGCTGATACCCAATCCCAAACTTGTCTTCCTTTATAGGTAAATCCAACAGACGTCCCCAACCGGGAGCAACACCTGAATTTACCAAGGCCTGTGCCTGCTTGAAGGATGAAATAGAGGCACCTGCCTTGACCTCTTCCACTGGAGCTGCATCCTTGATTTGAACTGCCTCAAAGGCCTGACACAGGGTCTCATGAATCTCACCTTCTACCTCTGCATACTTGAATGTAGACAGGTGACTGACCAGAATATCCTCCTCACCACAGACAGTGATAATTCTTCCATTGACCGGGAACTTGATCTTCTGATGCAAGGTCGAGGAGACTACCCCAACATTGTGGATCCAAGGACGACCCAGCAGACAACTATACGAAGGACTGATATCCATCACATAGAAGACGGTGTTGAAGGTTTGTGATCCAATCTGAATTGGCAATTCTACCTCTCTGAATACCGACCTCTTAGAACCATCGAAGGCTTTCACAACAAGATCGGAAGGCTTCAAGATCAAACCTTCTACATCTAACCTTGGCAGGGCTCTCTTGGGTAGCACATTGAGAGAGGAGCATGTATCCACCAGAACATGGGATAGCACAGTGTCTTTTCATTCCATCGAGATGTGCAAAGCCTTGTTATGATCGCGTCCAGCTGGCGTCAAGTCAGAATCAGTAAAACCCAACTCGTTGCTCGCATGAACATTTACAACGATCCCTTCTAGTTGGTTCACTGAGATCTCCTGAGGCACATATGCAACATTAAGGACCTTCAGAAGTGCCTCCCTGTGTGCCTCCGAACACAGCAGGAGTGAGAGAATAGATATCTTGGACGGCGTCTGAATCAACTAATCGACTACCTTGTAGTCGCTTTTCTTTATGATTCTCAAGAGCTCGTCCGCATCTTTCGCGAAAGTAGGCTCGGCGCCAGCCTGTGGTGCAGGGGTACCCTCATTCACAACTTGCTTGCCTTTGGCCTTTGCCGCGGCGTCAGCACTATCAGGTTAGGTAACTGGTGGTGAGAACAGTCTACCACTTCTAGTGAATCGCCCAATTCCACCAACATTGTCCACTGCGGGATCTTTTATTTCGTCTTCAGGTTCAGATTTCTGATCCTGCACCTCTTCTATTTTCAGTGGCTGCTCCACTCCATGATCATGCGTGTACACACTCCCCTCGTAATGCCAAGGAATGGCTCTTTCACTGGTGAAAGGTAAAGGACCAGGGGTCGTGATGGTCATAGTGGACTGATGCGGCCGCACTGGTGGCACCGGTTGCGCTACTGACACACTGATTTGAGCGGTCGGGTAGAAAATTGTGATAGTGACAACGTTACAGTCATACTCAAAAATCTTATTTATTGAAGTAGAAACATCCGAAACATCGGAATCAAGTTCAACAAGGACATCAGAATTAAACACATTATTTGGAATATCAACAACAACATCTGAAGAATTAATTACATCATTGGGAATTATAAAATCAACAGGAACAACATTTGTAAATTCTTCAACATCAACAACATCTTCAGGAAAGAGAGGATCAACATCTACATTCTCAACAACCCCTTCAACAACCCCTTCAACAGACCTTTGGGCAGATAGGTCTTCAGCTTGGAGGATACCATCGTCAAGCAAGGCCTGGATACCCTGCTACAGCTTCACACAACCCCCACTATGTGCGACACAACCCAAACAACCACTTCCGCAACCAGGGAAAACATCTGCCTTTAGCAAGCATTCTTTAATCTCTACTAGCGGAGTCTTCAGTTTCAACACATCCTTGACCGATTTGACTTCTCCTTCCACCATGTTAACATTTGCTCTACCATGCTGCGACATAGGATTGTTGACAACATTAGGAGCCGGCGCAAAGTTAATGGCCTTTGAGTCAATAAGGTCCTGAACTACGTGCTTAAAAGCTTTGCAGTTCTCAATAGTGTGGCCAGGTGCCCCAGAGTGGAACTCACACCTAGCATTGGCGTCATAACCCACTGGAAGCCTGCCAATAGGAGGAGCCAAAGTGCGTAACTGCACAAGTTGCAACTGTTGAAGGTTGGGAAGCAACTGGGCGTACGACATCGGAAGAGTGTCGAAACGCCTATCCATCATCCTCTGTTATTGCTGGTAGGCAGGTCTGTTACCCTGTTGTTGTTGGTATTGATTTTGTTGACGTTGGGGTTGTTGTTGTTGCACTGGTGCTGCAGCCGGAATGGTCACAGCTGCAACATAGGGTTGCTGATGGTAATTCTGAAAATTGTTCCTCCGGTTACCCCTAGTCTGATAAGAAGACACAAAATTAGCACCCCCTTCTCTCCTCTTCTGTCCTCCTATGAACAACTTCTTCGACCCCGATGATGATCCAACTCCACTCTGGATCTTACACGTCTTCAAGTAGTTCTCCACCCTCTCACCGGTAGAGACCACATCAGCAAAATTGGAGGCGTTGCAACCCACCAGACGCTCTAAGTAAGACCCGGGCAGTGTATTCATAAACATGTTGGCCATCTCCTTTTCCAACATCGGAGGCTGAACATGGGAAGCCATCTCTCTCCAACGTTGAGCATACTCTTTGAAGCACTCATTGCTCTTGAGAGATAGGTTCTGAAGTTGAGTTCTGTCAGGTGCCATATCCGCATTGTATTGATATTGCTTCACAAAGGCCTTAGCCAAGTCTCTCCAGCAGCGAATATGGGCTCTGTCCAACCTCATATACCACTCCAAGGATGCCCCAGCTAGGATGTCCTAGAAGAAGTACATGAGCATCTTCTCATCATCAGAATACGCAACCATCTTGCGGAAATAAGCTTGCACGTGAGTCTTCGGGCAAGAGTTACCATTGTACTTGTCAAAAACTGGAACTCTGAATTTTGGTGGAACTCTCACACCTGGGACCAGCCCCAAGTCAGCAACATCCACACCAAGAGCATTCTGCCCTTCCATAGCTTTCAACCTCTCCTCCAACCTTTGAAACATAGGGTCCATACCATGGCCCATGCCAAAGTCTTCCAGAAGCAGGGTGAACTGATCCTCCTGATCATCATGGATGTGTTGTTGATCAGGGTTGACACGTGGGATAGGGATAGGCCCTGGTCCATTGGGTCCATTAGTTTCTCCAGCTGGAGGATCAATCACCATCTCCGGTTGAGTACTAGGGGGATTCCTCTGTATCAACTGCCTAAGCTCCTACTGTCCCTGAGCCACTCCTTGGACCACGTCCATGAACTGATTCATGCGAATCCTCATCTCAGCGAGCTCTACTTGTAGGCCTTCCATTGCTCTGCGTTGATTCCTGCGGGTACCGTATCAGTGAATGCTTGAGTCAGATATCCTGCTAGTGGAATACCAAACAAAATGAGAACACCGCGGAGGTACCTGTTATGCAAGACATGCTAACGAATATGCAAATGCAATGACATGTTTATCAATTCCCAAAGGGTATTCTACCCCTTGATTCCAGTCTCACATCAGATAAACGGTGTAAGAAGATCGAGCCGTGGATAAACTTCGGAGACCAAGATGTGATAAAGAAAAACCGTCATACAAATGAGTTCAAGGAGAAGGGCATTTGCCAACAGTACATCAAAAGAGGATCTCCACAACAAGCCTGTGGATCATCACTACAAAGCAACAAAGAAACACAACAAGCAAAAGAGGAACAAAAATCAGGAATCAGCCTCCTGTATACAACCCATAAGGACTGCTCCTCGCTTCAGCCAGCAGTGCCACCGTGTCAGGATGATCTGGAGATTCTGTCAAACGCCGGATAAGAAAATTCCTCTTGTGAATAATCCCATCCAGTTCGTTGATGTGCTCTATGTAATAATCCCCATCATCCTCCCCGAATACCTCTTCAAGTCTAGATTTCTTCAAACCCGCCAGCATTTTGAGTTCTTCAATCTGTTCTCGAGCCTTGTCGAGTTGATCTGTGATGTAACCATTGGTTGTACGGGCACACAAGAGCTCATTGTTCTTCTCCTTCAGCAGAATCTTCAACTTCTCCATCTGACCAGTTAATTGAGCCACCATCTCCTCCTCTTTTGCCTTCCGAGAAGCTGAAAATGCATGCCATTGCTCTTGCCACCCAGCTAACTTACCACGGGCATCTGTTAACTACTGCTTGACTCGCCTCAACTCAGAACTTGATGACCCCAAGGCTTTGTCAGTTTTCCTGAAGAAGTTCACCTCCACAACCAATTTCTTTTCCGCTTCCTCTTGCAATCTGATAGCTTCCCCCTTCTGATATTCTGCCTCATGGTATAGATGCATAACATCTTGCAACTTCACACTCAACTCCGAGTTTTCAGTTTGAAGTTCCTCCATGGTATTCTTCAATTTGTCATACTCCTCTCGGCTCACCATTGTTGACTGCTCATGAGTAGATGGATACAAAGGTTCTTCAATAGGAAAAGACAGACTAAACTCTTCGACTGTTCTCCGAAGCCAATCTTCATATTAAGGATAAGTCCTACAATCCCCCTTTCCAATCACAGTCCTTCCTCTCTTGATTACCTTGAGCCAGGCCTCAGTTGCCTTATGGGATACAGTCAGATTAGATAAAGAATGGAAAAACAAAGATTCTTTCACATCTTTTTCCAAAGACGGAGTTTTTAAAGCATACCCAAACTGTCTGACTGCTAGAGAAGGATTATAGTTGATCCCTCCTCTTCTTCCTACCAACGACACATTCGGGAAGTTCCCACAACTGTGAATAATATCCGCCCGAAACAAGTTCCGGTCAGACCACCAAGAAATATCTTTAGCTCTTATCCCCATCAACCTCTTCGACCAACTCAACGAGTCCTTGAAATCAGCGAACGCTCCCGACTTGGGTAGGTGAGAACTGAACCACTTATGAAACAAGGGTGCACAACAATTCACCAATCCTCCTTTTCTATTCTCATTCATGTGATGCACTGAATGAAAGAAATCTTCCAGCAAAGTCGGCACTGGATTTCCCAACACGAAGAGGCATATTGCGTCTACGTCCACAAATTTTGCAACATTAGGGAACAGGACAATCCCGTATACACAAAGAGCCAACAGAGCATTGAAACACCTTCAATCACCATCTTCAACCTTCTTCTTGGCTTCTCCCACTAGGAAACTCAGATGAAAACCACTGACTCCTCCTTTCTGACACATATTAGACTCCAAGATTGATTTCCCCAAATATGTGGCTGAAGCAACCATGCTGAAATCGGGCAGAAACTCGGAACTGTAGAATAGCAACTGCGGCTTGATAGGAACTCTGAGAAAACTGACAATCTCCTCCAAAGTAGGGACTAAGATATAATCTGGGAATGTAAAACACCTCAATGGAGGATCATAGAACTACAACAATGTAAAGAGAGCATCGTATTGATCTTTGGAGAGAACCGTAACGAAGCTTAGAATCAAACCGTAATCCTTCCGGAATCTTTCTAGAGAGTCATGATCCATTAACTTCATCAGCTGTTGAATGGGATCCAAACAAACCACATGAAATTTATAGGCGACATGTCTTTTTCTGCCAATATCCATCTTAAGAGAACCAGAAAACCCCGACTAGAATCAAGAAGAAGATATAAACCCCTAAAAATAGATAAACATGTGTTAAATGATGCGAATGCAAAATGATGTGATGCAATGCAGTGACATGGGAATCAGGATTGCTGTATCTGCTTGAACAACTGTCAGGTCGCACTGTCTGAAGAGAAAACCATTGAGGAACATATAAGAGATCAAAGTTCTGCTCCAACAAAAATACCAGAAAACCGGGTTGGTTGAAGGTTAAGGTTTCCTGAATTTTACCCGCCCCTCACTGGTAGGTACTAAGAACAGAAGTTTGTCAGCTTTTAGCCCTTCAGTCGAGAATAATACGTTTACCACTGAAGGTTTGACATTATTATGAGACAAAAGACCTCCACTGACTCCCCTCAACAGGACATCCTAAAAGCAAGTTCCCAGCCTTGGATCCTCGAGTTGAGCAACGAGAATGCGCCCACCAGAGCTAACATAATCTTGTCTCGGAGGAGTGCCTCGACTAAGTCCTCGGGAAATGGTCACCAGAGTCGACGATTTCTAGAGGAACATCCTGTCGTTACGGAACACCCGTAGGACAGAATATATCCAAAAGAAACCTCATCTGGGTGTGGGTCTCATGAACGACTTAACGTAGCAACATGCTACGCAAGCCTCATGACTATCCACTCTAAAACCTGTGTGTACGCTCAAGCCTGGGTAGTGGGGCTTATCTCTCATAGAACAACCCATCCCAACAAACAACCAACCCCACAGATCCAACAGATACAGTAATCATATGTACACAATGCAATAAGATAAAGCAGATAAATGTTGAAAGTAAATAACTGTACAAGAGAATAAACACCCAACAAACAAGAAACTCACAAAAGCTAGGAGGGACTCGCATAGGGAAACCGGGTCCCCAGCAGAGTCGCCAACTGTCGCAACATGCGAAAAACAACAACCGGCGGGAGAAAACAGAAGAGTCACCACCGTTCGTTATTTATGCCAAAGGAGGGAAAGGAAACGATCGAAAAAAACCTGAAGAGAGGAAAAGACAAGGTCTCGCAACCAAATCTAGGGTTCGGGAGTCGATTATGCGAAGGGAAGGTATTAGCACCCCTACGCATTCGTAGTACTCTACGGGATCCACTCTTGTTGTTCTAATCTAAAGGGTGTAGGTATATCTAATGTACTATCTGCTAAAAGAGGGGTCAAAAGAAAATGACTCGCAAGGATGTCGCATCCACTGCCTACGTATCTCACCTGAGTATGAGAATCAGAGTCTTCGTAGCTCGGCTACCTATGGGCGAAAGAGAAGTGTGCTCGATAAGACATCGCATCTTATGCCTACGTATCTCATCTGAAATGAGAATTAGAGCAAAACGTAGTTCAACTAACTACGGGAACAAAGGTCTTGATTGCAACTAGGGCAAGAGAAAGGGAAGGTCTTGATCGCAACGAGGGCGAGAGAAAAGAATCGCAACAAGGGCAAAAGCAAATAAGGATTAGTTGTTTCGTCAGTCAAAACTCGGCAAGACATCACATCTCGTGCCTACGTATCTCATCTGGACATGAGAATCAGAGTTGTCGTAGTTCTCCTAACTAGGGGTTAAGGATTGCCATCTGAACATGGACTTACAAAAGAGGACACCAGCTGTGTCAAAGGAAGGTGGGCAATGTGTTCAATGTCTTAGCAGTAGGTGTCGCAGCTCGCTGAATCGAGTCTTAGGCAATTACCTCTTTGCAATAGAACGGACTGACATGCCACAAGATCGGAGACGCACGGAAGGTCTAAAAGTGGGGAAGCTCTGCCCTAGAGTTGTCATGCAATATGGACCTATGTGTTAGGATTTACAAAGGGAACATCTACCTAATGTTAGCATGCAAAGAATAAGGGAATTCTACCTATGTTATTATACAAAGGGTTCTACCTAATGGGTGCTACCTAAACGGAACAAGAGTCAACGAATGGAGCAAGGAGAGGAGCCACGGATAAGGGTAGATGGTGATGCATGAGGCAATCAACTTACAGGTAGATGGTGATGCATGAAGCAATCGACTTACAAGAGGATGGGTAAATGCGTGCTGGTTCTGTTAAGTTTTGAAAATGATTACTCGACGTTGGATCGAGCTTTTGATCTTGTTTTGAAATGATTATCGGATGTTCGTTTTAATTCTTGTATTAACAGATGAATAAAGAATGAAATAATGAACATTATACACTTGTTATGAATGGGGATGGTTCATGGCAATCAAACAATAAGAATATATGCCTCAATCATCATACAAGTAGGCAACAGTTATCAATCAAATCAGATAAATAAACAAGCGTATAATCAAATCAAAGAATCAAAGAATGAAATAAAGGAGCATTAAACAAGGCATGAGAAGTATGAACATGTTAAACAATCAAGCAATAGTAAGCATGGATGAAAGGAACATGTATAACAGATCACAGATGAACCAGACAGATGAAAAGATGCACTAAAAGGTCCACTGAGACAATTAAATCAAGAAATGAGGTGAGGATCAAATAAAATCAAGATAAAAGGCCTCTAATACATGGCATATGAGATGAATAAGGGAGGATCAAAAGATCTCTTCAATTTCCATAAGCAATCCCTAAGTCAAACATCGATCATAAAGAAGTCAACTGAAAAATCGAACCAACTTAATAATTATCAACTAAATAGCAAATTAATCAAGAAAATTATGAAAAATTAAAATAAATAAGGTGGGGTCAGGACATCATCATCCCCCAAAAAGATTTCAAAAATAATGAAATTTGATACATGAATTAATTGAAATAAAACAAAGGTCAAACCAAAAGTCAACCAACCAAACTAGGTTAAAAATAAATCAAGAATAAATTAAAAATGTGTAATAAAAATCCAAGAAAAAGTCAGGTTGACCATGGGGCAGTGGTCAACCTTCATCCCAAAAATCAGAAGTTAAAAATAATTTTAAGTCATAAAAATAAAATCAAGAATTTAATGTATGCTAGCATGAACCACTTAGAATGAAAAATTTAAATTAAATATTAATATTAAATAAATGCGAAAATAAAAATTAAATAAAATTAAATAATGCATCAAGAAATGTGGAAAATATTTTTGGATATTTTTATGAACAAAGAAAATATTTTAAAATAATTAAAATCAAAGCAGAAATAAAAATGGGAATTAAAATGAACATGAAAGAGGGGGTGTATTGGCATTTTAAATGAACTGGAAAATATGAAGCGCCAATGGGCCATGAACAGGGGGTGTTGAAAGCAGTCAGCGAAAGCCCAAGGTCCAAGTCACCACTTAAATCAGGCGTGACATACTTAAATAACATTTTAATTTAAAAACTATGTAAACCTCATGTCATGTTCATTGAACCTTGTGGTCGTCTAATGGTTCTAATGGTTCTCAAGACGACATGTGGTCGTCTTCTTCATTGAACCTTGCCCTAGCCATGTTCATGCAGGAATACGCAGGAAAACAGTGGGTTTATCCAAACTTCAACTCAAAAATGTGCACGCCATAGTGCACCAAAACACACGAAATAAAGCCCAGATCTCAAGTATGAAATGCAAGGATTAACATGGTATCTTCGTTTAAGTGAAATGATAGCTTATTCATGGAGAAATATTGACAATAAGATGTCAATATAGACACGGGCATGAACAAAAATCCAACAACACAAATCAATAACATGAACATGGCCTCATACTGAGGACTTCAGCAGCAAGCATAAGCATGATTAGCATGGAAATAAGCATGAAGCAAGCATGGATGCATCAACACAATAGCCATGGAAATGGAGTAAGAAAGGTTACCTAGTGGAAGTTTGGTCCACTGCCTCTTGACTATGGAGAGAATGGAAGAGAATGCTGCTTTGGTGCTTCAAAAAATCTTCACCTCAAGAACTTGTTGAGAAAGAATGGAAACTGACCTTGTAATGAAACTTGCCTTGCTCGAAAATTCACTAGCTTGTAATTCCTTAATGGGCCCTGAAATAATCTGATTGTCCATGAGCAAAACAATGCAAGTTGGGTGACATTTGGTGAGGTGTAGAAAGAGGGCACGTGAGAGTTGTTATTTTGGGCAAAACATAAGTGAGTGGAAATGTTGTTGCATGGCCAAATGAGGAAACGAAACATGGGTTGGGTTTATGCAGCATGGTTGGTCTGGTTTGGCAGGCAAGAAATCAGCTCAAAGGGATGACTTTGTGGCCATATAACTTGATGAGCAAACCACCATTTGATGAGATAATGCAAACAGTAGCAAGATGTCATGGAGCTTGGCATGTTTCATGTTGAGCATAAGTGGAAATAATAAGTGGAAGAAGGTGAAAAATGGCCTCAAAATCATGTCACACCAATTACAAGATGGTTGGGCAACTTAGGCATAAAATCTGCCTAGAAATTTCAAGTCATGGTGCCAACTTTAAGTGAGTGCATCTCTCAAACCATGGATCCAAATGAGATGACTCCAAAAGGAGGTGAAAGAGGACATGGCAAGGTATAATTGTTGTGAAGAAAATATTTTCAAATGATGTCTTGAAGTGCAAGAAAACTGGCCAAGAAGTCTTGACAAACTTTGAAGATTTTTAGACTTTGAAATCTTTCTAAGTGTCCTAAAAATAAGCCTTACATTAACCAAGCATAACTTTCTTAATTTTGATCCAAGTAGAGCAAACTTTATATTTCTAGAAATCTTGGAACAAAAGGAACAACTTTCATGTTGGAGAAATTTTCAAATGGAGCTTTTATCTTGATGGAAAATGGGCTTAAAGTGAGTGCAACAATCATAAAAACTTGCCCTAAATGGAAAGTCAACCATTTCCAAATTAAGTAACTTTTCCAATTCCTGATTAAATGATGAATCCATGATCCAACCTTGATAATATTTCACATGTAGGCTCCCCTAGGCATGAATTTTGAGATTCCACTCTCAAAAAGTCAGGAGTTGACTTTTCTGGCCCCACAGTTGACTTTTCCCAAACTGTTTGATCCCCGATTCCAGTGATCAATTGAAGCACTTCTGGTTCATATAAAAAGCTGATTTTTTGTATGTAGACCCTTGTGGATATATGGAGGGCCATGGAAAAGAGTTTCACCCAGAGAATCAGAAATAAACTGATTTTAAACCAATCCCCTTTTTTAGGGCAAAATTCATCGGGAACTGATTGCACTGCTTGCCAATTGATCTTTCTGAGATAATTGTGAGTCCTCCTAGGCCAAGATGCCTCTCCAATCATGACATGGATAAGCTCCTCTACTTCCATCCAAACATTGCCTGTTGCAAGTAGCCATGAAACCCTAATTTCCTAATTAAATCCAGATGAACACTCTGATAGCTCTGAATCCTTCACTGATGAACTGAGGACCATAATAAGATACCTAGAGCCCCCTGAGACCCTTGAGACTTGTATATTTAGAGAATGAAGTCCAATTTCTCAATCTTGCTTTGTGTGGGCTCCTTATGTTAAGGAGTGATCAATCAAAACCTGATTCCCAAGCCACTAATGTAGTATGCAATGAGTATGACATAATATGATGTCAATGAAATGTAAAACATAATCCCATGCTTCCAGGAAAAATGAAGGGTAAATTTGGGGGTATTACACAGTGTAGTATAATTTTCCTGACGAAGAGATTTTATACTTGAAGATGAAATATTGTGATGAACCATTGCTTGAAGAAGGGCAGAACCTGGTTCCCATTGGGGCATGATATTTGATGGAGCTGTTAATTTATATGGTAATGGCATTAGGGTAGTGATTATTACTCCTCACGGTACTCATTTTCCGTTTACAGCGAGATTGAGATTCAAGCGTACAAACAATATGGCTGAGTATGGAGCTTGTATTATGGGGCTTGAAGAGGTCATTGATCTCATAATTAAATATCTTGACATCTATGGAGATTCAACTTTGGTTATGAATTAGATAAAAGGTGAATGAGAGACGAATCAACCCAGTTTGATACAATACAAAGATTATGCGAGGAGGATTTCAACTTTTTTTACAAAGGTTGAGTTTCATCATATCCCTTGAGATGAAAGCCGGATGGGAGATGCTCTTGCAACGTTGGCTTCCATAATTGTGGTGAATTTTTGGAATGAAGTTCCTAATTTTACTGTGATGTGTCTTGATAGGCCAACTCATGTATTTACTATTGAAGAAGTCAAAGATGAAAAGCCTTGGTATTTTGATATCAAATGTTTCCTCCAAAGTCAGATTTACCCGTCTGGGGCATCTTTGAAAGATAAGAAGACTTTGAGAAGATTAGCTAGCAACTTCTACATGAATGGTGATGTGCTTTACAAGAGAAACTTCGATATGGTTCTGCTCAGATGCATGGATAGACACAAAGCAGACCTATTGATGATTGAAGTACATGAAGGTTCCTTTGGTACTCATTCCAACGGGCATGCTATGGTAAAGAAAATGTTGAGAGCATGTTACTATTGGTTGACAATGGAATCTGACTGTTGCAAGTTTGTAAATAAGTTCCACAAGTGTCAAACTCATGCAGATAAGATTCATGTTCCTCTGACACTGTTGAATGGCATTTCCTCTCCATGGCCCTTCTCCATGTGGGGAATTGATATGATTGGCATGATTGAGCCTAAAGCATTAAACGAACATTGTTTCATTCTGGTGGCTATTGACTACTTCACAAAGTGGGTTGAAGTGGCATCGTATGTGAATGTGACAAAGCAAGTTATTGTAAGGTTTATCAAGAATCAGATTATATGTCGTTATGGTGTGCCAAGTAAGATCATTACTGATAATGGATCTAACTTGAACAATAATATGGTGGAAGCTCTTTGCAAAGGCTTCAAGATTGCACATCGTAGTTCTTCTCCCTACAGACCTAAGATGAATGGGGTTGTTGAAGTTGCAAACAGGAATATTAAGAATATCATTCAGAAGATGGTGGTAATATACAAAGATTGGCATGAGATGCTCCCATTTGATTTGCATGAGTACTATACATCCATCCGCACTTCAACAGGGGCAATCCATTTTTCTCTCGTTTATGGCATGGAAGTCGTGCTCCGCATGGAGGTTGAGATCCCATCATTGTGTGTCTTGATGGAAGCTAAGTTGACAGAAGCTGAATGGTGTCAAACCAGATATGACCAACTGAATTTGATTGAAGATAAGAGATTGACTGTCATATGTCATGGTCAGTTATATCAGTAGAGAATGAAGAAAGCTTTTGATAAGAAGGTTAAGCCTCGTGTGTTTAGAGAAGGTTACCTCGTGCTTAAGAAGATTATGTCTTTCAAACTTGATGCTAAGGGCAAATGAATTCCTAATTATGAAGGTCCATATGTTGTTAAGAGAGCCTTTTCAGACGGTGCTTTGATTCTTAACACTATGGATGGTGAAGAGTTCATGCGTCCTGTGAATGTCGATGTAATCAAGAAATAATTCGCCTAAAAAAAGAAAAGAACAACTCACTAAGTTGAAAACCCGAAAGGGAGGCTTAGGAAAAATGAGAGTCTCGGTGGATTGAAAACCCGAAAGGGCGATCCAGGCAAAAGTTAGAGACATAAAACATAAAATTTATCCTGGTAGATTGAGTACCCCACCTTGGCGCAATCTAGGCAAAAATTAGGGATTATGGCAAGTAACTGCATCCGGTTGTTCTTGATCTTTGAAGCAGTTTTGAGCAGTCATTTGGTTCTGATTCATCATTCTCAACCGAAGACAAGCACAATGGATTTTGAAGTTGGTAGGGAGAGTAGTGATCATTGTATTCAATGTAGCTATTTTCCATGTAAATTACCATTTCTCAAACTTTGTAAAGAACCATGGAGTCTCGTCATTTGTGGACTACCATTCTATTAAATGAAGTTGAGCTTTTATCCAATTATTTAGATTCTCATTTATTTATGGACTAGCAATTAATTATATTCTCAGCAAGAAATATCAACAACAATCTAAGAACGGGTAAGTCTTGAGGTGTGAAGCATTGTTGTCTTCTCTAAGCAATTGGTTTGGTAACTTTTTCCTCCCCAATAGTTCGTCGTTCACAACCTATTATCCCCGATTGAGTTGATGATTGGTCCCCTTGCAATTTATCTTCCCCAACTGAGGTGTTTTTGTTTTGCATCCCCTAGTTTGTGACTTGATGATTAGACCCTGGATATCCTAAAACCTTTATTTGGTCTCCATATCCCCATTTGCATAACCACGACAGTTTCTCCCCCGTATGAGTCTGATCCGGTTATCTTTGCCTTGGAATTGGTTTATTTCGCAATTTCTAAGAAGAATCTGATTATTATTGAGGACCGGGATGGTTTTTGGTTTGCTCCAATAGGTCACAACATCCCCAGCATTTGCTCAATTCCCCACTCAGAGTTTTATCTATGGTATTCACCGACTGAGTTTGTCTTTTGATAGAAGTTCCCTTATTCCCGGTAATGCGTGGTTCTGAGCAATATTGATTTATGTCCCCTACAAGGTTATATCCCATTTGATATGGTGTTGACTTAAAATTCCCCACAACGTTGACTTGTTTGGATTCTCTGCAGATCCTTCTCTATCCTTAGCATGTTTGGTTGTTTTATCCTTCAGCAGTGCTTTCTTCCCCGCAGAGTTTTCCATGATTGATTGGGAGCATGTTCTCCATGTCATCCCTAGCCAAAGTTTATTTATTCAGAGCTAGATGATTTATTTTCATCCCTAGCAGATTCTCCAGTTGGTGTTTCCATCTTGTTGAGATTAGCCGAGTGCTTTGTAGTGATGGTTCAAATCTTCCTTATTTGTATCCTTTGTGCTAAAACATAACATGATATTCATGCATAAAACATAACATCAGATATTTCATTGTGTATTTTATCACATCGATTTTTCTTCTGATCCCTGCTTTGATGATATTATTTCCCCATGTAGATTTGATGTGTATGTCCTCCTTCAATTATAGAGTGTCAGCTCCTTTAAGTAGGAAGAGTTTATCCTTTCTTATTCCCCACCGAGTTATTTACCCGTGGATGATGATTATTTGAGTTTCCTCCCTAGTTTATTATATGGATGGAACCATTCCCCTTGAGTTATATTCTCATAGGGTTGAGTCTTTGTTTGACCGTTCCTTTCTAGTTCTTGCCTAGATAGATATTTTGGTCCCCGAGAGTCTATTACCCTGTAACTGGTAATATTCTTCTTGATGTTGAGTATGTTACCTTTACCCAATTCCCGATAAAAAGTAACCTACTTCCTTTGTTTCCCCAGCGGATTCGTTTTCACGTTTTCCCGGTAAGTCTATCCTTGATATGTTCATCCTAACTGGTGACAGATATTCTTCCTGTTTGGTTTTCTACCTAGTAAAAAAGGTAGTTGTGGTCCCTATTTTATTCCCAAGAGAGTCTATCATTGATATGTTCACTTTAATCAATGACTGATATTCTCTTCTTTGCAATCTTCTACCCAGTAACTGGTAGATATAAATCCCATTTTCCCCTCAGAGTTTATCCTTGATATGTTCACTTTAACCAGTGACAGATTCTCTCTATTTGTAGTATTATACCTAGTAACCGGTAGTCGTAATTCCTATTTTTCCTTGCTAAGTCTATCCTTGGTATGTTCATCCTAATTGGTGATGGATATTCTCTATCTTTGGTATTTTACCTAGTAACTGGTAGATATAATTACTATTTCTCCCAGTTAGTTTATCCTTGATATGTTTACCCTAATCGGTAACATATATTCTTCCTCTTTCCATAGGTGGTCTATCATTGATATGTTCATCCTAACCTATGACAAATATTCTTCCTTTGAGTTTATCCTTGATATGTTCACTTTAACCAATGACAAATACTCTCCCTTTGGTATTCTACCCAGTAAAAGGTAGTTGTAAATCCTATTTGATTTTTTTCTCCCCAGTAGGTCATTCTTACCCAGTAACCGATAATGAATATACCTCTTTTTTCTCAACGAGTCATCCTTGATATGTTTACCCTAACCGGTAACGGATGTCCCTCTGTCCGAGTGTATTATCTTCCTACCCAGTAACCAATAATAGATGATATATTTCTTTTACTCTTGTATTGAAGTTCATTCTTCCCTAGTTGAGTTTGAGTGCGTATTTCCTCAGTGAAGCCGATGATCCCCTGTTTGGTTTGCGTATTCCAACTTTGTTCTAATCTACGTATTTCCCTTGTAGATTATCCTGGGGCCGAGTCTTTACATTTTTTTCATTGACATCCCCTTGCGTCCTCCAACAGTTTTTAAGTCGTAGTCTGGCCTACGCATAGCCTTTTATCCCCCAGAATTTATGTCTCCCCTATGAGTTTTACTTACGGAATACATTGTGCTCCTATGGACTTTCAGTTTCCCCGAATTCTTTTCCTTTATGGCAATGTATTCCCCACAAAGATTATTTTTAACATTCATATTATATGCATCATGAGGTCTCTTAGGGACCAAAATTTATTTCTTGATGTTGTTATTTAAGTCCATTCTACTGAGTTGATAACCTTCATATCCTTAGCTAGAATGTCCTTAAATAGGGTCAGCTATAAGACCCCAATTTTGACCCTAAGATCCCCCATGTTATCTCATTATTTGCATTGGCTTTGGGATCATAGCTTGGTATCCTCCTTATCCCTCATTCATTGGGTTTGCATTGGGAGAGATCACCAAGCATTATTTGATTGTATCATACTTTATTTTTCATTGTTTACTAACCAAAATACCAAAAATATGTCAATGTATAGGTTTATTTCTTTTGTAGGTAGTGTGTGCTTCCATTTATGCCATATCAAGCTCACATATAGGGTTTGAGACCCTCGGTGCAAGAGATTAATCAAGGAGTGGTTCAAAATGTTTCTAAACATCATATATGGATCCCCATGATCTTCATTTATCATTTTGATCAAAAATTCATCAAGAGTTTGAAGCTTATTTGCCTTGGAAACCCTAATTCATTTAGGTATCTTGTGTGACTTCCTCAACAAGTTTCTTCAAAAATTGGTCAAATATATCAAGGGATACTTCATTATACATCATTTTATACATATATGATCCTACATTAGTCCCAAAGATCAAGAGAACTTCAAGTTTGCAAGTTGGTTCAAGATGGTTGACCAGAGAAAGTCAACTGGTCAAAACTAGGGTTCCCTAAACCCTATCTCCTATAATTTTTGTCATATGAAAATTATTACAAGATAAAATTTTCTCTTTGTGACATTACAAACAACTTTCAAATTTAAATCAAGATCTAGTTTTGCTTGGAAAGTCTTTTTTTTATGGTGAAAGATTATAGGTCATTCTGTATGTGCCCTAGTATGGAGGTCAACTTCCAAGGACCATAACTTGCTCAATTTTTATGATATGAAGTCCATCCAAGTTTCATTATCCTTTTCAAGATGTCTTCTCCAACTTTTATTCTTTGATAAACTTCAAATTTAACTTTCAAGGGAATGTTCCAAGAGCAAACATTATAGGTCATTTTGGGCCATCATATTTGAACAAGCAATTTTCCTCAACTTCTAAAATGCATAACTCCTTCATGCAAAATCTAAATAATGTCAAATGTGTTACCAAATTTAAAACGGATTAAAGAACTACAACTTTTATGAAGGAACTTTTTCCATTTGGAGCTCATAGCAAAAGTTATTCAGGGTGGAAGAAGTGGTCATTTGACTTGGTACTTAGAAAATTTTCAAATATGTTTGATTTCTCAAACTTCTAACTCAAAATTCATCATGATCCAAGCTCCATATGGAAAAGTGTCATACATAAAAGTTGTTCCCCTTGATGTCACCTTTCCAAAAGTCCAAGATTCCCTCATTTGGGCTAAGATTGAGGGACTTACACATGGTTCCTTTCATAGGTTTGCTTTGGCAAGATGTGAATTCAATTGTCCATTTCCTTTTGCATGCTTACATGTTAATGCTGCAGGATCCATTGTGCACGAATTGGAATATGATCACATCATGAATTGGGCCCAAATCATTACCCATGCATCCATGCACCAAAGTTGCTAAAATTGACAAAATCCCAAAGTGTGTGAAAAGCAACTTGATACACTATAAATACATGGCCATTGTGATCAGAAAGGGGATCCCTGCTTGCCCAAGCTTTGAGTCATTGCCTCCCTAGCCTCCATTAAAGGATAAATTTTGAAGATTTCACTTGAAATTGAGTTTCAATTCTCCTTTTTTTTTTTGAGATTGAAACTCCAAGAATCCAAGCCTCTCTTTGATCCACTTCACTTCCTGCAAGCTTCTAGAGTCGAGTCAAGGCCAATTGGAAGCAAGATCAAGCAAGATTCAAGCTACCCAAAGATGATTTTTCAGAAACTTTGAGCCTTTGATTCTCTCTTAATTCTTCACCATTCTCTTTGATTTTTGGTTGGATGAAGTCTTACCAATGTATGCAATAAGATTGAGTTTAGTTGAGATCAAATTGAAGCAACTCAGATTATCAACCTCAAATTTCAAATACATGTATCTTTCAATATACTTGGAATTAGAAGAAATGGAGGTTAGATTCGTGCTCCTGAGCATTTTTCCTTTAAAATCATGTCCATACTTTTTATTTTGGTGAAGGTTGGTGGTGGACCAGTCCGGTGAGTAGAAGTGTCAAAAAAGCCCTAAATGAGAAAGCCCCAATAATTGGGCCCCTTATTCGGCCCAATTTTTTTAG
Source organism: Lathyrus oleraceus (assembly GCF_024323335.1). Classification (NCBI taxonomy): domain Eukaryota; kingdom Viridiplantae; phylum Streptophyta; class Magnoliopsida; order Fabales; family Fabaceae; genus Lathyrus; species Lathyrus oleraceus. The sequence continues at coordinate 126,447,799 of NC_066582.1, forward strand.
GCCCCCTACTAAATCAATAATTTTTTGGCCCCTTATTTTTAAACCCCATCTTATTTTTAGTTTTTAAGGGGCCTAAGTGAGGGGCTCAAAATATAATTTATTTGAAACAAAATATTTTATTTTTTTAAATATATATTTTAAAAATAATAAAAAAATTAGAAAATTAATTTTTTTCTGAAAAAAAAGTAAAAGTTATTTTCAAAAATTAAAAAAAAAAGTTGATTTTTTCAAGAAAAACATTAATTTTTTTCAAAAAAAAATAACATAGTCGATTTTTTTTAAAATATTTAAATTTTTTATTTTTTCTGAAAAAGTGATATTTCTGAAAAAAAAAATATTTTTTGAGATTAATTGAAATACACTGTCAGTGTAAAAGGGTTTTACACCATCAGTTAATTATAGACGTTGGATATTAAAAGAAGTTTGACTTTTATTTTAAAAATCTATAAAATAATACAAACGGGTGATGGTGATGAATCGACAGTGTAAAACTTTTTACACTGACAGTGTATAGTAATTAATCTCATATTTTTTTTCAAAAATAGGAAAAAAGTTGATTTTTTCGAAAATACAAAAAAAAATTGATTTCTTTTTAAAATGATAAAGGCGATTTGTTTTTAAAAAAAAAAATATTTTTTTTCGAAAGAAAAAAGTTGATATTTTTCAAAAATAAAAAAATTAATGTTTTCCAACAAAAAAATTGATTTTTTTTCGAAACATAAAATGTCATTCTTTTATAAATAAAAGAAGTCGATATTTTCAAAAATAATAAAAAAAAATGTGATTTTTTTTTAAATTGGCTTTTTTCGAAAATAAAAAAAACCGACTTTTCCCGAAAATAGAAAAAATATCGATTTTTTCCGGAATAATGAAATCGATTTTTTTTATTAAAAAGTTTAGTTTTATTTGAAACAAAATCGATTTTTTATGAAATTAAAAAAATCGGTTTTTTTGAAAAAAAAATTCATGAAAATAAAAAAATAATAATTTTTTCTTTAAAAAAAACAAATTTTTCTTTAAAAAAACAATTTTAAAAAATGATGGGGTCTTAAGGCCTCAATTGAATTTTGTGGGCCTTTGTTTTAGGGGCCCCATATATTTAAGGGCTCATTTATTTTTTAAATTTTGGGCCCCCTATATTTTTGAGGCCTTAAAAATTAGGCCCTGGCCCCCTAAATTGACACCTCTACCGGTGAGGTCCACCAGAGAAGAAGACCGGAGATAGGGTTCCGGTGGTGCGTTGGCACCTTCCCAACCTTCTGATTTATTTCAAATGTTTTAGTCACAATCTTTGGTTCAGATTACCATGTGTGTGGTGCGTTGACTGCAGCGCATCGTGGATAGCACATGCTTGGCCATCTGATCTGCCACCTCAATTGATGAGGGAGATCTGATGACCCTTGTTTTTTTTGTATTTTCTGATTTTCCAATTAATCCTTGTATTTTGTTTAATTCATAAAAAAATCATTTTTAATCCAAAAAATATGGGACTTTCACCAAAAATCTTTAAATATTGTTCTATTCCATATTTTAAATTAAATTTATTTTTTGGATTAATTTTGGTATTTTTCATGAATTAAATGTTTTTGTCCATATTTTTAATTATTTTAAAATACTTCTGACTTTCTAAAAATTGTGATTTTTTTGTCTAAGGTCTTTTGACCTTGTTTGACCTAGGATAAATCCCTTGGCCATTTATTTGGTGTTTTGAAGGGATTTGAGGTGTTGTCTAAATAAAATGCATTTTAATTCATTTTAATGTGTTTTTTAATTGATTAAATATTTAAAAATATTGTTGAGCCATTTTTATGGTCTTGTGATGTTTGACTTTCTGTTTGGATCTTGGTAATGGTTGATTTAACTTTTGTTTGATCAAAACCATTGGATTTAGGGGATTGATGAAATGTATATTTCATCTCCCAAAATGAATAGATGGTATTGATCAAATGAAATTCCTCTCATAATCAATTTGTGTTTCTATCTCCCCCTTGTCATACCCCAAAATTCACCCTACCCCAATACAATTTTTATCTGATCCATGACCCTACTGCACATGCATACATTCATTATTTCAACAAAAAAAGGGTAACCAATTACCCTAATCAGGGTAACCGATTACCCAGACAAAAAACTAATTTTTTGGCCATTTTGGGACTGTGTAATCGATCACCCTAATCAGGGTAACCGATTACACTTGCGCAGACAGCAGAAATAGCTCTGTTTTTTACACAGAGGACCCTTTGGTTCACCCACTTCAACCCCTTTGCTTCCCCTATAAATAGAGCACTATCCTCACACATTTTTCAAGCTGGAAAGCAACAAAACCTCTGTCCAAATCACATTCAAGCTCCCTCTGTTCAACCTAAACCCTAACTCGCTCAAACCCACTTTTCTCCTTTGAACCACCCAACCACCATGTAAAAATCCACAAACTCCACACAATAAAAACAGTAGCAAACTTGTGACCTTCACTTACATAATCATTCACCACCATCACATAAACATACAACTTTCTTCCCTTCCATTTTTCTACCACAACAACCATAGCCACCCTCTTCCAAGCTTTTTGCTTCATTCTCAAACCCAAACACAACAACAACCTAGTTTTCACACCACAATCTTGGTAATATTTTGAACTCAAACTCCTTGACATTTTTGGTTTTTTTGTGTGTTTGTAAATGGGTATTTACTCTTGGGTTGTGTTTTGAGAGATATTTTAGTCAACTTTGAGACAAGTGGGTCTTGTTGGGTTTACACCCTTTTGGAGATTTTTTTGCTCTTACTACTTTTTATCCACCATTTCCAATCAAACCTTGTTTCTTATTATCATTTAATATTTATTGTTGACTTGTTGTTCATATTTATTTGGTTGATGAGATCTATTAGATCATGGCTATGGCTGTTTAGAGTTGATAAAACCATCAATGTTTCAAACCTATTAATGATTGATCAATAGATCCTTCATGATACTTTGAGGCATTAATAGGTTGCCTCTATTTAAACCATGTTTTGGTCATTTGATACATAAATGAAACCATTTCCTTTACATTGTTTCTTGTTATCATTTAATATTTATTATTGACTTGTTGTTACATTTATTTGGTTGATGAGTTCTATTAGATCATGACCATGGTTGTTTAGAGTTGATTAAATATTCAATACTTCAAACCTATTAATGGTTGATCAATAGATCATTCATGATACTTTGAGGCATTGATAGATTTCCTCTATTTCATCCATATTTGGGTCATTTGATACATAGATGAAACCATTCTCTTTACATTAACTTGTTATTCTATTTGCTTATTGTTATTCTACTAACCACTAACCATTAACTACTAACTTCTAACATTTATATTATTGCACTTTACTTCCTTGCAATTTATTTTATTGTTCATTTACATTCAAGTACTCATTATCATCATCATTGTACAAACTCATCATGCATGTTTATTTACTTGTTATTTATTTTATTGTCATCGTACATTAAAAATAACAAAAACATGATAAAATAATAAAGACCAAAAATATCCACTCCATTCTTAATCAACTTGGACTTAGAGGATTTCATTTTAGGACCTTTGTTTGGAGGTCTTCCTTTACTCTTTGTGATACTTTGTGAACACTTGGATTTTCATCCGTAACTTACATGCATGTTGTAAGAATGGCATCATGGCACCATCTTTGGGGGACATGTTTATAAGACAATTATCCTTTGTTTAACTTAGGTCACTTTTGCACACAAAAGGCTTTCTCTTGGGCTACCTTACAATGAGACTCTTTAATTTCTTGTTGGTTACTTTGCATTCATGTTGCATAAGCTAAATTTCATAATCAAAATAAAACAAACCCTTGATTCAACGTCAAGTGGCATTTTTATAATCAAATTCAAAATACTTAATAATTACGATTATTATTGTGCGCCACGAGCCTTAAGTGGTGGAGAATGAGTTAGAATGGAGCATTCCTACCCTTACTCTGATTATTTTGGACGCAAGACGCTTGGCTTGTTGTCTAGAGTAATCACCTCCGCCCATAGACTTTAGTACAATATAATCACAAACATTCTTTCATAAAACCCTTATTCAAGGTAAAAACAATACAACTCATCAAACTCATTTTTGTGCCTTAGGGCATCATCCCGAAAACCCTTTTTTCAAAGGTAAAATCAACCAACACACAAACATTTTCTACTCCGAACTACGAAGCTCTGATTCCTCATCCCCGAATGAGTGATACGTAGGCACAAGGGCCCCAATCCTTGGCGAGCACTATAATAACAAAAAAACACCCCCTTCTTTTTACACATTCTTTTGAAAATAAAATAATAATAGATAAATCCCATGTATGTAAAACAACCCAAATAGTTCCCATGGAGTACCATGGATGTAAGGGGTGCTAATACCTTCCCCTTACGTAACCGACTTCCGAATCCAAATCTCGGTTGCGAGACCGATTCCTTATTCTCTTTTAGCGCTTCCTGTGCGCGTCTCTTTTCTGAGGGTTTTATCGACTATTTCCCCTATCCTCTCCGATAGAGGTAAACTAAATAAAATTCGGTGGCGACTCTTCTGACTTTGCCTCTCTTTGGCATCTCTTCAGTCCCGGTTTCGTTATCGTGAAATCCCGGTAGCGACAACTGGCGACTCTGCTGGGGACACGATATTCCCTAAGCAAGTCTAGCCTAGTTTGGGTTGTTTCTCTTTTATGTATGTGGAGATTTTACCTATTATTTTTTTTTCTATATATATTGCTTTTGTTACTAACCTATACATATTTTCTTTGTTTGCCTGTTGGTCCGAAACTCTAATTGTGTGACGAAGAATTTTTGGAAGCAATAATGATTGCGAAGGAAAAAACCTTGTGTGAAAGACTCTCCACCCGAGTCTGAGAGCTTACTTGAGATAGGAGAGGTTGAGTAGTATTAATCCGCGAGGTGCCTTCCTCGTTAGGGTCGTACGAGAACCTCACTTAGTGGTAGATTCTCTTAAGGGGATTGATGACCGTCGTGCTTTTGGCGTAAGCATCTTTTCTTTTACTAGAGTCAATGACCCTAAGACCCCTTTTAGAACCTTTAAAACTATGGCTAGACTAGACCGATGGTCGTGTAGTATAGGCCACCGAGGTACCTTCCTCGTAAGGGTCGATACGAAGATCTCACTTAGAGTAGATGACTTTAATGGAGCAGTCGTCTGGCAAGTAAATTGACATAAGCGGATGACAGTCAAGGAAGTCCATGACTCTAGGGGCAGTGTCTTACACCCAATTTTCCAAAAGCCTTAGATCACACAAAGCGAGAACCTTGGTTTACTAAGCAGTCATTATTAACTCCATGCTTCGTCACGATGGTCCAAAACCATGAACCCATGCCTGAAAACCTGTGGAAATCTTCTCACCCATTCATAAATAAACATCGCATTCATGCATTATTTACATGTCATAAGCAAAACCTTTTACCACCTTCTGTTTCTACCCCACTAGCTGATTTCCTGACGTACGCTTAGAACTAGAAGCATGTCTCAAGCCACTGTGGAAGAACTCCAACAAGGCCAAGCTGCATTGAAGGAAGAGATCAGCCAACTAAAGACTCAGATGAGCTTGGTTATGGGAATATTGCAAACACTGTTGAAAAAGGAAGGAAATCCCACACCAACCTCCAGGATGGAAATGGTCTCCCCTATGCCTCTGTCCGGCTCCACCTTACATCATGAGTTGCCTCAGGGATACCGCCCCCAACCCGAACTGTCGAGGTTTCTTAATCAACATCCAGTGTTCGTTCCCCAGCTAGCTCTGAGGAACCAAATATGGAGTCAGAATTGGTAGGCAAAACTCTTATGCTAAAAAAGGCCAGAGAAAGTCAAAGAGGTCGGAAAAACAGTTTGACCTGATTCCCATGTCGTATGGTCGAATTCTCCCTGTTTTGCTAAACAAATCATTGGTGTAGTTAAGGGTACTAGGACCTCCTCCAACACATGTTCCCTTGAACTACGACATGAATGCTAGGTGTGAGTTCCACTCAGGAGCACCCGGACATTCGATCGAGAGTTGTAAGGCCTTCAAATACAAGGTTCAAGAACTGATTGATTTGAAGGCTATCACATTCACACCAAACAGACTGGATATACTAAGCAACCTCATGCTGCCACATGAAGGCACTTCTACAATGCCACAACTAGTGCCAATGGATGAGGAACAAGAAGCTGAATAAGAGCCTCCTTGGGGACTATCATACATAAGTTCCTACAAGCATGATGACACCGGTCTACGGTTGAAACAAGGCTAATCACGCCAGCAATTATGTTATCATTCATTTGTTTTCATGTGTAACTTTCTTGCTTGTCATTGTAATATTCACTCTTAAAAACTTGTTTTTGCAACAATGAAATGAATATGCATGTTTTAAGTCAATCCAATCGTGTTCACTCTTATCTTACTTTTGTTTAAAAACGAAACTTAGAAGGAGAATGATGAATATAAGGTACAATAGCTCATTGCATGTATGCTTTTGAATAAACACCTTGCTGATGATGTAAGGCATTGCTTGAAATCCCTAAACACTGGAGGTATAAGGATGATAATCCCTAGTCAACCCCTTTGAGCCTAGAAGTAGGAGTTTTCTTCCAAGCAGAGAAACCCTCACATCTTAAACCCGGGGCAGGGTAGTCTTCGGCTAATTTGACCACGCGTTCAATTCTTAAAAAGAAAAAATAGGGAGTGTCCCATTTGAGGATCAACCACGTCCTAGGGAGTGTCTTGTCTAAAGGATAACCATATCATTTCCCTCACGAGAGGTCGAAATCACAAATCCAATGGTTGTCCCTCGCCAACAAAAAGTGAGACAATCACAAATTCTTTCAAACCAAATCAACAAACGTCACACGATTTGTTCCACAAAAAAAAAATCTAAAAAAGAGAGAGAGAAGAAGCCCGCTAAGTCGAAACTTGAAAACAAGTGGCTTAGGCAAAATTAGGGAAGTCGAAAAAACAAAAAAAGCAGAAGAGGAATCAAAAACAAAAATCCTCAGCAAGAACAAAGTCGTGTGACTGCAAACACAAAAATAGGAAGGCAAGTGACTGTCACTCCCAAAATCTTGTGGGTTCTCTTACTACCACTCCCATCATTTTAAGAGACGAATGTCTGTGTCAAACTAGTTGAACGTAGGACTGAAGGGTATCAAGAAGAATGGGCGGGCTAAATAAATTTTTGAGCCATAAATCCTTTGTTTCTTAAACCGTGAACCATCCCACGTTACAACCCTCAAAAGACCTAATTGAAGCAAGGTCTATTTTGAAAGCATATTGCATTAGAGCTTGTGTCGAAACTGACTCTTATTTGTTTTGCTAAGTATCAGTATGACTTTTGTAACTAGTGATCCATTCACTATATGTCATCTTTTCAGTGGACATACTTGGATTTCTAAAACTTCCATAAACATAACATTAGCGTAAATAGTTTTACTTGTGAATGAGCATTGACATCAAGAGCATTTTCACAATGAACATGACTTGAGAAATTTTGGTCACCCAAAAAAGGAAAATTTCCTGAGGACTCCGATGAGCAAAGACCGTCCTCTTAGATTGATCTCACCAGGGGGAAAGGCATCTGATAACTCTGTTGAGCAAGCCACTTCAAGATTCAGTCAGTCTGGGACAACCACGTCGAGATTAGGCAAATCTCTCCAAAGGCAGTTGGCCAGGGGCATTCCCTCAAAAAAATCAACCAGTCAGGGGCAAAATCCATTCAAGGTTTCATACCAGGGAAGACCACCTCAAAAGCATTAGAAAGTCAAAACACTCCAAGAGATGGATGAATAGGGGTAGGTACACCCAAGACGTTGGGGCATATCAGATCAAGATCACTTTACCCATGGTTTGCTTCATAACTTGTAACTGGGGCAGTCCATGTAGATACCTAACATATTGGGGCAAGACTGGCCATTGAGAGGAAGCATTTCCTTATATTTTGGATTTTTATGCTCAAATCAAGCATGGGGCATCAGAATATCCAGACCAAGCTCACTACGTCAGCCAAGTTCAAAGCAAATGTCAGGAAGTCATGCTAAACACATCATCCCATAATTTGTCAACAATGAGCCATGAAGCCAAGCAAAAATATTTCCCAGTTCCAACCATTCTTGACCCACCTCAAGGACATTTGTTGAACTATCCAAAACCATTGCATCAGTCACTATGCACCAACCTTGTTGCTTCGCTCATACATATCATGCATCATGCATTACATGAAGCCATTCCCCAACAAGAATAATGAAGCCAATCCTCGCTTGATACCTTCCAAAATTAAACCCTACTTGGCAAACCCAAAAATCTAATCATCATCAGATCCAACCTGATCCCGTCCAAACCAAAAACCATAAAGCCCAATCGTTATTGGCACCTCCCAAAACGAATCTCCATCATTAACCATAAAGCCCAATTGTTATTGGCACCTCCTAAAACAAATCTCTATCATTAACCATAAAGCCCAATCATTATTGGCACCTCCCAAAACAAATTTCTATCATTAACCATAAAGCCCAATCATTATTGGCACCTCCCAAAACAAATCTCTATCATTAACCATAAAGCCCAATCGTTATTGGCACCTCCCAAAACAAACCTCTATCATTAACCATAAAGCCCGATCGCTATTGGCATCTCCAAAACCGAAAGCCCACTCCATATTAGCCATCACTAGAAATAAAAGCCCACTTCGCTGGCATCTTCATAAACTCAATTCCAATCGACATTGGTACCCAGAAAGTCTCACCTCCCAAAAGGGAGATCAATCCAAAGACAATCAATATTCATCTTGCATTACCACATACACTGCATACAATAAACACACATGACCTTCTTTCAAAATAAGGAAATTGCATATCAAAAAGCTCTCTCAAAAATATGAGAAATTCTCATTTAACATGCATCATATGCATACATAACATAATAAGTCCTTTCCATCAACCCTTTGACGAGGACATAACCTGAATTTTTCTTTCCGTCAACCCTTTGACGATGACAAACTTTTTTCCATCAGCCCTCTGATGACGACATTTTACAACAATTTCTTTCCGTCAACCCTTTGACGAAGACAAATTACCTTTCCGTCAACCCTTTGACGATGACAAATTCTTTTCCGTCAACCCTTTGACGATGACAAATTACCTTTCCGTCAACCCTTTGACGAAGACAAATTACCTTTCCGTCAACCCTTTGACGAAGACAAATTACCTTTCCGTCAACCCTTTGACGATGACAAACTCTTTTCCGTCAACCCTTTGACGGAGACAAATTACCTTTCCATCAACCCTTTGACGATGACAAACTTTTTTCCGTCAACCCTTTGACGAAGACAAATTACCTTTCCGTCAACCCTTTGACGATGACAAACTCTTTTCCGTCAACCCTTTGACGAAGACAAATTACCTTTCTGTCAACCCTTTGACGAAGACAAATTACCTTTCCGTCAACCCTTTGACGAAGACAAATTATCTTTCCGTCAACCCTTTGACGAAGAAAAATTACCTTTCCGTCAACCCTTTGACGAAGACAAATTACCTTTCTGTCAACCCTTTGACGAAGATAAATTACCTTTCCGCCAACCCTTTGACGAAGACAAATTATCTTTCCGTCAACCCTTTGACGAAGAAAAATTACCTTTCCGTCAACCCTTTGACGAAGACAAATTACCTTTCCATCAACCCTTTGACGATGACAAACTCTTTTCCATCAACCCTTTGACGAAGACAAATTACCTTTCCGTCAACCCTTTGACGATGACAAACTCTTTTCCATCAACCCTTTGATGACGACCCCCCTTTTCCATCAACCCTTTGATGACGACACCCTTTTCCATCAACCCTTTAATGACAGACAACACCCTTTTCCATCAACCCTTTGATGACGACACCCTTTTCCATAAACCCTTTGATGATGACACCCTTTTCCATCAACCCTTTAATGACGACACCCTTTTCCATCAAACCTTTGATGACGACACCCTTTTCCATCAACCCTTTGATGACGACACCCTTTTCCATCAACCCTTTGATGATGACACCCTTTTCCATCAACCCTTTGATGATGACACCCTTTTCCATCAACCCTTTGATGACGACACCCTTTTCTATCAACCCTTTGATGACGATGTTCCAAACCATTTTCCATCCACCTTTTGATGATGATATTCACCAACAATCTCTCATTGGAAACAAAAATAAATCCCTACAAAAATCCAAATACCCAGCTACAGTCCCACATGCATTGCATGCATCACTTCATGCATAATTTGTCCTGCCGAAACTGAAAGTTCCACTAAAGCCCAACCATACTTGGCATAATCCATAGACCATGCATTTGCATACCCCAGCAGCCCGAGCATACATCGACTTTCAGCATACATCGACATTTTACATACATAACATTGCATCATAATATACTCTTCATATTGGGGCAAGTATGTTTAGCATAAGTTGGATTCAAGCCTTTCTCGAAAGTGCAAGGATCCCCGTGAACAACCCCAACAGGCTTCCCCAAAGTATCTCTTTTTATTTGCCTTTTGCAAATATTGTTGGCCCTTTGTCAGTACCTTACCTTTTGCAAGACCCCTCTGCTTTTTTGCATGGAAAAACTTTGTTTTGCCTTTTTGCAAGCCTCCTTATTGCCTTTTGCACGAGAGAGTTTACCTTTATCAACTTTGCATGTTAAGCAAAAATGAGAGATTGGACGATTGACCTATTCTCGTATCGTTTGTCTTAAAACACCTGATGTAGGTTTGGCAAGTCCCAAGTGGTAGCCATATTTCGAAAATTTTGATCCCCGCCGTTGTGCCTGAGGGATATAATGAGTTTTTCATGCCTACCGTAAATTTTCCTCTACCTTATGTATGATAACCACCATATATGTTCACCTGCCTTTTGCAAGTACTCTTGTGCCTTTTGCACACTTTCAAAAATCAAACCTTCCCAGCCGTTGCTAGGGATTGACACTTTTCAAAATCAAACCTTCCCAGTCGTTGCTAGGGATTGACACTTTTCAAACATAAACCTTCCCAGCCGTTGCTAGGGATTGGCACTTTTCAAACTCAAACCTTCCCAGTCGTCGCTAGGGATTGACATTTTTCAAATTTAAACCTTCCCAGTCGTTGCTAGGGATTGACACTTTCAAGATTCAAATCTGTCCAACCGTTGTTAGGGATTTATATCTTTAGATTTCAGGTATTCCAGCTATTGCTAGGAAGCGTCGGTGAACTAAAACCTCCACAGTCGTTGCTAGGGATCTACACCTTTAGATTTCAGGTATTCCAGTTGTTGCTAGGAAGCGTCACTGAACTAAAATCTTCTCAGCCGTTGTTAGGGATTTTCACTATCTTTTACATAAAAAACTTATCCCCAACGAAGTCATATTCCCTCTCATCTTTCTTCTTGACCTTTTGTCATGAAGCTTTTCTCTTTGTTTTCAAGTTGAAGAGATACTTATGTTACACACCATAACATACATTGTATATCATACACATCATGACATAACCATCATACAACTGACCCATGTCCTCCCCACATAATACCATAAACTATCCTCAACAAATGATTTCATATCAAATTTATTTTCCATCCCATGAACAACCTTCACAAATACCTATCACTTCATATCACATTCATTTCATCCCCAGTAGGGTGAATTTTTGGATATTTTTATTTATTTAATCCTCTCTTACCTTGGATGTGTGAAAGTCGTTGCTATCTAAACATTCAGGTTCAAGAAGATTAAATAGGGACAGCTGTCATACTTCAAAATTCACCCTACCCCGATATAATTTTCATCTGATCCATGACCCTACTGCACATGCATACATTCATTATTTAAAAATAAAAATAAAAATAGAAATTGGGTAACCAATTACCCAGACCAAAAACTGATTTTTTGGCCATTTTGGGACTGTGTAATCGATTACCCTAATCAGGGTAACCGATTACACTTGCGCAGACAGCAGAAATAGCTCTGTTTTTTACATAGAGGACCCTTTGGTTCACCCACTTCAACCCCTTTTCTTCCCCTATAAATAAAGAATTATCCCCACTCATTTTTCAAGCTGGAAAGCCACAAAACCTCTGTCCGAATTGTAGCGGGGTATTCGTTACCATTAGAGATATTGACTGAATCCAAGGTAAATCATACAAGTCGAGTCGCCACCGCACTTCTATTTATCCAAAGGAATGGTTAGAAAGCGAATAAAAACCTAATAGTTTTAACAAAAACTAGTAAAAGAAAACAGAGATCTGGGTAAGGGGGTTGGTTATGCAATGGGAAGGTGTTAGGCACCCAAAACATCCTAGGTACTCCTAGGGAGCCCTTTTCATACTTGTTGCAAGGTTGTTGTTTTTGTGAAATTTTTGTTTGTGCAAACATGATTGAAGAGATGAGAAGAGAATATACAAGTTTATTTACATTTTGTGTTTGGATGGATAAACCCACTGCCTACGTACCATCTTATAAAAAGATTAGGATCAAAACCTCGTAGTTCGGGGTAAAAATCTCAAAACAGGTTGGTGAATTGATTGGTCCAAAAGCCTTAAGGTCTTTTGTTATCCAAGGGAGAAAACTCAACCTAAAACCACAAATCCACCATGTGAGGATAGCTTCAACATGCTAGTGAGGGGTTAACCCTATAATAAGCATGGAAGACTCATTGTCCATCACTAAGGATATAGGTGAGTATTACATCTACCACAAAGATAACTCAAACCTAATAGCTAAAGATTATGAAAAAGTTTTGATTAGAAAGTGGCCATTGAAACCCCAAAAAGACATTTTAATGGGTTATATTTACCACTTAGAAGTATATACAAAATGGTCAAAGTTAACTTAAAGATTCAATTCAAACAAGCCTCTTAAGATCATATAGATGACCTAAGTAGCTCCCATCCTTTGGAATAAGCAATCACAATAAAGCATAAGCAATCAAACAAGCCTCTTAAGAGTTCCTCAATATGTCTTGTGTCTTTCACTTTGGATGAGCATGGCAATAGTCCTTCAATTAAGCTCAAGTTGGAACTCCTAGCACAAGAAAACACACATCAAAAGATTCTATAACACAATCAAAGAATGGACAAGAGGGAGTTTAGAGATTTGGTCCTTCCAATGTTCATATTCAAACTTAGGCATTCTAAAGGCTCAATGCCTAGTTGTTCTTTGACTTTTTATAGCACTCTAAAGGCCCAATGCCTAGTTGCTCTTTGACTCCAAATTTGCATAGGGAAAGTTCTAGAATCTAAGTCCACTTATCCATTTCTTTGCATTTGGTCCACGACAAACAAAACAAAAACACAAGCACAAAAGTACATACACAATTATGTGCTCAAGTGAGTAAAAGGCAAATGACATTAACATAAACATGGGCTCAAGTGAGCAAAGAGAAAAGCAAATGGATAATATGTGCAAGAATAGTAAATTGCATAAAATTAAAGAGCAAAAAAAGTAAATGTTAATAGTCAATAGTTAGTGTTAGTAGTTAGTGTGCCATAAGGCAAATTTAGCGCTATGTTAAGCAATCGTAATTGGACTTATGTAGAAGTCACAACTATCTGAGGCTGGTCAATAATAATGTAGGCAACAAACACAAGTTAGGAGTCTTGATTAGTGAACCAAGTCCCAACAACTTGCCATGCCAAAAAGAAAATGAGAATTGATCTTGTATTGGTTTAAGCCTTTTGCATGATTTAGAAAACAACCTATCCTTAATGCAAATCCATTCACTTGATCAATTGATCAAGATGAATTAGATTTGAATCAAGGAAGATTAAGTCTCCCTAATCAATACTAACTTATCAACCTTCAACTCATTGATAAAAAAGAAAGAAGAAGAAGAAGAAGGAGATGGAGAATGGATAATGAAAATGGAAAGATCAAAATGCATAAAGTGCAATAAGATGTGCCAATCCATATGTATTGACCAAATGACATTGAAAGTCAAAGTCAAACAATGATAAATCAGAAATGAGATGAAGATTGGAAATCAAACAATAAGCAAAATATTTTTTGGCATTTTTAATATTAAAATAAACTTGAATTAAAAATAAAAGAAAGGTCAAACTTCAAAATCACTTCAAATCAACCTTGAAAGGTCCAAGTGATTTATCCCAAGTTCAACAAGGTCAAACAAAGTTTGACAAAAAATTTCAGCATTTTTAAAAGTCAGAAACTATTTTTAGTCAATTAAAAATGAATAAAAATAACCTAATTGAACTAAAATCTCAAATAAATCTCAAATCAATTTAAAAATTGATGAGAATATTTTTCATAGATCCATCATCATTCAAATAGGTTAGGAAAATATTTTTGTATTTTTTGAATATCAAAAACTATTTAAAATGAATTAAAAATAACCAGAAAAGAGAAAATTCACAAAAAAATATCAAATGATGAAATAAAAAATATTAAAAATCAGAAATAGAAACTAGAATTTATTTGGAGACTAATGCAATTGGTCCCATAATTTTTAGATTAAAAATGAAAGAGTTATGAATTTTTGAAGTAAATGGAAATAAAAGAAATTAAATCAGAAAAATAAAAATTAGAAAAAACGAGGAGCGTTAGATCTGAGCTCATTAATTGAGCTGGCAGATCACACGCTCCAGATGCGCGCTCCCACCATAGGCCAAAGTCAAATGCGCTGCACAATGTATTAAAACAAGTCATAACAAACAAGGGTCAGGATTAGATCTGGAAATTCAATCCAACGATCCATAACACATCTGGCAATGGCACGGCCACCGGAGCCACCTTCTTCTCCGGTGAGCATGAAGATTCCGGCCAATTTTGCAGACAACCAGATCTCAACCAAAATGCACGATCTATACATCTTTGGAAAGCTGGGATGATGTACATCATCCCTGTGCCACTCAATTCCACTCTAGATCTCTATATGGAGAGAAATCAGAGATGGAAGTTCTGTGGTGTTCATCATGAACTTAATGGATTTCAAAAATTAAATGCACAGTCATGATGCCTCTATTGAGAGGACTTCGGCCAACACAAGATCCAAGCAAATATGTCAATATATTATGAGTTTCGAAGAAAAAACCAGTTGCATAACAACCTTGATTTCTGGAGGCTTGAGCTCGATTCCTTGCTTTCTTTATCAAAACAGAAGATCAATGGAGTAAATGATGGAGGTTTAGAAGCTCTAGATCCAAGGATTCAACCAGATGTAGTTGAATTTTGGATCTGAAAAATTTAGAGAAAACTGAACTAGCTTCTTTGGTGAGAGGTTGGGTTTTGATTTCTGCAGCAATTCAGGTTGATTTCAGTGTGTGTTTTGAATGGAATAGAGCTTCTATTTATAGAGGGAATGGCAAGGAGAAGGTGATGCAATCCGTGTGCATGGAATTGGATATCCATTGCATGGGCTTGCATGATCATGCACAAGGCCCAAAACCAAAGCCAAATGACATCTGAACTCATACTAAAGTGAAATGGGCGTGTAATTTGAGAGGCAAAGGTTTGTGTAATGAATTCTCACATGTTATGCACAATTGAACTAAAAATTTCTCCTCTTCGAAACTAAGACTTGCCAAATCCAAACATGATCATGTGAGTAATGGTTGGAAAGGTTTTGATGTAAGGAACAATTGTTATGTTGGGAAAAAATCCATTTGGGATGTGGAAATTGGTGAAATTTGAGTTTAAAGTGCAAGGTGCAAAACATGTCAAGGCAAAGTTTCTAAATTTGACCAATGTTCAAGCCCTTCTGTTTTGATGATGCAAGCCTCAAATGAAAAACTCTCCAACATAGAAGTTGTAGATCTTTTTAAGACAATCAAAATGAACTTAAGTTTTGCATTATTTGGATTTTTTATGAAAGAGTTATGGGCACTTGAAGTTGGACTGTTTTGCCTTTTAATGCATTTGACCCAAAAGGACCTATAATGTCTTGCATTATCACATGTATTTGCTTTGAGATTTTGAAATTTTGTCAAACATGACATTTTAAGTAGACATCTTAAGCTTTCCAATGAATTTGATCCCACCTAAAAATCATAAAAAATGAATGAGTTATGTCCTTGGGAAGCTGACCCAAAATTAGGGTTTCAGTCAAAATGACCTATAATGTATTGGAATGGGAGATGGCCTTCCAAGATTCAAATAAATTTTTGATGAACATGAAAGTTGTTCATATTGTCCTTAAGAACATTTTTGATTTTGGAATCATCTCCATTTGACCAACACATAAAAAGTTAGGTCTCAGTGCATTTCAAAATAGTCAGATGAATTGACTGATCAACTTCTCAAGTCCATGCCTCATATCTTGATGAATTGATGATTGAGGACACTCAAATAAGTTCAAGTATGCATAAAATGATGAATTAAAGAACTTCCCTTGATTGTATTTGATCATGGGCTGAGGTTGCTTCAGGAGCAAGGCATTGTGGTGCACAGATGAATTAGGGTTTCTTTGGGGAACCAACCTCAAACCCTTTGACTTGCTTTGATCGAAATGATGAATTGAGATGCTAGGGAGGCATAATTGATGTATGAGAGCTTTGGGAACCATTACCATGTTTGTTTTCATCTTCTCTTGGCCATATCTTTGTACTTATGATCTCCTAGAGGCTTTTGACCTTGTGATTGCTCAAGCTACAAACAAAAGATGTTAGTGACATATTTTTGTGCTTTTGGTTAGTAAACAAAATAAGAAAAGCAATGATATACAATTCAAGAATGCTTGGTGATCTCAAACCATTCTCAAGAAGTCCCACCCAAAGGCAAATGGAACCAAGATGCTAAGGATTCTTGAGGCAATGCAAATGCAATGTTATGATGCCATGAGGGATCTTAGGGACAAAATTGGGGTCTTACAGATGCCCCTATTTAAGGTTATTCTAGCCGGAGAAGTGAAGGTTAAAATCTTCGTCTCGACGGGGTAGAATGGGCTTAAATAAAATCAAATAGACGAATTTTGGTCCCTAAGAGACCTCATGATACAGAGGTATGCATGCAAAACAAATGGTAAAACTCTGTGGGGATATGCGTCCACAAAAGAAAAAGAAATCCGGAGAAACTAAAAATCCACAGGAGTAATACACTCACTAGGGAGACAGAGACTCTAAGGGAGTAAAGGGTAAAATGCGTGAGTAGGTCACGACTTGAGACTTGCTGAGAGACACAGAGAGAATCCATGAAATAAATCAATGGAAGGACTCGAGCTGACTCGAAGATGCATGTATTAGGGAATATGCCAATACATCCAAAAATTATCCGCAATGGATACTTCGGATGAAAATCCGGACTCAGGTGGGGATGTCCCCTAAGGACTCAACTGAGGAAGATCCCAACAGAAATATCCTGGGGAAACAACGGGATGAGGTATTACCGTTTACTGGGTAATAAGCTCAAAAAGACGTGTGATCTGAACACCGGTATAAGGGTGAGAGAACAACATGCTCGGCAAGAATAAGTATCTAAGACCGGTATAAGGGTGAGAGATATCAATCAACCAAATCATCTGAGGAAGACCTAAAAAGGTATATTTCAACTCAGGAAAATCTGACTCCACAGGGGACAAAAAGTCATAATAGGGAGCAGAAGGAAGGAACACCAGGGATGTCGGTTACTGGGCATATAATAGGTGACCAACCAAAGCGTGAATTGGGGAATGTTCCCAAAACACTCATCATCCAAAAAGAGGGCAAAAAGCAAACTCGATTATGGGATGGACATTCGATTCCAAAACAGGGATACGA
The DNA here is from genome assembly GCF_024323335.1 of Lathyrus oleraceus. Taxonomy (NCBI): domain Eukaryota; kingdom Viridiplantae; phylum Streptophyta; class Magnoliopsida; order Fabales; family Fabaceae; genus Lathyrus; species Lathyrus oleraceus. The sequence continues at coordinate 126,465,534 of NC_066582.1, forward strand.
ATCTTACTCAATTGGGGAAGAACAAAAGGCTTCGACCAAAGAGTGCATGAGATATATTATCTATTACCGTCAGAACGTAGATAATATACTCGCATGGAAGATTATCCACAACCGGTTACTGGGTTAATAAAGGATAGATCGACCAACAGAGAAAGGCATCGGGATACCGAAACTAGGTATATAATGATGACCATTCAAGGAGAGCAACCAACATTACCGACAACCGGTAAATGAAAGAGGGCTTGCTGGGGATAAAATTGCCTAATCAGAGCAATTATCCAAAAGAATGAGGGAATATCACCACCGAATATTGGATAATGATAACCGTCAAGGAGGGGATTACATCTACCGGATACTGGGTAGAAAAACCACGGAAGAGTAACCGTCATCGATTAGGATGAACAAGAAGGTTAACTCTGCAAAGGGGGGAAAATAGGGTTTACAGCTACCAGTATAAGGGTAGAAAACGACAGACTCCGCCGAGGATAAAATGAATGATTACTGATTACTGAGCAATTATTCATTTATACCATGGAGAAACACAAGAAACAGTCTTAAGAGGCAAATTTAGGATCAAATCAAAGAGGCAAACTGAATCAAAACTCGTCCTAGTGAGGATATAACTCAATAGGGGAATCCATCCCAATACATGTGTTGGGAGGAAGCAAAAACAACCGTTGTCCACGAGGATATAACTCAGTGGGGAATGCGGAAGGAAAGATAAACACTTTCTGCTTAATGGGTTGACTCTACATTGAGGGATCAGACACCAACATATGCTTGGGGAATGTATTACCAACTAGCAGAGGAATAACAAACAAAGATATATGGCAAAAATGTAATATGAATATCTGAATGTTTGAAAATTATATGCACACATGCATGATTTATGTATGATAAATACTGACAGACAGACATTTCTAACACAAACAGTTTCAAGGAGTACAAACACCTGGTACTACATCTCAAGAGAGAAAGCCAGATTCACCAGAGAGTATCCAATCTGTCGGGGATCAGAGATACCAGGAAGCAACAAAATATCTGCAGGGGATGAATCATCGGTCAATCCGGCTGGGGACAGGAGTTTATTGCACAGATAAAATCTGCCGCATAAGCAACTCTACTGGGGAATCCATCCGAGGAGGTAAAGGGATTCTGGGGATCAACCACCAAGTACCATACCCACCAAGGAGATCACATCTGCTGAGGAGAAAAGATTGCTACTCCGCTAAAGGGGAGAGTGGTGAATATCTCAACAAGCATTCCACTCAGTAGGATAAGCCACAAAAGGCTCCGGAGTAAGAAAATACAGTCATGCCAGGACAATGAACAAATGTCTTACCCTGTTGGAGATCATACCATCCTTGGGAGAGCGCTGAGGATCTCCTAAGTATTCTTTTGTCATTGTGAATGTTCACTTTGTTTAAAAACAAGTTATGAAAAATTCGTTTATTCAAAACAATGATATTTTCTCAATTTAAAACATGCGAAACATTTGTCGAATAGAAACAAATAAGAGCGCAAACAATTGGATAAAAGGCTCAAATTTATTTGATGGAATGGTAGTCTGCAAATGGCAAGACTCCATAGATCTTTACAAATTTGAAATTGGTGATATATATTGGAAAAGGGCTACATTGAACATAATGACCATTTCTCCACCAATTCTGAATTCGATGTATTTGAAGCTTCGGTTGATGACGAATGAGGAAGAATCTCTGACGGGTGACAGTTGTAGAACAAAGTCTTGTCAGGATGCAGTTACTTGCCAAATCCCTAATTTTTTTTGCCTAAATTGCCCCAGGATGAGGTACTCAATCTAGCGGGATACATATATTTCTCTTTTTTCATGTCTCTAACTTTTGCCTGGATCGCCCTTTCGGGTTTTCAATCCACCGAGACGCTCATTTTTGCCTAAGCCTCCCTTTCGGGTTTTCAACTTAGCGAGCTATTCTGTTTTTATTTTTAGGCGAAGTATTTCTTGACTGCATCTGAATTCACAGGGCGAGTGAAATCCTCCCCATCCATAATTGTAAGCATCAAAGCACCGCCTGAAAAGGCTCTCTTAACAACATATGGACCTTCATAGTTTGGAGTCCACTTGCCCCTGGAATCAGGCGCGAAAGACAAGACTTTCTTGAGTACAAGGTCACCTTCTCGGAACACACGAGGCTTGACCTTCTTATCAAAAGATTTCTTCATTCTCTGCTGATATAACTGACCATGGCACATGGCAGTCAATCTCTTTTCTTCTATCAAGTTCAGCTGGGCATAACGGCTCTGAACCCATTCAGCATCAGTCAACTTGGCTTCCATCAAGACTCTCATCGATGGGATCTCCACCTCTACTGGGATTACAGCTTCCATGCCATAAACAAGAGAGAAAGGGGTTGCCCCTGTTGAAGTACGGACAGACGTACGATATCCATGCAAAGCAAATGGCAACATCTCATGCCCATCTTTATACGTGACAACCATCTTCTGGATAATCTTCTTGATATTCTTATTAGCAGCTTCAACAGCCCCATTCATCTTGGGTCTATAAGGAGAATAATTATGATGCGCGATCTTGAACTCACTACACAGCTTTTTCATCATTTTGTTGTTCAAGTTAGATCCATTATCAGTAATGATCTTATCTGGCAAACCATAACGGCATATGAGCTGATTCTTGATAAACTTCACGACCACCTGCCTGGTCACATTTGCATACGATGCCGCTTCAACCCACTTGGTGAAGTAATCAATTGCTACGAGAATAAATCTGTGTCCGTTTGACGCTTTTGGTTCTATCATGCCAATCATGTCAATTCCCCACATAGAGAAAGGCCAAGGTGATGAGATCACATTCAAAAGTGTTGGGGGAATATGGATCTTATTCGCATAAATCTGACACTTGTGGCATTTCTTCACATATTTGCAGCAGTCAGACTCCATTGTCAGCCAATAGTAGCCTGCTCTCAACATCTTTCTAGCCATGGCATATTCGTTGGAATGAGTACCAAATGAACCCTCATGGACCTCAGTCATCAACAGGTCTGCTTCGTGTTTATCCACGCATCTGAGCAGCACCATGTCAAAATTTCTCTTATAAAGCACATTGCCATTGAGGTAGAAACTTCCTGATAATCTCCTCAAAGTCTTCCTATCTTTCACAGATGCCCCAGGTGGATAAACCTGGTTCTGAAGGAAGCACTTGATATCATGATACCATGGCTTATCATCTTTCACCTCTTCTACCGCAAACACATGAGCTGGTCTATCCAAGCTCATTACAATGATATTGGGGACTTCATTCCAAAGTTTAACCACAATCATCGAAGCAAGTGTAGCAAGAGCATCTGCCATCCGATTCTCATCTCGAGGAATATGATGGAAGTCAACCTCATTAAAGAACATTGAAATCCTCCTCGCATAATCCCTGTATGGGATGAGACCAGGCTGATTCATTTCCCATTCACCTTTAATTTGATTGACAACGAGGGCCGAATCACCATAAACATCAAGATGCTTGATCCTTAGATCAATGCATTCCTCCAATCCCATAATGCAGGCCTCATACTCAGCCATATTATTCGTGCATTTGAAAGTTAACCTTGCTGTAAAAGGAATATGTGTGCCCTAAGGAGTAATAATCACTGCCCCAATACCATTTCCATACTGATTTACAGCGCCATCAAACACCATTCTCCATCTGGAACCAGGCTCTGGCCCTTCATCGAGTGTAGGCTCGTCACAATCTTTCATTTTCAAATACAGAATCTCCTCATCTGGGAAGTCATACCGAACTGACTGATAATCTTCAATCGGTGGATGTGCCAAGTGGTCAGCCAAAATACTATCTTTAATAGCCTTTTGAGCTCGATACTCAATATCATACTCAGATAACAACATTTACCAACGGGCAATTCTCCCTGTTAAAGCAGGCTTCTCGAAGATATACTTAATTGGATCCATTCTGGATATCAACCAAGTCGTATGATTTATCATATACTGGCGTAAGCGCTTAGCAGCCCAAGCCAAAGCACAACATGTCTTCTCAAGCATCGAGTATCGAGACTCAAAAATCAGTGAACTTCTTGCTCAGGTAGTAGATGGCATATTCTTTCTTCCCTGATTCGTCTTGCTGACCAAGGACACAACCCATTGAGTCTTCAAGAACTGTTAAGTACATAATCAAAGGTCTCCCCTTCCACAGGCGGAGACAAAATCGGAGGTTCGGACAGATACTCTTTAATACTGTCGAAAGCTTTCTGGCAATCCTCGGTCCAATCGTGGGACTGATCTTTCCGGAGGAGCTTGAATATCGGCGCACATGTGGTAGTCATGTGGGATATGAATCTGGAAATATAATTCAAGCGGCCAAGAAAACCTCGGACTTGCTTCTCAGTTTTGGGCGCAGGCATCTCTTGTATTGCTTTGACCTTTGCAGGATCAACCTCAATACCTCTTTCACTGACAATAAAGCCCAAGAACTTGCCAGAACGGACTCAAAATGTACACTTGTTGGGATTCAGACGAAGCTTGTACTTCCTCAGACGCTGAAAAAGTTTCAACAAGTGCTCTACATGTTCAACTTCCGTTCTTGACTTAGCAATCATATCATCAACATACACCTCAATCTCCTTGTGCATCATATCATGAAACAAGGTGGTCATAGCTCGTTGATACGTGGCTCCGGCGTTCTTCAAACCGAAGGGCATCACTCGATAACAGAATGTTCCCCAAGGTGTGATGAATGTTGTCTTCTCCATATCCTTGGGTGCCATTTTGATCTGATTATATCCGGAAAATCCGTCCATAAATGAGAAGACATTGAATTTAGCTGTGTTATCTACCAACATATCAATATGTGGTAGAGGGAAATCATCTTTCGGACTAGCTTTATTCAAGTCTCTATAGTCCACACACATCCGGACTTTTCCATCTTTCTTAGGCACGGGCACAATATTGGCCACCCATTGAGGATATGTAGAAGTCACCAGACACCCTGCATCAATTTGCTTCTGAACCTCCTCTTTGATCTTTACTGCCATATCGGGATGAGTTCTTCTGAGCTTCTGCTTCACAGGCACGCACTCAGGCTTCAAGGGTAGGAAATGTTGCACAATATCAGTATCTAGACCTGGCATGCCTTCATACGACCAAGCAAAGACGTCGACATATTCTCGTAGCAATTCAATCAACCCCTTCTTAACAGATTCTTCCAGGAGTGCCCCAATCTTCATTTCTCGCACACAATCCTCAGACCCCAAGTTGACCGTTTCCAGATTCTCAAGATGCGGCTGAATGATCTTCTCTTCATGCTCAAGTAAACGGGTAATCTCATCAGGAATCTCTTCAACATCATCTTCTTCTGCCTCAAATACAGGGAACTCAAAATTGGGAGATGGTGTTGGATCATTATGTTCAATGGGTTTGATCAACCTGCATAATAATTTTGGATATGAAAAGCTTTAGAATTCAAACAAGGCAATCATTATGCAGATGAAAAGATTGATTTTATTCTATTTTTTAGGTTTTATGTGATCACCAATTTCATGCAAAAAGCGAAAAGGGAAAATAATTGAAAAACAAACATTTAACATGAATTTATTGAATGAAAATATCATTGTATTAATGCGCCAACAATGTCATCACCCCTCCTTTTGGCATGGGAGGAGGGTTTTTAAACACAATGAACATTACTTTGACTTATGGATAACTGTTGGAATATCCACAGCGACCCAATTATTGCAGATTCCCCCAGGGATGACGAAGTTGCCTGAATCCTCTTCGTCCTCTTCCAGAATGGCAGCAACTTCTTCATCTTGACTGGTGTGGATGAACCCTCCACTGTTGAACAACCCTTGCATGTTGAAAACCCCAAACGAATAACCTATGCCAACCCGAGACTTATTGTCTTCTAGCTCAATCATTTTCCCTAAACCAGCAGTTGCACCACACTCAATGGCCAACTTGCATCTTTATAGGAAGCAAATGAAGGAGTTCTCTTCTCAATAGGCTCAGCGATAGACAAAGCTTGGAAAGGAGTTCCAACTTCATCCTCAACATCTATGTATGAGAAGGAAGACAAGTGGCTAACCAGGAGAGCCTTTTCTCCCCCTACCACCACCAGTTTCTTATTCTTCACAAATTTCAGTTTCTGGTGTAGGGTGGATGTCACGGCGCCTGCCTCGTGAATCCATGGTCTGCCTAAGAGACAACTATAAGATGGGTGAATGTCCATAACCTGGAAGGTAATCTGGAAATCACTTGGTCCGATCTTGATTGGGAGATCAACTTCCCCAATCACAGTTTTGTGAGACCCATCGAAAGCCTTCACAACTACTCCACTCTGCCTCATGGGAGGCCCTTTATATGATAGCTTTGAGAGAGTGGACTTTGGCAATACGTTCAATGATGACCCGGTGTCCACCAGCACATTGGACATGGCGTCGTCTTTGCAATTCATAGATATATGTAAAGCCATGTTGTGGTCTCTTCCCTCCTCAGGGAGATCAGAGTCACAGAAACTCAGGTTGTTACAAGCGGTAATGTTTGCAACAATGTTGTCGAATTATTCTATTGTGACATCGTGATCCACATATGCCACATCCAAAACCTTCTGCAGAGCCTCTCGGTGTGGTTCTGAATTCAAAAGCAATGATAATACCGATATTTTGGATGGTGTTTGTAGAAGCTGGTCTACAACATTATACTTGCTTCTCTTGATGAGCTTCAACATCTCATCACAGTCTTCTTTCACATTGTCGCTTGGGCCAACAGAAGCAGGAGTTCCCAATGTAGAGGAGGGCTTAACAACAGGTGCCGGATTCGGAGTGCTCACTGCATTCCTCATCGGGCGTTCAACAGAATCAGTACTAGCTTGGGGCTTTGGAGGTGCTGAAAACACACGATCGCTGCGGGTCAAACCACTAACATCTGCAATGTTAACAACAGAGGAAGATGGTAAGGACACTTCTTTCCCATTTTCTACCGCAACAACATTGTAGCGATAGGGAATCGCCTTTTCAGAAGAGTATGGTACTGGTCCGGCCGGCTTGATGGTCAAGGCAGGAGAAACCTTCTGCTTGCTACCATCATATTTAATGATAACAGGCTTGGGAATCCGAAACACTGGAGAAATCACATTGACTTCGGGCTCATCCTCGTCAATATTTCTGTTTTGAAGGATCTCAATAACTCCTTCATCCAGCATTTCCTGAACATCTTTGCGCACCTGGCAACAACCTCTTTGATTAACAGAACAAACTCGACATCTGTCGTGGTCATGCTCATAATGACTATACTCACACAGCAAACGATGCATCTCGATCAGAGACTGTCGAATATGACTGACATATTTGACTTTGTACTTGCCAGGGCAGCCCTGGACCATGTTGACGGATTTCCCATGCTCGGGCAATGGGTTCTTCTTCACATTAGGACCTACGTCCTCGAAACACAGAATGCCACACCTCACAAGGTCTTGAACCTTGGTCTTCAAAGGGTAACAAATTCTCCACGTCGTGGCCGGGAGCACCAGAATGGTAAACACAGTGTAACTCGGGCTTATACCACCACTGGGGATTAGCAGGTATAGCCAGTGGGTCTCTCGGAGTAATCAACTTCCTCTCTATCAAAGAGGGATATAACTCTGCATACGTCATTGGAATAGGATCGAAGGTGACCCTTTTCCTCTCGTAACTCGTGCTGGTTTGATTACTGTTTCGAGGCGCGTAGGTCTGCTGCTACGGTCGGTGCTGTTGATGCTGATATTACGAATGTGGTTGCTGATTGTTGTTATGTTGCTGATACTGCTGATTATCTCTAAAAACAGGTGCTATATGAGCCACCTGGTGCTGGTTACTGGCAGGACGCACGGTCTTCCTTCTCACAGAGGGTCTTCTTGGTTTCACATGGGAGGTCACAACATGTGCCTCTCCATCTTTCTTCTTTGCAAACGCCCCATATCGTTTGGTAGAAGAGCCTTCTTCTCTGGTTAGACGTCCTTCTCTAACCCCCTCTTCTAGACGCATCCCCATATTCACCATTTCGGTGAAGTTAGAAGGAGCGCTAGCAATCATCCGCTCATAATAAAAAGAACTTAAGGTCTTCAAGAAGATCTTAGTCATCTCTTTCTCCTCTAGCGGAGGCACGATCTGTGCTGCTAACTCTCGCCACCTCTGGGCGTACTCTTTGAACCTTTCCTTGTCCTTCTGGGACATGGCCCTCAATTGATCCCTATCGGGAGCCATATCCATATTGTACTTATATTGCTTGCAGAAGGCCTCGCCAAGATCGTTGAAGGATCGGATGTTCGCACTGTCTAAACCCATGTACCAACGCAGAGCGGCACCGGACAGACTGTCCTGAAAGTAGTGGATGAGCAATTGGTCGTTGTCAGTCTGAGTTGACATCTTCCTGGCATACATGACCAGGTGGCTGAGAGGAAAAGTATTTCCCTTGTATTTTTCAAAGTCATGGACCTTGAATTTCACAGGGATCTTCACATTAGGAACCAAGCAGAGTTCGGCAGCAGACTTGCCGAAAAGATCCTTATCTCTAAGAGTTTTCAATTCCTTGCGAAGCTCAAGAAATTGATCATTCATAGCGTCCATCTTCTCATAGACATCTAGGCCATCTGACGGCTCAGAGTGATAGATGGTGTCGTCTACCCTAGGCAAAGTATGCACGACAAGAGGAGGAACAACAAGGACCGGGCTAGATGCCGACATAGAAGCAAAGGTGGGAGCAGGACCTTCGGGCATGAAATTGGGAGGCATCCCCCACGGGAATCCGGCTGGCATGGCCGTTGGAGCAAAGTGTGCACTGGCTGCAGGCACAGTTGAGGATACAATCTCATAGATGACTGTCCTCCGGGGAGGAGTTGAAGGTGTCGGAGAAGACTGGCTATGGGCAGCCAAGAATGATTCCATCAAGGCACTTAATCTGGCCACTTCCTCTTTCAGCTCGCGGTTCTCTTGTTCCAGATGATCCATCAGTCTTGAAATGTTGGCTCTGGTGTAGTACCGGTGAGTCAGCTTGTCTTCAAAATAAATGAAGAACACAGAGTTAGACCACATGACAAGAAGTCGGGAACAAAACCTGCTTATGCACATGATGCATGCAATGCTTGTGCATATGATTTTTCTTTTATTTTCAAAGGAACTTTTGGGGTTCTATTTGCAAAAAAAAAATTTTTTTGGAAATATTAAATATTTATCACATATGGAAATATCTTATCAAATAATATCGGGGAAAAGAAGTACATCATTGTCAATCATATACAAGAGAAAAGGAAAATAATCATCCTATGGATCCCTAGAAACAATCATCTAAAGCTCGGGACACAGGGAGATAGGATGCACGAAGCCTCTTCACCTCCCTCTCGTAGGCTGCCTCCATATCTGCCTTCTCCTTGGCGAGTCGATCGTACTTCCTTTTCCAAAACTTGGAAGACTGAGGAAGTAGAGAAGTCCATGCATCATCAGGATCATAAATAACCTGGTGTTCGAGGAACTCTATCAAAGCATCCTTCTCCTTGATCTGCTGAAGCAACTCTTCCCTTTCACGGATCCAAACACGTGATCGGTCTTCGTCTCTCAACTCCTCTACTCCTTGGTTAGGGAGGGTTGAAGGCCCAGCCATAACCAAAGATGTAGGTCTTGGATACTCGTAAGGCATGAGATACTCAGACGCTCTCTTCCTAACCCAAGCAGTGTATGGCTCCATAGCAACACAATTCTTAGGACCCAACTCCTTCCTTCCTTTCCTGTGAATCTTGCGCCAAGCGCGGACCATTCTGCCCTTCAAGCCTTGGGGATCTTTACCCTCCTGGAAGAACACACCCTCTAACATAATGTTATTGGGTTTATCCTTTAGGGGGAACCCAAGCTGACGACGTGCCAAAATAAGGTTGTAGTTAATCCCACCACATGTACCAAGAAGAGGTACATTGGAGAATTCACCACAAGAGTCAATAATATGTACACCATCATACACGCGGTTATACCAAGAGATATCATCATTAGTGAGAGACATGAGTCTCATGGACCACCGTAGACATCCCTTGTTCTCCTTGAAGGCGACCGTCTGCGATAAGTGAGAAATAAACCACTTATACAACAGAGGCAAACAACACACAATGGCACCACCACCCTTTGCATTCCTCATATGCAAAGAAAAATAGGTATCACCCAACAGAGTCGGAACAGGATTAAGAGTAGAGAAGATCCTAATAGCGTTCACATCCACAAACTTGTCGATGTTGGGGAACAATACTAATCCATAAATGAGAAGTACAAAGATGGCCTCAAAGGCATCCTCACTCATGGCCTTCCCATATACAGTAGCTTGAGCAATGAGGAACTCAGAAGGGAGACCTTGAATTCCACCTTTGGTAGTCATATGAGCACCAACCAGAGATTCATCTATGTGCAACATGTCTGCTATCTCTTGAGAAGTAGGAATACTCTCCAAGCTACTGAACGACAATTGGTCTAGAATCGGTATACCCACAAGGTAGGCATACTCCTCAAGTGTAGGTAAAAGCTGGAAATCCAGAAACGTGAAGCAACGATACAAAGGATCATAAAACTGTACCAATACACTCATCAACCCTTCGTCCACCTGAGTAGTCAGAAGAGGAAGAAGCTTCCCAAAACGAGCCTTGAAACCCAAAGGATCTAATACATAGGATGTCAAGTTCCTTAGCTCTTTCAAATCTGGTTGTCTGAAATTGTACTTATTTGTATTCCTTCTTTGTCTTTCCATGTCTGAAAATTTGCAAATAAACCCCTTAAGTTCCTTGATAAATTTCTTCATTAATGATGATATGGATTCAAATGAGTGCATGAATGCATGAATGCAACAATCACACTCAAGGATCAAGCAAAGCACACCAAACAAAGGTCATGGGATGGATCATATTATCCCTAATATCAATCATCCATTTTGGTGGATTATGGTTTACACCTTATCAATACCCAAGTTCCATTGATATTAAGGATACATGAACGTATCAACCATGAATCAAGGGTTTGTTGTAAGTCACGAGCATGGGGTCTCGGCTAAGAACCACCCAAAGGGAATGTACTAGGGTTTAAACCTGCCAAACATGTTCTACAAGAGGTTCCCATAGTCATCATCCCATCTTTCGGATATTATCGGAGAAACGACTACTCGTATTCCAAAAATATTCTCAAGAGAGACTCTTATGAATGTAGTATCGCGTAACAATCATATCAAATCTTACACTTGAACGACTTTCACACTACATCCTAAGAATAGGCCAAGATGGGCTTGGTAAACTAAGGTCCTTGGCTTCTAAGGTCTATATTAGAAAGAGTAATGTCTAACCACAACTTACTTGTGTGACATTATTGATCCCAACATGACCTCCACCAAGTGAATGGACTTGCAAGTCAACTTGCTAAGGAATAACTCCACACAAGTCAACAAGACTACGTCATTCTCCTATCCTAAGTGCACTCGAGTCCGGGTATAGAACTCATCTCACAAAGATCACCAAGCATACAAGGAATTAATATCAAGCAAATCAATCATTACATACAATACAGTAATCCCAAATTGCACAAAAATATGTCACAAGACAATACAATACAACAAGCATGAAAAGTTGGCAAAACCCACTAGGCAAATGATTCATCCCCAGCAGAGTCGCCACTTTTCTGTAGCGGGGTATTCGTTACCATTAGAGATATTGACTAAATCCAAGGTAAATCATACAAGTCGAGCCGCCACCGCACTTCTATTTATCCAAAGGAATGGTTAGAAAGCGAACAAAAACCTAATAGTTTTAACAAAAACTAGTAAAAGAAAACAGAGATCTGGGTAAGAGGGGTTGGTTATGCAATGGGAAGGTGTTAGGCACCCAAAACATCCTAGGTACTCCTAGGGAGCCCTTTTCATACTTGTTGCAAGGTTGTTGTTTTTGTGAAATTTTTGTTTGTGAAAACATGATTGAAGAGATGAGAAGAGAATATACAAGTTTATTTACATTTTGTGTTTGGATGGATAAACCCATTGCCTACGTACCATCTTATAAAAAGATTAGGATCAAAACCTCGTAGTTCGGGGTAAAAATCTCAAAACAGGTTGGTGAATTGATTGATCCAAAAGCCTTAAGGTCTTTTGTTATCCAAGGGAGAAAACTCAACCTAAAACCACAAATCCACCATGTGAGGATAACTTCAACATGCTAGTGAGGGGTCAACCCTATAATAAGCATGGAATACTCATTGTCCATCACTAAGGATATAGGTGAGTATTACATCTACCACAAAGATAACTCAAACCTAATAGCTAAAGCTTATGAAAATGTTTTGATTAGAAAGTGGCCATTGAAACCACAAAAAGACATTTGAATGGGTTATATTTACCACTTAGAAGTATATACAAAATGGTCAAAGTTAACTTAAAGATTCAATTCAAAATAAGTATTATGAAAAGAAAGTTTGAAAATCAAAAGCATAAGGCTTAGGTTCCTAATGTTGAAAACAAATGTTAAATGTTTGCACAAAAAGTTTTGGCTTGGGTTAGAGTGGAGAGAAGAAGAAGAATGGCTAAGTCCTAAGTAGAGCAAAAAGAGAAAGGATGAAGAAACAAAACCACAATGGAGTTCCTCTCTTGAGATCATATAGATGATCCAAGTAGCTCCCATCCTTTGGAATAAGCAATCACAATAAAGCATAAGCAATCAAACAAGCCTCTTAAGAGTTCCTCAATGTGTCTTGTGTCTTTCACTTTGGATGAGCATGGCAATGGTCCTTCAATTAAGCTCAAGTTGGAACTCCTAGCACAAGAAAACACACATCAAAAGATTTTATAACACAATCAAAGAATGGACAAGAAGGAGTTTAGAGATTTGGTCCTTCCAATGTTCATCTTCAAACTTAGGCATTCTAAAGCCTCAATGCCTAGTTGCTCTTTGACTTTTTATAGCACTCTAAAGGCCCAATGCCTAGTTGCTCTTTGACTCCAAATTTGCATAGGGAAAGTCCTAGAATCTAAGTCCATTTGTCCATTTCTTTGCATTTGGTCCACAACAAACAAAACAAAAACACAAGCACAAAAGTATATACACAATTATATGCTCAAGTGAGCAAAAGGCAAATGGCATTAACATAAACATGGGCTCAAGTGAGCAAATAGAAAACCAAATGGATAATATGTGCAAGAATAGTAAATTGCATAAAATTAAAGAGCAAAAAAAGTAAATGTTAATAGTCAATAGTTAGTGTTAGTAGTTAGTGTGCCATAAGGCAAATTTAGCGCTATGTTAAGCAATCGTAATTGGACTTATGTAGAAGTCACAACTATCTGAGGCCGGTCAATAATAATGTAGGCAACAAACACAAGTTAGGAGTCTTGATTAGTGAACCAAGTCCCAACAACTTGCCATGCCAAAAAGAAAATGAGAATTTATCTTGTATTGGTTTAAGCCTTTTGCATGATTTAGAAAACAACCTATCCTTAATGCAAAGCCATTCACTTGATCAATTGATCAAGATGAATTAGATTTGAATCAAGGAAGATTAAGTCTCCCTAATCAATACTAACTTATCAACCTTCAACTCATTGATCAAAAAGAAAGAAGAAGAAGAAGGAGATGGAGAATGGATAATGAAAATGGAAAGATCAAAATGCATAAAGTGCAATAAGATGTGTCAATCCATATGTATTGACCAAATGACATTGAAAGTCAAAGTCAAACAATGATAAATCAGAAATGAGATGAAGATTGGAATCAAACAATAAGCAAAATATTTTTTGGCATTTTTAATATTAAAATAAACTTGAATTAAAAATAAAAGAAAGGTCAAACTTCAAAATCACTTCAAATCAACCTTGAAAGGTCCAAGTGATTTATCCCAAATTCAACAAGGTCAAACAAAATTTGACAAAAAATTTCAACATTTTTAAAAGTCAGAAACTATTTTTAATCAATTAAAAATGAATAAAAATAACCTAATTGAACTAAAATCTCAAATAAATCTCAAATCAATTTAAAAATTGATGAGAATATTTTTCATAGATCCATCATCATTCAAATAGGTTAGGAAAATATTTTTGTATTTTTTGAATATCAAAAACTATTTAAAATGAATTAAAAATAACCAGAAAAGAGAAAATTCACAAAAAATATCAAATGATGAAATAAAAAATATTAAAAATCAGAAATAGAAACTAGAATTTATTTGGAGACTAATGCAATTGGTCCCATAATTTTTGGATTAAAAGTGAAAGAGTTATGAATTTTTGAAGTAAATGGAAATAAAAGAAATTAAATTAGAAAAATAAAAATTAGAAAAAATGAGGAGCGTTAGATCTGAGCTCATTAATTGAGCTAGCAGATCACACGCTCCAGATGCGCACTCCCACCATAGGCCAAAGTCAAATGCGCTGCACAATGTATTAAAACAAGTCATAACAAACAAGGGCCAGGATTAGATCTGGAAATTCAATCCAACGATCCACAACACATCTGACAATGGCACGGCCACCGGAGCCACCTTCTTCTCCGGTGAGCATGAAGATTCCGACCAATTTTGCAGACAACCAAATCTCAACCAAAATGCACGATCCATAAATCTTTGGAAAGCTGGGATGATGTACATCATCCCTGTGCCACTCAATTCCACTCTAGATCTCTATATGGAGAGAAATCAGAGATGGAAGTTCTGTGGTGTTCATTATGAACTTAATGGATTTCAAAAATTAAATGCACAATCATGATGCCTCTATTGAGAGGACTTCAGCCAACACAAGATCCAAGCAAATATGTCAATATATTATGAGTTTCGAAGAAAAAACCAGTTACATAACAACTTTGATTTCTGGAGGCTTGAGCTCGATTCCTTGCTTTCTTTATCAAAACAGAAGATCAATGGAGTAAATGATGGAGGTTTAGAAGCCCTAGATCCAAGGATTCAACCAGATGTAGTTGAATTTTGGATCTGAAAAATTTAGAGAAAAATGAACTAGCTTCTTTGGTGAGAGGTTGGGTTTTGATTTCTGCAGCAATTCAGGTTGATTTCAGTGTGTATTTTGAATGGAATAGAGCTTCTATTTATAGAGGGAATGGCAAGGAGAAGGTGATGCAATCCGTGTGCATGGAATTGGATATCCATTGCATGGGTTTCCATGATCATGCACAAGGCCCAAAACCAAAGCCAAATGACATCTGAACTCATACCAAAGTGAAATGGGCGTGTAATTTGAGAGGCAAAGGTTTGTGTAATGAATTCTCACATGTTATGCACAATTGAACTAAAAATTTCTCCTCTTCGAAACTAAGACTTGCCAAATCCAAACATGATCATGTGAGCAATGGTTGGAAAGGTTTTGATATAAGGAACAATTGTTATGTTGGGAAAAAATCCATTTGGGATGTGGAAATCGGTGAAATTTGAGTTTAAAGTGCAAGGTGCAAAACATGTCAAGGCAAAGTTTCTAAATTTGGCCAATGTTTAAGCCCTTCTGTTTTGATGATTCAAGCCTCAAATGAAATAATCTCCAACATTGAAGTTGTAGATCTTTTCAAGACAATAAAAATGGACTTAAAGTTTGCATCATTTGGATTTTTGATGAAAGAGTTATGGGCACTTGAAATTGGACTTTTTTGCCTTTTAATGCATTTGACCCAAAAGGACCTATAATGTCTTGCATTATCACATGTATTTCCTTTGAGATTTTGGAATTTTGTCCAACATAACATTTGAAGTAGACATCTTAAGCTTTCCAATGCATTTGATCCCACCTCAAAATTATAAAAAATGAATGAGTTATGTCCTTGGGAAGCTGACCTAAAATTAGGGTTTTAGTCAAAATGACCTATAATGTATTGGAATGGGAGATGGCCTTCCATGCTTAAAATCAATTTTTGATGAACATTAAAGTTGTTCATATTGTTCTTAAGAACATATTTGCTTTTGGAATCATCTCCATTTGACCAAAACATAAAAAGTTAGGTCTCAGTGCATTTCAAAATAGTCAGATGAATTGACTGATCAACTTCTCAAGTCCATGCCTCATATCTTGATGAATTGATGATTGAGGACACTCAAATAAGTTCAAGTATGCATGAAATGATGAATTAAAGAACTTCCCTTGATTGTATTTGATCATGGGCTGAGGTTGCTTCAGGAGCAAGGCATTGTGGTGCACAGATGAATTAGGGTTTCTTTGGGGAACCAACCTCAAACCCTTTGACTTGCTTTGATCAAAATGATGAATTGAGATGCTAGGGAGGCACACTTGATGGATGAGAGCTTTGGGAACCATTACCATGCTAGTGTTCATCTTCTCTTGGCCATATCTTTGTACTTATGATCTCCTAGAGGCTTTTGACCTTGTGATTGCTCAAGCTACAAACAAAAGATGTTAGTGACATATTTTTGTGCTTTCGGTTAGTAAAAAAAATAAGAAAAGAAATGATATACAATTCAAGCATGCTTGGTGATCTCAAACCACTCTCAAGAAGTCCCACCCAAAGGCAAAGGGAACCAAGATGCTAAGGATCATTGAGGCAATGCAAATGCAATGTTATGATGCCATGAGGGATCTTAGGGACAAAATTTGGGTCTTACACAAATCACATTTAAGCTCCCTCTTTTCAACCTAAACCCTAACTCACCCAAACCCTCTTTTCTCCTTTGAACCACCCAACCACCATGTAAAAATCCACAAACTCCACACAACAAAAACAGTAGCAAACTTGTGTCTTTCACTTACATAATCATTCACCACCATCACATAAACATATAACTTTCTTCCCTTCCATTTTTCTACCACAACAACCATAGCCACCCTCTTCCAAGCTTTTTGCTTCATTCTCAAACCCAAACACAACAACAACCTAGTTTTGACACCACAATCTTGGTAATATTTTGGACTCAAACTCCTTGACATTTTTGGTTTTGTTTTGTGTTTGGAAATAGGTTTTTACTCTTGGGTTGTGTTTTGAGAGATATTTGAGTCAACTTTGAGACAAGTGGGTCTTGTTGGGTTTACACCCTTTTGGATATTTTTCTGCTCTTACTACTTTTTATCCACCATTTCCAATCAAACCTTGTTTCTTATTATCATTTAATATTTATTGTTGACTTGTTATTCATATTTATTTGGTTGATAAGATCTATTAGATCATGGCTATGGTTGTTTAGAGTTGATAAAACCTTCAATGTTTCAAACCTATTAATGATTGATCAATAGATCCTTCATGATACTTTGAGGCATTGATAGGTTGCCTCTATTTCAACCATGTTTTGGTCATTTGATACATAGATGAAACCATTTCCTTTACATTGTTTCTTGTTATCATTTAATATTTATTGTCGACTTGTTGTTACATTTATTTGGTTGATGAGTTCTATTAGATCATGATCATGGTTGTTTAGAGTTGATTAAATATTCAATACTTCAAACCTATTAATGGTTGATCAATAGATCATTCATGATACTTTGAGGCATTGATAGATTGCCTCTATTTCATCCATATTTGGGTCATTTGATACATAGATGAAACCATTCTCTTTATATTAACTTGTTATTCTATTTGCTTATTGTTATTCTACTAACCACTAACCATTAACTACTAACTTCTAACATTTATATTATTGCACTTTACTTCCTTGCAATTTATTTTATTATTCATTTACATTCAAGTACTCATTATCATCATCATTGTACAAACTCATCATGCATGTTTATTTACTTGTTATTTATTTTATTATCATCATACATTAAAAATAACAAAAACATGATAAAATAATAAAGACCAAAAATATCCACTCCAGTCTTAATCAACTTGGACTTAGAGGATTTCATTTTAGGACCTTTGCTTGGAGGCCTTCCTTTACTCTTTGTGATACTTTGTGAACACTTGGATTTTCATCCGTAACTTACATGCATGTTGTAAGAATGGCATCATGGCACCACCTTTGGGGGACATGTTTGTAAGACCGTTATCCTTTATTTAGCTTAGGTCACTTTTGCACACAAAAGGCTTTCTCTTGGGCTACCTTACAATGAGACTCTTTAATTTCTTGTTGGTTACTTTGCATTCATGTTGCATAAGCCAAATTTCATAATCAAAATAAAATAAACCCTTGATTCAACGTCAAGTGGCATTTTTATAATCAAATTCAAAACACTTAATAATTACGATTATTATTGTGCGCCACGAGCCTTAAGTGGTGGAGAATGAGTTAGAATGGAGCATTCCTACCCTTACTCTGATTATTTTGGACGCAAGACGCTTGGCTTGTTGTCTAGAATAATCACCTCCGCCCATAGACTTTAGTACAATATAATCACAAACATTCTTTCATAAAACCCTTATTCAAGGTAAAAACAATACAACTCATCAAACTCATTTTTGTGCCTTAGGGAATCATCCCTAAAACCCTTTTTTCAAAGGTAAAATCAACCAACACACAAACATTTTCTACTCCGAACTACGGAGCTCTGATTCCTCATCCCCGAATGAGTGATACGTAGGCACAAGGGCCCTAATCCTTGGCGAGCACTATAATAACAAAAAAAAACACCCCCTTCTTTTCACACATTCTTTTGAAAATAAAACAATAATAGATAAATCCCATGTATGTAAAACAACACAAATGGTTCCCATGGAGTACCATGGACATAAGGGGTGCTAATACTTTCCCCTTACGTAACCGACTTCCGAACTCAAATCTCGGTTGCGAGACCGATTCCTTATTCACTTTTAGCGCTTCCCGTGCGCGTCTCTTTTCCGAGGGTTTTATCGACTATTTCTCCTCTCCTCTCCGATAGAGGTAAACTAAATAAAATTTGGTGGCGACTCTTCTGACTTTGCCTCTCTTTGGCATCTCTTCAGTCCCGGTTTTGTTATCGTGAAATCCCAGTAGCGACAGCTGGCGACTCTGTTGGGGACACGATATTGTCGCATCTCGAAAAATACGATTCCTCGCGATGGTCGCGGAAAAAATTATGTTCGAACAGAGTCGCCACCGAACTTTATTTATCCCAATGAAGGAATAGGAAAATATCGATAAAACCTTTAGGAAATGGAATAATGGTCGTCGCAACCATATTCGGGTTCGGGAGTGGATTACGTAAGGGGAAGGTATTAGCACCCCTTACGTCCGTTGTACTCAACGGAAACCTTTTAGTTCTAATGTGTGTTTCGAGTGTTAATTTATGTTTGTTTGTTATCTTTGGGTTATAAAATCATTAAAAAATAGAAATGGATGAGAACCTCAGAAAGGGAAAGGGGAGGTTTTTTATTAGTGTGCTCGCGAAGATACAGCAATCTCCTGCCTACGTATCCTTATGGTATAATAAGAAAATCAGAGCATTCTTAGTTCGGGGACTACGGTTGGTTGGTGTGTTTTTTATGAACAACTGTTTAGATCACATTCTAAAGGCTAAACGTTGGCTTGTCTACTCTCGGCGGAGGCTTAAGCACTAGTTTGTTGTGCGCATTAGAAAGGATTAACAGTGTTCTTTCTGAAAAGATTTTTGATCACACGAGGGTGACAAGTTGGATTAATATGTTGGATGTTTTGTTTGACTGGTTTCGATCGCACGAGGGCGAGAAAGGATAAGTTTGATGTGTTAAGGTATTTTGGTTGGATGACGATTACTCGGATAGTCGAGTAAGACAACTCGTATCCTAATAGTCGAGGAGAGGAATCGAAGGCTCTAGACCATCTCCCTTTTCATCCTTTATTTCAAAAAGAATTTGATAATAATTAAGGTGTTTTGAATGGATGACGAATACTCGGATAATCGAGTAAGACAACTCGTATCCTAATAACCGAGAAAGGGAATAGAAGACTCTAAACCACTTTTTGTTTCATCTGAGTATTTATGAAAATAAGGGTGTATGGTTGATGTATTTTAGAATAAACGACAAGTACTTGAATGGCTGAGTAAGACAACTCATATCCAAGCAATTGAGAAGAGGAATTGAAAACTCAAGACCATCTTCCTTTTCGTACAGTTTGTTGTGAAAATGATTTGATTAAGTTGTATGTTTGTATAAAATGACAATTGTTCGACTGACCGAGTAAGAGAACTCGTATTCAAACAATTGAGGAGAGAAGTTGAAGACTCAAAGTCATCTCCTTTTTCATTTCATTATTATAAAAATAATTTGATTTAATCGGGTTTAGAAGTTTGTAACGAAATGACGAGTGTTTAACTGACCGAGTAAGAAAACTCGTATTCAAACAATCGAGGAGAGAAGTTGAAGACTCAAAGCCATCTCCTTTTTCATTTCATTATTATAAAAGTGTTTTGATTTAATCGGAGTTTGTGCTTAAGTGGATTAGAGATGACAAATCATTCGATTAACCGAATAAAAGAATTCGTAAACAATCGAGGAGAGGAGTTGAAAACTCAAAACCATCTCCTTTTTCGTATGATTTGAAAATGATTAGGAATTTGCTATAGTGATCAATCTTTAATTAACAAAAATTATTAATTAAAATTTAACTAAACCACTTAATTAATATAGTCAAAATTAATCATCAAAATTATTTGATTAAATCAAATATTCAAGGTAATTAAAATTAATTATTAAAATTAACTAATTTAAATGGATTTTAATTAACTGATATATCTACCTAGAACAAAGTTGACTTGAATAATTGAAGCGAATTAACGCACAATGGGCTCAAAATTGGTTCGTACATAGCAACAATGGTATCGAAATGTCGTACGTAATGGACCGAAACGCGGCGAAAATACCAAATAAATGTATCGAAATCTTAGTGGCGTAACGGCACACAATGAAATTAAATAGTAGTAACACAAATATTTACAAATTTATTCTCAGTATATTACAATTTTCATCAAAAGACATCATGTGTAAACAAGTAGTAAAAAATGATGTTTATTTATTGTGATCATTTCAACCATAGAATTGGCATATAGAATTGGCATATATTTTAAAATGAAAACTGCTATAAAAAAAAAGGAATGAACCGAACTATAATTACAGTATGCTCATAACTCAATTGTTATACCAAAATAACTATTGGATTGGTTTACTAGATAATATTATAATTTAAATTGGATGTATCAATGTTTGATTTCTTCTTTGTGTTACTGAAACTAACAACTTGCATTGCCTACTGCTATTAGAATGTAACTTGTAGAACCAAATGTAACTTTTGCAAAGTTTCCTGCCATAGACAAATAAATTATATATGATGAATTTTAATTTGTTTTAGGGAAGAGACACATGCATGATATTCATAATTCAACTTATTACTATATTATAAACAACATAACAAAAGTCATTAACAATGCAGAATCAAATCGAACTTAGTACAAATCCGCAACAGCAACTTGCACAACACATACATATCATAATATTGCAACAGCAAACAAATCAGAAGTATTTAAACATCTAAAACATCAAACAGCGTAAAACTGAGTTTTATTTGGATTGTTACCGAAATTGTGTACACGAATCAATCACAGCAGCGGCGTGGCGTCATAATGCTCATCAAACCGACGTCCTCACGGTTTTCCGATATAATACGAAAATCAAACTCAAACCAACAGCTGATGAATGCCTTGTCGTCATTTAGCAGGGGGATTTCAAAGCAATCTCGTATTGGCTTACAGTGTTCAACTTCAAAAGTATTCAACACCGACGGTGGTCACGACGACATCTTCTTCTCTGCTAAGCTCACAACTAGTAGAAAAAATATATCTTTTGTTCCATGCCTTCTTTCAATGTTTATCTCTACTCAATATCTCACATGTTCAATCTCAAAAAGAAAGAAACAATAAAAACATATGCTCTAACCATACGAATAATCACCAGAGAGAAATAGGAAATAAAACAAAATCATTTTTCTTTTCTCTCAAAGTCACGACCTCATGGTCTCTCTCTCATTCTCATAACAACCATCATTTAACCAAAATCAAAGGGATAAGAAATAATTACCAAGCTGATGACATCGGTTTTGTTATAGAGAGAAAAGGTTTGTTGCGAGGATTTAACGGCGACGAAGACAAATTGAAGTTGTTGTCGAACGTGAAGGTTATCAATGTTGTTCACGGCATTATAGAAGTGGATCTGCAAACGGATTTTGACGGCGAATCTGAGATGGCAAAGGTTATTGTGAGCTTGTGGAGGGTGGTGGATGCGTGGTGCAGTAGTTTCGCGAGTTTGTTCACAGTGGAGTGAGGGAGTTTTTAGAGAAGAAGAATGAATCTGTTGTGGTTTGTGAGGAAGGATCTTATTGCAAACCGTTGGCTCACGTGTTGGCTTGGATGTGTTAGCCTGTAGCAGCTTGGCATTTGGAAGTGTGCTACTGTAGCTAGTAGCAACTGTGGTTTTCGGCGCCGGTGTTTTTGGTAGCTGCAGCTGGTAGCAGCTTTTTTGCAGCGCATTTTCTTTCAGTTTGCTGTAGCAGAGAGAATTAAAGTGGATGAGTGAGGATAGCCCGCGTGTAGGTAGGGTGGTAACGTGTAGTAATGTGGAGAGTTTTTTTTAGTCATGCTTTTCACTTCTTTTCTTTTGTCTTTCTTTTTGCTTAGAGTGTACAAGGAGAGAAAGAAAAAAAAAGTAGGTGACGTTGAGAGAGGTGAGAGAGTGAGCTGTCAAGTGAGTGTGTGGGTACCAATTGTAAAAAAATAGGAGTCCAATGCTAATTTCATTTTATTATTTTTTTGAAAAAAAATACTATTATTTAAAATTTTCTATTAAAAATTCCTAATAAATATTTCGATTTGAATAATTTCTAATTATTTTAGTTGAATAATTAACCTAACAAAAAATAGTGATCGATTATAAATATAAGCCAGATATAAATTTGCTAAAAAAATTAAATCGTACACACTAAAATGATCAGCACAAAATATACTTATTGAAAAAATACAGTGTTTCTTCAAATGCTGAAATAAATTTCCATCGGTTAAAAGGCTCAGGCGGGTCAAAATGCAACCGAAACAGTCGCTGAAAAATATAACGGGTATACCAGTTTAAA
This sequence comes from Lathyrus oleraceus, assembly GCF_024323335.1. NCBI lineage: Eukaryota > Viridiplantae > Streptophyta > Magnoliopsida > Fabales > Fabaceae > Lathyrus > Lathyrus oleraceus. The sequence continues at coordinate 126,488,534 of NC_066582.1, forward strand.
CTACATGAATCGTAGATTAATAATACTGACGTCTGCAATTTTAATTTCGAAACTTTTTATCTGCTGATTTTGTCCGTACTTGAGAAAAGATTCAACCGATTTGTCTGTATTTTTAATAAGTTTATCCTGACTGATATTTCAGGTATTATTAATGATAAAATGCATATTATGTTGTACATATGATATAAACTGAAAATTAAATCGAATTTATGAAAATTTAAATATGGCCGGACAAAATTGGGGTATGACAGATATTCCCTAAGCAAGTCTAGCCTAGTTTGGGTTGTTTCCCTTTTACGTACGTGGAGATTTTACCTATTATCTTTTTTTCTATATATATTGCTTTTGTTACTAACCTATACATATTTTCTTTGTTTGCCTGTTGGTCCGAAACTCTGATTGTGTGACGAAGAATTTTTGGAAGCAATAATGATTGCAAAGGAAAAAAGCTTGTGTGAAAGACTCTCCACCCGAGTTTGAGAGCTTACTTGAGATAGGAGAGGTTGAGTAGTATTAATCCGCGAGGTGCCTTCCTCGTTAGGATCGTACGAGAACCTCACTTAGTGGTAGATTCTCTTAAGGGGATTGATGACCGTCGTGCTTTCGGCGTAAGCATCTTTTCTTTTACTAGAGTCAATGACCCTAAGACCCCTTTTAGAACCTTTAAAACTATGGCTAGCCTAGACCGATGGTCGTGTAGTATAGGCCACCGAGGTACCTTCCTCGTAAGGGACGATACGAATATCTCACTTAGAGTAGATGACTTTGATGGAGCAGTCGTCTGGCAAGTAAATTGACATAAGCGGATGACAGTCAAGGAAGTCCATGACTCTAGGGGCAGTGTCTTACACCCAATTTTCCAAAAGCCTTAGATCACACAAAGCGAGAACCTTGGTTTACTAAGCAGTCATTATTAACTCCATGCTTCGTCACGATGGTCCAAAACCATGAACCCATGCCTGAAAACCTGTGGAAATCTTCTCATCCATTCATTCATAAATAAACATCGCATTCATGCATCATTTACATCTCATAAGCAAAACCTTTTACCACCTTCTGTTTCTACCCCACTAGTTGATTTCCCGACGTACGCTTAGAACTAGAAGCATGTCTCAAGCCACTATGGAAGAACTCCAACAAGGCCAAGCTGCATTGAAGGAAATGACCAGCCAACTAAAGACTCAGATGAGCTTGGTTATGGAAATCTTGCAAACACTGTTGAAAAAGGAAGGAAATCCCACACCAACCTCCAGGATGGAAATGGTCTCCCCTATGCCTCTGTCCGGCTCCACCTTACATCATGAGTTGCCTCAGGGATACCGCCCCCAACCCGAACTGCCGAGGTTTCTTAATCAACAACCAGTGTTTGTTCCCCAGCTAGCTCTGAGGAACCAAATGCGGAGTCAGAATTGGTACTCAAGTGGAAGGCAAAACTATTATGCTAAAAAAGGGCAGAGAAAATCAAAGAGGTCGGAAAAACAATTTGACTTGATTCCCATGTCGTATGGTCGAATTCTCCCTGTTTTGCTCAACAGATCATTGGTGCAGTTAAGGGTACTAGGACCTCCCTCAACACCTCTTCCCTTGAACTACGACTTGAATGCTAGGTGTGAGTTCCACTCAGGAGCACCCGGACACTCGATCGAGAGTTGTAAGGCCTTCAAATACAAGGTTCAAGAACTGATTGATTGGAAGGCTATCGGGTTCACACCAAACGGACTGGATATACTAAGCAACCTCATGCTGCCACATGAAGGAACTTCTACAATGCCACAACCAGTGCCAAAGGATGAGGAACAAGAAGCTGAATAAGAGCCTCATTGGGGACTATCATACATAAGTTCCTACAAGCATGATGACACCGGTCTACGGTTGAAACAAGGCTAATCACGCCAACAATTATGTTATCATTCATTTGTTTTCATGTGTAACTTTCTTGCTTGTCATTGTAATATTCACTCTTAACAACTTGTTTTTGCAACAATGAAATGAATATGCATGTTTTAAGTCAATCCAATCGTGTTCACTCTTATCTTACTTTTGTTTAAAAACGAAACTTAGAAGGAGAATGATGAATATAAGGTTGTAGCGGGGTATTCGTTACCATTAGAGATATTGACTAAATCTAAGGTAAACCATACAAGTCGAGTCTCCACCGCACTTCTATTTATCCAAAGGAATGGTTAGAAAGCGAACAAAAACCTAAAAGTTTTATCGAATAAAAAACTAGTAAAAATGTCATAGATTGAGGTAAGGGGGTTGGTTATGCAATGAGAAGGTTTTAAGCACCCAAAACATCTTAGGTACTCCTAGGGAGCCCTTTTCACATTTGTTGTAAGGTTGGTATTTTGTGAAAATTTGTTTGTGCAAACATGATTGAAGAGATGAGAAGAGAATATACAAGTTATTTACAATTTGTGTTTGGATGGATAAAACCCATTTCCTACGTACCATCTTAAAAAAGATAGGATCAAAACCTCGTAGTTCGGGATAAAAATCTCAAAATGAGTTGGTGAATTGATTGGTCCAAAAGCCTTAAGGTCTTTTGTTATCCAAGGGAGAAAACTCAACCTAAAACCACAAATCCACCATGTGAGGATAGCTTTAACATGCTAGTGAGGGGTTAACCCTATAATAAGCATGGAAGACTCATTGTCCATCACTAAGGATATAGGTGAGTATTATATCTACCTCAAGGATAACTCAAACCTAATAGCTAAAGGTTATGAAAAAGTTTTAATAAGGAAGTGGCCATTGAAACCACAAAAAGCATTTGAATGGGTTATATTTACCAATGAAAAGTATTTACAAAATATGGTCAAAGTTGATTTAAAGATTCAATTCAAAATAAGTGTTATGAAAAGAAAGTTTGAAAATCACAAGCATAAGGCTTAGGTTTCTAATGTTTGAAAGCAAATGTTAAATGTTTGCACAAAAGTTTTGGCTTGGGTTAGAGTGGAGGGAAGAAGAAGAATGGCTAAAATCCTAATCATGCCAGAGATGAGGGATAAGAAACAAGACCATAAATGGAGTTCCTCTCTTGAGATCACATTGATGATCTAAGTGGCTCCCATCCTTTGGAATATGCAAGCAAAATAATTGTAAGCTCAAGCAATCAACATAATCAAACAAGCTCTTAGAAGATCCCCAATGTCTCTTGTCTCTTTCACTTTGGATGAGCATAGCAATGATTCTTCAATTTGAACTCTCATAGGATCCCCTAGCACAAAAGCACACACATCAAAGAGTTTTATGAAGCAAATCAAGAATGGACAAGAGTGAGTTTAGAGGTTTGGTCCTTCTAATCCATCTTCAATATTAAGGTCCTTTTGCTCCATTTTTGCATAGGGAAAGTCCTAGAAACTAAGTCCATTTTTCCATTTCCTTGCATTTGGTCCACAACAATCAAAACAAAACACAAGCACAATAATATATACACAATTATGTGCTCAAGTGAGCAAAAGGCAAATTGCATTAACATAAACATGTGCTTAAATGAGCAAAGGGGGAAAAGCAAATGAATAATATGTACAAGAATAGTAAATTGCATAAATGTAAAGTGCAAGAAGTAAATGTTAATGGTTAATAGTTAATATTAGTAGTTAGTGTGCCATAAGGCAAATTTAGCGCTATGTTAAGCAATCGTAATTGGACTTATGTTGAAGTCACAACTATCTGAGGTCGGTCAATAATAATGTAGGCAACAACACAAGTTAGAGGTCTTGATTAGTGAATCAAACTCCAACAACTTGCCATGCCAAAAAGAAGATGAGAAATGATCTTGTATTGATTTAGGTCCTTTGCATGATTTAGGAAGCAATCTATCCTTAATGCAAAGCCATTCACTTGATCCATGATCAAGATGAATTAGATTTGAATCAAAGAAGATTAAGCCTCCATGTATCAATGCTAACCACCAATCTTTAACTCATTGATCAAAAAAGAAAAAGAAGAAGGAGAAGAAGAAGATGAAGAATTAAAGTGCATTAATGGAAATAGAATGAGATAATCAACAAGTCATGACCAAAGATAGAGAGGATCAAGGTCAAACAATAGAAAAGAGAAGCAAAATGAATATTAGAAGTCAAGAAACTAATCAAATATTTTTGGCATTTTTAATATTAAAATAAAACTTGAATTAAAATAATGAAGAAAGGTCAAACTTCAAATTCACTTCAAATCAACTTTGAAAAGTCCAAGTGAATTATCCCAAGTTCAACAAGGTCAAACAAAGTTTGACAAAAAAATTCAGCATTTTTAAAAGTCAGAAACTATTTTAAATCAATTAAAAATGCATAAAAATAACCTAATTGAACTAAAATCTCAAATAAATCTCAAATCAATTAATAAATTGATGAAAATATTTTTCATAGATCCATCATCATTCAAAGAGGTTGAGAAAATATTTTTGTATTTTTTGAATATCAAAAACTATTTTAAAATGAATTAAAAATAACCAGAAAAGAGAAAATGCATGAAAATATCAAATTATAAAATAAAAAATATTAAAAATCATTTTTAGAAACTAGAAATTAAAAGGAGAAGAATGAAATTGGTTCCATAATTTTTGGACCAATAATGAGAGAGATATGAATTTTAGAAATAAAAGGGAATTAAAAGAAATAAAAGAAATTAAAATCAGAAAAATGGAAAATAGAAAAAGCGTGAGCCGTCTGATGGTGATTCATTAATTGACGTGGATCATCACATGGCTAAGAAGCGCGTGTTCACCATACACACGGGTCAAACGCATCACACCATGCCAAATGAAAAGTCATAACAATGAACACACGTGATTGCATCTGGAAAAATGAATGAATGATCCAGATTAAATCTGGAGACCAGACGGTGGCCATCGCCACCGTCTTCTCCGGCCAAGCTCCGGTCACGTTCTAAAGTTGCAGAGAAAAAAATGGTAACCAAATGGCATGATCCAGGCATCATTCGAAAGCTGGGGTGATGTACATCACCCCTGTACCACTCAATTCCATTCTAGATCTCTAGATTGAGAGAAATCATAAGTGGAAATTCTGTGGTGTTCAAGTGAACTTAATGATTTTCAAAAATTGAAAGCATAGCAATGTTGCCTCTATGCAGAGGACTTCATATCACACAAGAACAAAGCAAATAGATCAATATACAAGCTAGTTCGAAGCAAAATACAGTTGAAGAAAACCTTTGAATTGCAAGGATTTGAGTCAAGATCTTTGGATTCTTTTGCAAACAGTAAGCACTATGGATCAAGTAGAGAAGGTTTAGGAACTATAGATTTAGAAAATCAATCAATGCAATTGAAATTCAGATCTGAAATTTTTTGAAAGAAAGAGAAAGTTCCTTTGAGTATGGTTATGGAGGGATTCGTGCAGCATAACAGGTGCCTTCAGGTTGTGAAATTGTCAAGCCAAGCACTCCTATATATAGCAATTGGCAAGGTAGAAGCATGAACAAAGCATGTGCATGGATGAAGAGGGCCTCCATGCATGGGCCTGTACAGGCGCATGGAGGGCCCAATTCTGATTGGAATAGAAAGCTAAACATCACCGAATATGTTTTGGACGTGCAGATGAGGTGTATTTGGATTATGCATGGCAATTGAAATGATTTTCCAAAAATGCACTATTACATTAAAGTCTTTGAAAATGCCATGGCCAAAATTAAAATACAACCTTATGAGTAATGGTTGGAAAGCTTATTGCATAAGGAACAAATGTTATGTTGATCAAAACTCCATTTGGGCCTTGGAAATTAATGAAAATTGAACTTGAAGTGTAGGGTGCAAAACATGCATATGTGAAATTTCCAAAATTGGCCAAAGTTCAAGCCCTTCTGTTTCAAGGATGCAACCTCCAAATGACAAATTCTTCAACATGAAAGTTGTAGATATTTTCAAGGCACTCAATGTGGCCTTAAATTTTGCATCATTTGGATTTTTGGTGAAGAAGTTATGGGCACTTGAAGTTGGACTTTTTCACATTTCAATGCATTTGGTCCAAAGTGACCTATAATGTTTTGCATTATCACATGTATTTATTTTGAGATTTTGAAATTTTTCCCAACATAACATTTTAAGTAGACATCTTAATCTTTCCAATTCATTAGATGTCACCTAAAAATCATTAAAAATGAAGGAGTTATGTCCTTGGGAAGTTGACCTAAAATTAGGGTTTCAGTCAAAATGACCTATAATGTCTTAGAATGGATGATGACCTTCCAAGATTCAAATAAATTTTTGATGAACATGCAAGTTGTTAATATAGTCACTAAGAACCTTTTTTCTCTTGAGGTCATCTCCATTTGACCAACACATAAAAAGTTAGGTCTCAATGCATTTCAAAATAGTCAGATGAATTGACTGATCAACTTCTCAAGTCCAAACCTCATATCTTAATGAATTGATGATTGAGGACACTAAAATAAGCTCAAATATGCATGAAATGATGAATTAAAGAACTTACCTTGATTTTATTTGACCATGGGTTGAGGTTGCTTCATGAGCAAGGCATAGTTGATGAACAGATGAATTAGGGTTTCCTTGGGAAACAAGCCTCAAACCCTTTGATTTGCTTTGATCAAAATGATGAGTTGAGATACTTAGAGGGCATATTTGGTGGGTGATATCTTTGGGAACCATTTCCATGCTTGCTTTCATCTTCTCTTGGCCATATCAATGCACAAAGGATCTCCTAGAAGCTTTAGACCTTGTGAATGCTCAAGCTACAAACAAAAGATGTTAGTGACATATTTTTGTGCTTTTGGTTAGTAAATAAAAAATGAGAAAAGCAATAATATACAATTCAAGCATGCTTGGTGATCTCAAACCAACCACAAGAGGTCCCACCCAAAGGCCAAGGGAGCCAAGATGCTTATGATCCTTGAGGCAATGTAAAATGCAATGTTATGATGCCATGAGGGATCTTAGAGTCAAAATTAGGGTCTTACAAAGGTATAATAACTCATTGCATGTATGCTTTTGAATAAACACATTGATAATGATGCAAGGCATTGCTTCAAATCCCCAAATCTTGGAGGTATAAGGATGATAATTCCTAGTCAACCCCTTTGAGCCTAGAAGTAGGAGTTTTATTCCAAGCAGAGAAACCCTCACATCTTAAACCCGAGGCAGGGTAGTCTTCAGCTAATTTGACCATGCATTCAATTCTTAAAAAGTAAAAATAGGGAGTGTCTCATTTGATGATCAACCACATCCTAGGGAGTGTCTTGTCTAAAGGATAACCATATCATTTCCCTCACGAGAGGTCGAAATCACAAATCCAATGGTTGTCCCTCGCCAATAAAAAGTGAGACGGTCACAAATCCTTTCAAACCAAATCAACAAATGTCACACGATTTGTTCCACAAAAAAAAACTCTAAAAAAGAGAGAGAGAAGAAGCCCGCTAAGTCGAAACTTGAAGACAAGTGGCTTAGGCAAAATTAGGGAAGTCGAAAAAACAAAAAAAGCAGAAGAGGAATCAAAAACAAAAATCCTCAGTAAGAATAAAGTCGTGTGACTGCAAACACAAAAATAGGAAGGCAAGTGACTGTCACTCCCAAAATCTTGTGGGTTCTCTTACTACCACTCCCATCATTCTAAGAGACGAACGTCTATGTCAAACTAGTTGAACGTAGGACTGAAGAGTATTAAGAAGAATGGGCGGGCTAAATAAATTTTTGAGCCATAAATCCTTTGTTTCTTAAACCGTGAACCATCCCATGTTACAACCCTCAAAAGACCTAATTGAGCCATTCTCATGGAAGATGTCTTGGTTTAAGGATTCATACTTGTGAATGAATGGTTGAGTATTCTCCAAAGAATGACTTAATCAATTAAAATTAAAAACTAACATTTGACTAACTCTTATTTATATTGATTTACTTTCAAGTCATTTATTTTATGCAATTTAAATTTCAGTACCTTTATCATTCATTGTCATTTACATTTCATGCAAGTTGTTTATGTTTCAAGTTATTTTCACTTAGCTCATTTGAGCCATATCTTGTGATTGTATATATTGTTTGTTTGCTCTTGGTTTTGTTTGTAGTCTTAGGACCTTAAAACATATAATAACAACAAAAATCCTAAAAAACATTTGGTGGACTGTTGGACTTGATTTGAACTTTTGGACTTAGGATTAGGCAACATTCCCTATGCTAAAAGACTTGGCCAATGCCAACATTTGAGACTAAGCTATCTTGAATTATGCCTTCATCTGATGCAAGCCTTTGAGTACCCTTGATTCATCTGCTACTCTGTCTTTGTGCTTAATTGTTATTATGTTATTATTGTCTATGTCTTATGATTTCTTCTGAGTTGGCCAAGGAATATTTCATTTGATACATTGGAAGACATTTGATGACTACTAGCTATTGGAGTGCTTACTTGGATATGTGTATCTTTATTTGATGCCTTGATTTTTATGATGTCTGGATATTGCTCATTTCTTATTGCTTGTTGCTTGATTAAAGTCCAAAGAAAAATGGGTTTCTATATGACATTCTTGTCTGTTGAATTGCATCCCATTGGTCAGATCTTTTCAACCCTTAACTTTTAAATTTTGCTCAGGGTAATCTCTTCATCTCCTCCCACTTTCTTTAATTTCAAATCTCTCCCTCTTTTCAAAAACTTTTCTTTGCTTGTGATTTCAAAACTTATACATGTTTTAATGATTAGAAACTTTGTCCTTATGCCATTAAATTTTAAACTTCTTTTCTTAAATCAAATTTGTAAATAAACTTAACCATATTGACTTAAAATTCAAAAGACAAAAAGAACTAACCACACCATTCAAACCTTTGGCCTTTTGTGCCTTTTCTTATTAAAACTTTTGTTAAAAGAAATTCACCAACTTCTTTGAAATTTTTATCATGAACTACGGAGTTTTGATCCCTCATTTTTATGTCGGTACGTAGGCATAAGACCAAAGGTCTTGTCAAACACAAAAAATATAATCATTGAATTATTTTTCTCATCCCCACACTCTTTATTTTATCAAACATCTTTTATACCAAAAACATATGCACACATAAAAAAGGGCTCCCTAGGAGTACCTAAGACACTTTGGGTGCTAACACCTTCCCTCTTTGTAACCAACCCCCTTACTTGTAATCTCTGGCATTTTATTAGTTTTGATTTGAAAACTTCTTATCTTCGGGTTTTGTTCGTACTTTTCCCTTTTCCTTTGGAAACAATAAAAGCGCAGTGGCGACTCTGGTTTTATTGATGTTAAGCTTATCCATAGCTTGATAGTCATAAATTTACCGCTACAATACCAAAATTGTTCTCACACAAATACAACATTGTTATCATCAAAACTCAAGGTATAGATACATAATCAAATCTTGTTCTAATAATGATCATAACTCATCCCTTCGATGTCAATTGATGCGACCAGTTTATCATAAGTAAATTCATCATTTATGGGTACATGATGTCATACCCTAATTTTTAATCATAATATCTCACATATCATTTGCATCATTGCACACAAACAAGGTCATATCTTGATCCTTCCCCTCTTTCATCTTTGGGTTTGCTTCTTGCAGGGTTCTCCAAGCACCTTTTTGTTGGTGTTTTACCTCTGTGCTTATATGATTAATTGCTTATCTAACCACTAATCAAAATATAAAAAATATGTTTTATTCTCCTTAAGTTTATTGTGAAAGGTAGGGCTTTTTAGTCAAGGGTATCTCAAAGTTTTGTTGCTTGCTTCTCAAGGAAAGTCAAAGGTTCATGTGTTTATTTTCATGCCTTCTTCAATAAGTAACTTCAAACTTTTAAGAAAATTAATCAAGAAATATTCAAGGACACCTTATTTTAAGTTAATATGATCACCCATGTGCTTTGAAATGAAAGGAAAGTCCAAGTACACAAGCTTGTTCCAAGAGGTTTGACAAAAAAAATAAACATTTGAAGTCAAAGTTCCAAGGATCACAACTATTTCAATTCTCAACACTTTTGAATGCTTCTTTTTGAATACGACTCTTCTCAACATCCTCTACAACTTCTCTTTACATTACAATATCCATTTATGCTTGGAGGATCATCAAAACTTTGGAGACATTATAGGTCATTTGTGGACTTAGTGAAATTTGACCTATTTTAAAGTGACTTTTCTCAACTTTCAAAGATCATAACTTCTTCAATTTTCAACATTTGAGGCTAATTCTTTTTGTACAATGTCATTTGTGATGCCGTCTACAAGTTTGCTTAAATGATCAAGGTTAAGATATGCTTGGAAGTCCATGTAATTAATTGAGACATTACATATGGAACCTTTCTTGGCACATTGTAATCTTTGCTACGATATCAACACATTGCAAAAAGAATGGGACCAAAAAGCTTCTGGAGTAAGATGCTCCATTGGGTTGAACACGGTAACTTGGAACTGAAGAAATTGTCATTGCCCGAATTTTGAACTTCCCAAATCTCAATTCCAAACCAAATTAGCATGTGTTTTGAACTTAAACATGTTTAACCAAGTCTCCAGAAGTTAATTGACCTTTAAAATGCATCATTTGGATGAGTTTTGATAAGTTGCAAGTCACACTTTTCTCACATTTAGATCAAATTCGTTTTGCATGAACTCATCATCATTCCACACGTATTTGGATCCAAACACATTTCCTATAAATGGAGGAAGCTACTACATTCATTTTCAAGCTTTTGAGAGCCAAGAAATCCTTGCTCCAACTTGAAAATTTCTGAAAACAATCAACAATTGTGTTTTGAGTTCCAACTTGTTTCAATCTAATTTATTGATCCCATTAGCATCTTCAGCATCCTCTGGAACTTTTGCAACAATTATCAAGCTCTAAGACCTTCTGAAGTGCTCTAATCAGATCGAGCTTCATCAACTTCTGATCACCATCTGGATAAGGTAGTTCTGAGCATCATTTGAACTCAAACAAATTACCACAATGTAGTCATTCACTCTCTAATGTTTTCCCCTAACTTATTTAATATTGATTGATCGTGTTCATCATTTAATTTTATTTTCCGTGGCTTGCTTGTTTCTGAAATTACCTTTGCTCAATTTAGATAACCGAACTTGGAGCATAAGGTTGAATTCGGGATGAGAAGAGGACCGCAATGGTGGTGGTCTCATGTTATGAATTTACCAAATAATAAACTCCAATGAGAGCTCACCGGAGTGTTCCAGGTCGTCTAAGTTTGGCCAGACACGTTGGACGAATGAAATATTTTGATTGGCTGGATTTGAATTGGATCCCATGTGATGCTTGTAGCACATTCATCATGCATCATAATTTGAGGAGTGTTGGATATGTTACGTCAATTAATGAGGCGTGATCCAACGCTCCGTGCTTTTTATGATTTAAATCATTTTTCTTTTATTATTTTAATTGTTTTTTCTTTTAAATTTCATATAAATTCAATTTTCATCCAAAATAATCTCTACAATTCTCTTTTATTTTTCTTCATCTGATTTTTATTTTTTCACATTCTATTTCACTAATTTTCTATTTTTCATGAATTTTCTTTTTTCTCCTTTATTTTAATTGGTTAAAAAAAATACTTTTATGCATTTTTAAATTATGAAAAAGTTATTATATTTTTATTATTTTATTTTCAGGCTTCCATAATTTTCTTGCCCATTTATTTGGTGTTTTGAAGGACTTTATGGGTTTTTCATTTTATTTCTATTTTAAAATTCATTTAAAAATACTTTTGGTGCATTCTTATTTTATTTATTTGCATTTTATATTTGTGTGACCTTTGTGAATTTCTGTTGGCCTTGGATCATGATAGTTTAAATCATAAGTCTCGTCAAATTCAATGGATCTTGGGTGTTGATGGGGTGAAAACCCTAATCCACCAAAATGGATGATTGATTTTGATGATGGCTTGATTATACTTTTGGTCCAATTTGGGTGTGACATCTCTTGTCATAGTCTTCATCTCATTCTCTTCCATTTGGTCAATTGGATGGTTTGTGTCCATCTTGTTCATGATGTGTGAATTGGTACTTGATGGATTTTCATCATTTCAAATCAACTTTCTAATTGATCATAGATCATTTAAGGTACTTTGGATTGATGCACAAGTTTGTCATAAGTGTCATGAAGTATAGATTGAAGTAATGAACCATCCTCCTAGCCTTTGTGCTTGATCATTCCTTCCTTTTTTTGTGGCATTATTTTAGGAGAATAATTTACATATCATTTCTCTAGTATGTATTAACACTAACATTATTAATGAGTGATCTCAGATAGTTGTGACTTCTATATAAGTCCAATTATGATTGTTTAACATAGCGCTAAATTTGTCCCAAAAGCAAAGACATTTTTATAAGTGAGATTATAAGTCTCCTACTCCTCATGGTATTGTGTAAAAATATTGCTCCCTTTTCATAAGTGAGTTTGTAAGTCTCTTACTTATCATGGTATTATGTTCCAGGTTATTTGAGTTTGGCAAAATACGTTGGACAAACGAAATGTTTTGATTGGTTGGTTTTGAATTGGATCTCATATGTTGTTTGTCTAGTATGTATTAACACTAACATTATTATTGACCGATCTCAGATGATTGTGACTTCTACATAAGTCCAATTATGATTGTTTAATATAGCGCTAAATTTGTCCCAAAAGCAAAGACATTTTTATAAATGAGATTATAAGTCTCCTACTCCTCATGGTATTGTGTGAAAAGTGAGATTGTAAGTCTCTTACTCCTCATGGTATTGTGTTTCACGTTGTTTGAGTTTGGCCAAATACGTTGGACAAATGAAATGTTTTGATTGATTGGTTTTGAATTGGATCCCATGTGTTGTTTATAGTGTGTTCCACCGTGCATCCTCATCTGAGGAGTGTTGGATCTGCCACGTCAATTAATGGAGCGTGATCCAACGCTCAGTATTTTTTTTAATAATTTTAATTCTCTTTCTTTTATTATTTTTAATTGTTTTTTCTTTTAAAATTCATAGTAATTTCATTTTTCATCAAAAAAATCCCAAAATAATTTCTAAAATTTTCTTTTATTTTTCTTCATCTGATTTTTATTTTCCATGTTTTATTTCACTGATTTTCTATTTTTCATGAATTTTATCTATTTTCCTTTGTTTTAATTGGTTTAAAAATACTTTTCTGCAATTTTAAATTCTAAAAAAATTATTATATGCTTCTTATTTTATTTCCAACCTTCCATAATTTTCTTGGCCATTTATTTGGTGTTTTGTAGGACTTTATGGAATTTTCATTTTATTTCTATTTTAAAATCCATTTAAAAATACTTTTAGTGCATTTTTATTTCATTTAATTGCATTTTATATTTGTGTGACCTTTGCGAACTTCTATTGACCTTGGATCATGATAGTTTGGATCATAAGTTTCATCAAACTCAACGGATCTTAGCTGTTGATGGGGTGAAAACCCTAATCTATTAAAATGGATTATTGATTTTGATGATGACTTGATCAAACTTTTGATCCAATTTAGGTGTGACCTCTCTTGTCATCTTTTTCTTCATCTCCTTCTTTTTCCTTTGATCAATTGGATGGTTTATGTCCATCTTATTCATTATATGTGGATTGGTACTTGATTAACTTTCATCATTTCAAATCTACCTTCTAATTGATCATGGATCATTTAAGGTACTTTGGATTGATGCATAAGTTTGTCCTAAGTAATATGAAGTATGGATTGAAGTAATTGACCATCCTCCTAGCTTTGTGCTTAACCATTTCTTCTTTTTCTTTTTGTGTGGCATGGCTTTAGGAGAATGGTTTACATATCATTTCTCTAGCATGTATTAAAACAAATATTATTATTGACTGGCCTCAGATAGTTATTACTTCTACATAAGTCCAATTACGATTGCTTAACATAGCGCTAAATTTGTCCCAAAAGCAAAGACATTTTTATAAGTGAGATTGTAAGTCTCATACTCCTCATGGTATTGTGTGAAAATATTGCTCCCTTTTCATTTGTGAGAGCTAGTGGCATACTTGTTGATTTTTATCCAAGTTTGATCCCTTCTCATAATGATGTATAAGATCGTTTTTTCATGCTTGTGGGTGAATAGTTGAGTATTCTCCAAAAAATGACCAAACCATCTTTCATTTTTGACTACTAACATCATTTACTAACATTTTACTTGTATTAACTTTTACTTCAAAGTAATTTACTTTATGTTCTTTTATTTTATTCCATTTATTTTATACTTTATGTTTAGCATCCCATATCATATTATTTGTGATTATGTCATTTGTTCTTTGTCCATTTGGACTTTTCTTTTATACACTTGTAAAGAAAACACTAATAAGGAAAAACCTAAAAAGAAACTTGTTTCTCCTGACTCATGGACGTGTGGTTACTATCCTTGACATCATTATGGAGTTATGGACTTAGAATTAGGACCTTGAACTTTGCTTTGGATTTGTGATTTGAGACCTTGGGGTTCATCTGATACTTTTGACTTTTGACTTCCTTTGAAGACTTGGTTGAGTTATTCTGGTTGCATCTGATGCATGGATTATTATTTGCTTATTTGGCTTGCTTGAGGCTTAATCCAAAGGAAGGAATTCTTGCTTGACTTATGTCATAAAGCTTGTTATTTCTTGGTTAGATCTTTCCTTCCTAAATTCTACTTTATGCTTTAGGATAATCTCTTCTTCTCCTCCTTTTCTTTAATTTTCAAAATCTTCTATCTTTTTCAAAACATTTTTGTTTTCTAACTTGAACCACTTTCTCAATAAACCTTTACTTTTGTCAAGTGATTTTCAAAACCTCTTCCTAATAAATGCTAGTTCATCTTAAGCATATTTAGACAAATTTTAAAAGACTAAAAAAACGCATAACTCATTCAAATTGTTTTTGTGCCTTTGGTGCACTTTTCCTTTTAAAACTTTCCTCAAAGTTTAGACATGAGTCATTTTCCATAGTTGAGATATAATTCTCCTATCTCCACAATATTTATGATAATTCTTTTCCGTCTAAGAGAGTTGGTGGCATACTTCTTGATCCTTATCCAAGTCGGAGTCCTTCTCATGATGATGCAAAATTCACATACTTGTGGGTGACTAGTTGAGTATTCTCCTTAAAATCACAAAATGTCTTTTCATTAAAAATGAATCAAAACAAACACCTTTGTTATTTTTACCATGAACTACGAGGTTTTGATCATCCATTGCACTTTGTTGGTACATAGGAATGGGACTTCAAAAAGTCTTGACAAACACCAAAAATCATAAAAAATATTTCTTTTCCCATCTCTCCAATCTTTTGCAAACAACACCATTTTCAAACTAAAATGTACGTACTTTCAAAGAGGTTCCCATAGAGTACCATAGATGTTTAGGGTGATAATACTTTCCCATGAATAACTAACCCCCAGACCCTTATCTCTTTTTATTAGTTTTGTTTTAAAACTTCTTCGGGTTTTGTTCGTACTTTTTCCCTTTCCTTTGGAAACAATAAAAACATGGTGGCGACTCTTGCTTTATGACTTAAGTTAATCAATAGCTTAATCTCAAAATTTTACCGCTACACATGGTCTGGTTTTTAATTCTCTAACCTTGAAAGGTGGTCAGCTACCACGATTTTGGTTCCTTTCTTGTCCCGGATTTCCAAATGAAATTCCTGTAACAATAAGATCCACCAAAGTAGTCTTGGTTTTGCGTCCTTTTTGCTTAATAGATATCTTATAACGATGTGGTTCATGTAGATGATAATTTTTACTCATACTAAGTAAGAACGGAATTTATCGATCGTGAAAACTATGGCTAATAGTTCTTTTTCGATTGTTGCATAATTCATTTGAGCAACGTCTAAAGTGTTGCTTGTATAATATATGACATGTAATTTCTTATCTTTACATTTTCCTAAGACAACGCCTACATCATAGTCACTAGCGTCGCACATAATCTCAAGCGGTTGACTATAGTCAGGAGGTTGCATAATAGGGGCAGAGATTAATGCGCGTTTAAGGAGATTAAAAGATTCGAGGCATTTTTCATCAAATATGACTTCAACATCTTTCACCAAAAGACCACTTAAAGGTTTAGTGATCTTAGAGAAGTCTATTATAAAACGTCGGTAAAAATTGGCGTGTCCAAGAAAGCTTCTGACCTCTCTAGTCGTTTTAGGTGGTTGGAGGTTCTCTATGACTTCTATCTTAGCTTTATCAACCTAAATTCCTCTTTCAAACACTATGTGTCCTAGGATTATGCCTACCTTCACCATGAAGTCGATTTTCCCCCTAATTTAGTACTAGGTTGACCTTCACGCACCTTTCTAGAACTTTTTCTAAGTTAGCTAGGCATCCTTCAAAAGTAGATCCGCATACGGAAAAATCATCCATAAAAACTTCCATGATGTCATCTAAGAAGTCTGCGAATATTGATATCATGCATCTCTGGAAGGCTGCAGGAGCATTGTATAGTCCAAATTTCATTCGACGGTAGGCGAAAGTTCCATAAGTACATGTAAAAGTTGTTTTATCTTGGTCATCTGGGTGGATTGGAATTTGGGAAAATCATGAGTATTCGTCTAAATACCAAAAATATGAATGTATATCTAAATGTTTGAGCATCTTATTAATAAACGGAAGGGGAAAATGGTTCTTCCGAGTTGCTTTGTTTATCTTCCTATAGTCTATACACATACGCCGTCCAGTTTCTGTGTGTTTAGCTACAGACTCTTCATTATCATTTTTTAGAACTGTAATACCTCATTTCTTAGGGACGACGAACACTGGGCTAACCCATTGACTGGCTGAGATTGGATAGATTATTCTAACTTCTAGAAACTTTAGTACTTCCTTACTTACTACATCACTCATGAAAGGATTGATCCTCCTCTGATGCTCTCTGGAGGTTTTAAAGTCCTCTTCTAGCATAATTCGGTGCAGGCATATAAAGGGGTTTATCCTTTTTAGATCGAAAATGTTATAACCTAAAGCCGCATAATATTTCCTTATACCATCAAAAGTCTATTGGTTTCTTCGTCATTGAGATTGGCACTAACTATGATCGGGCGATCAAGTCGTTTGCCAAGAAACTCATCTTAGATTCTTGGGCAGAACCTTAAGTTCTATTGATGGTTGCTTAGGATTTAGTATAAGATCAGGTGTAAGTGCTAAGCATTATCTTAGGTCATCATCTACGTATCGGTTATGGTATTCATCCTCGTCTTTCATTTCTTTGGTTGGAAGTTCTACTAATTATGTAATTGGTTGGGGAGATGTGAACGCTAACTCTTTTATGCATTCATCAATGATATCTATGAAACAACAAATATCGTCTATAGCAGGGGTGTTTAGAAATTGAGAAAGGATAAATTCGATTTTCTGCTCTCCTGCCTCAAATGTTAACTTCCCTCGTTTCACTTATATTATCACACCGACTATGGCCAAGAAAGGTCTTCCTAAAATGATGGGTATATTAGAATCTTCCTCCATGACTATGAAGTCAGTAGGTATATAGA
This sequence comes from Lathyrus oleraceus, assembly GCF_024323335.1. Classification (NCBI taxonomy): domain Eukaryota; kingdom Viridiplantae; phylum Streptophyta; class Magnoliopsida; order Fabales; family Fabaceae; genus Lathyrus; species Lathyrus oleraceus. The sequence continues at coordinate 126,505,971 of NC_066582.1, forward strand.
ATTGGCCAATGCGAACTAGAATATTTTCCAGCATCCCCACTAGGTACTTAACAAAACGATCTGTCAATTGGAGGGACATTCTAGTGGGTCTCAAGTCTCCTAGCTTTAGTTTTTTACATATGGATAAAGGCATCAAACTGACGCTAGCTCCAAGATCACATAATGACTTATCGATGAGAAACTTGTCTATTACACAAGGAATAGAAAAAATACCAAGGTTTTTCAATTTAGGTGGCATGTTGTTTTGGATAATGGCGCTACACTCTACGGTGAATGCAATTGTATCGTCATCTTCAAGTTTCTTCCTATTCGAAAATACCTCTTTTAGGAACTTAGCATATGTTGGTATTTAAGTAATGGCCTCAATGAAAGGTATATTAACATGAAGTTGTTTTAGGAGCTCAATGAATTTCTTAAAATTGACCCTCATTCTTGGTTTTGGCTAGTCTTTGAGGGTATGGTATCTTTGGTTTATACAAAGGTGGAGGTACATAAGGTTTCTCTTTCTCGATGGCATCCTTATTAGTGATAGTCTATTCCTCTTCAACTATTGTTTTTATTACTTGAATCTCATCAGTAACCTTCCTCTACTCTCTTATACATCATAGGGTTTTCAACTCTTGGGTCTACTGGTCCATCTTAAAGGAAAATTGCGATCCAAAATGCAGTGGAAATTAAATTTTTTCCTTTAGTGATCCTTATGAATGGTCATGATCAATGATAGAAACGGTTACCTCTTGTGGCTATTGAAACCTTTGATGCAGATCTAAGGAGTGATCACGAGCGTTGAATGATGACAACGCCTTTACTCAGTCCTTCCTTCAGTCTCAGTGCTAGCTGCTACGAATGAAGGCTTAGAGAGAGAGAAGGAGATAGATAGATAGAGAGAGAGAGAGATAGGGATATATATATATATATATATATATATATATATATATATATATATATATATATATATATAGAGAGAGAGAGAGAGAGAGAGAGAGAGAGAAACGAAATTTCATCAAGTGAAATGCTTCTGCACAAGGGTTCTATTTATAGAACCACTTGTGTGGGCTGCAAGCTAAAAAGCACACTTAAGTATATGTGGCCCATATCTTATGGTATACCGAAAATCACTTAAATGCATGATACCTTACCACGTTTCATATTCTACTTAAGTGCATTGTACCTTACGATGTTCTACAATTCACTTAAGTGCATTGTACCTTACGGTGTTCCTTATTTACTCTGTCTCTCATTAATTTGTCCTTTTGTGTGTGACCTTGTAGGTTTTTACTATATTGACAATTATATTAAATCATGTATTTAACATAATAAATAGTGAGTGGTATCTAGCAACACATCACTGCTACCCAAGACACGAAAATGTCACGTGATCTGAAAAATCCCTTTTTGTGATAATACTTGTGTGTACAATTATCCTTTTTGCTCTTATGTTTATATTTAACATAAGGCATAAACCGTGTCATCCTTGTCTGGTTAAATATTGAACCCTTATTGCGCAAAAGGCTTTGTCAGTGGGTCAACAATATTGTCAAGTGTATGTACTCTGCATAATTTCACATCTCCTCTATCTATTATCTCTCGAATGAGGTGATATCGCCTAAGTATGTGTTTGGATCGTTGGTGAGATCTAGGCTTCTTAGCTTGTGCGATAACACCATTGTTATCATAATAGAGATCAATGGGATGCACAATGCTAGGAACTATGCCAATTTCACTAATGATTTTTTTATCCAAATAACTTTCTTTGTTGCACTTGAGGCAACAATATACTCGACCTCGGTTGTAGAATCAACAACTGTATCTTGCTTTGAACTTTTCCAGCTCACAGTACCACCGTTTAAGCAAAACACATAACTAGATTACGATCTAAAGTCATCCTTATCTGTCTGGAAGCTAGCATCGGTGCATCCAACTACAGCAAGCTCTTTCTGACCTCCATGTATCAAGAATGAGTCCTCAGTCCTTCTCAAATACTTAAGGATATTCTTAACAGCTACCCAATGAGCAACATTGGGATCATATTGATACCTACTCGTTGCACTTAAAGCATACGAGACATCTGGTAGAGTACATAACATGACATACATGATAAATCCTATTGCATGTGCATATGGAATCTTATTCATACGATCCATTTCTTCCTTATTTAAAGGGGATTGTGTTTTTGATAGACATATGCCATGTTGCATAAGTATGAATCCTTTCTTGGAATCATGCATATTAAAGCGTCTCAACACTTTGTCTATGTATGTACTCTGATTTAGGCCAATCAGTATTTGTGATCTATCTCTATAGATCCTGATTCCTAATATATAGGTTGTTTCACATAGGTCCTTCATATAAAATCCCCAACCAAGTCTTTACTTGTTGTAGGGTAGGGACATCGTTTCCAATGAGTAATATATCATCTACACATAATAGCAGGAAGACGATCATGCTCCCACTAACTTTCTTGTATACACAAGGCTCATCTTCATTCTTGATGAATCCATATTGTTTTATTGTTTCATCAAAACGAATATTCCAACTTCTGGAAGCTTGCTTCAATCCATAGATTGATCTCTGTAACTTGCATATCTTTTGGGCTTCTTTTGGTATGTCAAATCCTTCAGGCTGTGTCATGTACACATCCTCAAGAAGTTTCCCATTAAGGAAAGCAGTTTTGATATCCATCTTCCATATTTCATAATCATGATATGTAGCGATAACAAGTAAAATTCGAAGAAATTTAAGCATTGCAACTGGTGAAAAGGTTTCATCATAGTCAACCCCATGAATTTGTTTATATCCTTTTGCAATCAGTCTTGCCTTATAGGTATGTACCTTACCATCCATGTCAATCTTCTTTTTGAAGACCCACTTGCATCCTATAGGGTTAACTCCTACAGGAGGCTCTACCAAGGTTCAAACCTGGTTTGTGCACATGGAATTTATTTCAAATTTCATGGCTTCTAGCCACTTCTCAGACTCAGGACCAGTTATGGCCTCTTGGTAGGTCACAGGATCATCTTGATCCATGAGTAATACATCAACTTGATAAGTTATGAGATATACATATCTCTCAGGTAGGTGACATATCCTGCTTGACCTACGTTGGTCTTGTTGTACTTGAGCATGTTGTTTTTCCATAACTACTTGTGTTTCCTGCTCTAATTCCTCCATAGGTGTATCAATGCTTTGTGATTATTGAATTTCTTTAAGCTCTACTTTCCTCCCACTGATTCCTTTAGAAATAAAATCTGTTTCTAGGAAGGCTCCAATTCGATCGACAAACACTTTGCCCTCAGAAGGATTGTAGAAGTAATACCCTCTTGTTACTTTAGGATACCCCACAAATAAGCATTTGTCAGATTTGAGCTCAAGCTTAGTTGAAACTTGTTGTTTCACATAAACTTCACAACCCCAAATCTTCATATAAGACATATGTGGCTTCTTACCACTCCATATCTCATATGGTGTCTCCTCAACCTTTTTGGATGGAACACGGTTAAGTGTGTAAGTTGTTGTCGATAATGCATGTCCCCAAAAGGAGTTTGGAAGATCGGAGTGACTCATCATGGATCAGACCATGTCTAACAAGGTTCGATTTCTTCTCTCAGATACACCGTTCCATTGGGTGTTCCAGGAGGAGTAAGTTGGGATAGAATCCCACACTCTTTCAGATGGTCATCAAACTCTAGGCTTAAATATTCACCACCTCAATCTAATTGAAGAGTTTTAATATTCTTACCTAGTGGGTTTTGTACTTCATTATTGAATTCCTTAAACTTTTCAAAGGACTCTGATTTGTGTTTCATTAAATACTCATAACTATATCTACTGAAATCATCAGTAAATGTGATGAAGTACTGAAAACCTCATATGGCTGGTATGTTCATTGGTCCACATACATCAGTATGTATGAGGGTTAAAAGATCATTATCTCTTTCACCTTTTCATGTGAATGGAGACTTTGTCATCTTTCCAATTAAACAAGATCTGCATGTCTCATATGGTTCATAATCAAAAGAGTCCAAGAGTCAATCTTTATGGAGTTCGGAAATGCGTTTCTCATTTATGTGGCCTAATCGATAATACCAAAGGTAAGTTTGATTTAACTCATTAGATTTCATCCTTTTAGTATTAATGTTATAAATAGGCATTTCAAGATCAAGGACATATAGTCAATTGTTCATTTGTGCAGTAGCATAGAATATATCATTCAAATAAATGGAGCAATAATTGTTCTTTTTTTTTATTATGAATGAAAAAACAAACTTGTCCAAAAAAACGGAAATAATATTTCTACTAATTGCAGGTACATAATAACAGTTCTCTAACTGAATTATTAAACCACTAGGTAAAGTCAATACATAAGTTCCTACGGCTGAAACAACAACCTTTGCTCCATTTCCAACTCGTAGGTGAACTTCACCTTTTGCCAAATCTCTACTCCTTTTTATCCCCTGTACATCTGTATAAATGTGAGAACCGCATCTAGTATCTAATACCCATGATGTAGAAGTAGATAGATTAATTTCAATAACAAAAATATCTAAAGTTGAAGTCTCTACTCCATTCTTCTTATCTTTCAAGTACTTTGGGCAGTTTCTCTTCCAGTGTCCGGTCTTACCACAATGGAAGCAATTTCCATCCTTTGTTATGCCTCCACTAGGCTTCAAAGAAGGAGCAGTGGGTTTGGGTTTGGCAACTTCCTTGCCTTTCCCTTTACCACCCTGCTTGGTGGACCTTTTGTTCTGTTTCTTTCCATTTCCGATCATCAAAATGGACTTCCCTTTTGACTTCAGATTCTGCTAAGTAGTTCTTAACATGCCTAACAGTTCAGGAAGAGTTTTGTCCATATCATTCATGTTGAAATTAAGGACAAATTGACTGAAGATCTCTGGCAACGATTGTAAGATCAAATCAGTCGCAAGTTCCTTTTCGAGGGGAAAACCAAACCTCTAAAGGTTCTCCACATACCCAATCATCTTGACCACATGGGGACCTACAGGGGATCCCTCAGCTAACTTGCCTTGAAAAAAGGCTTTTGAAACTTCAAACCTTTCATGCCTTATCTGCTCTTGATAGAGCATCTTCAGGTGTCCGATCATATTGAACGCTGTCATGTTCTCATGTTGCTTTTGCAACTCCGAGTTTATGGTAGCTAGCATGAGGCAAGCAACTTCATTGGTATCATCAACATGCTTCTTATAAGCATCTCTTTCTGCCTTAGGTGAAAAACTAGGAGGTTCCTCTTCAGGAAAAAGTTTCTCCAAGACATACATCTTTTTATCATGCTTGAGGATAATCCTCAAATTTCGTTGCCAATCCAGAAAATTTGTCCTAGACAATTTTTCCTTATCAAGGATTGATCATAAAATGTTGTTAGAGGTGTTTGTTGTCATGGTAATCTACATGAAAAATGTGAAAATATAAGTATCATTAAAATAACATATTTAATTAGGCCTTTAATTAAATATGCTCCCACTATTTTACTCAAAACAAATGACCCTCACCATTTGATTCGGAAAATCCTGTTGGAAGATTTTCTAGTGGGTTGAGATCCACATTTCACTTTGTTTTAAGTATGCGTATACGGATTACACAAAACTAGGTTATTTAGGTAGGAACTCCTTCCAATTGTATCTAATATAACTCTCGAATGTTTCAGCGGACGGGGGTCAAGGGGGCAGTGCCCCCTGCTGGGTTGTTAGGGGCAACATCTTGACGCAAAATTTTAATGAACAATTTATTTGAAATCGACGTTGTTTTTCACATCAACACTTGATACTTTAAAGCACAACTCTTGTGCAGTCACAACCCTAATCGCATAAATCTTTGACATCACAACCCTTGTATCGTTATGAACCCTAATGCAAAAATTTCATACCGTCAAACACACCTCGATTGATAATTCAGTATGATTGATCAACACGTCATTGCTTCACCATACTAATGTCAGATTCCGAAGCAAATGACCATTAATCGCTGAAAGGAATAACAATCATTAAGTGTTCGAATGAACGAAATAGAAACAATATATCATATATACCATATTTTACATCAGAATTACTTATATCATATATATATATATATATATATATATATATATATATATATATAATATATATATATATATATAAATTGATCGATCTCATTTGTGTAACCTATGGACGATCGATGTATCGCTGCTTCACCATACAAACGTCGGATTCCGAAGCATAATCAACATCAATCATCCAAATCGTGCACAAATGATGCCAAATTTAATTACTCATTCATTATTTAATTCATTATGTCTTTTAATCATATTAATACAGAAAATAAACAACCATCAGATGCATGGTTTTATATGTGGCTATGATACCACTGAAGGAAAATTACAACCCAAAACGCAACGGAAATTAAATTTTTTCCTTTAGTGATCCTTACGAATGGTCATGATCAGTGATAGAAACGGTTACCTCTTGTGGCGATTGAAACTTTTGATGCAAATCTAAGGAGTGATCACGAGCGTTGAATGGTGACAATGCCTCTACTTAGTCCACACGAACAAATTCCTTCAGTCTCAGTGGTAGCTGTTACGAATGAAGACTTTGAGTGTGTGAGATATATATATATATATATATATATATATATAGAGAGAGAGAGAGAGAGAGAAATGAAATTTCATCAAGTGAGATGCTTCTGCATAAAGGTTCTATTTATAGAACCACTTGTGTGGGCTGCAAGCTAAAAATTCCACTTAAGTGTATGTGGCCCATATCTTATGGTATACCGAAAATCACTTACGCGTGTGGTACCTTACCACATTTGGTATTCTACTTAAATGCACCGTACCTTACGATATTCTACAATTCACTTAAGTGCACCGTACCTTACGGTGTTCCTTATTTACTCTGTCTCTCATCAATCTGTCCTTTTATTTGTTACCGTGTAGGTGTTTACGATATTGGCAATTATATTAAATTGTGTATTTAATATAATAAACAGTTAGTGGTATCTAGCAACACATCACTGCTATCCAAGACACGAAAATGTCATGTGATATGACAAATCCCATTTTGTTATAATACTTGTGTGTACAATTATCCTTTTTACCCTTATGTCTATATTGAACACAAGGCATAGACCGTGTCATCCTTGTCTGGTTCAATATTGGGCCCTTATACATTTATCCTATTACGCATGATGGGCAAATTCCATCTAGGTCACTCATGTCCCTGGGCATGCTTCGTGGAGTACCCATCAATTGTCTTTATGCTCTTCCAGTTACGGACAATGTTTGATCAACAATAAAGCACTTGACTCTATATCTAGGATCCATAGTGGTTTCAGGTCGAAGGGTCGTATACACTACTATCATCATGAGAATAACTTATGACACTTTGCATAACATTCTATGTAGTATTCTCATAGCGGGTTAATCCAGTATAAATATTACTCCTAATATTTATACCTATGTTTAAGACTTGATAACTCCTTATCCATGATCCATGAAATGTGATCATCAATCTATATACATAATAGTCTTAATGCTTTACTGTTGTCCCACTTCATAACAAAGCTCGACTACAAATACTTTAAGAATATTGTCCTTATGTTTAATAGGATCTCATGATTAAGCCACACTTGATACATTAAACGAACTAGCTATTCTAGGGACTTTATTAAACAAATATAATAAAGAAAAAACCTTTTATTATTAATAAATAATTCGATACAAGTACCAAAAGTATTGGCCTTTAGGGCTTACACCAACACATCTAACTTTGTACCACTTCGTAGTGTGATAGCGTTTGCATGTCCCTTAGGATTTAGTTGAGGTTGTATTGGAAATGTGCCAGTTGGATCATCAATGGCTGCTTATTGCTGGGCAACTTTAGAGATTTGAGTCTCCAACATCTTGTTATGTGTAGACATGGCTTCAACCTTATTTGCTAATTATTTTACCAACTCGTTAGTATGAACATTTTGATTCCTGAACTCTTTGTTCTACTGGGTTTGGGATGCAATAAAGTTTTCCATCATAAGTTCTAAGTTTGACTTTCTAGGAGCATGAGTAGTTCCCTATTGATAGCTCGAAGGGTTTATAGGTGGAGGACTTGGCGCAAATAATGCTTTATTGTTCTTGTAAGAAAAGTTTGGATGATTCCTCCATCAAGGATTATAGGTATTTAAATAAGGATTTCCTTGTGCATAATTGACATGGTCTGATGTAATTCCAGTCAAGATTTGGCAATCGGTGGCCATATGTCCTTGGACTCCACAAATTTCGCAGTTTGGGGCTACGACAACTACAATGGTTGGAATGGCTATAGTTAAATTGTTGATCTTTTGGGTAAGTGCCTCGACTTTAGAATTTACATGATCAAATCCATTAGCTTCGAACATTCCTTCCTTTTGTTGGGTTTTCTCGACTTGAACTCTTTCAGTTCCCCATTGGTAATGATTCTGAGCCATGTTTTTGATAAGTTGGTAGGCTTCCTCGAAGGGTTTGTTCATTAATGCTCCGCCAACAACATCATCTATAGTCATTCTGGTGTTGTATAATAGACCATTGTAGAACGTATGAATGATAAGCCATTGTTCTAATCCGTGATGAGGACATAGTCTTATCATATCTTTATATCTTTCCCATGCATCAAAAAGTGATTCTCCTTCGGTTTATTTAAACGTAGTTATATGATTTCTCAATACTACCATTTTGCTTGGTGGAAAATATTTGGCTAAGAATACCCTCTTAAGTTCATTCCAAGTTGTGATTGAGTTCGTGGGTAGAGACTGTAGCCATGCCCTGACTCTATCTCTTAGGGAAAATGGAAATAAATGTAGTCTAATGGCTTATGGATTTGTATCGCTGCTCTTTAATGTGTTTGCATACTATACAAACATTGATAAATGAAGATTTGAGTCCTCGGTGGGATTTCCAGAGAACTGGTTTTGTTGCACAATTTGCACCAGAGACGATTTCAGTTCAAAAGAGTTCGCCTGGATTGCAGGTGAAACAATGGTTGAGTGCAGTTCGTCCTGAGATGGAACTACATAGTCCTTGAGTAGGCGGTTATCAACTTCAGCCATGGGTTCAAATATGGCTCTAAGTTCACGTGTTCAACGTTTGATATGAATATAACGCTTGACTTCAGGGAACACTTATTCTAACTTCTCTTTGTTAGAGCGAGTGTTGGGCATACAAGAAGTAAAAATAAAATAAAATATCCTTAATCTATACTGTGCAATAATTGAATTACGATGTTGACTAAATAAAGGTCCCCGACAACGGCGCCACAAACTTGATGTGCTGACTGTGTGGTAGCTTATCCGCAAGTGCACAGACTTTATCAAAGTAATACAAAAGATATCGAACCCATATAGACTTTCTGTCAACTTCACAACTATCTACAATTGCTATGTAGATTTAAGGCTGATCAATTTTTGTTTAAGAAGGGGAATAAAATTAAAGTTTATTTATGAAAACAATTAAAAGCGAGATTGAAATATAATTTTCAATCACTCATCTACTTTGGTTTTTAAAATATTTTTTTGGAAGAAATCATTAACTTAAAAATACTGCTCGCTTTCACGTAGCCTGTGTTATGTTTCGAAACCGTAAAAGTCATGTTGTCGCTCAATAAATTACAATTTTGAAACAATTCTTGAAAACTAATAAATCCTAATTAACTACTAAATCTTCTTCGTTGTTTTTAGAAATTAAATCTGATTTTGACCAGTACCTAAGTGTTTTCGCTGTAGCGCAAAACTTTTTAATTTAAAACTAAAAATCAGAATCGGAAAAATAAATTGATATTGAAAATATACGATAATTTTATTTACCGAGTTCCGTCAGAACGAGGTCCTCACGCCCAGACTCTAGGAATTTTAATCGGACATGATTGAAACAAAACTCATATTATGATTATTATTATTGCAGAATAGAAACATGAACATGATAAATTTATGTTTGTTTAAGGTAGTACTACAAACTAGCATGTTATATATATATATATATATATATTATATATATATATATATATATATATATAATATATAAATACTTACGGAAAATAACTGCAGTGTGGGAAATCAAAGCGGAAAAACTTGAATAAAAATATGCTGGAATTGAATTGACGAAAATGCTTAATTAATAATTGATCCAAGCACAAACTTAAAACTCTTAATATTATGGTGTACTACTAATTGTATGGGATGAACAATTTACAAACTGGATTTTTCTGAATACTTAACTCTAAAATAAAACTTAGATCCTTTAAAATCTAAAAATAAATCATATATATAGTGTTGTAGCTTCTGAAGTGATACATAAATTATTTAGAAATTAGTTGACAAAAAAGTGGGTGAGTGGGAGAAACTCAGTCTGTACGACTGTTAAAAATTTGTGTACGAAGCCCATGACATTCATCATGCCCTCATGGGATTCCCCATGAATTCAATGTGGGTGACGTGGTAAGTGAGGGGGCCATGGCGTGCGCCATGCCCTTGTGGCGAACACCACATGTAGAAAACATCACTCTTTGAAGTACTTCATGCTTATGTGCTTTTTTCTCCACTTTTGGGTTAATTTTGCTTCACTTTATCTCATGCCATATCCAAATGGGAAATCTCTGACACACAATCAAAATAAAAACATAACACTACATATAAACGTGAAATGAATATAAAAACAGATAAAAATGTATGTGAATCGAGTCAGAAAATGCTATAAATTTCATGGTTAGGAGTGTGCATGGATAACATTTAATATGAACCAATCCATTTTTATGGTTATGGTTTATAAACCAAATCACTTCTCACAAAAACCAATTTAAAATTTCGAACCGGTTTTAAATAGGTTTTGATTTTAATCAAAATTATTTAATTTAATTTAAATTTTATTTTCTTTAAATTAATATTAATTTTTAAATTTAAAAACATAAATAAATTTTATGAGGTTTAAAAATATTTTTTATTTTAAAATTTAAAAAACATAAAAAAAAACAATTTTTTTAGAAAAAAAAAACAAATATTCAGAAAATATATATATATATATATATATATATATATATATATCTATATATATATATATATATATATATATATATATATATATATATATATATAAAACTTGAAAATAATAAAATTATATTCTAAAAATGAAAAAAAATCTTAAAAAATAAATTATACCAAAAAATAAAAATAACTTAAAAAAATTTACTTATAAAAAAGTTGAAATCGAAAATAAAAAAATTCTGAAAATAAAAATTAACTTCTATTCTGAAATTATAAAAAATAATTATTTTTTTTAAATTATTTTTTTCTGAAAATAAAAGTTTTTTTTATTCTGAAAATTCGAAAAAATAACCTTTTTGAAAATAAAAAAAGTTATCAAAAAAATTATTAAAAATAAAATCTAAATTTAAACAAAATAAAATCTTTTTATTGAAAATAATATAAAATATTTTTGATAATTTTTTTTATTTAGAAGAAAATAATAATTTTATTTGAAAAAAAATCCGAATATAATATTTTTCTTGAAAAGAAAAAAAATCTGAATTTTATTTTTAAAATATTTTTTTTATAAAATTTAAAATTTAAAATTAATTTGTAATGTGATAAAACAAGAGACAAATATAAAAATTTAACGTATAGTAAAATTTGGATACTCAATAACAAAATCAAATTTTTATAATGGGTAACGGTTTATATTTGGATAACAAAATGGATACCCAACTTTTTATTTTAGCATTTGGTTTGGTTTTTTAAAAATGGAATAATTTGGATACCAATTTGGTTATGAATAACCGATTTTTTCACACCCCTAATTAAGCCTAACTCGTATAGATTACGGGTAACAGTTAAGTACGAATAACTATAAAATTTAAAATATTATATTAATATTTATATTGTCTCACTTTAAAACCACATATTGATTTTTCTCATATCAATATACTTTAACTCTATTTTATTTAATTTTTCTTTTTTAACTACTATACACTAATATAATCAAATTAATATTCAATTATTGTGTTTTACTGCACAATTTTTTCATATTCTTTTAATTTCTCTTATGTCAAATATTTGAGTATTGTTTTACACAAATTAGACATGTACTGTATTTAAAAAATAATCATAGTATTTATAAAAATAATATATTATTTTAAGATGTATTATTTTTAACATAATATAATATTTTTATTATATTTATAATAATTATTATGAGGTTCGTATTTTAATTTTTGTATAAAAAACAATAAAAAAAGTCAATTTAGTGTCGGATAGTCCGAAACCCATATAAAATTGGGCTAGAGTAGTAATTTTTGAGACCATATTACAACATGTTTTTTTGTCCGGTCTTAAAAAGCATGATATCCGTTTAAAATTGGATAACACGATTTGACAACTCTAGATATAACCACCATCCACAACCACTTTAACCGCCATTTCAACCATCATAAACCACCACTATAACCACCTATGATTATCATTACTAGAAACTACCACTTTGACCACCATCAACTACCACATTGACCACCCTTATCACCACCACTATAACCATCTATGATTATCATTACCACGAACCACCACTATTACCACCATCAATTACCATATTGACCATTATTGATCACCTTTCCACCCACCTTCGAACATCAATTTAAATACCCATTATCATCAATGACTACCGATATAACCACCTATGATTAGTAATTTGACTATTAGTCACCACCACCGACTACCTCTACAATCACCACCAAATAACCATAAACCATATTTTTAAAAACCATTGATCATGATCACTAATTATATATATATATATATATATATATATATATATATATATTATAATATATATATATATATATATATATATATATATATATATATATAAATTACCACTCTTACAAGCATCCGCCAACAACCACCATTTTTGTCACTATTGTTATTAAATAAATAATTTTGAGCAAAGGTTGATTTATCACAAGTATTAATTTTTATGTTTAGTTTTTTTATTATAATTAAAATAAATTTAATTAAACACAAACAATTAATACAAGACGATCACAAGGATACAATCCCAACAATAAACAAAATCAAAATAGCCAAAAAAAAAACTCCTAAACTAGAACATCCTAAACATAACAATATGCTTTCTCATCTTAGGATAAGTTAACCCTCTATACACTATAATATCTATAACATTGTTCCTATATTTGTAATATTTACTTTGCATCCATAACTTGTCTCATTTCTATATCTCCAAACATCATAAACTGTTTGAGTTATTACAACTTTGAGCAAGATAGTTTTCCACCCTTTTCCTTTACAATTTCTAGTGTTCCACTTTAATTCTTCATGCTCACTCTTTAGGGATATGTTATAGATCAAAATTGATTTTTTACTATTGAAAAATTTATAATTAGGAATTAAATTAAATTTAATTAAAAAAAAATTAAAACTCAAAACATAAATTAATTTAAAATTTTAAAAAATTATAAAACAAAAATAGAAAAATCCTATAAAAAGAACCTTATAGAAGAAAAAAAAAACTGATGTCTTGGAAAAGGGCGTTGTTAGCAATCCCTCTAAATTAATAGAAAGAAAATAGTGCCGCACTGTAAAATTACCACGGGCCTCACATCTTAAAAGAAGACGGTCCATTGATAAAATTATCATCTCTTTCCTATATATAAGCATCTTCTATGTATCACGTACCATTCGGAACTAGGGTTTTTCCAAGCCGCTGCAGTCTCCATTCTCCTCATTCCCATTATTTTCCTACCAGTTTTCACTACTGTTATTGAATTTGAAGTTAACAGTGACGAACCATCCTGTTATATCACCACCCATATTTGACTCCTTTCTTATTCATCTAATTATTTTCAAATTACGTTTTGTTTTTTCAATTGGCCGATGATTAAATAATTAATCAATAGACAAACATATGTCTGAATTAATTCATGTCGAAAACCTAATCTTCTCTTATTGATCTAACTATTTTTTTTTCAATATATAAATGATTCATAAAATGGTTTCTACTGTTTTAGTTTTTTTGGTGGAGAGTCACGTGATGATGAATAGCATAGTTCAAATGATGTATTCATGATTATACAATTTATTAGTCTTTCGCTCCTATCTGATGACTCCTTCGTACTAATCTCTCTGTTCCTTTTTATGTGTCACTTTCTTGATAAATTTATGTTACTTTTTAATTGTCACTTGTAGAATTCAAGTTAGTATTAAATGCACTTTTGTCAAAATTACCCCTATGTAATTATTACAGAGAGAGAAAAAGTAAAATAAATGTAGAATATAATTAAGGGTATTATAGGTAAAATGAGAATTATTGTTTAAAAAGTAACAATAATAATTAACTTTCTTGATATGTGTAAATAGTCAAAATGTGACACTTAAAAAGTAACGGAGGAAATATTATATATATTTATTGTTTTGAATTATTGTTCAATGATGACAAATCCAAAGGCTTGTTTCTCAAAACATTCGCAGTGGCCGCCTAAGAGCTTTCGCCTTCGCCAGGCTTGAGAGCTTATGCTGCATCTATCCTTCCTTGGATGTCTGAGACTACTTTAAAATGCACTTTTCTTCTCATAAAACCAACACACTTTCTTTATTTCAATTCTGATCTTCTTCCTTTCACTTCCAAATTATGTCATGTGTATATTTATTTGAAGGTGAATTTTTATTTATCTAACACAATTTGAGTATTATTATCCTTAGATTAGATAAAATTAAACATTATTGTGTGGTTAGTTGAAGTTATTTTTGAGTGGAACAATGATTCTATTTTTTTGAGATTGATTCCTAATTCTTTTAAAATTTTAAAAATAAATCATCCTTGATCTAAAGCTAGATTTCTAGTGTATCTTTCATGGATTAGAATTGACTTGTAATTCTTGCATAATTTCACAAGTTCATCATCTTTGATCCCAAGTTAGATTTTTGTTGAAACTGCCTTGACATGATGACAATATTCAACATCATATTTATCAACAACATACGATTAATTAACAATTCACCACCACAAGACATCATCAAACAATTCATAAAAATAAAAAAATAGCCCAATAGTAGCTGAACAATTCATAAAAATTAAAAAATAAAAATTTGCAACTCATTACAGAAAAATAGCCCAATAGTGTAACATTACACCTTGGGCATCATATGCCCGCCATCCATGTCCAAAGCCAACCTGTCAAAACTAACTAATTGTGATGGATTAATATATTCAAAATACATTTGCATAACCTGTATAGCATGTATTTTGTATAATATTTGAAATGTTGATCAAAATAAATTTTCAGATTTATAAATAGATTAGATGAATTGTTTTTCAATACATGAAATTAGTATACTAAAAACTTCAATATTGTTGCCTTGAAAGCCCATTCCAAACCACGTACCACCGCTCTTTCCACTATCAACATCAACCGTTTTCCTCTGTCAATGCCTTCCACACCTATATTCCCCTTCCTTCCATTAACCACTGTGGTTTACAACTCGACCAAATGCCGGTGAGCACTTCAAAACCACTTTCCTTCAAGTTGTAAATTTACACCGACCATAGCTCATCGCCACAACAACTCTACAACCTACAAACTTAATAGAGTTTGTCCAGCCACCACCAAGTTGCTCCGACGACATCTCACAACCACAATTGGAAACCAACCGTTGTTTATGAAACTAATACATTTTCATTTTAATACATATTGGACATTTTCAATTCATTAAGTTTGGTATTTGCACAATTTTTATTCATTTGACAATGATCACATTATGTGTAGCAAGGTAAGGGGATGATTTCATCTGGCTAGGTGCAATTTCTTTATTTGGTTGTTGTTATATTTCGATGTTATACACGTGTTTTATGGTTAGCATGGTGACAATCCATTTTTTGTGCTCCTACCAATTCACGTTTCGATTTGTAAATTTTGTTTCCTTTTTTTTTGTGCCTTTAGATTTTATTTACCATTCTATTTGTCACTAATCATACAATGATCCAATGTCGTAATGTTTAAATCTAACTTGAACTCTATTTTCGGTAGCCTTGCACGTCTTTGTGTTATGTGACATTGATTCATATCATCGCATCATGATCTTGATTCGTGCACATTTCACTTTTGCTTTACTTCTTTCGATTCAATTACAATAAACGTGTGTTGTGCATATGTTGTGTGCGCTACTATCTCCTATCTTTTGACTTGCTATTGGGTCTTCTTACAATGAGATCTTTTTGTTCACATACACTTGCTTGATGCATTTGCTTTTAATTGATTTATCATATCCCCATTCGATAAAATATACCCCCATTTTCATGATGTGTAATAATTGTATCGCCTTATTTTTATTGTTTGGTTGTTTAGTTAGTTTCTAACACGACTAAAACCAACCCTTTTCAAAAGAAGAACAAATAATAAAAACTTGACCCAATGTCGAGTCATTTTATCAAATCACACCATCAATTCAATCATTTTCATAGTCCATTCGCAACCAATAAAAAGTTTGATCCAACATCAAGTTTCTTTTCTCAAGCAAATCAAAAACACTTAATCACTATTAACAATTTTCAATAAATCAAATGAAAGGAACAATGTGTAGTCCATGAGCTCACGAGAGTTGGATTTTAAGATGTAGTTCTTTCCAATCCAAACACTCATCATCCTCAAATCAATTCCACAATGCTTAATAAACCTTGACTAGCATCGGGTGCGTTTTCTGAATCAAAACATCAAAACATCTAAAGATATCAAAACTCTTTCACAAATAAGATGAAAAAGGAACATGGTGTAGTCCATGAGCTCCCGAGAGTTGGGAAACGAGATGTAGTTCTCGTCCGTCCGAGATCTCATCATCACCCAAAATACATCAAATCAATCAAACTCTTTTTCTCGTCGCTGCACGAGTGATCCTTAAACCCTTTTTACAAACAAAATGCATTTTCTCTCAAGACGACGCAAAAATAATTTTCCGTCCACTTGAACGTGTGAGTAAGCTAGCGAAGTTGCCCGCGAATGTAGATTTGTAAATCCATTCGGTCATGATAAAACTTTTCCCTTCTCCATTTATTTTGGGTAGCAATGTTCGCGATATTATGTGTTTATCAGATTAACTAACCGCGAGCGTACATTTTATCGCATAGTTTTAAAAGATATCGATCCCACAAAGACCAATAGTCAAATCTATCGTTTCTTATTGTTACAGTGTTTATCTAAGGTGATTAAGATTAGAGTGGAAAATAAACTTTAATGAATTCAGGCAAGAAATACTAGAACGTGGTTTACATCAATTAAGAGTACTCTTGATTGTTTCTAATAGGATTATAGTAGGGGGCAATATTTTCTACTTGAAAAGAATTCAATTAAACAGGAACTATCGCTTTCGCGTATTCAGAATCACATTTTACTCCTTAATTTATACCATCCATCGTCATATATGATTAACACTTATTGCGTCAAAGTAGTAAGTCCCATTTTAAGGAATTAGACTATTTAATCACTTGAAATGTGATTTTGATTGGCAAGTTTAAATAAAAAGGGTCCCCATCTTTCGCTCAGGTGACAAAGTCCTAAACCTATAGGCGCGCGCATTTACAAATAGTTTTAAAACCACATTCTAGAAATATTAAACCCCCTAGATAATTAATAAAGTGCTTTTGCGGTATTTACTAACAAAAAATAAACCAATTTTAATCTTTAGTGTCATACGGCTTTCGATCTTACCTGACGTTATCACAATCCTATAATCGTAGTAACAAATTAGATTAAGTTCGAAAAAATTGCGTTAAAACCAAAACAACCCACAATTGTAATCCTAAAGAAATAACGGACAGAGTACCGTCAATTGACGATCTTCACATTCTAGTACGAACAAATTAGCTAGACATGATTACGGTAAATAAAAACGCATTTGGTTTGGACTCAGAATTAAACATAACGACAAATTTAAATAAAGTGGTTTAAAGGCAAAGGCGAGGAAATTAAATTAGGGGAAATAAAATGCGAGGAAAGTAAAGCGAGGAAACTAAATAGACAAGGAAATTAAAGCGTAAATAAAGTTGAATAAAATAAGAAGCTGCTCCAATCAGAGACTTGAATCTGGTACAATGTGAATGCGAGTAGATAGAAATAAACTTCGACGAGATATAAATGCGGGAAGATAAATATCCTAAAAATAAAGGTGCTCCAAACTTGATACAGGAACAAAATGCGATAACCCTTTGATGTAAGGAGTTAAAGCTCTAATGATACTAAATTTATGGCTTACGTTTGTGCTAAGCTTGGATACATTCTAAAGAAAAATAAAATCACTATTTATAATGATCCTAAGCCCTAAAATTTCATGTGAAACTTTTTCAATTCGTGGGAGGAAAAATAGGGAAACATGGGAAGAGTGGAAGATCAAGCAAGACCCTTTTTCAACTACAGCACAAAAACAAAGGATGGCGAATGCCATCCCCTGCATGGTGAATGCCATCTTCGCAACATGGGCGTGATCGAATCTTTTGATCGTTGAAGCATGAGACACGTCATCCTCCTGGCGGGTACCTCCACAGGGAACGCTATGCAGGTCGCCTTGAGTGCAAATTTCCATTTTTCTTTGTTTTGCATCCGAATTGCTTAATTTCTTTGCACATGGCTCCTATATGGTCAAATACATGAAATACAGACAAAGTAGCCACATAACACTGGAAATAGAGGTAAAATGATAATAAATCATGTATGAAACGAGTCAAAATAATGGTATAATCTGGTGTTATCAAGCAAACAATGTTTTTTCGTGGATTGACACAAAGTAGCTTTCGCTAAAATCGACCAATAAAGAAGCATTTTCTACCCCAAACTAAGTAGCAATGAGTTCTCCATCGCACCTAGAGATACGTAAGAGCGAGATTCAAAGTACCGTCAAACACCCTAATAAAAATAAACCTTTTAGTTCTATCTTTTTCCTTTTAATAATTTGAGAAGCCTACCATTTCAAAGCTAACACTAATGCACACAACTAATCAAATGGTTCTCGTTAAGTACAATGGATGTTAGGGGTATTAATATATTCCCCGTGCGTATTCGAATCCTGAACCTTGATTTGGTTGGGGGTCCCTGAGATGTAGTTCTCGTAAGGATCGACACGAGAATCTCACTTAGAGTAGATCCTTTGAAAATGTTGTCGCCCAACATGTAGTTTCCGTAAGCTTTGATGTTTTTGCAAGGATCCGTGACTCTAAGCTCTCTCTCTCTCTCTCTCTCTCTCTCTCTCTCTCTCTCTCTTGGTTCGTCAGGCGAGGCCATTTTTCTTTTGCTCTCGCTCTTGGTTTGTCGGGTGAAGCAGAGTAATCTGATCTCGCTTTTGGCTTGCATTGTTTCACCGTACGAACTTTGCGAATTCAGTAAAATCAGTTTCATTTTTTTTACCATTTTCAAATTTTGGGATGAGTGTGTGAGGGACCACCCATAGCCTTAGCTTATATTTTGTCGTCACTTTCATTTGCCCCTTTCCACCAAACTCTAGCCTTAAAATAACTCTTTCATTATCTCTTGAAGAATCAAGCAAAACCAGCCATCACTTTGTTTTCTTTGTTCTCTCACCAAGATAGGTATGTAAATTCTGATCTTCCTTCTTAGATGAGCGTTTGAATGGATGAATTTTTCTCTCTCTTTGGGTTTTCTCACTGGGTGTAGCAGAATCGTGCCCTCATTCTTAGTTCGCAGGGCGAGCAAGGCGAATTCCAAATTTTTTGTTGGTTTTGTTTCTACATATGAAACCTAATGTTGCCCATGTGATTTACTTATGCTTCTAACAAGTAAGGTTGCTCTTCCTAACTCATGCTAATTGACATAAGGGCATGTCATTTTCTCGGGAGGAGGCAGTGGGTCATGAAGAGGAAGGTGATGGTGAATCAAGTTCTGATGATGAGGAGTGATGATTAGAGTAGGTGACAATGACGTAAAGCTTCCTATTACAAAGTGAAGATTTTTAAAAGCTTTTAGATCATTATTTATTATTATGTTTATGCTTTTATTTCAGTTGTATTATGTTTATGCTTTTATTTCAGTTGTAAGTTCAAAATTTTTATGGGGATGTGTATTACTACTTTTGACTCTTTTGGGAGTTCTTTTTGTTGGTGTTTATACCGTAAACTTTGGCTGTTAAGTTAATTAAATTGTTGTTTAAGTTTCAAGTAGGTTGTTTTATCAAAGAATTTTTTATATTTGTCTTCAAGAGTGGTTTTCTAACCTGTTTAAAGAAGCAAAGGAAGATGGTTATCCCTTTGTAGAATGTTAGCATGAATTTGAACTTTGTGCTTTATGCAAAATTATTTCATGCATTATTATGCAAAAAATTGTTTTAAATGCTTGAATCACTTAGGTATAAACTAGAAAATATGAGAAAACTTCCCATTGTTCACTAAGTTTCTAAGGATGACTGATGATTCTTGTTTTAACTCGGTCAATTCATGTTAAATCTTACATTTGTTGTGAAATTGTGAAAGCATGGAAAAAATTAAAGCAAATTTTTATTTTGAGAAATACCACCAAACCAAAAATGACTTCAATTCACCTTCTAAGGGTGAGTATTTGTCAAACCCCTTTAAGCCATAAAAGTCTTGAATGAATCAATTGGAAAATTTAACGAAATTGGTTCATTACAAATTTATTTTTTGCAAACACATAATCTAGTTTTGTTTAAAACTAAAAAATGAATAACATGTTCTTGAAAATAGAAAAGAAATAAATTTTTAAAGTTGGGGAGAATTGTTTTTGAATAATAAAAAAAAAGGTGTAACAAGAAGGACCATTGGTTATCAAAAGAGATTGAGGTATGAAAAGGAAAATGAAAAAAAAAAGAACAAGAATAGATTATATATC
The DNA here is from genome assembly GCF_024323335.1 of Lathyrus oleraceus. NCBI lineage: Eukaryota > Viridiplantae > Streptophyta > Magnoliopsida > Fabales > Fabaceae > Lathyrus > Lathyrus oleraceus. The sequence continues at coordinate 126,526,835 of NC_066582.1, forward strand.
AACTTGAAATGTTCTTCATAGTTTTAAACCATTGTTGTTTCAAAAACCTCAAAAATTATCCTTTGTTATGAAACCCGACCAAGTTACAAACATGAAAAGCCCTTAGTGATCTATGCTTCCATGATTTCCTAGTGATTGTTCAGATGAAATGCATGAATTGATCAGGATGTTAGCAAGGTTATCATATGAGAGTATTTTTCCCGTGTGAATAATTACATAAAATTCTTCATCCATTTTATAAAGATGAGAGTAAGGGTGATTCACGTATGAAGATGTAATTGATTTAGAATGTATAACATGATATTTGTGTTTAGAACTCGGTTCTTAATCATGATTTTATTCTAGAAAGTGTTTGAGCATTACTTGTATGCGTGCATCTGTTAAATTTGAACCATACAATTTTCTCTTGTTGAATTTGAAGCTTGAACAAATATTCTTGTTTTATGAAAGAGTTAACATTTTCTTAAGGACAAACAAAGATTAAAGTCAGGGAGAGTTTGATAAATTCCAATTATGACTATAATTCCACATGAAAACTTAGCACTTTTAGGCTTCATTTCACGTTTTCGATCATTGAATTCCCCAAGTTTTGATAGAATGTAACCTTGTTTGTATTTACTTGTGGTGTCTTTGATATGTGTGTTAGTATGCAAAAAAAAGTGTTGTAAGAAACCAAAGATGAAGGCACAAAACAAAGAAAAAGACACAAGACAGAGAAGTGGAAATTCAGCATGCTCACTCAGCGAGCAAGTAGCGAATGGGGAGCGAACTCGCCCAGAAAAACCAGGGTGAGGCAAAACAGAAGGATTCCAAGAGAAAAAGTTGGCATGGTCGCCTGGCAAATTTTGTTTGGTGTAATCTCGCTAGGAGAGACTTTGGTCACCGGGTGAGACAAGATATTTTCTCCCGTGCAGTTTGATTCTTTTGCTGACAAAAGTGTGTTTGAAAAAGGTAGATTCACCGGAAGATATCAAAATTTCACCAACTCTATAAATAGGAACTAAATCATATTTTTTTGTCTCTCTCTCTCTTGATCTTTTATGCCCTTGAAACTAATTGTAAGAGAAAAAAAATCAGAATCATTTAATCGGAGCTGAATACGTAACCTTTGTCGATTGTTCAACTTGGATGCTTATTCATATCTTTTCATTTATTATGGATCAGACTACCATGGTGATGGGTATATAAACCCCTTTGTGTCCGGATTAGATGTAATTAGCTAACCTTATATGTATTTCTTTTGATCATTGTTTTGTGAATATATTATGAATCAATATTGATGTTATATTTGTTTACATGTTAAACCTATGAGTTTGAATGAATATTGAGAAATATTTTCCAAGTCTTGACCTAATATCTTCATCTATCAAAAACCGAAGTCTAGAGATGGATTTAGGATTTGATATTCACATATATCAAGTCTTAAACATCATTGTATTATTTAATAGGTAGAGAGATCATCAATTAAACAATACGGTGAAATCTTGCGTCATTATTTAGACATAAACAATGTTGATGAGTGATATGTGATACATATTGATTGGTAACGATGTTCACATACTAGATTAATGGAATACATATGAAATAGGTTAATGAAATCTAATCCTGACATGTTTCTTTAAACGTTAATTTTCAAATCATTTACCATTGTTACAATTTTTAGTGATTTTTTCTTTACACAATCGAAAAACCTTTTAAACCATTCCTTAAAACATTATTAATTGTGGGACGACAGTGATATCGCACTAATCCATGTGGAGTCAATATAAAATACTCACCCTAACAAAAGTGTTTCAACAAAATGGTGCAGTTGTTGGGGATCGACATTTAGATATTGCAAGCATAACAATAATTTGTATTGTTTTAAGTCATTTTGTACTGTTATAAACTATTCTATTTATTATTCCCCGTGTTTGTTGTTTGGGTAGTATTTCAGAACTTTGTTTATGCGAGAAAGTTTGTTTACCTGAAGATCAACTTCTTTTTGATCCTCAGATCGAAAGAACGGCTCGGAAACTCAATAGTAAAACCATAAAAAGAAAGCAACTAGCCGAGCAAAGAAACCAACATGAAGGAAATTCTACTTATACTCCTTCAACAACTCTTATTGTTGAAGAAACCATGGCTAAACCAAAAGTTATAAGAAGGCCTTGTGTCAATAGCCCAAGGAGAAATGCTCATATTGTCAGACCTGCTCAAAATGCAAGAAATCCAGAAATGAAGACCAGATTGCTACAAATCTTGTATGGAAATCCTTTTATCGAGCTTGATTATAAAGATTCATATACTCACCTTACCAAGTTCTATGAGATTGCTGGTACACTTGAAGATCTTGAAGCAGAAGAAGAACCGATGTTCATGAGATTATTTCCTCATTCATTGACTGGGAAAGCAAAAGAATGGAACCTAGGTCAACTTACTCAAACTATCACAAATTGGAATGTGCTTGAGGAAACGTTTCTTGATAGGTTCTTTCCACGCAACAAATTTATGGAGGCCAAAAAAATAATAGTTGTTTTTTCTCAAGGTGCAAGTGAATCCCTTTGTGAAGCGTGGGAGCGATACAAGTCAATGTTAAAAAGATGTCCTAACCATGGTTTTGATGATCTTACTCAAATTCATATCTTCCACAATGGACTTCAACCATAACCAAAACTTCTTTTAGATACAACTGCAGGTGGTTCTTTAATGTCTAAGAGTGCAGAAGATGCAATAGCTATTATTGATCGAATGACACTCAATGATCACCAAGTTCAACACAATAGAGGACCTCTACAAAAGAAAGTTGGAATCATAGAATTGAGAACAAATGATGCAATTTTGGCACAAAACAAATTGTTATCTCAACAAGTGGAGGAACTTACAAAGCAAATGTTAAAGCTTCTGCAACAACTCAAGGAGATACAAGAAGTACCGAATAAACATCAACAAGTATCATACTATGAACTTTGCAATGGAGATCATCCCACCAAATATTGTCCTCCGATAAATGAGGAGGTAAGTTACATGGAAAATCAAAATCTATATTGAATTATATATTAAACTTATTGGAGGAATTTATTATTGTTGAGAATTATATATTAAACTTATTGGTTTTCCGCAGCTTATTTCTAAAAGTTTTAATTGTGGTTCTTTTATGCTATGGTGAAGCATGTGTGGCACTATTTGTTGATTTATATTGAATTAATTAATTAAACTTCAAATCGGGGAAATAAGGTATTATAGTAGTCGATAGTGATGATTAATGGTTATTTACGGTGATCTAATGGTGATTACAGTGGTGATTAGTAGTGGTGATTGGTAGTCATATTGATGATCAAAAACAGATGAAATGGTGATTAATAATGGTCATTGTGGTAGTTGACAATGCTTAAAGTAGTGGTTAACAATGGTCAAAATGGTGTTTCATGGTGGTACTGATCATAGGTGTTTAGAGTGATGGTTTAGGATAGCCAGAATGATGGTTAAAGTATTATTTGATGGTGGTGATTGATGGTCAGATTAATGATCGGAGGTGGGTAAAATGGTGATCAGAATTGGTTAAAGTGATGGTCAGCGTGGTTGTTGATGGTTATTAGAGTGGTGGTTGATGGTTTTTATAATGGTGCTTGAAGTTGACATGAGTGGTGGTTGACATTGGTCAAAATGGTGGTCATAATTGCAGTTAGAGGTGGTCAAATTGAAGACCATACGTGAATAAATTGGTAATCATATGTGATCATATGGTGACCTTTTTGTATTGATATGATATATATTTTTTTGTAAAATGTTAACGCTACTACGTGCCAAAGGTTGAGTTCAAACTCAAAAACTCTAGTTAACCTGAAAGTGATCCCTCAGTCCTTACTATCTCATCCAAGTACGCTTGAGTAATGATATGAATGGTTTGAATTAAGATATGTTTATCATGAGTATTTATTTTTATGCTTATGCTTGAAACTAATTTTAATTGTTAAAAATTTCATAACTCCATACTAAAAATAATTTTAATCTTTTAAATCTATAGTCCAATTCCTCCCAATTTCTATATACTCGTTCAACAACCTTAGTTCTTGCTATCCACACCTTCCTCTATGAGGGAGTATAATTATATCGTATAAAGATATGTGAGATTATTGTACTCACCTTCAATGACAGATCTTTGCTAATGACAAATAATATTTCATCGCATATTATCTAAGAGCTTAATTTACGATGATACTGCATCAAATTGGTGAAAATGCAAGTGTGACGTGGATCCATAGAACCTATCTCCCAAGAATCAATCACTATAAAAATTTGCGTGAATTGTGGCGGTTTTATTATGGTGTTTAGTAAAAACCGACACTATTCATGGTTGATTACAACGGTTGTTAGTAATGAAATGTCGGTTTCAATCGCCATTATTTACTTAATTATTTATAAGATTTCACGTAAGTAACCCACACTTTTATTTCACGCTTACCTTTCTTTTTTTATTTTTCTTTTAATATTCATTTTCACTCACAATGAAAAAATTTAACCAATATTAATTAATTTTTTCTTACTTATTACTATGAGATAAAAAAGTAAAAGAAAATCCTTAAATCAAAGGAGACAAAAACAAGCACTGACAACAATTCTTCTCGACCCTCTCTTAAAACCTTATGCCTTGTTTATGTTCTCATCCCTCTCAAACTTGATTGACAACATTTTTTCTCACATCTGACGCTCTTCCCAAATCCGTCTGGTCGTTGGTTCCTCTCATTCTTCTCAAATTGAACTTGTGTTGGTTCCTATGAGTCTTCGCGTGAATCATATGACGTTTTTCTATCTGCTATTGTCTTTTGTTAGAAGCACTATAATGTCAGTTACCACGTATCTTCTATCCCTCTAGCGATTGTGAAGTAAGGTATTGTATATCGTTCATTTCTTCAACCATGCTTTCCTTTTTTTGATTTAGGATTCTTAAAATTTAGATTTTTGAATATTCCAAGTTAAATAAAGAAACATATTCATTAAGGTTGTGATTAATATCCTAAATAAGTTTTATGTTACATCCAAGTTGTGTTGCTATGAAGCAACTTAAGAGAGATGGTTTTCTAGAAAGTTAAGATTTTCTCCCTCTCTACTTTGTTTAGAAATTAGGTTCCGAAAGCTAGGGACTTGATTTAAAATTGACATCAAGATCATAAATTTCAGGTACAAATCTAACCCTAGAAATATTCCTTTTGTTAATTTGATGTATCTCAAATTTATATTGTTAGCTCCAATCAGTTTTTCTAACTACCCATTTGAAATTGTTGGTTGGAACATTGTTGAGGTTTGTAAAGTCTCTTTTACTTAAGAAAAACTTTAATGGGTAGGTTTATCTCTATGTTATTATTTATTGTTGAATCCTTGTAACGGATGGTAATCACTTATTATTGTCACTTTCCTAAGAAATTGAGATTTCTTTGTGTGTGTTAGTGTTGGAGAATGAACACAATATTCTTCGAGATACTATATTTTTGTTTGATTTATTGGATATGATGATTGTTATGTTGGTGTTGTACTTTTTTATTTTATTGAAGTGGTTTCCTGTTTTCATTTTCTTAATGGGAATTTCCCCTTCATAAGCCATTGTGATAGCAAGTTGTGTAATTGCAATATTTTGTTGGAACTCAATAACTATGTGTCGCACATTAGTATCTAATTTAGCTTCTTACGAAGTGCCTGTTATTCTGATATGAATAAAAGTCCTGATTATCATGAGTTTGCATAGTTGTCTCTACATAGTGATTTTAATTTGTTTCTTTTTGAGTTGAGTGAATTGGTTGAGTTATTATCATGTTGATGTGATTAACTGATTGTATACTGACTCTCCAATTTGTCCCAAATCTCTTTTGGCGTCGTTAGATTCAAAATATGATGCATCACCTCGTCCGAAACACATATGTGAATCAATTCTGCGGCCTTCTCCTTCATCTTTGCCTAATTGGTATCCTCCAATGTTGTTCGATTTCGTCTCATCACCACCTTCTGTAAATTTTATTGAGTCAGTAGATACTTAACCCTTCTCTGTCATAATCTGAAATTACATGTCCTGTCAAACATTATAACCTAGAATTTTGCACCATGGTTAATTGTCATCTAATAATACCCATGGTTAGAACATCAATCAAAAGTAAAAGACAATGAATATCTCTGGGACTATATAGAAGTTACAGTTCTTTTGATTTATGTAATATGAATTAAGGCTATAATGTTAGAAGCATATATATAATACTATAACCTATGAAACACCGATACTCCGAACACGACCTAGACAATGACACAACGACATCATTGATAATAACTTAAAAATAAATAAATAAATTAAACGTAATCACAAATATCAATACAGATATCTGATACCAACCTAGATACAAACACACATTTAAAAAAAATATCAATATTACATAAACTACAACTCAATTTACAATAATACTCTTGAACCATACTTGAGAAGTGACTACTCCCGCACTCCCTAATGATCTATTCACAACAAACCGCTAGGGTTCCAAAAACATTTGAAATTTTGACCTACTCTATTCTTTTTTCTCTTAATAATGAGTGACACTTAACCTATAAAATAAATATAATGTTAGACAATCCTATATGGTTTTATACACTGCTTTTAAATCTATGAGATTATAAATTTTTTTCTTTTTATATATGGCTTTTAAATCTATCAGATTTTTTCCCATACATTACTTTTAAATCTATCCGATTATAAAATTATTTTCGGGCATAATTTTAGATAGGATAATGCTAATTTGTACCTTGGAACATAAATTAAAAAATCTATAAATAGAATTTTCGTATTAAAATAAATAATAAAATCATTAATTATTCACATGTATTAAATTCACCACACAATTTCAAAGATTTTTTAAATTATAAATCTCTTAACTTGTGTCCACAAATTAGCATTATCCTAACAAATTAGCATTATCCTAACTTTTAAACCCATCACATGCAGCTTTCACTCCAGAGCATTGAACCCATAAAACATTTATTAGCATGGTCTCTGGTCCCATGTGGAAATGTGAATGTCATATAGTAGAAGGCAATAGTGTCCTTTGTTTTTGCTATGAAATAATTGTGTCCATTGTTTTTGCTATGAAATAATTGTCCTTATGATACAGTAAATTATCTTCTCAAAACTCATCACATAAACAAGACGAAAGTGGCAGGCACATATATGTGCTGGCTCAACGTGAAAAACTGTACTATGATAAAGCAAAATGGGCCATCTTATGATACTGACAGTCCTAATAAATTTTCTATTTTGGCTGAAAATGATCAAACACAAATGCTAAAGTAACACCTCAAATTGCAAATCATGTGTTTCAGTTTTTTATCGTCACTTTCTTAGCCTCATTCACAATCGCAGTGGCCGCCTAAGAGCTTTCGCCTTCGCCAGGCTCGAGAGCTTATGCTGCATCTATCCTTCCTTGGATGTCTGAGACTACTTTAAAATTCTAAATTACTTTTTTTTTAATAGTTTTTGGTTTCTATATTATAGAAATTAATGTTAGAAATACACTTTTCTACTCATAAAACCAACACACTTTCTTTATTTTAATTCTGATCTCCTTCCTTTCACTTCCATTATGTCATGTGTATATTTATTTCAAGGTGAATTTTTATTTATCTAACACAAATTGAGTATAATTATCCTTAAATTAGATAAAATTAAACATTATTGTGTGGTTAGTTGAAGTTATTTTTGAGTGGAACAATGATTCTATTTTTTTGGGATTGATTCCTAATTCTTATAAAATTTTACAAAATGGATTATCCTGATCCAAAGCTAGATAGATTTCTAGTGTAACCGTTGAAATACGGATGCTGTTATTGAAAATTGACCTTTAATTCTTGCATAATTTCACAAGTTGATCATCTTTGATGCAAAGTTAGATTTTTGTTGAAACTGCCTAGACATGGAGACAATATTTAAAAAATTATTAAATATGATAAAATTAAACATTGTCCTAAATCCAAAGCTAGATTTCATTGAAATTTGTTAAACATGGAGACAATACTTAAATTTTTTCGTATATTATTGTACAATTAGAAATATTGACTTTGGGGATTGACTTGTAATTCTTGTAAAATTTCACAAATATAAAGTTAGATTTCTATTGGAACCGTCGAGACCAGGAGAATGTCACTTCATACATCGTAATGAGGTGCTATGTTAGATCTTTGAATTTTGTTCCACCTTTATTCATCGCCTTCAATGAGATATGCAATGCAACAAAATCCAACTTGACTAGTAATTAGAGAACCTTTTTGAAATTGCAATTGATATAAAATCAAGAAATAAGCATCGAGTGGCGTTAGGATGTTTAGGTTGCGAGAAAATAAACGTAACAAAGTTGTCTTTAGTTATCATAGTCGTCACACCCTGATTATAACCTTGAATCATCGATTCAATGCATTCATCATAGTTGTTGCATCTCTACATAGCATTAACATGCATTCCATATTCTATGATGCTTAGAATATCGGTCGAAATATATTTTTGGATCTACGGACAAACCAGTTGAATCAATTGTTAAATGTGTTCCAAAACAGCAGGCGAAAAGATTTCCAAATTAAGCTTGCAGACATCAGTTTTATTAATCTACGTTTTTCGTAGTTTAACTTGATGTACTCGATTTATTTTTCGGCTATTTTTTTGTCAAAGTTTCATCCGTCTGAGCATTTTAACCAAGCATTTTCCATTTCAAAATTTGACAAAAACCTATATGTTTTCGATAAGTTTATTTCACATTGATCATTGTGGTGTATTCGTTTTAATTTTTTGGATATTTTGACGCCCGCTTTTTATTCATTTTTAATCGGTTTATTTTCGTTTTTTAGCCAAAATGATCATACCGATTATTTAGAATTAATTGTGTTTTTTGTTTGAATTTTAATTGTGTCATTATTTTTTAATTAATTTTAAAGTCATGTTCATTCAATTGATTTTATCAAAGGAAAAATAAATAAAAAATGAAAATGAAAATATCTCCTTTTACCCATTCATTAGTTGACATGTGGCCACTCACATTCAAATTTAGCTAGTCATTGAAAAAATAGGATTTTGTTTGTCATTTTTTAGTTAGTGGAGGAACCATGAGAGAAAGAAAATCCACGAATGAAAAGGATACACACATATTGCATAGGAAAAAAAAAGGGATCTTCGAGTTTTGGTTTTGGACTCAACAACTTTTTCTCTCTTCACTCTCACGACACAACCTCTTACCCACTCTTTTTTTTTCTTTCCTCACTCTCACTTTTCACTCTCTCATTCCTCATTCATCTCTTCACTCACTCTCTTATTTTTCTCTTTCTCTTTTTACTCCCTCACAAAAAATACTCCCTCTGCTACTCACCACAACAAACTTCTCCTCACCAATCCTCATAACAACACTTCCTCTTCGTTTGCCTCACTCCCATGACAACAACCTCGTGCGACCCTTCCTCCACACAAAATCGAAACTCCCAACAAAACCTCATAAAACCAACAACCTCTCACACACCCCAAACTCACTTCCACTATCTCCCTCGTCCACACCCTCCATCACCTCCGCTACTCAACTCTCCGTAACACCCACCCTTCACCATACAAACTCACATGTCCTCCCTCTAACTCAACCTCCACTACTCATGCTTCCTCTCCTTCCAACAACCAAACCCCATACTCCATTGCTCATGAAACCGCAACCACTACAACCCCAACAAAACCTCAACAAAGCCACCTCCTCACCGAGTCAGATCCGAACCACCATTTCAAATGAAACACCATTGTAAACTCCATATCCACTAACACCTTTCCATTCTCATTTGGTCTCATAAACAACTTGTAACAATCACATAGATAGCGATATTGTTTCTGAATCTTCCATGTTTGTTTTGTTGCTATTATAATGTTATTATTGAATGGAGTAAGTTGTTTTGTGATTCATGTTATTTGTTGTGCTATTATAAGTTGTATTGTTTCTGCATTTTTTTTATGGAGAAGGTGAACACGAGAAGGAAAAAGCATGCTACTGCTATTTCTTTTCTATCAATATTTATTTATTTAATTAAATTCAGCAATATATATATATATATATATATTTATATATATATATATAATATAATATATCTATATATATATATATATATATATATATATATATATATATATATATATATATATATATATATATATATATATATATATAATGCTGAATGCACATATATGACAAGAAATGGCTCTTGGTTGAGTGGTTGAGGTGTTTGTTCACTTCCCGCTAGTCAAGGGCTTAAAACCCATGTGCTATCATTTCCATATTTTTGCATGTTTTCTTCATTTTTCATTTTTAAAAGCAATGTATATTATATATTTATCCTTGTATATAATTAACAATAATAAGACATGGGGGCTTCGTTGAAGCTCCATGCCTCCCTCCCTTATGTATTGAGTTCAACACCATTGTTGCCACTCTTCTCCTTGATTTTTCTATTTTTCACCTTTTTCTTTTATGATTTTTCTCATTTTCTTTCACCATCCAAACAATATTTTCTCTCTGATTTTTTGACACATATTTCTTATTTGTGACATTGTCTTCACAATTTAATTTTGTTTATATTTTTTCCAATTATTTTTACCTGATTACGACCATTGCAAAAGCGCCCCGTGAGTGTTTTAGAAAGTCTGATACTTGTTGGATTTTTGACTTTTTCTCTAATTTCTTTTCATGGTCAAGCTTCGAACTTTGATTTATGGATTCAACACTTCCCATGTTGTTATTCCATGATTATTTTTATCAATATATTGATGGTATTTCGCCGCGTTTTTTATTCATCACATACGATATTTTGATTGTTGTCAATATGCGCAAACTGACTTTGAGCACATTACCTAGGGTTTTGTTTGCACCCTTCATTTCAATTTGCCATGCACGTCCTTGCATTATGTGACTTTGATTTGCATTCTCGCATCTCGATTTTAATCCATGCACGCTTCAATTTTATTTCTTTTGATTTAATTTTTGAATGTGTTATAAATATAACTTGTGTGCTTTCTTCACATGGCTTACTCTTGGGCCTTCTTACAATCAGATCATTCTCTTACACTTACACTTGTTCATTGTTATTTGTTGATTAAGTCTGATTTAATTATTTCATTATCATGAATCCCCATTCGACAAAATGTACCCCCTTTCCCATGACGTGTAATAGGTTTATCGCATTTATTTCTTTGTTTGCCTGAATGTTTAGCTAGCTCTAACACAAGAATAAAATCAACCCCTTTTTTCAAAAAGATCAAAAATAAAGACTCGATCCAACGTCGAGTATTTTCTCAATAACCAAATCTATCCATTTCTATCCAATCCATTTCTTTATATTCATTCCATTTCTTTCAAATCACTTCATTCAAATCTTTCGCAATCGTTCATCAAATGCTTGATCTAACGTTAAGCCATTTTCACAATAAAACTAAAAAAATACTTAATGCCTATTCAACTTTTTTTAATAAAGATGGAAACGAAATGGGGTGGATACCACAAGCTCCTAAGACTAAGATTTGAGATGGATATCTCGCCCATCTTAGCTCTCGCCATCATTCAGAACTACCAGTACGATTTCTTCAAACCCTTTCTCAATCAAATCTCAAAACATTTAAGAGATATCAAACACTTTTGTAAATAAGCTAGAGACGGAACTTGGTGGATACCACACACTCCTGAGGCTAGGATTCAAGATGGATATCTCGTCCATCCAAGTTCTCGTCATTAATCAAAACAAATTCAAACCAATCAAACTCTTTTCTAGCCACCATGCGATTGACCCTTAACCCTTTTTCTCAAACTAAAGGTATTTTGTTTCAAGACGATGGAAAACAATGTTTCGTTCGCTTGAACGTGTGAGTAAGCTTGCAAAGTTGCCCACGAATGTTGATATGTAAATTCATTCGGCCGTGATGCAAACATCCCCTTCTCCATTTGTTTTGGATAGTCCAACAATGTTTTCGTTGATTGAAACAAAGTAGCTTTTGCTAAAAATGACCAATAAATAAACATTTTCTGTAAGTTTAAGGAGTTCCTTAGGGGGGGGGGGGGTGAATGAGGCACTTAGACGATTTTCCGGATTTTTTTTTACGGTTTATTGATTTTTACTTTCTTGAGATGCTTATGTGATGAAAAGCGGTAAAGTACGGAAAGTAAAGAACACCACGATGTATAGTGGTTCCCCTCACAGATCGAGAGTACTCCATTCCTCTTTCAACACGAAAGAGAATTCACTATAATGTTAGATTCCTAGACAAGACACCTTAAGGCCTTTCTATCTAATTATAACACACCAAGAACAATCCTCTTGGATTTACAATGTTTAAAGTCCAATTGAGACTCAAATTCTCACAAAAGGACCTCTTGCATCCACACACCAGATAGCAAGGATAAAACCTTACAAACTTATTCTTAACAATCCTAAAAATAAGTTATAATCAAGAGATACAATTCTGAATTTTTGTAGAAGATGAAATAGTTGGAAATTTTAAGTATATCAATTTATCAATTGATCTTCTCCTTTGTAACACTTAATTCTCACAATAATTATACAAGTGTTCTTTGTATGGAATGAAATTATGATGCTTAAGAAAGTTTATGCAAGGTTTCACTCTTAAGAAAATTTGGAAGAACACTTGAGAAATGTTTGAAAGAATGTGAGTAATTGATTTGAAATTTTTGCAAGGAGGTGGGTTTAAAATCTGAAAAAATGATGTATATATATTGTTTAAACACCTCCTCAAATGGATGCAATTACCCAAAGGATGCCATGGTTCATGGTAAAGAAAATAGAAAAGTTTCCATGAAGAGATGCACTGATTTTTGACTCTGGTTCAATGGTAATCGATTACCTTAATATGGGTAATCGGTTACTTGCCTCCAACGTGCAAAAATATTTGAATTTTTCACAGAGTAATCGATTACCTTAAAATGGATAATCGATTACTTCATCCTAGATTTGAAAAATAGCTTAAAAAATGAAGTGTTATGATTTCTTTGATGCATAAAATTACTTCCAATGATTATGGCATGAATGAGACATGTTTTGAACACTTGTATAATCATCTAGAGGTCAAGTGTTATACCTATTCATTTGAAATACGAATCTTCATGAGTTTTATCGAGACTTGATCATTTAGTTGAAAACTTCCTTCATGAGCTTGAATCTTGATCAATCCTTTTTGTTAATCAATCTTAGCTTTGTAGAGAAGTTTGTCGTCATCAAAACATTTGAGAAGTCATGTCTTCACATTTTCTACCCAAAAATACGTAAGCCTTGAGTTCTCTTTTGCACCCAGAGATACGTAGGAGTAGGATTTGTAAATCTTGTCAGGCCCATTAATAAAAAACTAAGGTTTAATCCTGTAACACCCCAAAATTTGCCCCCCTCATTCATGCATTCATTTTTAGGTCATTTAACATTTCACATTGCATTTCATCATGTCAATCAGAATTAGATCCAAGAAGCTTGAATATCATCCAAAAAAAAACGAAAAAAAAAACAAAAAAAAAATTAAATAAATAAATAAATAAATAAAAAGAAAGACTTGGACCTCTCTCAAAAGCCCACTAAGCTACCAATATCAGGTTATAAATTCAGAGTTTCAGTGAAATAAAAGGTCATTCTATTCCTATTACCCTGGGGGAAAAAGATAGTGAGAGAAGAGCTAACAGAGTTCAAAGGCTGGACAAAACCTGGAGAGAAACCTGACAGAGAACTCAGAGCAGCCTCCAAACCCTGAAGGGAACTCAACTGCACAGAATCACCTCTACCTCACATAAACCCTAAAGATTATTTTGTAAACCTCACGGGTGCAACTCAATTTCAATCAAGCTCTCCAATCAGGTTTGCCTTTATTCCCATTACCTTTGTGCTTTGAAGTTGAATACTCTGAACGTTTGAGGTATGATGGATGAATTTCATTAGGTTTTTGCCCATGGGTTCATAATTATGTATGAATGTATAAATAATGCCTTGAATGCTTAATCGTTTAATTTCTGAAGTGTATGCCACAGGGTTTGAGGTTTCTGAAACCATACTGTTATCCATGAAAAAATGCTTATTGTGTTTCACTAACCCTTTTGTTGAGTTTTTGTGAGGGCTCACAAACTCTTGCAGGGATAGCTTGCCTGGTGTTCCACTTTATTTGTGGGATACCACCTGGAGGTTCATTCCGATTACCTGTACTGACTCACTTTCTTTGATGGTGTTAGCTTGGAAGGATCTCAGGGTTTCCTTGTTCCGTTAATTACTGTTACTTCGGATCTTTATCCGTGTGGTACTTTTACATTTTCCCATATTTTTACCGCTTTCTTAGCTAGAAGACCTCGATAGGAGGCAATGTTTTGTGTGTTTACTTTATGCAGGTTCCTTCGTCTAGGATTTCCCTTTTGCCTGAGCGTTCCTAAAACGCAAACAAATTCATTGATTTTTCTTCTCCTAAGAACACGTTAACTCCTTCTACTACAGGCGAGTAAGTCTCCAAAGGTCGAGCATCCAGTAGATTGCGTAGTAACGTCGTTCGTCCAAAACCCAATCCATAACCCCGTAGTTAGCCGAACTACGACTTGCTCTGATTCTCATTCCAGATGAGATACGTAGGCATAAGACGCGATGTCTTAGCGAGCACAATTACCCTTAACCCCTAGGTAGCCGAGCTACGAAGACTCTGATTCTCATATTCAGATGAGATATGTATGCAGTGGATGCGACATCCGTGCGAGTCATTTTCTTTTGACCCCCTTTTTTAGTAAATAACACATTAGATAAACCCACACCCTTTAGATAAGAACTACAAAAGTGGATCCCGTAGAGTACTACGGATGTGTAGGGGTGCTAATACCTTCCTTTCGCATAATCGACTCCCGAACCCAAGATTTGGTTGCGAGACCCCGTCTTGTCCTTTCCTTTTTCCAGGTTTACTTCGAGCGTTTCCTTTCCCTCCTTTGGGATAAATAACACACGATGGCGACTCTCTTGTCTTTCTTCGCCGGTTGTTTTTTTTCGCATTCCATTTTTCAGGTTGCGACAGCTGGCGACTCTGCTGGGGAAAACGATTTCCCTAAGCGAGTCCCTCCTAGCTTTTGTAGGTTGTTTGTTTATTGGGTGTTTATTCTTTTGTACAGTTATTTATCTTTCAGCATTTACCTGCTTTATTGCATTGTGTACATATGACTGCCGTATCTGCTGGTTCTGTTTGTGAGATGAGTTCTATACCCGAACTCGAGTGCAATTAAGATAGGAGAATGACATAGTCTTGTTGACTTGTGTGGAGTTATTCCTTAGCAAGTTGACTTGCAAGCCCATTCACTTGGTGGAGGTCATGTTGAGATCAATAATGTCACACAAGTAAGTTGTGGTTAGACATTACTTTTTCCAATATAGACCTTAGAAGCCAAGGACCTTAGTTTACCAAACCCATCTTGGCCTATTTGTAGGATGTAGTGCGAAATTCGTTCAAGTGTAAGATTTGATACGATTGTTACGCGATACTACACTCATAAGAGTCTCTCTTGAGAATATTTTTGGAATACGAGTAGTCGTTCCTCCGATAATATCCGAAAGATGAGATTATGACTATGGGATGTGAGAGAATTCTTTACCTTGAATTAATTTTTAATGATAGCAAATTGTGTGATCATCATCCAAATGTTGGTTGTGCATTGCATTACATGATACATGTGTGTTTATTATGTTTTTCATCCCACTATATTGTTGCATAACTGTACATATAAACCTACATTGATATTTCCCTTTAAATATCAATTAAAATGCATTTTATGTCAGTAAGCATCGATACATAAAGCCTCTGCATCGATACATGCAGCATGAAATAAATCACAAAACCTTTCTGTTCAGTATGCATCGATGCATACGAGCCATGCATCAATACATGGAAGACAAAATACTCTATGCATCGATACACACGACTTTTGCATCGATACATGACAAATTGAAACAGCCCGTGTATCAATACATACGCACCAGGCATCGATACATACTAGTGTAATAAGCACTTGCATCGATACACACGACTTTTGCATCGATACATGAATAATAAATTTCACCAAAATTTACATTACTTACAGTATGCATCGATGCACACTATCATGTATCAATACATAAAGCTGTTTTGTGGTATAACAGCAACTGTTTTTGCAGCATATAAAAGACAGGTTACAACAGCAGTGCAAAAACACGAATCCATTGAGGGAAAACAATTGAACACAGATCAAAAAGCAGTGTTGGAGCAATTGTTTTGAGAGCACATAGAAACCTGAAAGAGACTTCATCTTCTTCATCTTCTCAATCACTTTTCTTCAAGAACATTTACACATAACAATTCTTGTTCTTTGGATTAAAGAAGCATCGAGATAACGTTCAGTGGTACGATCAAGGATCTAGCTGTGGTTTGCAGTGGAACGATCGAGGATCTAGCTGAGTCGAAGATTGAAGGGGGTTTCTAGGAAAAACCTACTGGTTTGTCCTTCAAGAACTGGAGTGTTCTTGAGGGTTTGGGAGTCACATTTGCAGAACATATTCAGCCGCAGCGTTGCGTTTGGAGATCGGGGGATTTCGCAAGCAGGTCGTGGAACCGGTGAATTGTTTGCAACTTTGTGCAGGAAAATCTTGATCGTGCTCAGATCAAGTCAAGGTTTATACAAGAAGAGGTTCTTAGAGTTTAGAATTCTGTCTTTGTACCATAACCTTGTATCAACGGATTCGGCAATAATTGATAATCAAAGTTCTCAATTTCATTTGAAATTGAGAGGGAGACGTACCCACACGCGAGGACGACGTGGGGAACTTCCTTACCAAATCTCTGCGTATCTTACTCTTACCTTAATCCTCTTTACGTTTTCCAAACTGTTTTCGCAAATTCAGTTAGTGTGTGGTGATTGTTTCTTTTTCAAGACAGCAGTGGCAAGAACACTTTAATCAAACTCCATTGCTATTTATCATCGATCACATACACACCAACTGTTTGATAAAACGGTTAGCTAGATTTTATTCATTGGAAATAGACTTTAATGATAAGCGCATTCAATTAGTTAAAACTCTGGTGTGAACTGTTTCTGTCATTCTCATTAAAATCCAGCAATTACACTTGTGTGTCCGGCTTTCTAGTAGCGGTTCAGAATAGACGGAAGTCGATTCGGGACTGATTTTTCCGCCAACTTTGAAAACTCTGATAAAACGTTAAATCCGTTAAAATTTAAAGAGGTGATCTATTCACCCCCCCTCTCGATCACTAGCCACACCGTCTAACATGGGAACCTTTTGTAGAACATGTTTGGCAGATTTAAACTTTAGTACACTCCCTTTGGGTGGTTCTTAACCTAAACTCCATGCTCGTGACTTACAACAAACCCTTGATTCATGGTTGATTCGTTCAGGTATCCTTAATATCAATGAAACTTGGGTGTTGATAAAGTGTAAACCATAATCCACCAAAATGGATGGTTGATATTAAGGATAACATGATCCATCCCATGACCTTTGTTTGGTGTGCTTTGCTTGATCCTCTTAATTTCTCTCCAAGCAGTGCAACCTGACAGATGTTCAAGCGGATCCAGCCATCCTGATTGACATGCCATTGCATTGCATAACATCATTTGCATATTTGCATCCAACATCTCATGCTTATTCATTTGCAGGGTATTCCCTTTTTAAGGGGGGCCTTAAAATTGAATAAGCAGTGCATCGCATACCATGCATACTAACCCTTGTTTGTTTTGCAGGTGTCACCGCAGTGTCTAATGTTCATTCCCTGTTTCGGGCAGTTATTGGTCCCAAGCGAGTTCACAGGTACCCGACAAAGGAAAACCGTCCACGACTAGAAATGGACCAGATACAGAAAGAACTAGCTGATATGCGTGAAAGGATGGATCAGTTCATGACATTGATGACTGGTATGGCAGAAGGCCAGGCGAAGCTGAAGGAATTGGTTTAGCAACCGAGGCCCGATCCAGAGGTGGAAATACCAAGTGCTGAGGGGAACCCTGGTAACCCTGGGAACGCTGATAACCCTGTGAACACTAGAAACACGGGTAACGCAAATGTTGATGGAAACCCGGGTAATGTTGGCAACACGGGAAATGTTGGGAATGGTATTGGCGGAAGGTACAATGTGAATCAAGGGATTCGGATTAACGGGCGCCCCGTTACTGAAGATTGTCAGTATGATCAATTTTCTTTGCACGACGAGGCCCTCGAGACCATTCGTCGTATGGATGAGCTTGCTGAGAAGCTCAAATCTTTGGAGTCTCAAAATTCCTTAGGTTTTGATGTCACCAATCTTGGTCTGGTTCAGGGAGTAAGGATCCCTCACAAGTTCAAACCCCCTACTTTTGAGAAATACAACGGGGCTTCTTACCCACGCACTCATCTCCAATCTTATCTGGGAAGGTTGGGAGCTCACACTGAAGATGAAAAGCTGTGGATGTACTATTTTGAAGACAGTTTAACTGGAGCTTCTCGTGAATGGTATTCTCATTTGTCTCGTACTACCATCAAGAGCTGGAAAGACTTGGCAGAGGCTTTTGTCAAGTAATATCAATACAACTTAGACATGGCTCCAAATCGGACCTTGTTGCAAGGAATGTCTCAGACTGCCAAGGAAACCTTTAGAGAATATGCTCAGCGTTGGAGACAAATTGCTGCATCCGTCCAACCCCCTATGTCTGAAAGAGAGATGGCGTACATGTTCATGAACACTCTTCAAGGCAATTATATCGAGAGATTGGCTGCTTGTCCGTCAATCAGCTTTGCAGAGATAGTGATTGCTGGAGAAAGAATCGAGAGTCTGTTGAAGATGGGCCGAATTCAAGACAACAGTGCTTCCAACTCATCAGTTCCCAAGAAACCGTTTGCTGGTAACGGTCAGCGAAGAAGAGAAGGTGAGACAAGCGCTGTGTATGCCGGCAGAGGCAGGGGCAGAGGACGCCCTAATTATTATCAAGATCAAGTGGCCGCAGTCACTATTCCAACACCTGTTCCTCAACCTCAGTATCATCCGCAACAACAACCCAGGTACAACAATCAACAACAAGGAGGTAATCCGGGTCAGCAGAGACCCTATCAACAACGTCTAAGGTAGGCGGACCGGGTCATTGAGCCAATCCCAATGCCTTATTCTGTATTACTTCCCAAGCTGATTTACATGAATCTGGTTACGTTGAGAACTCTGGCCCCACCGGTCGATCCCAACAATCTGCCTAGAGGTTATGATGTCAACGCCAGATGTGCTTTTCACTAAAACGCACCTGGCCATACTACAGATAATTGCAAGGCTCTCCAGCTAAAGGTACAAGATTTGAAAGATGCCCAGGCTATTAATTTTTTTCCAGTGCCTAATGTTGTTCAGAACACGATGCCATCCCACGGCGGGCAGAGGATTAATGCTGTTGATAGTGGGGAAACTTTGAATTTGGTTTCTAATGTGACTAAAGTGAAGACTTCTCTATCGGTGGTCAAAGACCGACTCTTGAAAGGACAGATTTTCCCGGGCTGTGGGGAAGAGTGCGGAAATTGTCAAGCTGCCGAGAACGGATGTGACAGTTTGAGAAAGGGTATTCAGCAACTGATAGATGAAGGTTGCCTTCAGTTCGATCAGACTCGCCCAGTGAAGAATGATGTGTCGACAGTAACGTTTTATTTCACTCCTGAAGAAATATATGTTCCCGAGAGACCCGCTCCGATGACAATATATTTCTCAGAAAGTCCAGCACCAATTTACTCTGACAACCCTCAACCGACTTTGATTGGTCCGGTCACCATCACGGTACCAGGACCTGTTCCGTATAAGAAAGACAGTGCTATCCCGTGGCACTATGGGGCTGATATCTACTGCCAGGGGCAGAAAGTTAACGAAGAAGACATTGACATTGGTAGCTCCGCTGTAGACAATGTTGGAGGAATTGGTGGCTTCACTCGCAGTGGACGCCTATTTGCACCATCAACATTGCGCACGAATGCTGAAGCTGAGGTAGCTGCCAAGGCTAAAGGAAAACAGGTATCCACCGAAGAGGTTACTACCGAGGAAGCTCCTCCTAAGACCGCATTCGAGAAGGAAGTGTATGAGTTTATGAGGATTATCAAGAAAAGTGACTACAAGGTAGTCGACCAGCTAAATCAGACACCCTCAAAGATCTCCATTCTCTCACTATTGATGTGCTCTGAGGAACACATAACAACCTTGTTGAAAGTACTGAATATGGCTTATGTTCCCCCAGAGATAACTGTTGACCAGCTGGAGTCGGTAGTTTCAAATGTAAACGCTAGCCATGCGCTAGGTTTCACCGATTATGACCTAACATCTGAGGGCAGGAATCACAACAAAGCCTTGCATATCACAATGGAATGCAAAGGGACGGTGCTTTCCCATGTCTTGGTTGATACAAGCTCTTCTCTGAATGTTCTTCCAAAGAAATCCTTGATGAAGTTGGATTGCGACGACGCCACCCTGAGGCCGAGTAATTTGGTTGTGAGGGCTTTTGATGGCTCTAAGCGAGCTTGTTTGTGGCGAAGTTGAGTTGCCAGTTAAGATTGGACCACAGGTATTCAAGAGTACCTTTTATGTGATGGATATCCAGCCTGCCTATAGCTGTCTGCTAGGTCGACCCTGGATTCATGCTGTCGGTGCTGTTACTTCTACTCTCCACCAGAAGCTCAAATATGGACTAGAAGGTCAGATCGTCACTGTCTGTGGTGAAGAGGATATTTTTGTTAGCCACCTGTCTACATTTAAGTATGTGGAGATGGATGGCGAGATGCATGAGATGCTGTGTCAAGGCTTCGAAGCCATAAACATCAGTGAGGTCGCGCCCGAAACTGTCTTTTCACCTGAGTCTGAGAAGGTCGGGACTTCTATCTCTTCATACAAGCAAGCTGTTGAAGTGGTTAAGGCTGGTAATGCCCAAGGCTGGGGCAAATTTGTGGAGCCAATCATAAAAGAAGACAAGCTTGGATTGGGATATGCTCCGGGGTCTCAGAAGAATAAAGCCGGTACTTTCTCCAGCGGGGGTTTGGTTCCTCCCCACACCGTCAATGCGGCAGATGAAGACAAGGCTGACAGAGACTGTGACTTAGATAGCTGGATTCGCCCGTGTGTCCCAGGAGAAAAGCTCGACAATTGGTCGTCTGAAAAAGTCATCCGGTTTACTCTACTGAAGAAGTAATTTTTATTGTTTTCCTTATATTACATGCATAATAAAGTCTTACACTTTGCTCAAGGTGTAATGACTCATCTGTAGGGCCATCCATTTAGTTACATTTCGCAATTATTTTCATCATCAATAAAGGACAGCTTTTGCAAACAATTTTGTGTTCTCTTTCTTTCAATTATTTTTACTTTTACAAAAACGACAATGTCTCTTTTTCATGTTTCTTTTTCGTTTTTCTTTCCAAAAAACACCTCGTAAAACTGATCACCCGGATCTCACTGCTAACGACACTGCTATGGCCAAGTATGACTTCGACAATCCTATCTATCAAGCCGAAGAAGGGGCTGAGGAAGATTGTGAACTGCCTGAGGAGTTAGCCAGGTTGTTGAAACAGGAGGACCGAGCTATTACACCTTATCAGGAAGTGATTGGGACCGTCAACATTGGTACCGAGGACGACAAGAAAGAGATCAAGATCGAGGCCAGTCTACAAGCCGAGAGGAAAAGACCGTTGATCATGTACTTGACTGTGTTAGAAAGGTCAATGGGTTGTGTGCTCGGTCAGCATGACGAGTCAGGTCGAAAAGAGCATGCAATATACTACCTTAGCAAAAAGTTTACCGACTATGAACAAAGATACTCACTGCTCGAGAAAACTTGCTGCGCTTTGGCATGGGTTGCTCGCCGACTAAGACAGTATATGTTGACTCACACGACTCTATTGATATCAAAGATGGATCAAGTCAAGTACATTTTTGAAAAGCCAACGTTTACCGGAAGGGTTACTAGGTGGCAAATGATGCTGACAGAGTATGACATCCAATACACTTCACAAAAAGCCATCAAAGGAAGTGTCTTGTCAGACTATCTTGCCGAGCAACCGATTGATGATTACCAACCTATGAGGTTCAACTTTCCTGATGAGGACATCATGTTTCTCAAATCGAAAGATTGCGGGGAACCACTCCCGGAGGAGGGGCCTGACCCTGAATCCAAATGGATTATGATGTTTGATGGGGCGGTCAACGTCAATGGTCGCGGAGTTGGTGCAGTGTTGATCACACCAGAGGGGGTTCATATGCCATTTTGTGCCAGAATAACTTTTCCCTACACCAACAATAAAGCCGAACGAAGCAGAATGGGTCTGTTCTCGATACAATCAGCTGAGCCTAGTTGAGGAAAAGAGACTAGCAGCTATATGCCATGGCCAACTATATCGGAGACGGATGAAGAGAGCATTTGATCAGAAAGTGCGCCCTCGGGAGTATCAAGTCGGTGAATTGGTACTCAAAAGAATTTTTCCTCCCAACACAGATCACAGGGGCAAATGGACACCGAACTATGAGGGTCCATACGTGGTTAAAAAGAGTTTCCTCTGGCGAAACTTTGATGCTAACAACCATGGAGGGCGAAGACTTCCCGTCCCCTGTCAACTCAGACGCAGTTAAAAAATACTTCGTATAAAATAGACCCGCTGGACATTAAAAAGAATAGTCCAGGCAAAAAAGGGGCATCCCGACGAACCAAAAAAAGAATGAAGAGGTTCGGGAAAAAATTAGGGATATAAAAAATAAAAAAAATGTACACCTGGTGAGTCGAAAACCCGAAAGGGCGGCTCAGGCAAAAAAGGGTATCCCGTTGGATTGAAAACCCAAAAGGGCGGTCCACGCAAAAGTTAGGGAATAAGCGAATGACTGTGATCTGAGTTCATCCGTGTTACATCACCGTTTCATTCAATCTGGCAATCTTCGAAGGTTAAAGATCGACTAATCATCCACTTCAAAAAGCAAGATGAGCAAAGCGTCTTGAGGACATACGAGCCATAGCAGAGTCGAAACTCAGTGGGACCCCATTTCCACATTGCCATTAGGATAGTTTCTCTTGTTCAATTTATAGCGATCGCCTCTTTCCAGGGATCAGCTTCCTGATGTACTCGCCTATTCCTGGCACAAATTTTTCAACCAACAAAAGTCGAATAATTCAGTTAAAAAGCCTCTTTACTTTTCATTTATCAGTTTGTTTGCAAAAGATGTCTGAATTCTTGAGGAAACATATTGCATTTGAATATAATGGTGGCTTTTGCAGATGATTTACGCAGGAAAACAGTCAAAATTGCTTTGAATGTGCTTAATCCCGGACGGTGAATTCAAACCGAGTAATCCCCTGGGGCATACGTGTATTTTTTGGTTACAGGTCACAGGAACCGGATGCCAAGCCGTGAATCCCCATCCCTAAGCGGTTGAGAAAGTCTATCCTCAGCAGAGCCTATCCCCAGTAGAGTTGACAGTATCCAGACTGTATATCCCCAGCAGAATTATCAGTACCAGACTGTATCTTCCAAGCAACAGCGGAGTAGTTGCATACCCAACAGACAAGAGGGTGGTGTTCCCAGTGTTCATCTCGTCCCCAGCAGATTATTTCTAACAGATTTGTTTTAATCCCCAGCCTGAGGATGATTAGCAAGTTCATATCCCCAACAAAGGTCGATTCCTACGACATTTCCCCAGGAAGTGCTTTCCTCACAGACTCTCCTCGCAGAGCCTCGCCAAGCAAAGTTTCCATAGTTGATACTTCCCCAGCAAGGTCAATTTTTCAAAAAAGGCCGATTTATTTTCGGTGGCTCCCCGGTCCCGGCAGACGGATCGTTCCCCACAGAGCATTCAAGGATTGATACAGCGATCCGCTCCCTACCGGAGTTTGCTTCCCCAAGCAGATTTCTTTTTACACCATGCATAACATTTGCATTTGCATGCATATCATATCAAGCATACACATAAGCTGATAAACAGGTCCTCCAAAGCAGACTGAAGAATTGCTTTACAACCAGAGTCATGAGATCCAGCCAGAGGATCAAGTGTGAGTAATCCAGCCTGAGGGTCATTTTTGAAGATTCAGCATGAGAATCGTTTTCCAGTGATCCAGCCTGAGGGTCATTTTGAAGATTCAGCCTGAGAATTGTTTTTCTAGTGATCCAGCCTGAGGGTCATTTTTGAAGATTCAGCCTAAGAATCGTTTTCCAGTGATCCAGCCTGAGGGTCATTTTTGAAGATTCAGCCTGAGAATCGTTTTCCAGTGATCCAGCCTGAGGGTCATTTTTGAAGATTCAGCCTAAGAATCATTTTCCCAAGAGTCAGCCTAAGGTTCGTTTTGAAGATTCAGCCAGAGAATCGACTACGAGCGTTATTTCCCCAGCAAGCCGGCTAGAGGAATAGATTAACAACTCAACAGAAAATCAGCTTACAAGAGGATCCAGCCCGCGGATCGCATTTAAAAAACAAAGTCTAATCGAAGAGTCGTTATAACATGTTCTAGCCTAAAGAATATGTACGCAGCCCAAGAGTGGGATATTCTCGAAGCTGCATATCTAACATGAAGATTGGGTGCAGATTTCGAAAGAGAGTCAACCAGCGCATGCCTCAGATGCGAGATCCCGATGATGGGAATTTATCATCAAATCAATCCAGATCTAGCCAGAAGATCGAAGTCAGGTCTAGCCCAAAGACCGGAAATAGATTCAGCCAGAGAATCGAAACAATTCAGATCTAGCCAGAAGATCGAAGTAGATTCAGCCAGAGAATCAAAGAAAATAGATTCAGCCAGAGAATCGAAACAAGTCAGGTCTAGCCCGAAGACCGGAAATAGATTCAGCCAGAGAATCGAAACAAAGGAGATCTAGCCAGAAGATCGAAGAAGATCTAGCCAGAAGATCGAAGTCAGGTCTAGCCCGAAGACCGGAAATAGATTCAGCCAGAGAATCGAAACAATTCAGATTTAGCCAGAAGATCGAAGTAGATTCAGCCAGAGAATCAAAGAAAATAGATTCAGCCAGAGAATCGAAACAAGTCAGGTCTAGCCCGAAGACCGGAAATAGATTCAGCCAGAGAATCGAAACAAAGGAGATCTAGCCAGAAGATCGAAGAAGATCTAGCCAGAAGATCGAAGTCAGGTCTAGCCTGAAGACCAAAAATAGATTCAGCCAGAGAATCGAAACAATTCAGATTTAGCCAGAAGATCGAAGTAGATTCAGCCAGAGAATCAAAGAAAATAGATTCAGCCAGAGAATCGAAACAAAGGAGATCTAGCCAGAAGATCGAAGAAGATCTAGCCAGAAGATTGAAACCGTATCCAGCCCGAGGATCAAAATTAACATCCAACCAGAGGACTAAATTGAGTATAGATTCAGCCAGAGGATCGAAACTCCAGATTAAGTCAGAAGACTGATTCAGATTCAGCCAGAGGATCGGAAGAGAAATAAACAGCGCGGTGTATTTCAACATTTTTGTGGTGTTCTCGGAGCGCAAATTTTCGGTCTGTCTTTGGTATTCAATCATAGCTCACCCTGTTTGTCTGATAAGCTGTTCGCTTTCATCCTGCTCGGGTTAGCTGATGACTGAATAGGGGCAGCTGTAACACCCCAAAATTTGCCCCCCTCATTCATGCATTCATTTTTAGGTCATTTAACATTTCACATTGCATTTCATCATGTCAATCAGAATTAGATCCAAGAAGCTTGAATATCATCAAAAAAAAAAATGAAAAACAAAAAAAAAAAAGAAAAAGAAAAAGAAAAAAAAAGAAAAAAAAAGAAAGAAAAAAATGGAAAACGAAAAAAATTAAATTAAATTAATTAAATAAATAAATAAATAATTAAATAAAAAAAATAAAAAAATAAAAAAATAAAAGAAAAAATCTCAGACTTGGACCTCTCTCAAAAGCCCACTAAGCTACCAATATCAGGTTATAAATTCAGAGTTTCAGTGAAACAAAAGGTCATTCTATTCCTATTACCCTGGGGGAAAAAGATAGTGAGAGAAGAGCTAACAGAGTTCAAAGGCTGGACAAAACCTGGAGAGAAACCTGACAGAGAACTCAGAGCAGCCTGCAAACCCTGAAGGGAACTCAACTGCACAGAATCACCTCTGCCTCACATAAACCCTAAAGATTGTTTTGTAAACCTCATGGGTGCAACTCAATTTCAATCAAGCTCTCTAATCAGGTTTGCCCTTATTCCCATTACCTTTGTGCTTTGAAGTTGAATACTCTGAATGTTTGAGGTATGATGGATGAATTTCATTAGGTTTTTGCCCACGGGTTCATAATTATGTATGAATGTATAAATAATGCCTTGAATGCTTAATCGTTTAATTTCTGAAGTGTATGCCACAGGGTTTGAGGTTTCTGAAACCATACTGTTATCCATGAAAAAAATGCTTATCGTGTTTCACTAACCCTTTTGTTGAGTTTTTGTGAGGGCTCACATACTCTTGCAGGGATAGCTTGCCTGGTGTTCCACTTTATTTGTGGGATACCACCTGGAGGTTCATTCCGATTACCTGTACTGACTCACTTTCTTTGATGGTGTTAGCTTGGAAGGATCTCAGGGTTTCCTTGTTCCGTTAATTACTGTTACTTCGGATCTTTATCTTTATCCGTGTGGTACTTTTACATTTTCCCGTATTTTTACCGCTTTCTTAGCTGGAAGACCTCGATAGGAGGCAATGTTTTGTGTGTTTACTTTATGCAGGTTCCTTCGTCTAGGATTTCCCTTTTGCCTGAGCGTTCCTAAAACGCAAACAAATTCATTGATTTTTCTTCTCCTAAGAACACGTTAACTCCTTCTACTACAAGCGAGTAAGTCTCTAAAGGTCGAGCATCCGGTAGATTACATAGTAACATCGTTCGTCCAAAACCCAATCCATAACCCCGTAGTTAGCCGAACTACGGCTTGCTCTGATTCTCATTCCAGGTGAGATACGTAGGCATAAGACGCGATGTCTTAGCGAGCACAATTACCCTTAACCCCTAGGTAGCCGAGCTACGAAGACTCTGATTCTCATATTCAGATGAGATACGTATGCAGTGGATGCGACATCCGTGCGAGTCATTTTCTTTTGACCCCCTTTTTTAGTAAATAACACATTAGATAAACCCACACCCTTTAGACAAGAACTACAAAAGTGGATCCCGTAGAGTACTACGGATGCTTAGGGGTGCTAATACCTTCCCTTCGCATAATCGACTCCCGAACCCAAGATTTGGTTGCGAGACCCCGTCTTGTCCTTTCCTTTTTCCATGTTTACTTAGAGCGTTTCCTTTCCCTCCTTTGGGATAAATAACGCACGGTGGCGACTCTCCTGTCTTTCTTCGCCGGTTGTTTTTTTTTCGCATTCCATTTTTCAGGTTGCGACAAGTCCCATTCGTTAAAAAAATTCTCTATTTTCTTTTCTTCTTCCCCTCTTAATAAATTGAGAAGCCTAATGATCGGTCTCCAATTCTACTTGTTTTCTGACACTCATTCGACATAAATTCACGAAGTCGGTAACATATTATTCTACCTGTTATGTTATTTTGCTTAGTAAATTATATGTTTTCATTTCTACTCAGTTTTGATTATTATCTTTGGTTTACGTCATTATAATCATTTTTTGTCTCCTTGTGGTAGTTTGATTGGTTTGAGGTGTAAGCAAGAACACCCAAGGACTCGGCAAGGGAATCAGACATTCCGGGCTCGTCGGAAGTAGAAATTTGATGATGGAGTAGCCCTGACACGGCCACCCGTGTTGCCCAACACGGCCCGTGTCAGGAGAAGGAAAGCCATATGCTAAAATAGGGAGCTAACACGGGTGCCTGTGTCAGCTGACACGGACCGTGTCAGCAACCCTGGAAGGGGCGTGTTAGAGGTTGGGCATCAGTAAGCCAACACGGCTGGCCGTGTTGCCTGACACAACCAGTGTTGGCTTGGACACCTCATATTCTATTTTTTCCTGTGTTTTGGCATTGCTGATCCCGGAGGGCATTGTGGACATTTGCTATATCAAATATTTGATCGGTAATTATTTAGGGGACTTTTGGAGACTGAGAAAGGGGACTTTTTACACGATAAATAATTGGTACGATTGAGATTGGAACGATCAAGGGGTGCGGAGAACGAGGGTCCTTCAAGAGCGGATGCAATTGAAGATCAACAAGATTCCCTTATTCTTGTAATGTCTAAATTTTATATTGTATCTTATTTGAATAATATGAATGGCTAAACCCCCAAATGCCAGGGGGGGTGTCCCTGAATTGATCGTGTAATGACTATGAATTGATAATTTCCTTAATATTATGTTTGTTTGTCAATTTCATTGTGCAATCTTTTTAATGCTTTCATTATCAGAAAAATAAGGATTGTGATATGGTTAACAATTTGCGGGATTGCAATTGTTAAGGTTTTTGTACAGTGAAAAGCTGTAGTAGATATCACCTAGGGCTAGGGATACCCTATGGTTACCGATTCTATCTTGTTATTTCAAAAGGCTTGGTTTCATTTTAATTGCCTAAGGACTTAGAGATTAGAATGAATGACCAAAGGTTTCCCTCTAAGGTCTTAGGAGGAAACAATTTTAAGATCCGGTAATTGCAATTTTGAACTGTTTAAGAAGATATACATTCAAGGTCATTACAGGAGATAGTCATACACCGTCATTGGCATAATATTATAAATTGTGAAAAAGATTTATTCTGCTTTCATTTCTCATAGTGACTTATTACAAACCCCTAACTATTTATTTTGTTCAATTGAATCAGAATTTAAACTCATATTGCTGCGCAGTCCTCGAGATCGATATCTGGGAAACGTCCCTATTATTACTACATTGACAAAATAGTACACTTGATATTTTCCCGATCAAGTTTTTGGCGCCGCTGCTGGGGATTGCCAAATATACAGTTTAAATTATTTCAATTGAAATTTTGTTGCTCTGCAACTAAAATTTATTTTTCATTATTTTAATAATTTATTTCGATTAATATCAACTAATTTGTGTCTGATATTTGTATGTGAGGTAAGGCCTCAACTGATTTTCCTTTTGACGCAGAAATCGAAAGAACTTTGCGGGCAATATTCAGACAAGCTCGATTGGCAAGACTGGAATCAGAAGAAGAACAACCTTCCATTCATTCAGGTTCAGGTTCAGGTTCAGAGAGAGAGATCGAAATAATGGGGGAGAATCCACCGCCACCAGAAAGACTGTTGGATGACTACGGAGGTGCAAATGCACCAACTGGCAGATTAACAATTGTCAACCAACCAGTAAATGTGGCCAATTTCCAGTTACATCCTAGTACTATTAATCAACTTGAAAGGAAGCATTTCACTAGAAAGGTCAATGAAGATGCAAACAAGCATTTGTAGAGGTTTCTGACCATGAGCCACACTCTAAAAATTGATGGTCAAACCGAAGAAGCTAAGAAGTTGAGAATGTTCCCGTTCACCTTAGCGGAAGAAGCTGAAGAATGGTTCTATTCTCTCCCAGCTGCTAGCATTACATCTTGGGAAGAAATGGAAAAAACCTTCCTGAATGAGTATTTTCCAGCGTCGGTTTTTCTGAGGAAGAGGTATGAAATTCTGAATTTTAAGTAGAAGGACGGGGAAACATTGGGAGACGCCTACAAGAGATTCAAGAGAGTCTTGGTAGCCTGCCCAACTCATAATATGGATCCAACAAAACAGATGCAGATGTTTGTGAATGGTCTCAAAATAAAGATCAAACAGTTGATTGGTACCGCAACCGGTGGCTCTACTAATTTCTCAACAGCCACCGGTATCAAGAAGATCATTGAAGCTATTGCTGCTAATGAGCACTTGGAGCTGTACGATAGATTTCAAAGTAAACTAGAAGGGGTTATCAATTTAAAGCTGGAAACCAATAAAATCCGTATCAAAGATACTATAGCTGTTGAAGTTGACAAGAAGCCGAAGACGATGAATATAGGTACCCAACAGGTGGCACAAGTCTAACCTGCTCCTATTGTCTATTGTGAGATTTGTAATGGTCCGCACCAAATAGTGTATTGTTTTTCTACTCCTCAACAAGTTGAGGAAATCAAATTTTTGAAGCAGAATAATCCCTATTCCAACACGTACAATTCGGGTTGGAAGAATCATCCCAATTTCTCATGGAAAGACCAAAAAGGGAACACTCCTCAACAAGGTCAATATCAAACTCAATATCAACAACAGCAGCAGCAACAACAAGTCCATAAGAAAGCTGATTGGGAGATTGCCATTGAAAGAATGGCAACTCATAATGTTCAATTTCAAGAAGAAACCCGAAATAATTAGAAAAACACCATCGCATCCATAAAAAATCTTGAAGTCCAGATGGGTCAAATAACACAACAATTAGCCTCGAGTTCTCAAGCAGAAGGTGCCCTACCTAGTGCAACTGTGACAAATCCTAGAGAGCATAATAATGTGAGCGCTGTGACAACAAGAAGCGGTACATCTCATGAAGTACTTGAGGAGATGCCTGAAGAGGAAGATCAATTGATCAAAGTGAAGGAGAAGAGCGATCCAAAACGCAGCGGAATTTAAAATTTCTCCTTTAATGGTCCTTACGAATGGGCATGATCAGTGATAGAATCGTTACCTCTTGTGGCGATTGTAACCTTTGAGGCAGATCTACGGAGCGATCACGAACGTTGAACAATGACAACGCCTCTACTCATCCACACGAATGGATTCCTTCAATCTCAGTGCTAGCTACTACAAATGAAGGCTTTGAGTGAGAGAGAGAGAGAGAGAAATAAAATTGCAACTGCACAAATGCTTCTACTCAAGGGTTCTATTTATAGAACCACTTGTGTGGGCTGCAAGCTAAAAATCCCACTCAAGTGTATGTGGCCCATATCTTATAATATGTCAAAATCACTTAAGCGCATGGTACCTTACCATATTTCGTATTCTACTTAAGTACACCGTACCTTACGATGTTCTACAATTCACTTAAGGGCACCGTACATTGCGGTATTCCTTAGTTACTCTATCTCTCATCAATCCATCCTTTTGTGTGTGACCCTGTAGGTTTTCGCGGCATTGACAATTATATTAAATCACGTATTTAACATAATAAACAGTGAGCGGTATCTAGCAACACATCACTGCTACCCAAGACACGAAAATGTCATGTGATCTGACAAATCCTTTTGTGATAATACTTATGTGTACAATTACCCTTTTGCCCTTATGTCTATATTGAACACAAGGCATAGACCGTGTCATCTTTGTCCAGTTCAATATTGGGCCCATAGACATTTATCCTATTACGCAGGATGGGCAAATTCCATCTAGGTCACTCATGTCCCTTAGCATGCTTCGTGGAGTACCCATCAACTGTGTTTATGGTAATCCAGTTACAGACAATGTTTGATCAACAATAAGGCACTCGACTCTACATCTAGGGTCCATAGTGGTTTCAGGTCGAAGGGTGGTATACACCATTATCACCATGAGAATAATTTATGACACTTTGCATAACATTATATATAGTATTCTCATAGCGGGTCAATCCAGTATAAATATTACTCTTAATATTCATACCTATGTTTAAGACTTGATAACTCCTTATCCATGATCCATGAGATGTGATCATCAGTCTATATACATAATAGTCTTAATGCTTTAATGTTATCCCACTTCACAATAAATCTCGATTATGGATACTTTAAGAATAGTGTCCTTATGTTTAATGTGATCTCATGATTAAGTCACACTTGATACATTAAACGGATTATGTATTCTAGGGACTTTATTAGAAAAACATAATAAAGAAAAATCCTTTTATTATTAATAAATAACTTGATACAAGTACCAAAAGTATTGGCCTCTAGGGCTTACACCAACAATCTCCCACTAGCACTAGAGCCAATCAGGCATACCCCTAATGCCCATAGATCTAGTATGGCCATCGTGCTTCTGTTGCGCAAGAGGCTTTGTCAGTGGGTCAGCAATATTGTCAAGTGTAGGTACTCTGCATATTTTCACATCTCCTCTATCTATTATCTCTTGAATGAGGTGATAACACCTAAGTATGTGTTTAGATCGTTGGTGAGATCTAGGCTCCTTAGCTTGTGCGATGGCACCATTGTTATCACAATAGAGACCAATGGGATCCACAATGCTAGGAACTATGCCAAGTTCACTAATGAACTTTTTGATCCAAACAACTTCCTTTGCTGCACTTGAGGCAACAATATACTCGGCTTCGGTTGTAGAATCAACAACTGTGTCTTGCTTTGAACTTTTCCAACTCACAACGCCACCGTTTAAGTAGAACACATAGCTAGATTGCAATCTAAAGTCATCCTTATCTGTCTGGAAACTAACATCGGTGTATCCAATTACAGCCAACTCTTCCTGACCTCCATATATCAAGAATGAGTCCTTAGTCCTTCTCAAATACTTAAGGATATTCTTGACAGCTACCCAATGAGCATCACCAGGATCATATTGGCACCTACTCGTTGCACTTAAAGCACACGAGACATCTGGTCGAGTACATAACATGGCATACATGATAGGTCCTATTGCATATGCATATGGAATCTTATTCATGCGATCCCTTTCTTCCTTAGTTGAAGGGGATTGTGTTTTTGATAGACACAGGCCATGTTGCATAAGTATGAATCCTTTCTTGGAATCAAGCATATTAAAGTGTCTCAGCACTTTGTCTATGTATGTACTCTGACTTAGGCCAAGCAGTTTTTGTGATCTATCTCTATAGATTCTGATTCCTAATATAGAGGCTGCTTCACCTAGGTCCTTCATAGAAAATCATTTCCCCAACCAAGACTTTACTTGTTGTAGGGTAGGGACATCGTTTCTAATGAGTAATATGTCACCTATATATAATACCAGGAAAACGATCATGCTCCCACTAACCTTCTTGTAGACACAAGGCTCATCTTCATTCTTGATGAATCCAAATTGTTTTACTGTTTCATCAAAACGAAGATTCCAGCTTCTGGAAGCTTGCTTCAATCCATAGATTGATCTTTGTAACTTACATATCTTTTGGGCTTCTTCTGGTATGTCAAATCCTTCAGGCTGTATCATGTACACATCCTCAAGAAGATTCCCATTAAGGAAAGCAGTTTTGACATCCATCTGCCATATTTCATAATCATGATATGCAGCGATAACAAGTAAAATTCGAATAGATTTAAGCATTGCAACTGGTGAAAAGGTTTCATCATAGTCAACCCCATGAATTTGCTTATATCGTTTTGCAACCAGTCTTGCCTTATAGGTATGTACCTTACCATCCATGACAGTCTTCTTTTTGAAGACCCACTTGCATCCTATAGGGTTAACTCCTACAGGAGGCCCTACCAAGGTCCAAACTTGGTTTGTGTACATGAAATCCATTTCAGATTTCATGGCTTCTAGCCACTTCTCAGACTCGGGACCAGTTATGGCCTCTTGGTAGGTCACATGCTCATATTGATCCATGAGTAATACATCACCTTGATCAGTTATGAGATATCCATATCTCTCAGGTTGGTGACGTATCCTACTTGACCTACACTGGTCTTGTTCTACTTGAGCAGGTTGCTCTTCCACATATACTTGTGTTTCCTACTCTAATTCCTCCATAGGTGTATCGATGTTTTGTGATTCTTGAATTTCTTCAAGCTCTACTTTCCTCCCACTTATTCCTTTGGAAATAAAATCCTTTTCTAGGAAAACTCCAGTTCGAGCGACAAACACTTTGCCCTAAGAAGGATTGTAGAAGTAATACCCTCTTGTTTCTTTAGGATACCCCACAAATAAGCATTTGTCAGATTTGGGCTCAAGCTTAGTTGAAATTTGTCGTTTCACATAAACTTCGCAACCCCAAATCTTCATGTAAGACATATGTGGTTTCTTACCACTCCATATCTCATATGGTGTCTTCTCAACCTTTTTGGATGGAACATGGTTAAGTGTGTAAGCTGTTGTCAATAGAGCATGTCTCCAAAAGGAGTTTGGAAGATCGGCGTGACTTATCATGGATCGGCCCATGTCTAACAGGGTTCGATTTCTTCTCTCAGATACACCATTCCATTAGGGTGTTCCAGGAGGAGTAAGTTGGGATAAGATCCCACACTCTTTCAGATGGTCATCAAACTCTAGGCTTAAATACTCACAACCTCGATCTGATCGAAGAGTTTTAATATTCTTACCTAGTTGGTTTTGTACTTCATTCTTGAATTCCTTGAACTTTTCAAAGGACTCTGATTTGTGTTTCATTAAATACACATAACCATATCTATTGAAATCATCAGTAAATGTGATGAAGTACTGAAAACCTCCTCTGGCCGGTATGTTCAGTGGTCCACATACGTCAGTATGTATGAGGGTCAAAAGATCATTAGCTTTTTCACCTTTTCCTGTGAATGGAAACTTTGTCATCTTTCCAATTAAACAAGATCTGCATGTCTCATATGATTCATAATCAAAAGAGTCCAAGAGTCCATCTTTATGGAGTTTGGAAATGCGTTTCTCATTTATGTGGCCTAATCGACAATGCCAAAGGTAAGTTGGATTTAACTCATTAGGTTTCATCCTTTTAGTATTAATGTTATAAATAGGCATTTCAAGATCAAGGACATATAGTCCATTGTTCATTTGTGCAGTAGCATAGAATATATCATTCAAATAAATTGAGCAACAATTGTTCTTTATTATAAATGAAAAACCAAACCTGTCCATACAAGAAACGAAAATAATATTCCTGCTAATTGCAGGTACATAATAACAGTTCTCTAATTGAATTATTAAACCACTAGGTAAAGTCAATACATAAGTTCCTACGGCTAAAGCAGCAATATTTGCTCCATTGCCAACTCGTAGGTCAACTTCACCTTTTGTCAAATCTCTGCTCCTTTTTAGCCCCTGCACATTGGTACAAATGTGAGAACCGCATCCAGTATCTAATACCCGTGATGCAGAAGTAGATAAATTAATTTCAATAACAAAAATACCTGAAGTTGAAGTCTATACTCCATTCTTCTTATCTTCCAGGTACTTTGGGTAGTTTCTCTTCCAGTGTCCGGTCTTACCGCAATGGAAGCAGGTGCCTTCCTTTACTATGCCTCCACAAGGTTTCCAAGCAGCAACAGTGGGTTTGGGTTTGTGTTGAGTGTAGTTTTGGTGACGGGTTTTTGTTATCGTCTCCACAGGGATTGTGAGATATCGCCGCCTTTCGACAGTTGTTTTAATTCTTAACTCGTAGTAACAAGGGGGGTTTGGTTTAGTCACGGTAGCTTGCATAAAAGTGTAAGAAAATGCGGTAAAAGTTTTGGTTTTTCTATTTGAGAAAGATTGTCAAAGTTAGGGTTCGACGATCACTTTGCATGTATATGTTCGATCAACAAAACTTATAAACTCCTTTAGATGACAAACTATTTCACAAAGTCCTCCCAATGTGTTTATCTCTAACACACATTGTGGGTTTTCCCATTTTGATCCATTGTTTATCTCTAACACAATCTATCAAAATGACAACTTTTTGGTTCAACCTTATGGTGAACAAAATCATTCATTACTATCTCTAGCTAACAAACAAGATTGGATGAAAACCTAGGTAAAGAGTTGGTAAACATCTCTCGATCATAAACCAACACAAAGAGTTTTCAATAAAACAAAGTTTTCACCATATATTCATCATTAAAGAGTTTACAAATGAAGATCATCCCATTTACACACAAAGCTAATGATCATCTACATCTAACCTTGACAAAATGAAGAACTTAGCCACTCATTTTCATGGTGGCTTGCACAACAAGTCTCGGTTGAAGGTTGATCAACATCCAAGTCAAAGAATCGAGATTGGATGGGAATCCACCTTCTTTTTGTAGAATAATGTTAAGAGATGAAGAAAAATGGGTTTCTAGGTTACAAAATATCTCTAGAGCAATGCTGAAAATATCTAAAAAAAGTACAAAGTATGGAAGTGTAAAAGTATGGCTCCAAAAAGTAGCCCCTGCTACTTATAGTCCTGCTACTGAGCTGTCATGCTCGCTAGGCGAGCAGAATGGTTCGCCTAGCGAGCCCCTAAAATAGGCACCAGAGGCACCTGCGCCCAGAGAAATATCCTTTGCCAGATTTGCATGTTCGCTAGGCGAACAAAACCTTCGCTAGGCGAAGCCCACGCTTCAACCTTCGCTCCAGCGAGCTTAGGAGGTTTTGCTATTGGAATTGCTCGCTGGGAGCTCGCTAATGGCTCGCCTAGCGAGTAAGTGCTGGCTGTGCTTTTGACTTGGTCTGGGAGCGTTCGCTACCTCCTTCGCTGGATGCTCTCCTAGCGAGTTTGTTGATGTTTGCTACTGTAAAATATTGGAGATGTTCGCTGGATGCTCGCTGGGTGCTCGCCTAGCGAGCACTTCGCCACAACACTCGCCTAGCGAGCATGCTGATGAATGCTTTCTTCTCTTGGTCCCTTTGCCAACTTTCTTGTGCCTTCATTTTCTATTATTTCATGCCTAATTCCTGCACAATAACGCACAAATCAAAGGTACCAAGATCGTTTAACATTGTATTGCGATCCATCTAAAACAAAGGCGGTTTCGAACGCTTTAGCAACAAAAAGGAGTGAAAGATGCCCACATTTGATAGCTCAAATAAGCACTTTTGGGCATCTAACAACTCTCCCCAACTAGATTCTTGCTTGTCCTCAAGCAAAGTATGCCTCTTGAAGGACAGGAGGATTTGCTTTAAGAAAAAGGTTTCTCCGAAGTCGGATAAAACGGCTCAAACACAAGAAAATCAACCAGGCATAAGTTCCCAATGGTTAGAATAACATAATGCACAAGAACTAAAACTTAATAGCAATGCGAAATATGTATCTATCCACAACAATATTATCTTGAATGAATCACCCTATCTCTCCACTTCGAATAAGGATTGAAGAAATTACGCGTTTGCAACCGCGGGGACAATCTCTCTCTCCAACAAACAATGAAGAAATCAATTCAATTCATACAATGTCTAACAATTATAAATGGAAATGCGGAAGCGAGAAGATCACTAAGGACTTTTTCGGTTGTAGCTTGGTTAGGTTTACAAACAAGGGTCATTTCTAAGGCCATTGAAAACGAAATTGCCGATGCAAAAGAGACATTCACTGTACATTATTCACACATCTCAACTTCGTTCCATTTGTTTCTCATTTGAAACCTTCACAACTCTTATTTCACAACTCAATTTTTGTTTTTCACTATTTTTCTTCCAAGCAAGCATTCATTTTCATTTTTTCTATTTTTTCTTTTCTTTCACATCATATTTACAAAACAGATGTTTCTCTTTTCTATATATATTTTTTTATTTTCAATGCTTGCTCGGTTTTTCAAGAGTTGTGGCACTTACCGATTCTCTTTTTCGTTCTCCCCAACTTATTTCTTACTCACCCTAAGTGAATGCTCTTGACTTTTTACGGAAAAAGAACAATTATCAAAATTTTCCGGGTTTCAAGAAAAAAGATTTTTGACATCTCGCTTTATTTCAAGCTGAGATTCAACTATTTAAGCTCAAAGGGGTTAACGAATACTCTCTCTGCTCACGGGTAAGTTGTATTTGGAACTGGTTGTGCTCATAAGAAAACAAGCGCCTTGATCATTTCTAATTGCCTCCACAAATTCACAATAATAAAAGACCAAGCATGAATCAAATGAATCAACAAAGTTTATTAGAATCCAACATTTAAGTGTACAATGGAGGTTTCCTCACAATTTGTGGTTCTAAGTCCTAGATCAAACATTCATTCAATTATGTTGCAAAAAGAACAATATTCAATTACAAAAAAGAGTAAAGTTCTTAATGCATTCTAAAATTCTAACCGGAGGTAACCATGTACCTTAGCATTATTCACTTGTTTATTTTTATCATTGCCATCCAAGCTCGGATGCACCTTCATTGGATACTTCTTTTGTAAGAACAAAAATTATTCTACAACAGATTCCATGATTTTGATGATAACAAAGGATGAAACCAAAAATGGCACCCTAACAAAAAGTTTCTAAGTGTGCAGGGTTCTAAGGAAAGAAGGAAAAAATCATCAGATACAGAATCATATCAGATACAAATTATCAGAAGACCAGGAGCATCTGAAGTAGAAACACGTTCAAGAAAGTCTAACTCTGAGCAAAACAGCAAAATATCAGAAGCATCTGAACAAGAAGTACGCTCTAGAAGTTCTGACTCTGAACAACGGTATGTCAAACTCCAGAAGCTCTCAGCGCTATCTGAAGAAACCATCAGAACTCAAAAGAGATCAACATCAGAAGTAAGATAGCAAGATTCCAAGATTCTCAGAAACATGAAGACTCTGATCATGGAGTTGCTAAATAAAGGAAGAGTAACGTTAACTTCAAATAAAGGTATGGAAATGGATTTCCTAATACAGAAAGAGACGTTAACTCCAAATTCAAATGAAAAGGAACTATATTTGGAAAGTAGTCATTCAAGGAGAGAAAGTTGTCTTGGCAAGAAGCTATATAAGTTATGGCATTAATTCAAATTATAATCCATCAACTTCAACAACTACTTCACTCCTATATAAAGGACTGCAATCAACATTGAGAGAACTACAAGAATATACTGAAACATCAACACACAAAAACACATTTTATTCTCTCAATCTTCACGAAGCTTTTGCTTAGAACGTGAAACACTTTGTTCTTACTGTTGTAATATTTGCTTATCTTAGAAGCACTCTAGATTACATAAGTCTTTATCTTTGTTTTATTTCCTCAAGTGACTTTGCACAGTCTGTATACTTGAGAGGACTAAGTGATCTTTCTCTTAGACGTTGTTTGTAATCAATCTTTCAAGATTAGTGGATTAAGTCCTTGTTGAAGGCGAAATCACCTTGGCCGGGTGGACTGGAGTAACTTTGTGTTATAAGCGAACCAGTATAAATTCCTTGTGTGATTTTCATTTTGAAAAAGCGCTTATTTTCCAAAACAATTCAAACCCCCCTTTCTTGTTTTTCTCACCTTCATCTTTGAGGAGCAACCAATCTAGAAGGTTTGACACTCAACAACCAAAAATTTATTAAACAAAAAGAAACTTAAACCAAACACACAAATTAAAAACATAAACAATACTCATTACTTAAAAATTTTAAAAATGTGCATGGGGGACAAAACACCCCAAAAGTACATAACCAAAATCAAAATACAACAAATCTGAAAAATACAATAAAATAAAACAAACTTAGCCCTCAAAGGACTCAAAACCCTCATCACTACCAGCTTCAGAACCGGTAGCATCATCATCATCATCATCATCGTCATCATCACCATCATCCTCAGCACCACCTGAAGCACCAGCACCAGATGCACCGACACCCGCCCCCTCTCCAAACATAGGCCTGTCCACAAGCCAGCTAGCGTTCTGCAGAAACTGCTCACGCGTCATCATCGAGTGATCACCGGAGGGGTCACGTGCCTGCAACTGCAACAGCTGCATAGAATCGTGCATGTCAACCATGGCGTGCTGAGTTGCCGCCATCCAATCCCAATTGTAGTTGCAGACAGCCTGCTGGAAAGGATCAGATCCATGAGCAAAAGTACCAGGGCCATCAGAAGTCCCGGTATTACCAGCAGCTGCACCACTTCTTAAGTTCTTAGGCTTGCAAAACTTGGCCACATATCTATCATTGATGGCCGGCGGGATCCTTACTTGACTTCGGGAGGGTAGCTTCACCTTCACATGTTGGCACAAAGCCATGATTAGACACGGGAAAGCAAGGGGGCAGTTAACTCGTGCCCCCGACTTTAGCCCGCTCTCGACCACGGACTTCATCTCCAAAGCAATTACCCTCGCCACATCAATTTGAATATTCGTGAAGATGCAGTGAACCAGATGTGCCACTGGGATCGGCACGGTAGAGGTGTGAGACTTGTGTTTTATATTTGTGGGAACCAACATGAGTATCAGCTGAGCCATGGGAATCATGTCCTCCCTATGGTATCTCATCGGAACCCCAGATGGGTTCAACTCAACTGATTTCCCTTCAAATAGTAGGGCAGCAGAAATGGAGTCGGTGTCTCGATGAAGCCTTAAATCCCGGTGGTATGCGTCTCTCTCGTTTTCCCCCAGGTGGAGCGGTTCACCTAGAACACGATTGATTGTATCCCGATCGAATGCAACCTGACGGCCAGACACTCGTGTTGTCCATGTGAAGGGCTCGTCGTCGTTCAGTAGTGCGTTCGCGTAGAACTCACGCACTGTTTCGATGTCATAATGCTCAAGGGGAGAAATTAACCGGTCCCACTTCTTACTATGAATCAACCCGACAAATGTACGGTAGGTGCCTTCTGGGTTGATTATGAACCTTTTCTCCGGAAAAATCTTTCTCTTTTCCAAAGCCACATATCTAGCTGCTTGCTTAGGCCCGACGAATTTGTCGGTGTCGAACTGAATGGGCACGAAACGGGAAGTGCTCCCGCCCTTTCTCTTTTTAGACACGCCGAACCTGGATGCCATCTGCAAAGACATAGAGAAGAAACAACACAAACACAAAACGGATTAGAAAGCAAAACAGAAATACCAACCACTATCATGGTCGCTACTGCTTCGCCACTGATTCGCCTAGCGAGGTGCTAGCGAATCTTACGGGTTCTGGGTTCTCTCTTCTGAAAACAGTCCAATTCAAGAGACCCTAAGTCCATTGTTACCCAATTCAGAAACTAGGTGATTTATCATGAAAGGCATCGTTCTAAGGTACATGCAAATCTACACCCACATGCAAAACCTAATGTACCCATTTTCCCAGATTCACCCTAAATGACATATACTTCAGAAATTTACAATGTGAAAGCATAAAGTAATGAGAAAGGGCAAACCTGGTTTGAGAGATTGATTGAATTCGGAATGCAACGGTGGGGTTGAAAT
The DNA here is from genome assembly GCF_024323335.1 of Lathyrus oleraceus. Lineage (NCBI taxonomy): Eukaryota > Viridiplantae > Streptophyta > Magnoliopsida > Fabales > Fabaceae > Lathyrus > Lathyrus oleraceus. The sequence continues at coordinate 126,567,731 of NC_066582.1, forward strand.
GCAATGCTAGGGTTTGAGTGAAATGGAATGTGAGAGTGAGTGTGAGTTCTTGTGAGAATAAGGTTGATACTTTATCAGACTAAAAATAAAATGAAATAACAAGTGTTTGGGCCCAAATGAGTGGCCCTGTGAATCAGAAATAAAGTGCTGCCACGCAGCGCTCGCTGCTACTTCGCCTAGCGAGCAGATAGCGAATCGGCTCGCTACTACCTTCGCCTAGCGAGCAGCTAGCGAGCATGACAACATTCTGTTTTTTCAAAACAGCCTTCAAAGCACATTCAACAAGGTTTTTTCAAAATGGACACCAATACAACATAACAGAAAACTGTAAATACTTACAATGTTGGGGTGCCTCCCAACAAGCGCTTGTTTAACGTCGGATAAGCTCGACGGTTCGATGCTCACAGAGGAGCATCCAAGGAAATAGCACAGCTCCCGCGATCCACATGACCGCCGAGATAAACCTTCAAACGTTGGCCATTTACCGTCCAACTCTCCTTCTTTTCCATGTCCTCAATGACAATAGCTCCATATTCCTTGACTTCTTTGACCCGAAATGGCCCGGACCATTTTGATTTCAATTTTCCGGGGAATAGCTTCAACCTGGAATTGAACAATAGGACCAACTGTCCGGGCACAAAATCCTTCTTTCGAAGCTTTTTGTCATGATATTTTTTTACCTTTTCTTTATACAACCAACTCGGGTGATATGCGGCATTGCGCATCTCTTCCAACTCAAGCAGTTGCACTTTCCTTTTCTCACCGGCCAAATCCTTATCAAAATTTAATAATTTCAGGGCCCACAATGCTTTGTGCTCCAATTCAACCGGCAAATGGAAAGTTTTACCAAACACCAATTGAAAAGGAGTTAGCCCAATTGGAGCTTTGAAAGCGGTACGGTATGCCCATAACGCTTCATCCAATTTTTGTGACCACTCTTTTTTCGAATTTGACACAGTTTTTTCAAGAATTCTCTTAATCTCACGATTAGAGACTTCGGCTTGACCATTAGCCTGTGGGTGATACAGAGTTGTCACTCTATGCGATACACCGTAATGTTTTAAGACGTTTTCTAATGGTGCATTACAAAAGTGTGACCCTCCGTCACTAATCAACACTCAGGGGGTTCCAAAACGGGAAAATATGTTTTTCTTCAAAAAATTTATTACCGTTTTCGCATCCGCCCGTGGTGAGGCAATCACCTCAACCCACTTTGAAACGTAATCAACAGCCACAAGCATATACTCGTTACCATAAGAGGGTGGGAATGGTCCTACAAAATCGATACCCCAACAATCAAATACTTCAACCTCTTGGATGTTTTGGAGAGGCATCTCGTCTCTCTTACCAATCCCACCGCTTCTTTGGCAACTATCACAACTGTCATACCCCAAAATTTGCCTGTTAATCTTGCAAGACATTTTTCAAGGCACTCCAACTCATTTTTCAAGGGATTGATCTTAAGGGAACAAAGACCTAGCACACAGGTGGCCAAATCCAGAAAATGGCTTAAAATGGCTTGCTCGCTAGGCGAGCAAAATCATTCGCCTAGCGAATCCTTCGCTGCACCACTCGCCTAGCGAAGCTTGCGAATACCAGAATTTTTGGGCTTCATTCTGAGCCCATCAGGTCACAAAAATCATTATAAATAGCAGAGCTTCATTCACAAACAGGAGGACGGAAACGGACGGACAGAAACCCTAGCAAGGAAACCCTAACAGAAGCAACCGAGCAAACCCTGGAGGCTAACCAAGAGAATTCAGAGCAACCCTAAAGGAAACCCTGAAGGCAACTCATTTGCACAAAGGTTACCTCCGCCCAACTCAATCCGACACCAAGAGTGATCTGCCAATTCAACGTTGCAATTCAATTGCAAACAGGGTTTGGAGCTTGCTGAAGCCGTACTGCTGTTAAACTCAAAACCCGCAGCCGTTCGCTAGCACATCGCTAAGCGAACATGTAGCGAGTGCTCGCTAAGCCTTCGCTAGGCGAGGCAGCAGCGAACATGACAGTCGCTGTTTTTCGTTTTGTTTTGATCTTTGCTCATCTGACCCGTTTTATTATAACCATGCATTGTCTACCTGATACTATTACTGATTTGTTTGGTGCAACCCTTGATTGCACCCCGTTTGGTATTCTGACCTGTTTGCTGAATGTTGTGAGGGCTCATATACTCCCGAAGAAGGTAGCTTGCTAGGTATTCCACTTTATTTGTGGGATACCCTTATGGAGATTCATCCTAATTACCTAACTGATTATCAAATATTGCCTTTGAATATGTGATCTTGGCCCTCTCTTTGTTGCCCTACGGTATTACGGTATTACGGTCATGTCCCACGAATGTGGGGATACACTTAGCAAAGACCCTTCGATTAAATCATCATGTCCCTATACAATAAATCATAGTCCCTCGGATGTTGCCTGCGAATATATGATTTTGTCCCTCGATGACCCGTCGTTGTAGCCTACGGTTAAATGATGATCGTCCCTTCGAATGCTAAGGTATCCTCACAAATGTTGCCTTCAATGACCAATCGATGACCCTACGATGTCCCTCACATCCAAAGGATTAAACTACTTACTTCTCAATAGTAAGGATAATTTTACCCTCATAAGGATAGGAAATGCCCATAAAGACCTTGGGTAGGTATAACTCTTAAATGCTGAATCACAACTTAAAATACTTTTCATACATCACACTTTGCAAAACATCTACTAGAAAATCACCACTTGGTATACATTCGTACTAGAATCATTACCAAGTTATATTTTTCTAAACAGCTTTCAAAATTAAACGAGATAAATACTTTGTATACATTCGTACAAGAATCATTACAAAGTTAAACTCTCTTTTCAAAACATTTTCTAAGCAATTCACAAACACTTTTTCAGACAAGAAAAATATAAGTGATCAAGCAATTAAGAGCCCATGGATAACCATGGATACAAAGGGTGCTAACACCTTCCCTTTGTATAATGTACCTCCCGAACCCAAAATCTAATTGAGGTCTTTCCTGTTCTTTTCCGCCTTTCCTTATTGGATAAAAGAAAAGTCGGTGGGGACTCTTGCTATCCGCGACATTTGCTTTCCAAAGCAAAAACACACAAAGTCAGTTCACCGTGTGACAGAATTGGCGACTCTGTTGGGGATAATTACAAAGAGAGGTTGCCTTAAAAAAAAAAAGGATCACTGATTTGAATTGTCTGATTTACTTTTAAGGGATTGATTGGGTATTATATGCTTGAGTGAAAGATCCTACACCCGGATCTAGTGTACCTTAGGTAAGTAGCAATAGATTATCGCGACTATCCGGCGTATACTGGAATGGTTAAAATGATGGCTACGGTTAATGTGACACTTTGGATGTCCTGATGTTCCTCATGTTTACTTGAGGAGAAATTTGGCGTCTGCGTGGTGTCATCAAAGCATTAACCAGACCTTTAGAACCCTAATTGACTCATCTTGACCATTAGAAAGTAGTGAGATAACTGACTTCGGTTCCGACTGGGGTTGGTTGAGACTCGATACTACACTCTTTGAGATTGGACTTTAGGGAAGCTTTGGTCAACCACTTGGTGTTGCACTGAAGTGGACTTAAAGGAAGGTCAATGATTGGAGATCCTTTTAGAACCCGGTTACTATTCTAGGACAGGTTGAACCAACCAAACTTCAGTGGGGAGGGTACTTGCCTATGGAACTCATGCAAGCCTTTAAACTTAGGAATGACTGTTGTGTGACTTGCTTGTGCTTGTTATTTACTTAACATCATAACATCATAACATCATGACATCATGGCATTGTACTAACCATTTCAAGGACTTAGGGATTTAACTTTGCTCTGTTTAACAGGGCTATGGCTTCCAGGAGGACTATCCGGATCAATTTCGTAGTGACCTCTCCTCAACTCAAGAATTTAGTGTCAGAACTTCCTGATCAGGCTCAGTTCATCAAGAAACATGATTCTCTCCTCAATTTGGTTACCACTGGTTTCAAAGAAGATATGATGAGAGTTCTATTCCAGTTCTTCGACCCTAAACATCATTGCTTCACCTTCCCAGATTATCAGTTGGTGCCCACGTTAGAGGAATTCTCCAGGCTCCTTGGGATACCTATCCTTGATCAAATACCTTTCAGTGGTTTAGAAAAGATTCCGAAGTCTGAAGAAGTTGCCGCTGCTTTACACATGACAAAGTCCGACATTGAAACCAATTGGGTAACAAGAAGTGGAGTTAAGGGTTTACTTGCCAAGTTTCTGATAAATAAGGCCCGGGAATTCTTAAAAATTATGGATGTCCATGCTTTCGAAGATGTCCTAGCGTTACTAATCTATGGTTTGGTGTTATTCCCTAATCCAGACCAATTCATAGACATGAATGCTATTAAGATATTTCTCACTAATAACCCTGTGCCGACCTTGCTTGGAGACATTTTGCATTCCCTTCACACCCGTACTTTGAAGAGGCAAGGGACTCTCATGTGCTGCGTACCTTTATTGTCTAGGTGGTTTATTTCGCACCTTCCTCAATCAGTCTTGAAGAACGAGCAGAATTTGAAATGGTCTTAAAGGATAATGTCTCTCTCCCATTCAGACATCCGTTGGTGTCCTCATCTCAAAGAAAAGGTTATCATCATTGACCATTGTGGAGAGTTCCCTAACGTACCACTCCTAGGAATAAGAGGAGGTATTACTTATAACCCGGCCTTAGCCCTACGTCAATTCGGTTGTGCTCGAAGAGATGGTCCACATGAAATGATTATCCAAGGCACTGTGTTTGACTATGACAACGATTCTCAAGGTCTCCGTCAAAGATTTGTACGAGCTTGAGGCATGGTGAAAAGAAGTACTTTAGGACAGAAAAACTCTGTTCCTATGGAACCTTATCTCAGATGGGTACGCGCAAGAGCTCGTGAACTTGTCATGCCATATCTTGCAGTCAGACCATTGATTGTTGAACCAGGAGTTGAAGAAGGTACTCCTCAGATCATTCCTTATCCAGATATGCCTACCGATGTTAAAGAATTGAAGAGATCCTGGATCCAGTTGAGAGAGGAAAGGGATACTTTTGAAGCCCAGTTCTGTGCCGAAAGGAAGAAAGTGTTAGAACTTACCAGCCAGCTTAATGAGGAACGAAGACTCAATGCATATCTTCGCCCAAAAAGAAGCCGTCCCTGGGAGACTTGAGCTTTCATTGTATTTTTTTATTTTGTTGTAATAAACGTTGATTAAAGAAATTATTAATAAAAGTTCCTTTCTCGGTGGTTTACGCAAAGTTAAATTCCAAAAGTCCTTGAAAACATTTCATACATTGCATAGCATAACATAACATTGCATAACAGGTATTCTAAAAGATCAATGTTCTCACGGTCTTCCTTCTAAACAGAAAAATGGCCCTCGAACAAACTGTCAAAGATCTCCAGGCTCAAAATGCTCAATTCCAGGAGATGATCTTGAACCTATCCAAGGGACAGGAGGAACTGAAGGCTCTCTTGCTCGAGCAGAAGAAAGACAAGAAAGCTGTGAGTTACATCAACCCGGGAAGAAGGCTTAAACGACAGGCCGCAGGAGTCAAGATTAGAATTCCGAAGGATCAAGAAGAGGAGACAGAAAATGATTCGGAAGAGGAGAATGGTGATCCCTTCAACCCTGAGGACAACGATGAAGATTATGAAAATGAACAGTACTCTCCAAAAGATGATAAATATAAGTTGCTGGAAGAACGCATGCTAGCTATGGAGGGTCAGAAGGTGCCCGGTCTGGATTTCGAAGGCTTAGGTCTGGTCTCTGATGTGGTCATTCCCCGCAAATTCAAGATCCTCACTTTCACTAAGTACGATGGTGCGTCTTGTCCTCAGATGCATATGAGAGCTTATGTGAGAAAGATTCAGCCGTATACCACTGATAGGAAGCTATGGATCCATTTCTTCCAAGAGAGTCTGTCTGGCACACAGTTAGAATGGTACTATCAGCTCGAGAGCTCTAACATCCGCACCTGGACTGATTTAGCAACAACTTTCTACAAGCAGTACCAGTATAACTCTGAACTAGCGCCTACTCAGCTACAGTTGCAGAATATGACTATGAGATCTAAAGAAAGCTTCAAAGAATATGCTCAAAAATGGAGAGATTTGGCTGGCAGAGTCAAACCCCCTATGACTGATCGAGAATTAGTGGACATGTTCATGGGTACGCTGACTGGCCCATTCTACAGCCATCTACTGGGAAGTTCTTCATCGGGTTTCACTGAACTTATATTGACAGGTGAACGTGTTGAAAGCGGCATTCGAAGTGGAAAGATACAGGCGACTACCTCTGCAAGCACCAAAAGGTCCTACCAGGGGAGGAACGAATCAAATGCTGTGTACGGTCAAAGGGGTCGTAACAAGAAAAATCGTGACCATACCATTGGAGCAGTTACGATTGCAGCACCGCCATCTCAAAACTTCCAACACAGACAAGACAGGCCAAGAAGGCAGTTTACCAAGATCAATATGACTTTAGCACAGGCACTACAGGGTATGCTAAAAGCAAATTTGATTACCCTCAGAGATCCTCCTACGAATCCCAACACTACTTCTCCTCGTTATAATCCCAATGCCAGGTGTGCATATCACTCTGATAGCCCCGGGCATGATACAAACGATTGCTGGTCGTTGAAGAATAAGATTCAGGATATGATCGACGCTGGAGAAATTGAATTTGATCCTCCAGAAACTCCTAATGTCATCACTGCACCTATGCCTAACCATGACAAGACTGTTAATGCTGTGGATGACAATTCTCACATTTCTAATGTAGCTGACTTAGCATCTCCTCCCCTGACCATCAAGAAGAAGTTGTTGCAAGCTGGTTTATTTCCAGGTTGTGCTGAAAATTGCGATCTCTGTATACCCCGACCCAATGATTGCTTGAAGTTGAGGAATGGTATTCAACAGCTGATGGATGATCGTACAATTCTCTTCGAAAAGATTCCTAAAGTGGAAAACCCTATTGAAGAAATATCTGTGATTGCTAGGTCCAAAGTTCCAGTGAAGATTATCGCTACTAGAGTGCCTGTGAAGATTACTGCTGAGCCCAAGGTAGCTCCCCTAATTATTACTGCACCTGGCCCAGTACCGTATTCCTCAAGCAAAGCCATTCCGTGGAATTATGGAGGTGATGTTTACATCCATGGCGTAAAGCAAGTTGATAATTCTGCTAATCCTAATGGCATTGTTGGGACTAGTAAAATTACTCGAAGTGGAAGGATCTTCTCTCCAGAAATCTCACCTCCCGCCCCTGAAACTCGAGGAAAGGAACCAGTCAACCCTTCTCAGTCAGAGACACCGGTCGAAGTTACTACTGAAGATGTTGCCAAACAAGAAATGGAAGAAGTGCTGAAAATCATCCGCAAGAGTGATTTTGATGTGGTAGAACAGTTGGGGCATACCCCGTCTAAGATCTCGATGTTATCCTTGTTGTTATCTTCTGAATCTCATGCCAATGCATTGATAAAATTCTTGAAGACCGCTCATGTACCTCAGGAGACATCTGTCGATCAGTTCGAAAATTATGTTGCTCACTTGGCTGTTGACAATGGCCTAGGCTTTTCCGATGCTGACTTGACACCAGCAGGAAAGAATCACAATAAAGCTCTGCATATCTCCATTGAGTGTAAGGGGATCACTTTGTCTCATGTGTTGATCGATAATGGTTCTTCTTTGAACGTGCTACCGAAAGCTGTGCTCGATAAACTTAACTGTAAAAGCATCGAACTGAAACCTAGTGACATTGTGGTACGTGCTTACGATGGTGCGAAGAGCGTTGTCCACGGTGAAGTGGTTCTCCCTATCAAGATAGGACCTCAAGTCTTCAACACTATCTTTCACGTAATGAACATTCGTCCTGCCTATTTCTGCTTGCTGGGACGCCCTTGGATTCATGGGGCAAGTGTTGTAGCTTCGTCTCTCCATCAAAAGCTGAGGTATCCAATAGAGGGTAAGATCGTCACTGTGTGTGGGGAAGAAGAGTATATTGTCAGTAGTGTGCATACCTTCAGACACGTCGAGATGGATGGTGAATTCTTTGAGACTCCGTCTCAGTCATTTGAAGTAGTTCCTCCGACTAATCCTGTCCTTAAGCCAACTTCCTGTGTGCCCAAGGTTATTCGTGCTCCTCCTGCTATGATTTCTCTGAAAGATGCTCAAGCCGTGGTTGAAGATGGTGGTCGTAATGGCTGGGGTCAACTGATCGATGTACCATACAAGTCTGATAGATTCAGCCTGGGATTTAGCTCTGAAAACATAGTCAAAGATCAGATTAATGCTGTAGAAGATGCTGATAGCGATTGCGACCTGGATAGCTGGATTTTCCCAACAATTGGTGACGGACTCAATAATTGGAAGGCTGAAGACACTATCCCGATTTCCTTTAGTCAGGAGTAATTGTTATTGTCTATTTTAGTGTTGCATTTTTTTAATTTTTACGATTGAACTTCTTAAAGCATTGTGTCTATGCCCGGGGCACAATAGCTAATTTATTAAGGGTTTTGTCATTTTCATAAGCATATTCACATTCAATAAATCAATGGACTTTTTGCATTCAAATATCGCGCTCTTTATCTTTCCTGTCATCTTCCAAACAAGCTATGTTTTCTTACACACACTCACGTAACAAATTGCAGATCCATACCCACTCTGGATCCTGTTGATAATAGTTCTACTACTGTTCATTATGACTTTGAAAATCCGATCTACCAAGCCGATGATGGAAGTGAGGAAGATTGTGAAGTACCTAGAGAACTTGCCAGACTGTTACTGCAAGAAGAAAGGACTATACAGCCGCACGAGGAGTCAGTTGAAACTGTAAATCTGGGTACCGAAGTGGACAAGAAAGAAGTCAAAATAGGAGCAGGCTTGGAAAACAGTGTCAAAAGAAGATTGATTCAGATGTTACATGACTATGTAGAGATTTTTGCTTGGTCTTATGAAGACATGCCAGGACTGGATACTGATATAGTAGTGCATCGGTTGCCAATGAAGGAAGATTGTCGTCCTGTTAAGCAAAAGGTTCATCGCATGCGTCCTGACATGTCTGAGAAAATCAAAGCTAAGGTTATGAAACAATTTGATGCAGGTTTTCTGGCTGTTACTTCTTACCCTCAATGGGTTGATAATGTGGTACCAGTGCCAAAGAAGGATGGTAAGGTGCGAATGTGTGTAGATTACAGAGATTTGAATAAAGCGAGTCCCAAGGATGACTTTCCACTGCCGCACATTGATGTTCTAGTAGGTAACACCGCTCAACACAAGGTATTCTCATTCATGGATGGATTCTCAGGTTATAACCAGATTAAGATGGCGCCTGAGAACATGGAGAAAACTACGTTTGTGACGCAATGGGGCACTTTCTGTTACAAAGTAATGCCATTTGGTTTAAAAAATGCGGGGGCAACGTACCAGCGTGCTATGGTGGTTTTGTTCCATGATATGGTCCATCATGAAATAGAGGTATATGTGGATGACATGATAGCCAGATCTCATACTGAAGAAGAACATCTCGATCATTTATACAAACTGTTTGAGAGGTTGAAGAGGTACAAGTTGAGATTGAACCCGAACAAATGCACCTTTGGAGTAAGATCCGGTAAGCTCTTGGGCTTTATTGTCAGTGGTAAAGGAATTTAGGTTGACCCGGCTAAGGTGAGAGCTATTCAAGAAATTCCAGTTCCCCGTACAGATAAAGAAGTCAGAGGTTTCTTGGGACGCTTGAATTACATTGCCCGATTTATCTCCCATTTGACTGCTACCTGCAAACCCATCTTCAAACTACTGAGGAAAAATCAAGAGATGATATGGAATGATGAATGTCAAGAAGCTTTTGACAAAATCAAGAAGTATCTCCAGGAACCTCCAATTCTGATACCACCAGTTGAAGGAAGACCTCTAATCATGTATTTGACCGTGTTAGAAAATTCAATGGGGTGCGTGTTGGGGCAACATGACGAGTCTGGTCGAAAAGAGCATGCCATATACTACCTTAGCAAAAAGTTTACCGACTGTGAAACAAGATACTCACTGCTTGAGAAAACTTGTTGTGCTTTGGCCTGGGCTGCTCGCCGACTAAGACAGTATATGTTGAATCACACCACTTTATTGATTTCTAAGATGGATCCTATCAAATATATATTTGAGAAACCTGCCCTCTCCGGAAGAATAGCAAGATGGCAGATGATTTTAACAGAGTATGATATCCAGTATACTACCCAGAAAGCAATCAAAGGAAGCGTGCTAGCTGATCATTTGGCTCATCAAGCGGTGGATGATTACCAATCTATGAATTTTGAGTTCCCAGATGAGGATGTCATGCTTGTCACTGATTATGAAGAACCTGGACCGGATGAAGGACCCGAACTGGGATCCCGATGGACTATGGTTTTTGATGGATCTTCTAATGCATTGGGCAAAGGTGTTGGTGTTGTAATTATTTCTCCCAGGGGTTGCCATACGCCTTTCACTGCTAGACTATGTTTTGATTGTACCAATAATATGGCTGAGTATGAAGCATGTATTTTGGGACTCAAAGCTGCTATAGACCTAAGAATCAAGTTTTTGAGTGTGTACGGAGACTCAACATTAGTAATCAGTCAGATCAAAGGAGAATGGGACACTAAACATCCGAATCTCATCCCTTATCGAGAGCAGGTGTTGACATTAATCCTATACTTTGAAGAGATTACATTCGAACATATTCCACGAGAAGAGAATCAGTTGGCGGACGCATTGGCTACCATGTCATCCATGTTCAGAGTCAGATGGGACAGTGAAGCTCCCATGATCACCATTGAACGATTAGATGAACCAGCATATTGTTATGAACTTAATACTGAGGGACTAGAGGAGAAGCCTTGGTTCCACGAAGTAAAAAGATATTTAGAAACTCAGGAATACCCTGAAGGGGCATCCATCAATGACAGAAAATTTCTGAGGAAGTTCTCCGCTAAATTCTTTTTGAGTAATGGAGTATTATACAAACGTAATCATGATTCGACTTTGCTTCGCTGTATGGATAAAAAGGAAGCAAAAAAGATTATGGAAGACATGCATGACGGTATTTTTGGGACTCATTCTAGTGGACATACGATGGCCAAGAAGATTCTGAGATCAGGGTATTATTGGTCTACCATGGAAGCTGATTGCCACCATCACTCCAGAACCTGTCACAAGTGCCAGATCTATGCGGATAAAGTACATGTGCCTCCTGCTCCGTTAAACGTGTTGACAACCCCTTGGCCCTTTGCAATGTGGGGCATTGATATGATTGGAGAGATTAAACCTACTGCTTCTAACGGACATCGTTTCATTCTTGTTGCTATTGATTACTTTACAAAGTGGGTAGAGGCAGCCTCATTTGCTTCTGTTACCAAGAATGTGGTGGCACAGTTCATCAAGAATAGTCTTATTTGTCGATATGGCATCCCTGAAAGAGTTATCACGGACAATGGCACCAATTTGAACAACAAGATGATTATTGAACTCTGCACGCAGTTCAAAATAAAACACCATAACTCTTCTCCGTACCGGCCAAAGATGAACGATGCCGTGGAGGCTGCTAATAAGAATATCAAGAAGATTATACAAAAGATGACAGTAACGTACAAAGACTGGCATGAGATGTTACCATTTGCTCTCCATGGTTATCGCACTTCAGTGCGCACTTCGACAGGGGCAACTCTGTTCTCTTTAGTCTACGGTGTAACACCCTTCTACCCAAACGACATATTTATATATATTATCAGAGTGCAACATGTAGAAGAGTTTACATTTCATAAAAACATAACACTCATTTCATCACAACATAAATCATATTATTTGTTTTATTAAAACTTTGCAGCGGACAACAACATAATTATTTATTTATAATGTGCCAACATGATCTCAACAAATCATTCATCACAAACAACGTAAATAACAATAATATGGCTATCGAATCCCATAATCCCCGGTGTCACATGACCAGAGCATTGACTCGACTCCGTAGAATGACTCTACTCTTATTCTTCGAACCTCAACAATAGCTACTCCACATTATCTGCACATTGCTCATCATAGATGAACAGAAACACATGCAAAAGGGGTGAGAATTACATTATTAAATAATAATATAACGACAGAAATATAAACATAAATATATATTTCACATAGGCACACACAGCTCATCATCATCATCAAAATTAACAAACTCATGAACATCAACAAAGCAACACATCAAATGCAATGCACAAACCCATGCATGACTCAACACGACTCGGTATACCCATTTTGTGATCAACTACAGGATCACCACTCCCAGATTCATCACCATAGAATCCGAGTCCCCCGTAAGGAACCAAGCCTCTCAACAAGCCCGGAGTCAACAACATCATTGGAACTCATGTCCGTTCATCACTAGGCATCGGCCTTTCATGAATGCATGCACATCAAACATGCATCATAATCATCATAGCAACAACAACATCATTGGTCATGTTATCATCATCATTAATATCATGACATACAACTCAACAAAACAACGACAACATCATAACGATATCACATCGTCACATAACATATTCATAATTAAACACATAAGTTCAACGTAGCATCATCATAACACCTCATACAATTCATATAATCACTATTAATGGTTTATAGTACAACTACAGCGACTTACTAAGAGTCTCGCAACTCAACGTACTCCAAACCCACCAGCATTAGCTTCTGCATTTCGCCAGTTCGCGCCGCCAACATAGGGACGCGCCGCGAACTCTCCAACACAACACAGTTCGCGCCGCGAACGAAGGGTCGCGTCGCGAACAACTTATTTCGCTTCAGTGCACGCCGCGAAGCAGGGTTCGCGTCGCGAACAACGAATTACAGAACCCCTCTAAATCCTGCCCAGTTCGCGCCGCGAACTAGGCTTCGCGCCGCGAATCGCGCGCGACAGAACCCCTCTGCTGCAGAATTCAGCGCAGCTTTGCTTCTCTACTCGCCATAAACCGTACCCCACAGCTAACCAACCAAAATCGACATTTAACAGACATATATACACAACATACTTCGACTACAGTACATATAACGCAACAGAATTCACAAATCGGAGGGTTTTCCCTCAAAACCCCAACTTTCTCAATCTCCCTAAAATCCCCAAAATCCATCAACAATCACACAGATAACACGAAATTGCTCGCATATTATCGTTTCATAATGGTTCAGACCCCTTACCTCTTTGGATTGAAGGAAGCTCCGAGCAATCTTTGGCCTTTTCCTCTTCCTTCTCTTTCTCTGCAGCTTTTCCCTTTCTCTCTGATTCTGAGACACAATACGTGAAAACAACCTAAGTTTCACTTGGACTCTTTTATCCCCTTTCCACTTTTACCCTTCCACTCTTCATATTCCCTTTATTTATTTAATTATTATTAAAATAAATAACATCAATAATAATAATAAAATATTCCAATAATCCAACTTTATTTAATTAAATTAATAAAATAATATTAACTCAATTAAATAATTCCATTATTTTAATCGGGGTGTTACAACTCTCCCCCACTAAAAGAGTTTTCGTCCTCGAAAACATACCTCAAGCGAATAGAGCCGGATACGATTCCTTCATCTGATCTTCACGCTCCCAAGTCAAGCTCTCACCAGCTGGACCTCCCCAAACAACTTTCACTAGAGCAATCTTCTTACCTCTCAGGGTCTTCTCTTCTCGGTCATCTATCCGAATTGGCAACACCTCAACGGTCAAATTATCCCTCACCTGGATATCATCCAACCGAACAACATGCGAAGGATCCGCAATATATTTTCTCAACTGAGATACATGAAACACATCATGTAGATTAGAAAGCGACGGCGGTAAAGCTATCCGATACGCCACTTCCCCAACCCTCTTCAAAATCTGATACGGACCCACAAACCTCGGAGTAAGCTTTTTAGACTTTAAAGCTCTGCCCACACCTGTCGTCGGAGTAACTCTCAAGAACACATGATCTCCCTCTTGGAACTCAAGTGCCTTTCTCCTATTATCATGATAACTCTTCTGACGACTCTGAGAAACCTTCATTTTCTCCTGAATCATCTTAATCCTTCCAGTCGTCTGCTGCACAATCTCAGGTCCGAGTACAACACTCTCACCTGATTCGTACCAACACAATGGAGTCCTACACCTCCTACCATACAATGCTTCATATGGAGCCATACCGATACTAGCATGAAAACTATTATTATAAGTAAACTCCACCAACGGCAAATAACTATCCCAAGAACCACTCTGCTCCAACACACAAGCTCTCAACAAATCCTCCAAGGATTGGATGGTTCTTTCAGTCTGACCATCAGTCTGAGGATGATAAGCTGAACTCAACCTCAACTTAGTCCCCAACGCTTTCTGCAAACTTTCCCAAAATCTCGAAGTAAATCTGGGATCTCTATCAGACACAATACTGGATGGAATACCATGCAGCCTCACTATCTCTTCAATATACAACTCTGCCAACTTCTCTAAAGAGTGATTAATCTTCATCGGCAAGAAATGCGCCGACTTAGTCAATCGATCCACAATCACCCAAATAGAATCATTACCTTTCACCGTCCTCGGCAATCCTGTCACAAAATCCATGGAAATGCTATCCCACTTCCATTCAGGAATCTTCAAAGGTTGCATCATACCTGCCGGTTTCTGATGTTCAATCTTTGACTTCTGACAAGTCAAACAGGCATACACAAACTTAGCCACATCTCTTTTCATACCCGCCCACCAAAACAACTTCTTCAAATCTTGATACATTTTAGTTGCACCTGGATGGATACTCAATCCACTCCTATGACCCTCCTCAAGAAAACTCTTTTTCAATTCAGACACCTCAGGAACACAAACTCTACCTTTAAATCGTAGGATACCATTCTCATCAATCTCAAAATTACCACCATTACCTTGGTTAACCATAGTAATATGATCAACTAAAGCGACATCAACTTGCTGACCATTCCGAATATCTTCCAGAATTCCACTAGTTAACTTCAGCATACCCAACCTTACACTATCAGCGGAAACTTCACAACCCAAACTCATATCACGGAACTGTTCAATTAACTCAAGCTCCCGAACCATCATCATAGACATATGTAGAGACTTTCTACTCAGCGCATCTGCCACTACATTAGCCTTACCGGGATGATAACTCAATTCAAAGTCAAAATCCTTCAGTAATTCTAACCACCTTCTCTGCCTCATATTTAACTCTTTCTGATCAAACAGATACTTCAGACTCTTGTGATCACTGAACACTTCGAATCTGGAACCATACAGATAATGCCTCCACATTTTCAACACAAATACAACAGCTGCAAGTTCTAGATCATGCGTAGGATAGTTCCTCTCATGAACTTTCAACTGTCTAGAAGCATAAGCTACAACTTTACCATTCTGCATCAAAACACCACCAAGACCCATCAAAGAAGCATCACAATAAACGACGAAGGACTCACCAGGATTAGGCAAGATCAACACTGGAGCACTGGTCAACCGCCTCTTCAACTCAACAAAACTCGCTTCACAAGCTGCATCCCACACATACACTTGACCCTTCTTAGTCAACTGCGTCAACGGCAATGCCAACTTAGAGAAGCCCTCAATAAATCTGCGATAGTAACCAGCTAACCCCAGAAAACTGCGTATCTCAATAGCAGACTTTGGAGTCTCCCACTGTAATACAGCAACAACTTTAGCAGGATCAACAGAAATTCCACCACTCGAAATCACATGGCCAAGGAAACTCACTTCCTTCAACCAGAACTCACATTTAGATAACTTTGCATATAATTTCTTTTCTCTTAACACCTGCAAAACAACTCTCAGATGTCCTGCATGCTCTTCTTCCGTCTTAGAATATATCAATATATCATCTATGAACACCACAACAAAATTATCAAGGTATGGATGAAATATACGATTCATATATTCCATAAACACACCTGGAGCATTAGACACACCGAACGGCATCACAGTGTATTCATAATGACCATACCTCGTACGGAAAGCAGTCTTCGCAATATCATCTGACTTCACTCGGATCTGATGATAACCCGACCGCAAATCAATCTTACTGAAAACATGAGCTCCAACCAACTGATCCATCAAATCATCAATCCTCGGCAATGGATACCGATTCTTGATAGTCACCTTATTCAACTGCCGATAATCGACACACAACCTCATCGTACCTTCTTTCTTCTTCACTAGCAATACTGGTGCACCCCAAGGAGAAACACTTGGACGCACAAACTTCTTCTCAAGCAATTCTTCAAGTTGCTTCTTCAATTCAACTAATTCAGTTGCCGACATTCTATAAGGAGACATCGACACTGGACTCGTACCTGGTACTAAGTCAATGGCAAATTCGACTTCACGTTCTGGAGGTAATTCACTTACATCCTCCGGAAACACATCCTGAAATTCACAGACAACAGGCAAATCTACACTCACCACTTTCCTATCCGCTTGCAGAGACGCAAATAAAGCGAATACCTGAGCTTCATCTTTCACAAATTCCCCCACCTGCCTAGCAGATAGAAATCTTGCCTCATCATTCTCGCCAACTTCAGAAAACCGCACCGTCTTACTATAGCAGTTGATAAACACGCCATAGAATTCTAGCCAATTCATTCCCAGAATAATATCAATTTGGTGCAAGGGTAAGCACACCAAATCAACCACGAACTCTCTCCCAAAGATCGTCAAATGACAACCTCGACAGACAACAGAAGTCTTCACAGAACCATTAGCAGGAGTGTCTATCACCATACTTCCGCCTAGGGACGACATACTCACACCAATCCTGGTCGCACACTCATACGAGATAAACGAATGAGTAGCACCAGTGTCAACAATAGCAAGCAATTCAACATTATTAATCAAGCAAGTACCTTTAATCAGATTATCTTCTTTAGGAGCTTCAGTCCCACTCAGAGCAAACACCCTACCAGTAGTATGAGCTGCAGTAGCCGCCTTCTTCGGTTTCGAGCACTGCGAACTGATATGGCCTTTCTCGCCACAATTAAAACATGTCGGACCAGCATCCTTACATTCAGTAACTCTATGACCAGCCTGACCGCATCGGAAACATCTCAGCACTTTCTTGGTACAGCTATCAGCACGGTGGCCTGGCTCGCCACACTTGAAACATTTACCAGCTATGGAAGATCCTCCCCCACTTGGCTTCTTCTCATCTACCACTTTCTGCTTACCTTTACCATTCGGAGATGCATAAGGACTACCACGATCCTTATTCTTCTTCTCACTAAGATTCTTGTAGTGAGCAGTCCTAGCCTTGCTATCTTCATCAAATATCCTGCACTTGTTAACCAGTGTAGGAAACCTACGAATCTCCTGGTAACCAATGCCTTGTTTGATCTCTGGACGCAACCCATTCTCAAACTTGACACACTTGGATTCCTCAGCATCAACATTATTATAATGAGGACAATATTGCACCAGCTCCTCAAACTTCGAAGCGTAATCAGCAACAGACATGTTACCTTGCTTCAGTCCTAGGAATTCCATCTCCTTCTTACATCGCACATCAGCAGGGAAATATTTCTCCAGAAAGGCCGTCTTGAACCTTTCCCAAGTCATCTCAGCACCTGGTACTTCAATCCTCTGGCGAGTGTTATCCCACCAGTTCTCAGCCTCCTCAGATAACATATGCGTACCAAACTGCACCTTCTGTGCTTCAGTACACGTCATCACCCGGAAAATCTTCTCAATTTCCTTCAGCCAAATCTGAGCACCATCTGGATCATAGCGCCCTTTGAATGTAGGAGGGTTATTCTTCAGAAACCTTCCCAAATTCCTAAACTCGTCGACCGGCGGATTCTGCTGCGCCTGCATAGCCTGCGCCATAGCAGCCAAAGCTTCAGCAATCGTACGGTCATTTTCTCCAGCCATACTCTGCACAACACAACCACAACCGTTAAATATCGACAGTGTCATTCACACTAATCGACCAACAGGGAAAACCTCACATTACGACTCGACTGGACTGACCATGCTCTGATACCACTAATGTAACACCCTTCTACCCAAACGACATATTTATATATATTATCAGAGTGCAACATGTAGAAGAGTTTACATTTCATAAAAACATAACACTCATTTCATCACAACATAAATCATATTATTTGTTTTATTAAAACTTTGCAGCGGACAACAACATAATTATTTATTTATAATGTGCCAACATGATCTCAACAAATCATTCATCACAAACAACGTAAATAACAATAATATGGCTATCGAATCCCATAATCCCCGGTGTCACATGACCAGAGCATTGACTCGACTCCGTAGAATGACTCTACTCTTATTCTTCGAACCTCAACAATAGCTACTCCATATTATCTGCACATTGCTCATCATAGATGAACAGAAACACATGCAGAAGGGGTGAGAATTACATTATTAAATAATAATATAACGACAGAAATATAAACATAAATATATATTTCACATAGGCACACACAGCTCATCATCATCATCAAAATTAACAAACTCATGAACATCAACAAAGCAACACATCAAATGCAATGCACAAACCCATGCATGACTCAACACGACTCGGTATACCCATTTTGTGATCAACTACAGGATCACCACTCCCAGATTCATCACCATAGAATCCGAGTCCCCCGTAAGGAACCAAGCCTCTCAACAAGCCCGGAGTCAACAACATCATTGGAACTCATGTCCGTTCATCACTAGGCATCGGCCTTTCATGAATGCATGCACATCAAACATGCATCATAATCATCATAGCAACAACAACATCATTGGTCATGTTATCATCATCATTAATATCATGACATACAACTCAACAAAACAACGACAACATCATAACGATATCACATCGTCACATAACATATTCATAATTAAACACATAAGTTCAACGTAGCATCATCATAACACCTCATACAATTCATATAATCACTATTAATGGTTTATAGTACAACTACAGCGACTTACTAAGAGTCTCGCAACTCAACGTACTCCAAACCCACCAGCATTAGCTTCTGCATTTCGCCAGTTCGCGCCGCCAACATAGGGACGCGCCGCGAACTCTCCAACACAACACAGTTCGCGCCGCGAACGAAGGGTCGCGTCGCGAACAACTTATTTCGCTTCAGTGCACGCCGCGAAGCAGGGTTCGCGTCGCGAACAACGAATTACAGAACCCCTCTAAATCCTGCCCAGTTCGCGCCGCGAACTAGGCTTCGCGCCGCGAATCGCGCGCGACAGAACCCCTCTGCTGCAGAATTCAGCGCAGCTTTGCTTCTCTACTCGCCATAAACCGTACCCCACAGCTAACCAACCAAAATCGACATTTAACAGACATATATACACAACATACTTCGACTACAGTACATATAACGCAACAGAATTCACAAATCGGAGGGTTTTCCCTCAAAACCCCAACTTTCTCAATCTCCCTAAAATCCCCAAAATCCATCAACAATCACACAGATAACACGAAATTGCTCGCATATTATCGTTTCATAATGGTTCAGACCCCTTACCTCTTTGGATTGAAGGAAGCTCCGAGCAATCTTTGGCCTTTTCCTCTTCCTTCTCTTTCTCTGCAGCTTTTCCCTTTCTCTCTGATTCTGAGACACAATACGTGAAAACAACCTAAGTTTCACTTGGACTCTTTTATCCCCTTTCCACTTTTACCCTTCCACTCTTCATATTCCCTTTATTTATTTAATTATTATTAAAATAAATAACATCAATAACAATAATAAAATATTCCAATAATCCAACTTTATTTAATTAAATTAATAAAATAATATTAACTCAATTAAATAATTCCATTATTTTAATCGGGGTGTTACATACGGAATGGAAGCCGTTTTACCAGTGGAAGTTCAGATTCCCTCTCTAAGAGTCATGAAAGAGGCGGGCTTAGATGAAGATGAATGGATTCAGACTCGACTCGATCAGATAAATTTGATTGATGAGAAGAGACTTGCGGCTGTTTGTCATGGGCAGATATATCAGAAGCGCATGACCCAGGCATTTAACAAAAGAGTCAAGAGACAGGTGTATCAAATTGGCGACTTGGTAATAAAGCGTATCATTCTACCACAAGGTGATCCCAGAGGCAAATGGACTCCCACATACGAAGGGCCATTTGTAGTTAAGAAGGTATTCTCTGGTGGAGCCATGATGCTTGCTACAATGGACGGCGAAGATTTCCCGCATCCTGTGAACGCGGACATAGTTAAAAAATACTACGCATAAAAGAGACCCGCTAGGTCGACGTATCTAGGCAAAAGTAAGGGCATCCCGGCGAACCAAAAGGGTTCGGGCAAAAATTAGGGATAAACATATAAAAATGTACACCCGGCAAGTCGAAAACCTGAAAAGGCGGCTTGGGCAAAAAAGGGTATCCTGGTGGACTGAAAACCTGAAAAGGCGGTCCAGGCAAAAATTAGGAATTAAAGCGTATGACTATGTCCCGTTCTCAGTCAGCTTCACCCAAGTTCAAAGGACTGAACAAGCTAATCACCTTTATCCGACAGCAGGAGATGAGAGGCTTGAAGACATAATGACAGTAGTGGAATTAAAAATCGATGGGACTTTTTCTCCATAGCTTTTCTTTGTTTTCTTGACAATTTCCTCTTACTAGGATTTCTATCTCCTTGTACACAAATTGCCTGTTTATAGACCCTCTTTCAAAATCAATACAATTTTATTTCGAAAAAAAAATGCTTTTGTTTTACTCTCTCTGTTTTGTTTGCATAAACGTCCATTGATTTAATTTGAATTGATATATGCGTTTGAATATGATTGATGTTTACCGAAAATACATGCATGAAATAGCAATAGCAATTACTAAAAGACTTCAGGATCGAGGAAAAGGTCTAACCATGCTTTCCAACAAGTCCGGTTGCTAATTCTATTCCCCAGCAAAAACCAGCTATTTCCCAGAAGAGATTGGCATCACTAGACAGACTGGTCATCTCTTCCATCCCCAGCCAGGCTCTGTTGAATGTTTCTACCATCAGACAGAAATCAAGTATCCCCAGCTAAGAAAGGGTCGTCAATACAAATGTCTCCAACCAGGATATGGGGATTTATTTTCCCCTGGCAAAAGTTTCAGACGCATAATTCATTCATGCATCATTTCACGTCACATACATGCATACAATGTTCGCATTTATTTTCAAAAGCATAAAACATCTCATGCATCATGACATGGCATGAAGCTAACTTTATTTTTCAGGTTAATTATCCTTCGGATACGGTCAAAATAAAGATCCATTCAGACGGACATCTTTATCGATTACATTTACATCTTTCAGATATAATCCACATGAACATCCATTCTGACAAGCACTCTGATATCCTCCTAATGGTGGCATCTTTAAGCCCATCCCAGACATTTATTGCAAATACAACATATACAAATATTGTCAGATATAGCCTAACGTACGGTTCATTCTGATTCAGCCTAACGTATGGTTCCTCCAACTGTTCCAATACGGTCTAGCGTACGACCCATTTGGATGTTCATCCCCTCAGATACGATCTAGCGTATGATCCATGCTGATCTTTATTCCTCCGATACTACCTAGCGTACGGTACATTCCGAAACGTGGTCTAGCGTACGACTACCCTTTCATCCTCAGATACAGCCTGATGGACGGCCCATTCTGCAACTCGGATACGATCTAGCGTACGATCCATTCTGATCTTTCATCCTCAGTGAAGTCACCCGTCTAAGGGACAACTCATTCTGCTATTCAGATACGATCTAGCGTATGATCCATTCTGATCCTTTATCCCCAGCAGTGTATGACTCATTCGGATCCTTACCTCATCAGGTTCAGCTCACCCTAATATCGCCTAACGAATGAATCATTATACGGTCTGACGTACGACCCGGTGTGGCACCCATGTCCTCAAATTGGTCTGATGTACGACGCACTCTGAAGCTCTCCTCATCAAACCTCATGGATGGCATCTTTAAGCCAATCTCCGTCAAGACTAATTGACAAGTGCAAATTTTTGGGGCATTCTAAGTGTTCAATAATCTTCCACCTCCAGACCACGAATGGCGTACATACCATTCTGACTCTCTCGGTTCAAGAATATTGAACAGGGGCAGCTGTCATACCCCAAAATTTGCCCGTTAATCTTGCAAGACATTTTTCAAGGCACTCCAACTCATTTTTCAAGGGATTGATCTTAAGGGAACAAAGACCCAGCACACAGGTGGCCAAATCCAGAAAATGGCTTAAAATGGCTTGCTCGCTAGGCGAGCAAAATCATTCGCCTAGCGAATCCTTCGCTGCACCACTCGCCTAGCGAAGCTTGCGAATACCAGAATTTTTGGGCTTCATTCTGAGCCCATCAGGTCACAAAAATCATTATAAATAGCAGAGCTTCATTCACAAACAGGAGGACGGAAACGGACGGACAGAAACCCTAGCAGGGAAACCCTAACAGAAGCAACCGAGCAAACCCTGGAGGCTAACCAAGAGAATTCAGAGCAACCCTAAAGGAAACCCTGAAGGCAACTCATTTGCACAAAGGTTACCTCCGCCCAACTCAATCCGACACCAAGAGTGATCTGCCAATTCAACGTTGCAATTCAATTGCAAACAGGGTTTGGAGCTTGCTGAAGCCGTACTGCTGTTAAACTCAAAACCCACAGCCGTTCGCTAGCACATCGCTAAGCGAACATGTAGCGAGTGCTCGCTAAGCCTTCGCTAGGCGAGGCAGCAGCGAACATGACAGTCGCTGTTTTTCGTTCTGTTTTGATCTTTGCTCATCTGACCCGTTTTATTATAACCATGCATTGTCTACCTGATACTATTACTGATTTGTTTGGTGCAACCCTTGATTGCACCCCGTTTGGTATTCTGACCTATTTGCTGAATGTTGTGAGGGCTCATATACTCCCGAAGAAGGTAGCTTGCTAGGTATTCCACTTTATTTGTGGGATACCCTTATGGAGATTCATCCTAATTACCTAACTGATTATCAAATATTGCCTTTGAATATGTGATCTTGGCCCTTTCTTTGTTGCCCTACGGTATTACGGTATTAAGGTCATGTCCCGCGAATGTGGGGATACACTTAGCAAAGATCCTTCTATTAAATCATCATGTCCCTATAAAATAAATCATAGTCCCTCGGATGTTGCCTGCGAATATATGATTTTGTCCCTCGATGACCCGTCGTTGTAGCCTACGGTTAAATGATGATCGTCCCTTCGAATGCTAAGGTATCCTCACAAATGTTGCCTTCAATGACCAATCGATGACCCTACGATGTCCCTCACATCCAAAGGATAAAACTACTTACTTCTCAATAGTAAGGACAGTTTTACCCTCATAAGGATAGGAAATGCCCATAAAGACCTTGGGTAGGTATAACTCTTAAATGCTGAATCACAACTTAAAATACTTTTCATACATCACACTTTGCAAAACATCTACTAGAAAATCACCACTTGATATACATTCGTACTAGAATCATTGCCAAGTTATATTTTTCTAAACAACTTTCAAAATTAAACGAGATAAATACTTTGTATACATTCGTACAAGAATCATTACAAAGTTAAACTCTCTTTTCAAAACATTTTCTAAGCAATTCACAAACACTTTTTTAGACAAGAAAAATATAAGTGATCAAGCAATTAAGAGCCCATGGATAACCATGGATACAAAGGGTGTTAACACCTTCCCTTTGTATAATGTACCTCCTGAACCCAAAATCTAATTGAGGTCTTTCCTGTTCTTTTCCGCCTTTCCTTATTGGATAAAAGAAAAGTCGGTGGCGACTCTTGCTATCCGCGACATTTGCTTTCCAAAGCAAAAAAACACACAAAGTCAGTTCACCGTATGACAACAACCTTGCGCATGGGCATGTGTGTCTTTGAAAATAGTGGGCCAATAAAATCCCGACTGAAGGACTTTAGTAGCCGTTCTTACCCCATTATAGTGTCCGCCGTAAGGTGAGTTGTGACAATGCCAAAGGATGCTCTGCGCCTCATCGCCGGTAACACACCTTCTCAAAAGGTTTTCACCACCCAACTTAAACAAATATGGGTCATCCCATACGTAGTACTTGGCATCCGAGTGAAATTTCCTTTTTTGGTTCGAAGTTAGGTCGGGAGGCACCAAACCACTAGCCTTGTGGTTCGCAAAGTCCGCAAACCACGGCCTAACTTGAACTTTAAAAAGTTTTTCATCAGGAAACTCTTCTCGGATTTCTTTCTCTGAAGCTGTAACCTCCACATTAACTAAGCGAGATAAATGATCCGCCACCAAATTTTCCGATCCTTTCTTGTCTTTGATTTCAACATCAAATTCTTGCAACAAGAGGATCCAACGGATGAGCCTTTGCTTCGAATCCGGTTTGGTGAGCAAATATTTAATCGCCGAGTGGTCGGTATACACTACGACTTTGGACCCTATAAGATAAGACCTAAACTTTTCAAGCGCGTACACTATCGCAAGTAATTCTTTTTCAGTGGTGGCATAGTTAATTTGAGCCTCATTAAGAACTTTACTTGCGTAATGTATCGCATGAAATTTTTTCTCTTTTCTTTGGCCTAATACCGCTCCGATTGCATAGTCGCTCGCATCACACATGAGCTCAAAATTTAAATTCCAATTTGGAGCGACTATAATTGGAGCGGTAACCAATTTTTCCTTTAAAATCTCAAAAGCTTGCAAACATTCATCAGTTAAAAGAAATACCTGGTCCTTGGCTAGCAAATTACTCAAAGGCTTAGCTACCTTTGAGAAGTTTTGATAAAGCGCCGATAGAAACCGGCATGCCCAAAAAAGCTTCGGATTCCCTTCACATTCACCGGAGGAGGTAACTTTTCAATCACTTCAACTTTAGCACGATCAACTTCAAGCCCTCTTGAAGAGACTTTATGGCCAAGCACTATCCCCTCGGTCACCATGAAGTGGCACTTCTCCCCATTAAGCACAAGATTGGTCTTCACACATCTTTCAAGAACTGTTTCCAAGTTTGCCAAGCATAGACTAAAGGAACCACCAAATACTGAGAAGTCATCCATAAAGACTTCCATTGTTTTCTTGATAAGGTCGGCAAAAATAGCTTGCACACATCTTTGGAAAGTCGCCGGTGCATTGCATAACCCAAAGGGCATTTTATGGTATGCGAAAATTCCAAAGAGACATGTGAAAGCCGTCTTTTCATGATCGGGCGGGTCAACCGCAATTTGGTTATACCCAGAATAGCCATCTAAGAAACAATAGTATTGTTGCCCCGAGAGTCTTTCTAACATTTGATCCATGAACGGGAGTGGAAAATGGTCTTTTCGAGTTGCGGTATTCAACCTCCTATAATCAATGCACATACGCCACCCGGTTGCAACTTTGGTCGGGATCAACTCATCCTTATCATTTCGAATCACGGTAATGCCACCTTTCTTCGGAACCACATGCACAGGACTAACCCATGGGCTATCCGAAATCGGGTAGATCATTCCCGCATCCAACAACTTAACAACTTCCTTCCTAACAACTTCCTTCATAGTAGGATTTAAGCGACGTTGTGGTTGAGCTACCGGCTTAAAATCCTCTTCCATTAAGATCCTGTGCATGCAATAGGAAGGACTAATTCCCTTGAGATCGGAAAGAGTCCAACCCATGGCTTCTTGATTCTTTTTCAACACTTTGATCAAACGGGCTTCTTCATCTTTTGTCAAAAGATTGCTTATGATAACCGGCTTTGCCTCGGTCTCGTCGAGGAATGCATACTTCAAAGTAGAAGGTAACATTTTCAATTCAATAGGCGATTTTTCCTCATTAACCTCCTTCTTCAAGTCTTCCTCCTCAACTTCCCACGGTTGTATTTCGTTTAAACTATCAAGTTCCCTTAAGCATTCATCAAGAGCTTGCTCTTCTTCAACTGTGAAAACTTCAAAGGAGTCATCAAGAGCTAACTCCATAGGAGATATCTCATGAATATGCTTAGAAACTTCAAAGGTTGCCTCTTCAATCGCATCAATGCAAAAACTATCACGTCTATCATTTGAATGCTTCATTGCTTCGAATAGGTCAAATGTAACTTCTTCATTTTGGACCCTTACCTTCATCAAACCGTCGTCAACGTCTATCATCATGCGCACGGTTTTCATGAACGGTCGGCCAAGAATAAGCGGAGCATCATCATCTTCTTCCATATCAATCACAATGAAATTGACCGGGAAAAAGAATTTGTCGACTTTAACCAAAACATCTTGGGCTACGCCATGAGGATGGGTAGTCGACTTATCGGCCAATTGCAACGTCATCCGGATGGACTTAATTTCAATGTTGCCAAGCCTCTTCATAATAGACAATGGTATAAGATTAATGCTTGACCCCAAATCAATTAGTCCCTTTCTGACATAGACATCACCAATTTTAACCGGCAAAGTAACTCGTCCTGGATCAACCTCTTTTTTCGGAAGCGTCCGTTGGATGATCGCACTACAACTAGCATCGAGGACAATCGTCTCCGGTTCCGTATACCTCCGCTTTTTTGTAAGTATGTCTTTCATGAATTTGGCATACTTGGGCATTTGCTCCAGTGCTTCGGCAAACGGAATGTTGACTTGCAGTTGTTTGAAAATATCCATGAACCGGGCGTAATGCCGTTCATTCTTCCTTTTAGATGGAGCATGTGGATAAGGAAGGTTTTGGATTGGAGTAACGCTCACTACCTCCTTTCCTTTAGCAACTCTAGAACTTCTCGCTCTTTTCTTTTTCACTTCCTCCACCATTACTTCATCACTCTTATTTTTCTCAATTTCCACACTTTCTTTCTTTTCAACTTCACCATTCTTTTCGTTCTTTTCAACTTCTTCCTCACTCCACTCCCCCACTTCACCATCAATACTATCCTCTATTATTTTCTCCTCATCATTTTTTTCTTCCTCTCTTTTTTCACTCTCATCTTTTTTTTTATTCTCACTAATCAACTCCCTTCCACTTCTCGTTGTTATCGCTTTACAATGCTCTTTAGGATTCATTTGCGTATTCGCCGAGAAAGATGGACCGGGTTGTTGTTCCGCTAGTTGCTTAGCAAGTTGTCCGACTTGAGTCTCAAGATTTTTTATTGCCGCATCGTTGCTCTTTTGATTAGCCATCGACATTTGCATAAATTGTGTCAATGTCTCTTCCAATTTGAAGTCACGACCGGCGGTTGTTGAGGTTGGTATGGATTTTGGGGAGGGTTTTGACGGTTAGAAGAACCACCCCCATAACCTTGGTTATGGTAATAGTTACTTCTTGGTTGGAACCCTTGATTCCCTTGGAAGTGTTGTTGTTGATTTTGAGGATGTGGTTGATAAGGTTGTTGTTGTTGTTGCCTCGGTTGGTAGTCTCATTGATTAGCCATGTAGTTTACTTCTTCGAACCCGGGAGGTGGACAAAATCCGGTGTCATGCTCACCTTTGCAAAGCTCACAACAAGCTATTTGTTTAGCTTTTGAAGGTTCTCTCAACTCTTTTATTTGTTGAGTTAAGAGTTCCACTTATTATGAAATGAGTTTGTTTTGGGCAAGAATAACATCGTTCGTCCCAAGTTCAAGCACTCCCGGCTTTTTCAAAGAGTTGCCTCTACTTTGACTTTGGAGGTCATTTAGAGCCATTCGGTTAATAATATTTGTAGCTTCTTCGGCGCTTTTAGACAATAAAGAACCACCCGAGGTAGCATCCAACAATGTCTTACAATTCGGTTGGAGGCCATTTTTGAAAATGTGGATTTGAGTCAATTCATCAAAACCATGTCCTTTACACTTCCGAAGCATGGATTTGAATCTTTCCCACGCCTCATTCAATGATTCGTTGGTCCCTTGTGAAAACACGGAGATTGCTGTTTTGGATTCCATGAAACAGTTGTGGGAGAAAAATCTTTCAATGAACTTCTCTTCCAACACGTTCCAATCCGTCATGACTGCAGGTGTTTGATCCAAGTACCAATCTTTTGCTTTGCCGAGCAAAGCGTGGGGACATAATCTTTTGAACAACGGTAGCTCTTGAGCTTGATCAACTCCGGCCGCCAATGCTATCTCATAAAATTTGGTGAGAAAAGCAAAGGGGTCTTCATGGTCCATTCCGGTGAATGGACTTCCATATAGTAGGTTAAGAGTTCCCGTTTTCATCTCGGCTTGCCTTCCCGTGTGGTTGGCAAACTGAGCAGTATTCCTTGGACTGTTGACACAAGGTGTGGACATGGGCGGTGGTTGTGGTGGTTGATCCATGATAGGTATGAAAGGTGGTGGATGTGTTGTAGAAGAACTTTCTCCTTGTTCTTGTCGTTGTCTAGCTTGTTGCGTCCTTCGTCTTGTTCTGCTATTCAGTCTCCTGGCGGTTCTTTCGATCTCAGGATCAAAAAGAAGTTCGTCCTCAGGAACCTGCCCTCGCATAAAATGAAAGCTGCACACTAAACCAAACAAATTACAAGCACAAGTCAAAAATTCAAAAGTTAAAAATTAAGCAACTATTGCGATGCTCGCAATATCAATTCACAATCCCCGGCAACGGCGCCATTTTATTGAGTGTAGATTTGGTGTCGGGTTTTTGTTATCGTCTCCACAGGGATTGTGAATACTGGAGATGTTCGCTGGATGCTCGCTGGGTGCTCGCCTAGCGAGCACTTCGCCACAGCACTCGCCTAGCGAGCATGCTGATGAATGCTTTCTTCTCTTGGTCCCTTTGCCAACTTTCTTGTGCCTTCATTTTCTATTATTTCATGCCTAATTCCTGCACAATAACGCACAAATCAAAGGTACCAAGATCGTTTAACATTGTATTGCGATTCATCTAAAACAAAGGCGGTTTCGAACGCTTTAGCAACAAAAAGGAGTGAAAGATGCCCACATTTGATAGCTCAAATAAGCACTTTTGGGCATCTAACAGTTTGGAAACTTCCTTGCCTTTCCCTTTATCACCCTGCTTGGTGGGTCTTTTTTTCTGTCTCTTTCCATTTCCAATCATCAGAATGGACTTCCCTTTTGACTTCAGATTCTGCTAAATAGTTCTTAACATGGCTAGCAGTTCAGGAAGAGATTTGTCCATATCATTCATATGAAAATTTAGGATAAATTGACTGAATCTATCTGGCAATGATTGCCAGATCAAATCAGTCGCAAGTTCCTTTCCGAGGGGAAAACCCAACCTCTCAAGGTTCTCCACATACCCAATCATCTTGAGCACATGGGGACCTACAGGGGCTCCCTCTAGGCATGGCAACGGGGCGGGTCGGGGAGCCTCCCTCAGCTAACTTTCCTTGAAAAAGGGCTTTTGAAACTTCAAACCTTTCATGCCTTGCTTGCTTTTGATAGAGCATCTTCAGGTGTTCAATCATATCGAACGCTGCGATGTTCTCATGTTGCTTTTGCAACTCTGAGTTCATGGTAGCTAGCATGAGACAAGCAGTTTCATTGGCATCATCAACATGCTTCTTATAAGCATCTCTTTCTGCCTTAGGTGCAGAACTAGGAGGTTCCTCTTCAGGAACAGGTTTCTCCAAGACATACAACTTTCTATCATGTTTGAGGACAATCCTCAGATTTCGGTGCCAATCCAGAAAATTTGTCCCAGACAATTTTTCCTTGTCAAGGATTGATCGTAAAATGTTGTTAGAGCTGTTTGTTGTCATGATAATCTACATGAAAATAATGAAAATATAAGTATCAATAACATATTTAATTAGGCCTTTAATTAAATATGCTCCCACTATTTTACTCAAAACAAATGACCCTCACCATTTGATTCGAAAAATCCCGTTGGAAGATTTTCTAGTGGGTCGAGATCCATATTTCACTTTGTTTTAAGTCCGCGTAGGCGGATTACACAAAACTAGGTTATTTAGGTAGGAACTCTTTCCAATTGTATCTAATACAACTCTCGAATATTTTAGTTGGGTGAATAACTCCTTATTTCGATCCATCACATGGATCATTTCCAACTCTTGCTTCTAAACATATATAATCTTATTATAATTTGTTTAGTTATGTTTGACCCATTATTTTAGCAATTAGATATTACAATTATCCCATCGCACCTTACTAATATAGAACATGCACCTCGCGTAGGCGAAACCTACATTATCCGATACTAGTCTTGATGAGTGCTAAAACTTGGAAAGCATAAACTTAAAATTTAATTTGAGGGAATTTGCAATTATTCTGATCTCACTGGCTTATTTATCATATAAATCGTCTCTCACATGCATCAACATACATTCACATGCATCAACGTACATAATGAAACAGTTATGGCCCCTAGCGCAATTGTTCTCCCAAGCCAATGAGAGAACCTAAGCTAACCTAATAGCGATCTAAGCTTCTCCAAGCAAGATCTTTAAGGTTGTCCTCCTTTGATATTGAATTCTTCTCTTTCTTCATAACATTAAATTACATAAAAGAAACTTGTTTTACATACGAGGGAGTGAGATGAGAAAAGAAGTTACATTAAGAGATTAAAAGAGAGGCACGACAGGCAGGTCGTATTTTAAAAACCCAGAACAAAATAAAGGAAAACTAAGGCCATAACCGATCACCACAAGACAATAATAATAAACACATTATTATTATTATTAATTTTAATTCTTTTAATTAATTAAAACCAAATTAAATTTCGGCGACCAATCACACTACGCAGAGTTAGCCGGGGGTCCGCTGCCCGGTCAGCGGGAACGGGGGTTCTGCTGCCCGGGCAGCGCCCCTTGCAGGGTTGTAGGGGCAGCGCCCCGCGCCGAAAATTTTAATGAATAATTCATTTGAAGTTGACGTCGTTTTTCGCATCAACACTTGATACTTTAAGGCACAACTCTTGCGCAGTCACAACCCTAATCGCATAACTCTTTGACAACACAACCCTTGTGCCTTCATTAACCCTAATGCACCAATTTCAGACCGTCAAACACATCTCGGTTGTGGATTCAGTATGATTGATCAACACGTCATTGCTTCACCATACTAATGTCGAATCAAGAAGCAAACGACCATTGATCGCTCAAAGGAAAACAACCATTAAGTGTTTGAATGAACGAAACAAAAACAGTATATCATATATACCGTATTTTGCATCAGGATTACTTATATCATATATATAACTTGATCGATCTCAATTGCATAACCTATGGACGACCGATGTATCGCTGCTTCACCATACTAATGTCGGATTCTGAAGCATAGTCAACATCAATTATTCAAATCGTACACACATGATGCCAAATTTAATTACTCGTTTATTGTTTGATTCAATTTGTCTTTTAATCATATGAATACAGAAAATACAGAAAATAAACAGCTATCAGATGCATGGTTTCGTAAGTGGCTCTGATACCACTGAAGGAGAAGAGCGATCCAAAACGCAGCGAATTTAAAATTTCTCCTTTAATGATCCTTACGAATGGGCATGATCAGTGATAGAATCGTTACATCTTGTGGCGATTGTAACCTTTGATGCAGATCTACGAAGCGATCACGAACGTTGAATGATGACAACGCCTCTACTCAGTCCACACGAACAGATTCCTTCAATCTCAGTACTAGCTGCTACGAATGAAGGCTTTGAGTGAGAGAGAGAGAGAGAGAAACGAAATTGCAACTGCACAAATGCTTCTACTCAAGGGTTCTATTTATAGAACCACTTGTGTGGGCTGCAAGCTAAAAAGCCCACTCAAGTGTATGTGGCCCATATCTTATAATATGCCAAAATCACTTAAGCGCGTGGTACCTTATCATATTTCGTATTCTACTTAAGTACCCCGTACCTTATGATGTTCTATAATTCACTTAAGGGCACCGTACATTACGGTATTCCTTAGTTACTCTATCTATCATCAATCCGTCCTTTTATGTGTGACTCTGTAAGTTTTCGCGGCATTGGCAATTATATTAAATCACGTATTTAACATAATAAACAGTGAGCGGTATCTAGCAACACATCACTGCTATCCAAGATACGAAAATGTCATGTGATCTCACAAATCCTTTTGTGATAATACTTATGTGTACAATTACCCTTTTGCCCTTATGTCTATATTGAACACAAGGCATAGACCGTGTCATCCTTGTCCAGTTCAATATTGGACCCATAGACATTTATCCAGTTACGCAGGATGGGAAAATTCCATTTAGGTCACTCATGTCCCTTAGCATGCTTCGTGGAGTACCCATCAACTGTCTTTATGGTCATCCAGTTACGAACAATGTTTGATCAACAATAAGGCACCCGACTCTACATCTAGGGTCCATAGTGGTTTCAGGTCGAAGGGTGGTATACACAATTATCACCATGAGAATAACTTATGACACTTTGTATAACATTCTATATAGTATTCTCATAGCGGGTCAATCCAGTATAAATACTACTCTTAATATTCATACCTATGTTTAAGACTTAATAACTCCTTATCCATGATCCATGAGATGTGATCATCAGTCTATATACATAATAGTCTTAATGCTTTAATGTTATCCCACTTCACAATAAATCTCGACTATGGATACTTTAAGAATAGTATCCTTATGTTTAATGTGATCTCATGATTAAGTCACACTTGATACATTAAACGGACTATCTATTCTAGGGATTTTATTAGACAAATATAATAAAGAAAAAGCCTTTTTTATTAATAAATAATTCGATACAAGTACCAAAAGTATTGGCCTCTAGGGCTTACACCAACATGAAGTGGATTTTAAGATTAAAGAAAATGAAGCTATGAGGGAAGAATTGGTTGCACCAAAACTAATGGTGAAAGAAAAAGTTGTTGAGCCTAAGCCGATCATTAAGCTTCTTTTTTCCACTAGAAACAAGAAAAAAAGGGCAACATGAGAAAGACTTTGAGATGTTCCTAGAGTTGTTCAGTAAGTTAGAAATTAACATCCCGCTTTTGGAAGCACTTGAACAAATGCCTACTTATGCCAAGTTCCTGAAGGACATCATTTCTAAGAGGTATACCATCGACACCAACCAGATTATTCTAACCGAAACTTGTAGTGCTATTTTGTAGGGTATGAAGATCCCAATGAAGAAGAAAGATCGAGGAGCGGTCACTATTCCTTGTACCATCAGAGATAGGTAATTCAAAAAGGCTCTTATTAATCTAGGAGCAAGTGTGAGTCTCATGCCATTATCCATTTGCAAGAATTGATATAGGGGTTGTGCAAGATACCATGATGACACTCTAATTCGCCGATCATTCGGTTAAGAAACCTTATGGTATTGTTGAAGATGTTCTGGTGAAAATTGACAAGTTTGTATTCCCGGTGGATTTCGTGATTCTAGAAATGCCTGAAGATAAAGAGATCCCTCTCATTCTTGGGAGACCCTTTTTAGAAACGGGAAGATGCTTGATCAACATAGAAGAAGGGACTATGACTTTGAAGGTTTATGATGAGGAATCAAAGATTGATGTTAGAAACACCATGAAATACAAAGATGATATTTGCACTAGTCATACTATAGAGGTTCTGGATCAAGTGATGACGTATGATAGTCCTTTGAATGCACCACATCTACCTTTGGAAAGAGTGTTGAGTTTGTCCATTTTTGACAGTGATAAAGAAGTGGACAATGGGGAATACGAAGTGCTGGCCATAATGGACGCACAACCCCCTTGGAAAGGATCTCGACCACACCGGTGGGAAGATTTACGATTTCCTCAAACTAGTGAGGAGGATAAAGATCCCAAGAAGGGAACGGAGTTGAAACAACATCCTGAGAATCTCAAATATGTCTTTCTCGATTCTGAAGGTAAATGCCCAGCTATAATAAATTCGAGCCTCAAGAATATCCAAGAAGAGAAGCTCATCCAAGTCCTGAAAAAATACAAAAATGCTATTGGATGGGCAATTATGGATTTGAAAGGTATTATCCCTACGGTGTGCATGCATAAAATTCTCATGGAAGACAACCACAAATCGGTGGTCCAACCGCAGAGAAGACTCAACCCAGCAATGAAAGAAGTAGTTCGGAAAGAAGTGGTGAAATTGTTAGACGCAAGTCTTATCTATCCTATTTCTGACAGCCCTTGGGTGAGTCCGGTGCATGTGGTCCCCAAAAAGGGAGGGACCACCGTCATAAGAAACGAGAAGAATGAGTTAATCCCTAAAAGGCCAATTACAGGTTGGTGCATGTGTATTGACTACAAGAGTTTAAACATAGCGACTAGAAAGGACCACTTCCCGTTGCCATTCATTGACCAAATGTTGGAAAGGCTAGTCGGACATGATTACTACTGTTTTCTAAATGGATACTCCGGGTATAATCAGATTGCTGTTTCTCCGGAAGACCAAGAGAAGACAATATTCACATGCCCTTATGGCGTGTTTGCATACAGAAGAATGCCATTCGGGATGTGTAATGCTCCAGCCACTTTCCAACGTTGCATGACTTCCATCTTTGCTGACATGCTTGAAAAGCATATGGAAGTGTTAATGGATGACTTTTCGGTCTTTGGATCCTCGTTTGATAACTGTTTAACTAACATTTCTCTTGTTTTAGACAGGTGCCAGAAAACAAATTTAATTCTGAACTAGGAGAAATGTCACTTCATGGTGCAAGAAGGAATAATCTTGGGTCACAAAATTTCCTACAAAGGAATTGAAGTCTACCAAGAAAAAGTGGAAGTGATATCAAAACTCCCGCCTCCGGTTAACGAGAAAGGTATCAGTAGTTTCTTAGGACACGCGGGTTTTTACCACAGGTTCATAAGAGATTTCTCTAAAATCGCAAAACCACTGGCCACTCTATTGGTCAAGGATAAGGCTTTTATGTTCGACGAAGAATGCACCACAACTTTTGAGACATTGAAAAGAAAATTAATTTCAACACAGATTGTTATTGCCCCAGATTGGTCTCTTTTGTGCGATGCTAGTGATATTGCTGTAGGGGAATTTCTAGGACAACAAAGAGAGAAGTTGTTACATGTTATTTACTATGTTAGTCATGTGCTAAACCCTGCACAGATGAACTATGCAACTACGGAGAAAGAGTTATTGGTCGTGGTTTATGCATTTGACAAATTCAAACAATACTTGTTAGGATCGAGGGTTGTCGTTTATACTGACCATACTGCTTTGAATATACTTGTTTGCTAAACAGGATTCTAAGTTGAGGCTTCTAAGGTGGATCTTACTCCTCCAAGAATTTGATGTGGAGATTAGGGACAAAAGGGGATGTGAAAACACCATAGTCAATCATTTGTCCCGAATGTCACCAATTGAAGAAACGGTAGAAAAGAGACCTATAAAGGATGAGTTTGCTGATGAACACATCCTAGCTATCATCGGTATCCCGTGGTTCATAGACTATGCGAATTATTTGGTAGGTGGTGTAATCCCTAACGATTTTGATTCTAACAAGAAGAAAAAGTTTTTTCATGATTTTAGGTTCTACTTGTGGGATGACCCATTCCTATACAAGAGAGGAGTAGATGGGCTAGTCAGAAGACGCGTCTCAGAAGAGGAACAAAGGGATATACTCAGATCTTGTCACGACTCGCATTATGGAGGAAACTTCAGTGGTGATAGAACAACAGCTAAAATCCTTCAGTCAGGTTTATATTGGCACACACTGTTTAAAGATGCCCAAGACATAGTCAAGGAGTGCGATAAATGTCAAAGAACGGGGAATATTTCTAAGAGAAATCAAATGTCGCAAAATGCTATACTGGAAGTTAAATTGTTTGATGTGTGGGGAATAGACTTCATGGGACTGTTTCCACCCTCGTTTGGAAAGAACTACATCTTAGGAGCAGTGGACTACGTGTCAAAGTGGGTGGAAGCGGTGGCATTGCCCACCAATGATTCTAAAGTGGTTGTGACTTTTTTGAAGAATAATATTTTTTCGAGATTTGGAGTGTCGAAAGCACTTATCAGTGATGAAGGTACTCATTTTTTAAACAAATAGATGGAGAATCGGATGAAGAAATATAATGTTAAACACAAGATCGCCACTCCATATCACCCTCAAACGAGTGGCCAGGTCTAAGTGTCCAACAGGCAGATAAAGCAAATACTAGAAAAGACTGTTTGCGCATCTTGAAAAGACTGGGCAGTGAAGTTATAGGATGCACTATGGGCGTACAGAACGACATTCAAAACTCCTATATGTATGTCCCCCTATCAGTTAGTTTACGGTAAAGCTTGTCACTTGCCACTAGAATTGGAGCACAAAGCATTATGGGCATCCAAATTCCTAAATTATGATCTTGCCAAAGCTGGTGAATCCCGAATTCTTCAACTCCATGAGCTAGAAGAGTTTAGGAATCAAGCCTATGAGAATGACAAACTCTATAAGGAGAAGACAAAAAAATGGCATGATCAGAAGCTACAGAGAAAGGAGTTTGTGGAGGGGCAGTTGGTACTCTTGTTCAATTCCAAGTTAAAACTCTTTCCAAGAAAGTTGAAATCTAGGTGGTCAGGTCCGTTCTTGGTTCACAGAGTGTTTCCCCATGGAGAAATAGAACTTTAAAATCCTAGTAACGGTGATACATTTAAGGTGAACGGACAAAGATTGAAACATTACTACAAAGGGCAGGAGAGTGGTTTGATTGAAAATGTTCGTCTCAGAGGATAAGAGGGACGACCGTCGAGTCATGCGACATTAAACGCAGTGCTTCGTGCGAGGCAACCCACGTTGTTTAATTCTAACAAATTCAGTTGTTTTGGTGTGGTTCAAATTTTTTATTTGTAGTTTCGTAAAATAAATCGCAAAGGACGGAAGGAGAGGTTTGAGCCTAACCTATAGAAGACATTTTGCTAGAAGAGCAAGGAGAACAGATGAAAAAAATAAGATTTTTGGATGAAAACAAGGTCCTGACACGGGTGCCCGTGTCACCTAACACGACCCGTGTCAGGCAAGGCGCCCAAGGTCATGATTTTTCCAATAGGCTGGCACGGCCCGTGTTAGCTCTACTGTACAAGGAGTTTGTTTACAGCGTCCTGACACGGCCGCTCGTGTCACGGGACACAGCCCGTGTCAGGCAGCACGGTGGGAAATTTTTGAAATTCAAAACTTGATTTTTGTGACCCCACTAAGATTTTTCACCAATTAAAATCCTTATTACCCTCATTTAATCCCTTTAATCATATTTTTACCTATTCTCTCTCCCATTTTCACTAAACCTTCCTTCTTCCATATTTTATTTTTGTTCATAAATTTTTGCATGAACCAATCATGTCGCCTAAGAGAATTGCTAAGGGAAAGCAAACGGAGGCTGAGCCATCAAGGCCTCGGAAAAGGACCATTCATCATCCAAATTCGCACGACATAATTTTCGACAACCCGGAGCATGAAAGGCGTTACTCATCTCACGTCAAGCGTAAGATAACACCAACGAGGTATTTATGCTCTGACACTTTGGCTCAATTGGGTCTGTTTGAGGATATGGATAGGATGTTTCATGTGCTAGTCATACTTGAATTTGTACAATGTGAGACACCTACATATGAGCGTATTACTTTAGAATTTTTGAGCACTATTGAGTTCAAGTTGAAGAAAGGATGGACAGGTACCACAATGTACTTGAAGGAGAAGAGCGATCCAAAATGCAGCGGAATTAAAAATTTCTCCTTTAGTGATCCTTACGAATGGGCATGACCAGTGATAGAATCGTTACCTCTTGTGGCGATTGTAACCTTTGATGCAGATCTACGGAGCGATCACGAACGTTGAACGATGACAACGCCTCTACTCAGTCCATACAAACGGATTCCTTCAATCTCAGTGCTAGCTGCTACAAATGAAGACTTTGAGAGAGAGAGAGAGAAACAAAATTGCAACTCCACAAATGCTTCTACACAAGGGTTCTATTTATAGAACCACTTGTGCGGGATGCAAGCTAAAAAACCCACTCAAGTGTATGTGGCCCATATCTTATAATATGCCAAAATCACTTAAGCACGTGGTACCTTACCATATTTCGTATTCTACTTAGGTACATCGTACCTTATGATGTTCTACAATTCACTTAAGGGCACCGTACATTACGGTATTCCTTAGTTACTCTATCTCTCATCAACCCTACCTTTTGTGTGTGACCCTGTAGGTTTTCGCGGCATTGGCAATTATACTAAATCACGTATTTAACATAATAAACAGTGAGAGGTATCTAGCAATACATCACTGCTACCCAAGACACGAAAATGTCATGTGATCTGACAAATCCTTTTATGATAATACTTATGTGTACAATTACCCTTTAACCCTTATATCTATATTGAACACAAGGCATAAACCGTGTCATCCTTGTCCAGTTCAATATTGGGCCCATAGACATTTATCCTATTACGCAGGATGGGAAAATTCCATCTAGGTCACTCATGTCCCTTAGCATGCTTTGTGGAGTACCCATCAACTGTCTTTATGGTCATCCAGTTACGGACAACGTTTGATCAGCAATAAGGCACTCAACTCTACTTCTAGGGTCCATAGTGGTTTCAGGTCGAAGGGTGGTATACACCATTATTACCATGAGAATAACTTATGACACTTTGCATAACATTCTATATAGTAATCTCATAGCGGGTCAATCCAGTATAAATATTACTCTTAATATTCATACCTATATTTAAGACTTGATAACTCCTTATCCATGATCCATGAGATGTGATCATCAGTCTATATACATAATAATCTTAATGCTTTAATGTTATCCCACTTCATAATAAAGCTCGACTGTGGATACTTTAAGAATAGTGTCCTTATGTTTAATGTGATCTCATGATTAAGTCACACTTGATACATTAAACGGACTGTCTATTCTAGGGACTTTATTAGACAAACATAATAAAGAAAAAGCCTTTTATTATTAATAAATAATTCGATACAAGTACCAAAAGTATTGGCTTCTAGGGCTTACACCAACAATCTCCCACTAGGACTAGAGCCAATCAGACATACCCCTAATGCCCATAGATCTAGTATGGCCATCATGTTTCTGCTGCGCAAGAGGCTTTGTCAGTGCGTCAACAATATTTTTAAGTGTAGGTACTCTGCATATTTTCACACCTCCTCTATCTATTATCTCTCGAAGGAGGTGATAACGCCTAAGTATGTGTTTGGATCGTTGCTGAGATCTAGGTTCCTTAGCTTGTGCGATAGCACCATTGTTATCACAATAGAGACCAATGGGATCCACAATGCTAGGAACTATGCCAAGTTCACTAATGAACTTTTTGATTCAAACAACTTCCTTTGCTGCACTTGAGGCAGCAATATACTCGGCCTCGGTTGTAGAATCAACAACTGTATCTTGCTTTGAACTTTTCCAGCTCACAGCGCCACCGTTTAAGCAAAACACATAACCAGATTGCGATCTAAAGTCATCCTTATCTGTCTGGAAGCTAGCATCGGTGTATCCAATTACAGCCAACTCTTCCTGACCTCCATATATCAAGAATGAGTCCTTAGTCCTTCTCAAATACTTAAGGATATTCTTGACAGCTACCCAATGAGCATCACCAGGATTAGATTGGTACCTACTCGTTGCATTCAAAGCATACGAGACATCTGGTCGAGTACATAACATGGCATACATGATAGATCCTATTGCAGATGCATATGGAATCTTATTCATGCAATCCTTTTCTTCTTTAGTTCAAGGGGATTGTGTTTTTGATAGACACAGGCCATGTTGCATAGGTATGAATCCTTCCTTGGAATCATGCATATTAAAGCGTCTCAGCACTTTGTCTATGTACGTACTCTGACTTAGGCCAAGCAGTTTTTGTGATCTATCTCTATAGATTCTGATTCCTAATATATAGGCTGCTTCACCTAGGTCCTTCATAGAAAAGCATTTCCCCAACCAAGACTTTACTTGTTGCAGGGTAGGGACATCGTTTCCAATGAGTAATATGTCATCTACCTATAATACCAGGAAAACGATCATGCTCCCACTAACCTTCTTGTAGACACAAGGCTCATCTTCGTTCTTGATGAATCCATATTGTTTTACTGTTTCATCAAGACGAAGATTCCAGCTTCTGGAAGCTTGCTTCAATCCATAGATTGATCTTTGTAACTTACATATCTTTTGAGCTTCTTCTGGTATGTCAAATCCTTCAGGCTGTGTCATATACACATCCTCAAGAAGATTCCCATTAAGGAAAGCAGTTTTGACATCCATCTTCCATATTTCATAATCATGATATGCAGCGATAGCAAGTAAAATCTGAACAGATTTAAGCATTGTAACTGGTGAAAAGGTTTCATCATAGTTAGCCCCATGAATTTGTTTATATCCTTTTGCAACCAGTCTTTCCTTATAGGTATGTACCTTACCATCCATGTCAGTCTTCTTTTTGAAGACCCACTTGCATCCTATAGGGTTAACTCCTACAGGAGGCTCTACCAAGGTCTAAACTTGGTTTGTGTACATGGAATCCATTTCAGATTTCATGGCTTCTAGCCACTTCTCAGACTCGGGACCAGTTATGGCCTCTTGGTAGGTCACATGCTCATATTGATCCATGAGTAATACATCACCTTGATAAGTTATGAGATATCCATATCTATCAGGTTGGTGACGTATCCTGCTTGACCTACGCTGGTCTTGTTCTACTTGAGCAGGTTGCTCTTCCGCAACTACTTGTGTTTCCTGCTCTAATTCCTCCATAGGTGTATCGATGCTTTGTAATTCTTGAATTTCTTCAAGCTCTACTTTCCTCCCACTGATTCCTTTGGAAATAAAATCCTTTTCTAGGAAACTCCAGTTCGAGCGACAAACACTTTGCCCTCAGAAGGATTGTAGAAGTAATACCCTCTTGTTTCTTGAGGATACCCCATAAATAAGCATTTGTCAGATTTGGGCTCAAGCTTAGTTGAAATTTGTCGTTTCACATAAACTTCGCAACCCCAAATCTTCATGTAAGACATATGTGGTGTCTTACCACTCCATATCTCATATGATGTCTTCTCAACCTTTTTGGATGGAACACGGTTAAGTGTGTAAGCTGCTGTCAATAGTTCATGTCCCCAAAAGAAGATTGGAAGATCGGCGTGACTCATCATGGATCGAACCATCTCTAACAGGGTTCGATTTTTTCTCTCAGATACACCATTCCATTGGGATGTTCCAGGAGGAGTAAGTTGGGATAGGATCCCACACTCTTTCAGATGGTCATCAAACTCTAGGCTTAAATACTCACCACCTCGATCTGATCGAAGAGTTTTAATATTCTTACCTAGTTGGTTTTGTACTTCATTCTTGAATTCCTTAAACTTTTCAAAGGACTCTGATTTGTGTTTCATTAAAAACACATAACCATATCTACTGAAATCATCAGTAAATGTGATGAAGTACTGAAAACCTCCTCTGGCCGGTATGTTCAGTGGTCCACATACATCAGTATGTATGAGGGTCAAAAGATCATTAGCTCTTTCACCTTTTCCCGTGAATGGAAACTTTGTCATCTTTCCAATTAAACAAGATCTGCATGTCTCATATGATTCATAATCAAAAGAGTCCAAGAGTCCATCTTTATGGAGTTTGGAAATGCGTTTCTCATTTATGTGGCCTAATCGACAATGCCAAAGGTAAGTTGGATTTAACTCATTAGGTTTCATCCTTTTAGTATTAATGTTATTGTCATACGGTGAACTGACTTTGTGTGTTTTTGCTTTGGAAAGCAAATGTCGCGGATAGCAAGAGTCGCCACCGACTTTTCTTTTATCCAATAAGGAAAGGCGGAAAAGAACAGGAAAGACCTTAATTAGATTTTGGGTTCGGGAGGTACATTATACAAAGGGAAGGTGTTAGCACCCTTTGTATCCATGGTTATCCATGGGCTCTTAATTGCTTGATCACTTATGTTATTTTTCTTGTCTGAAAAAGTGTTTGTGAACTGCTTAGAAAATGTTTTGAAAAGAGAGTTTAACTTTGTAATGATTCTTGTACGAATGTATACAAAGTATTTATCTCGTTCAATTTTGAAAGCTGTTTAGAAAAATATAACTTGGTAATGATTCTAGTATGAATGTATACCAAGTGGTGATTTTCTAATAGATGTTTTGCAAAATATGAAGCGTGAAAAGTATTTTTAAATTGTGATTCAGCATTTAAGAGTTATACCTACCCAAGGTCTTTATGGGCATTTCCTATCCTTATGAGGGTAAAACTGTCCTTACTATTGAGAAGTAAGTAGTTTTATCCTTTGGATGTAAAGGGACATCGTAGGGTCATCGATTGATCATTGAAGGCAACATTTGTAAGGATACCTTAGCATTCGAAGGGACGATCATCATTTAACCGTAGGCTACAACGACGGGTCATCAAGGGACAAAATCATATATTCACAGGCAACATCCGAGGGACTATGATTTATTTTATAGGGACATGATGATTTAATCGAAGGGTCTTTGCTAAGTGTACCCCCACATTCGCGGGACATGACCATAATACCGTAATACCGTAAGGCAACAAAGAGAGGGCTAAGATCACATATTCAAAAGTAATATTTTATAATCATTTAGGTAATTAGGATGAATCTCCACAAACATTTGTAATCAGTTAGGTAATTGGGATGGATCTCCACAAGGGTATCCCACAAATAAAGTGGAATACCTAGCAAGCTACCTTTTCCGGGAGTATGTGAACCCTTACAAAATTCAGCAAATAGGTTAGAATACCAAATCAGGGTGCAATCGAGGATTGCACCAAACGAAAGGAATCACAACAGTAATAGGGTCAGGTAAACAATGCATGGCTATGATAAAACATGCCAGATTAGCAAAGATCAAAACAGAACGAAAAGCAGCGACTGTCATGATCGCTGCTGCCTCGCCTAGCGAGGGCTTAGCGAACACTCGCTACAGGTTCGCTTAGCGATGTGCTAGCGAACGGCTGCGGGTTTTGAATTTAAGAACAGTACGATTTCAGCGAGCTCCAAACCCTATGGCATCCATTACAGCAATTACATGGTAAAACATTCAGGACATCCAGGCATACTTAGATCCACATGCAAAACTTAAGATATTTTTATAAATTCAATCATAATGCCACATGTAAATTAAGAGCATAAAGCGGTAATGGTAGTGCAAACCTGTTTGTAATTGAATTGCAACGTTGAATTGGCAGATCACTCTTAGAATTGGTGTCGGATTGAGTTGGGCGGAGGTAACCTTTGTGCAGATGAGTTGCCTTCAGGGTTTCCTTTAGGGTTGCTCTGAATTCTCTTGGTTAGCCTCCAGGGTTTGCTCGGTTGCTTCTGTTAGGGTTTCCTTGCTAGGGTTTCTGTCCGTCTCCTTCTGTCTTCACCGATCTCTCTTTTTCTGAATGAGGTCTTGGTATTTATAATAGTTTTTTGTGACCTGTTGGGCT
The DNA here is from genome assembly GCF_024323335.1 of Lathyrus oleraceus. NCBI lineage: Eukaryota > Viridiplantae > Streptophyta > Magnoliopsida > Fabales > Fabaceae > Lathyrus > Lathyrus oleraceus. Next base: position 126,611,127 of record NC_066582.1, read on the forward strand.
CAGAATGAAGCCCAAAAATTATGGTATTCGCAAGCTTCGCTAGGCGAGTGGTGCAGCGAAGAGTTCGCTAGGCGAATGATTTTGCTCGCCTAGCGAGCAAGCCATTTTAAGCCATTTTCTGGATTTGACCACCTGTGTGCTGGGTCTTTGTTCCTTTAAGATCAATGCCTTGAGTAATGAGTTGGAGTGCCTTGAAAAATGTCTTGCAGGATTAACGGGCAAATTTTGGGGTATGACAGTTATAAATAGGCATTTCAAGATCAAGGACATATAGTCCATTGTTCATTTGTGCAGTAGCATAGAATATATCATTCAAATAAATTAAGCAACAATTGTTCTTTATTATAAATGAAAAACCAAACTTGTCCAAACAAGAAATGGAAATAATATTCCTGCTAATTGCAAGTACATAATAACAGTTCTCTAACTGAATTATTAAACCACTAGGTAAAGTCAATACATAAGTTCCTACGGCTAAAACAGCAACCTTTGCTCCATTGCCAACTCATAGGTCAACTTCACCTTTTGCCAAATCTCTACTCCTTTTTAGCCCCTGCACATTGGTGCAAATGTGAGAACCGCATCCAGCATCTAATACCCATGATACAGAAGTAGATAAATTAATTTCAATAACAAAAATACCTGAAGTTGAAGTCTCTACTCCATTCTTCTTATCTTCCATGTACTTTGGGCAGTTTCTCTTCCAGTGTCCGGTCTTACCACAATGGAAGCAGACGCCTTCCTTTGCTATGCCTCCACTAGGTTTCCAAGCAGCAACAGTGGGTTTGGGTTTGGCAACTTCCTTGCCTTTCCCTTTATCACCCTGCTTGGTGGGTCTTTTGTTATGTCTCTTTCCATTTCCGATCATCAGAATAGACTTCCCTTTTGACTTCAGATTCTGCTCATCAGTTCTTAACATGGCTAGCAGTTCAGGAAGAGATTTGTCCATATCATTCATATTGAAATTTAGGATAAATTGTTTGAATTTATCTGGCAACGATTGCAAGATCAAATCAGTCGCAAGTTCCTTTCCGAGGGGAAAACCCAACCTCTCAAGGTTTTTCATATACCCAATCATCTTGAGCACATGGGGACCTACAGGGGCTCCATCAGCTAACTTGCCTTGAAAAAGGGCTTTTGAAACTTCAAACCTTTCATGCCTTGCTTGCTCTTGATAGAGCATCTTCAGGTGTTCGATCATATCGAACGCTGCCATGTTCTCATGTTGCTTTTGCAACTCTGAGTTCATGGTAGCTAGCATGAGACAAGCTGTTTCATTGGCATCATCAACATGCTTCTTATAAGCATCTCTTTATGCCTTAGGTGCAGAACTAGGAGGTTCCTCTTCAGGAATAGGTTTCTCTAAGACATACAACTTTCTATCATGTTTGAGGATAATCCCCAGATTTCGGTGCCAATCCAGAAAATTTGTCCCAGACAATTTTTCCTTGTCAAGGATTGATCGCAAAATGTTGTTAGAGGTGTTTGTTGTCATGGTAATCTACATGAAAATAATGAAAATATAAGTATTAGTAACATATTTAATTAGGCCTTTAATTAAATATGTTCCCACTATTTTACTCAAAACAAATGACCCTCACCATTTGATTCGAAAAATCCCGTTGGAAGGTTTTCTAGTGGGTCAAGATCCATATTTCACTTTGTTTTAAGTCCGCGTAGGCGGATTACACAAAACTAGGTTATTTAGGTAGGAACTCCTTCCAATTGTATCTAATACAACTCTCGAATATTTTAGTTGGGTGAATAACTCCTTATTCTAATCCATCACATGGATCATTTCCAACTCTTGCTTCTAAACATATATAATCTTATTATAATTTGTTTAGTTAAGTTTGACCAATTGTTTTAGCAATTGGATATTACAAATATCCCATCGCACCTTACTAATATAGAACATGCACGTCGCGTAGGCGAAACCTACATTATCCGATACTAGTCTTGATGAGTGCTAAAACTTGGAAAGCATAAACTTAATATTTAATTTGAGGGAATTTGCAATTATTCTGATCTCACCGGCTTATTTATCATATAAATCGTCTCTCACATGCATCAACATACATTCACATGCATCAACATACATAATGAAACAGTTATGGCCCCTAACACAATTGTTCTCCCAAGCCAACGAGAGAACCTAAGCTAACCTAATAACGATCCAAGCTTCTCCAAGCAAGATCTTCAAGGTTGTCCTCCTTTGATATTGAATTCTTCTCTTTCTTCATAACATTACATTACATAAAAGAAACCCGTTTTACATACGAGGGAGTGAGATGAGAAAAGAAGTTACATTAATAGATTAAAAGAGAGGCACGATGCGCAGGTCGTATTTTAAAAACAAAATAAAGGAAAACCAATGCCATAACCGATCACCACAAGACAATAATAATAAACACATTATTATTATTAATTTTAATTAATTAAAACCAAATTAAATTTCGGCAACCGATCACACTACGCAGCGAAATTTAAAATTTCTCTTTTAGTGATCCTTACGAATGGGCATGATCAGTGATAGAATCGTTACCTCTTGTGGCGATTGTAACCTTTGATGCAGATCTACAGAGCGATCATGAACGTTGAACGATGACAACGCCTCTACTCAGTCCACACGAACGGATTCCTTCAATCTCCATATTGGCTGTTACGAATGAAGGCTTTGAGTGAGTGAGAGAGAGAGAGAGAGAGAGAGAGAGAGAGAGAGAGAGAGAGAGAGAGAGGAGAGAGAGAGAGAGAGAGAAATGAAATTGCAACTCCACAAATGCTTCTACACAAGGCATAAACCGTGTCATCTTTGTCCAGTTCAATATTAGGCCCATAGACATGTATCCTGTTATGTAGGATGGGCAAATTCCATCTAGGTCACTCATGTCCCTTAGCATGCTTCATGGAGTACCCATCAACTGTCTTTATGGTCATCCAGTTACGGACAACATTTGATCAGCAATAAGGCACTCGACTCTACATCTAGGGTCCATAGTGGTTTCAGGTCGAAGGGTGGTATACACCATTATTACCATGAGAATAACTTATGACACTTTGCATAATATTCTATATAGTATTCTCATAGCAGGTCAATCCAGTATAAATATTACTCTTAATATTCATACCTATGTTTAAGACTTGATAACTCCTTATCCATAATCCATGAGATGTGATCATCAGTCTATATACATAATAGTCTTAATGCTTTAATATTATCCCACTTCACAATAAAGCTCGACTATGGATACTTTAAGAATAGTGTCCTTATGTTTAATGTGATCTCATGATTAAGTCACACTTGATACATTAAACGGACTATCTATTCTAGGGACTTTATTAGACAAACATAATAAAGAAAAAACCTTTTATTATTAATAAATAATTCGATACAAGTACCAAAAGTATTGGCCTCTAGGGCTTACACCAAAAGTACTATGGTGGGACGATACATTTCAGGTTATATAATGTTGACCACGAGTTGACAATTGAGTAGTTGGGTGAGATTCTCCGCTTACCCCTGTATGGCCCCGGAGCCGTTCCAGATAACTTTGATGCTAAAACTTTTTGGTTGGCCATCACGGGGCGAACCGATTATGTGGCAAAGGGGGCTAAAGCATCTGGCATTCAGAACCCCTATTTCAGGTATGCTTAGAAGGTACTGACTTTCATGCTCTTCGGTAGGGGTGATAGTACAGGTGTGGCTACTCAGAGGGAGCTTTTCTTTCTGTTTGCCATGGAAAATAGAGTTGCTGTGAGCATTGCAGCATTTGCAACGGACTACCTCGGTAGAGTGGGTAGAGCGGCTCAGGGGGGAATTTCCATTGGGGGCATAATCACACAGATTGCCCACCATTTCGGTTATGACCCTGCTGGACTAAATGAGACACCAGTGTCAGGTAAGAATAGGTTGGAATGAACGTGCTGGTTCAGCAAGTTATGATATCTTAAATTTCTGATTATTATGCTTTGATGAGTTCTACTCAGTTTATCATGGCACTTCTTGACCCTGTAAGAATAAGCATTGCCAACACTACTAATTAGCTATATGAGAGTGTCGTCCAAGACGATATGGACGAGCACAATGCTGACCCATTTGTTGCAGGTGACCAACAAGAGGAAGAGGTGCAGGAGCAGGAGCAGGAGCAATTTGTCCCTTCGCATGAGGATACCACGCATACAGATGTCGGGTCATCATATATGACACCAGACCTATGGTCGTGGGTACAGTCTGAGATCAGCGATCTTCGAGCGGAGCAAACATGCCAAGGAATAAAGCAAGCTCGTCAAGGGACTGTTATGGATGAGATGCATGCGATGATGCAACGACTGATGTTACAGTTTCCTCCACCTCAATGCGGTTGTGTGAGTCCCCCCTCTATCTTGGATTGAACATTGCGGACAATTCTTGGTTCAAGTGTGGGTTTTTTATTATTTGTTCTTATTATTTTCAGAATTTTATTATTTTTGTTTAAGTAATTAGTTGTGTGGTATTTTATATGTTACAGATAGAGGATATTCGTGTCAGATAAATGATGAGGCTTAGAGAGATTGAATGAAAGACATACCCCTCTACTTGCTCTTCTAGGAAACCCCTGAAAGTTGATGCTGTTGATTTGAAATCGGACGCGATTTTCTGTCACTGGACTACATAGGAATACTTTGTACCCGAAGTGAAGACGAAGCTACATCACACTGAGAGGTATCTTGGAAATCTGTATGCTATATCAAACATGGTGAGAATTACAAAAAGCCAAACACTTATCATCATGAGAGTTTTTCAGGTATGTCTCTGTCACTCTGAGTTTGCGTAAGTAGATATTGGAATTTCATAACACACATGTACACACTGAGACATTTTTTTTTGTTTTAACCCCGAGCCTTTCCAGTCAACCCGTCATTATTACCCTTCATTTACCCAATTTGAGTCATATCTCCTTTTGTTTGTTTTTAAACCGATGTAAATAATCGTAAGCCCAAACACTACCTTACCTTGCTTGGATAAGTGTTGTTGACTCCAGATCTGTGGAAAATCCAAAGTTTGGGGTTTCTTATTTTTTTAGGGACACCAGTGAGAACTAGATAAGTGCAGTTGAAAAAAATATAGAAAAGTGTGAAACTTCAAAATAAAAATAAAAATTATGAGAAGTAAAATAAAGAACTTATCTAGAAATATTGAGGTTGGCAAAAAGCATGCTCAAAAGAGCGCATAAAAAAGAGAAAAATAAGAGCCAATGAATCCTAACAAGAACGGTGTCCAAAAGAAAAACCTCTTAATTAAACAATTGAGCACAATGATGAGGATATCAACACAGACTCTGAGCCTAAACCACTAGTTTCCCCTTTTTTGTTAGTATTTCCCACCTTGCACCTAAGCCCCATTACAACCTAAAAAGCCCTCGAATAGTGTGTGTGGTATATTTTTGTTATGAAGATATCTGTTATTCAAACCTAAGAGTTGACTTTGCATGCTCTGTTTTTGAGTGAAAACACTTTGACCCCGAGAGATTTGGTGAGAGTGTGAAAAGCTACAGGTGAAAAGGTGCGTCAATGTGAAAGTGTAGCGGAACGTCGGAAGTCGAGGAAGAGTAAAATAGTGAATGAAAAGTGAAAAGGGAGTCACGAAAGATCACATTAGTATTGTGGAAGAGAATTTGGGGGTGACCGTCCTACTGTCCCGAGCATCACTTGAGGACAAGCAATGAGATAAGTTTGGGGTTGTAATCGGTCTCCAATTCTACTTATTTTCTGACACTCATTCGGCACAAATTCACGAAGTCGGTAACACATTATTTTACCTGTTATGTTATTTTGTTTAGTAAATTAGATGTTTGCATTTCTATTTGGTTTTGATTATTATCTTTGGTTTGCATCAATATACTCATTTTATGTCTCCTTGTGGTAGTTTGATTGGTTTCAGGTGTAAGCAAGAATACCAAAGGACTCGCCAAGGGAATCGGACATTCCGGGCTCGTTGGAAGAAGAAATTTGATGGTGCAGCAACCCTGACACGGCCACCCGTGTTTCCCAACACGGCCCATGTCAGGAGAAGGAAAGCCAAGTGCTAAAATAGGGAGCTGACATAGGTGCCCGTGTCAGCTGACACGGCCTGTGTCAGCAACCCTGGAAGGGGCGTGTTGGAGGTTGGGCATTAGTAAGCCAACATGGCCGACCGTGTTTCCTGACACGGCCGGTGTTGGCTTGGACACCTCATCTTCTATTTTTTCCTGTGTTTTGGCATTGTTGATCCCGAAGGGCATTGTGGATATTTTCTACATCAAATATTTGATCAGTAACTATTTAAGGGACTTTTGGAGACTGAGAAAGGGGACTTTTTACATGATAAAGAATTGGTACGATTGAGATTGGAATGATCAAGGGGTGCAGAGAACGGAGGTCCTTCAAGAGCGGATGCGATTGAAGATCAACGAGATTCCCTTATTATTGTAATGTCTAAATTTTATATTGTATCTTATTTGAATAATATGAGTGGCTAAATCCCCAATGCCAGGGGGTGTCCCTTAATATCGTATAATGACTATGAATTGATAATTTCCTTAATATTATGTTTGTTTGTCAATTTCATTATGCAATGTTTTTAATGCTTTCATTATCAGAAAAACAAGTATTTTTATATGGTTAACAATTTGCGGGATTGCAATTGTTAAGGTTTTTGCACAGTGAAGCTGTAACCACCTAGGGCTAGTGATACCCTATGCTTACCGGTTATATCTTGTTATTTCAAAAGACTTAGTTTTATTTTAATCGCCTAAGGACTTAGAGATTAGAATGAATGGCCAAAGGTTTTCCTCTAAGGTCTTAGGAGGAAACAATTTTAAGATCCGATAATTGCAATTTTGAACTATTTAAGGAGATATACATTCAAGGTCATTACAGGAGATATTCATACACCGTCCTTGGCATAATATTATAAATTGTGAAAAAGATTTATTCTGCTTTCATTTATCATATAATAATGACTTATTACAAACCCCAAACTATTTGTTTTGTTCAATTGAATCACAATTTAAATTCATATTGTTGCACAGTTCTCGAGATCGATATCTGGGAAACGTCCCTATTATTACTACATTGGAAAAATAGTATACTTGCTATTTTCTCGATCACCTAACATGTCTAAATTAACACTAATATGCACAACTAACCTAATGATTCATGTTGAGTATAACGGACGTGAGGGGTGCTAATACCCTCCCCTTGCGTAATCGACTCTCGAACCCTAATTTGGTTGCGACGACCAATATCATTGTCGTTCTTTCTTGGGTTTTATCGATATTTCCCATTTCCTTTTTAGGAATAGATAAAGTTTGGTGGTGAATCTATTCAGTCCATCATTGCGAGCATGTGATTGCGCTTTGCTAAGCTGTGTTCTCATTTTTCTCGAGGTGCGACAACAATCACCATTGCTAGTAGTATACTCACAAGATATATTGTATGTTGTGGAATTCGCATAACAAATCCCACATTTATTGATTGAGGAATTAATTTATCATATCTGGGTTTATACGATGGGAGATATCCCATGGAATTCGACAATTCCGTAACTCGCCTTTGCAGACTAACAGATCTAACATCGTTGATAGGAAATGAGTGAATGATAAAGGTGGCCTCATCTTTATGATACTTTTGGATAGGAGCATTCTTAAAGATGTCCTCAGTAAGTATATTTTGGTAAAGCAAAATGATGTGGTTTAGACAACTCACTCAAAGATATCATAACTGGAAAGAGAAAATAGACTCAACCCATGTTGATCGGAAAGGGGCATGGCATATTGAAGATTTTGCCTTCCAAATACTTAACAACTTCTTCAACAAAAAATTCCTAAACCAGACCGAGGCTATTCTAGCCGGATTTTTGAAGGTATATTTTAACATTTTTTTTGAACACACCATTGATTGAACATCATAGAATTGTTAGAGACCAACGTCAACCTTAAGTTAAATAAATGAAAAGGATAAACAACTTAGTCGACTATTCATATGAGAGCACTCTCTCAGAGGCGACCTAACCTCTATAGCCAATGGTGTGTAAGCTAGCCACAAACACTGGGCGCCCAATAACACCCGTTGAGTAATGGTACACGAAAGAGACATCTTAAGAGACGAGCATAATTGCCAAGTATCCTAAGAGGATGACCACACCCACAATATCCAAGACACATATCCTTTCTAGTGGAAGATGACTGATAAACACTTCCCCATCAATAATCCTCATTTATGTAGTCAGTCGAGGGGAGAATTGTATCACTCTTTTGAGGCAGATTCCTCACTTGGTGAATGCTTTAAGCGTAGCTCGCGCATCCCCCTCTTAGAAACTAACCACTCCGATAACGTAGGTGGTGGAGCCTGGAGTCGTCAGCCTTGAACTAGGACAAACCTTTAGATATGGGAATAAACTTTACCATTATCCGTAAGTGATTCATATTGATTCTGAAGAATGCAACCTATCTACATCACCCAAGTCGAGACTACAAAGTAGGTAAGTACCCCAGACACTGTTGCTCTGTCGGCAAGCAGGCGACAAATGATCTCAAATGTTTAGAGATGATAACCAAACTCGAGCACGACGGGTGCAAAAATAATCAAAAAGTTATGATGAGTTAGAATACCATGAATAAGTTAAATAAATCAGGGAAAATAAAGAGAAAAAGAAGTTAAACCTTCACACTTTGAGACGATGCATCACAATTATCCATCAAAGCCCCGTTTCGAACAGTCTTGGAGGAATCATGTTCTGTGCAAGGAGAGGGAACATCTTACCCCTCGACCTTCTCGATCTATGAGATGGGAAAACCAAAAAAGATCTAAGACACTAGGCAGGATAACATAATCCATACTCGTTGACACCTACCCGAACCCTCACGAGTTTGACGGGGAAACTTCTCTTTGATTCAGTTTGAGTTTGAGTTTGGATTTTCCACGATTATAAAGTATGGGAATGAGTCGGGTAATAGGGACACTAGTACCCACATCAAACTCGTCACATTTATTTAAATATTTACTTTGTTATTTAGTTTTGGTAATTTGAAATATTAAATATATGGTTAATTCTTTGATATTATGATTTGTACTTTATTATTTGAAGTGTATATGTTCCGCTCAAGAACCAAGATTTGTTGCTGTAGACTATTGATGTCGTGGTGCAAGTTACTCCGGTGCGATTACATAGGGTGAATATGCAAGATTAACACTTTAATACCCAAGTTAATAAGTGAATAAAAGGGATATAATGAGTAATGAATACAATCATACATTTTTTATGCTCACACTGTGGTATATATGCAATGGGCGATAGTTGGGCCTATCCTGTATTGAGCCAGTGGTCAGTCCAAAACATTTTCCCCAAGGCTTGTTTTCGTGTAAAACATGGGAAATATTTCAAGGGACTGGGTTGAGTACTCTTAGTCGAGACCGAGTGTTGATAAGTGAAAGAAATTTAAAGGCAATTGCATTAAATGTCAGTCTCATCATTGAGACGTTTCACAGGTTTGGGCCTATCCCATATTGAGCCTATGGCAGGTCCAGAACAGTTGCCCCAAGGCTTATTTTGGTGTGAAATAGGAGAAGTACTTCAAGGGACTAAGCTGAGTACTCTTAGTCGAAATCTCGTGCTGAGAAGTGGAAGAGATTTGGAGGCAGCTACATTAAATGTTCGTCTCATCATTAAGACGTTTCACAGGTTTTCTTCACAAGTGACCATAGGTTCATAGGTTAGGGCGTGACAATTTCCACTAGGGTGCTTGAGTGTACTCAAGTGTCGTTACATTTTCCAGATGTAATCTTGACGATTGAATTTTCATCTTCCATTTCTTTCATTGGGCAACGTCGATCCACTTCACACGACTCCATTATACAAAGGTCACTTGGGACTTTCCAAACGATCTGCATTCCCTCTCATAACTGAATTTTACAATTATTTGTGAACCCTCTCAGGCTCTGGTGATTTTAAATTTTTTCATATTTCTCTCTTGAGTCCGTTGTCCTTGGTTTGTCCCACTATCAAATTCATCTTGCGTTTAGTTACTCCTTTATTTCACTTCTTATTTAAGTATCATTTCTAGTCTCATTTCCTTACATTTGTTGTTTATGTTTTTAGTATTCACTATGACAAACATAAAATATATGTAAAAACATAATAAATAATTCTGATGGTGGAGATTCTTCGATATCAACGAAATATGAGAATCATGATGTTCCAAATGCATACTGATCCCCTAAAAGATAAAGGCTCAAATCCCAATTTTATCATACTTAATATTAGAGTAGAATATGAACTCAAATGGTTTATAAAAGAGTTGAATATAATGTTCACAAATCAACCAATTTAAAAAAAGTTTTCTTTTCAAATAAGAGTTTAATAAAATTACTCGATGTAGCATATTTTTTAATACAATTATGTGATTGGAGTTATTATCACACACACTTGAACCAAAAACAAAATAAACAAGAGAAGTTAAACTAAAGATATCAACTCTTTAATTGATCTAAAATTGTTGCATCTTGTTAATTTAGTTTTATTGTTTTTTTTTTTGTTGGTTGGATTTTTTATTTTGTCCTCTAACTTTTTTTTCCCTTTTTTATGTAGCTTTCCTCTAACTTTTCTTTTTCTTTTTCTTTTTCTTTTTTTCTTTTTTTATGCCGTCTTCTTTATTGTACTTTCTTCGTTTTTTTCATAGGTCACGCTAGTCTTGTTTATACTACTTCTAATATAGATTGAAATTTATAACTTCTCTTATGAATTTATGGAATATCAATTGATTAATAGGTGACAAAGTATAAAATGGCATATTGCGCCGCCCCATTTTTATTTTTCTTAGATTTGTGATATGTTTAGATAATTTTAAATCAGATGAATTCCAACTGAAATGGAATGAATCTTTCAAATTAAATTTAAACTTATATATTTTAAATCATAAAACTATGACATTATTGTCTATAGCTTACACTAGTTTGTTAGCTATTATTATCCGTAGTTGGAATTAGTAATTTATAGTAGAACTCAGATTCACGAGATCTCACAAACAAACTGGTCCACTACACATTACTCTGTATCAATAAGACCAAATTCTAATAACTACATAAAACAGTGTAGTGCTTTACTACAACTGGAAGAAGAAAAGAAAAGCTAAGAGAACACAATGCTGCTACTCATAATAATCTCTTCTATCTTTCTCATCCTTTTTATGATAATCAAATGGTATTCCAATTCTACAAAAACCAAAAACTCACCTCCTTCTCCTCCAAAATTCCCTATAATAGGAAATTTACATCAACTTGGCCTATTCCCTCACCGCACACTTCAATCTCTGGCTAAACAATATGGCCCTTTCATGCAAATCCATCTTGGGAGTGTACCAGTTCTTGTAGTCTCATCACCTGAAGCAGCATGTGAGATTATGAAAACTCATGACCGCGTCTTTGCAAACAGACCCCAAACTAAACTTTATGACATACTTTTATATGATTGCAAAGATGTTTCCACAGCTGCATATGGAGAGTATTGGAGACAGATAAGGAGTATTTCTGTTTTACATCTTCTCAGTGCTAAAAGGGTTCAATCTCTTCGCGCTGTGAGAGAGGAAGAAGTTGGTTTTATGGTGGAGAAAATAAAGCAGTGCTGTTCTGGTTCGGTGCCGGTGAATATAAGTGAATTAGTCTCCACAACTATTAACGATATAGTTTGTAGGGTTGCTTTGGGGAGAAAGTATAGCGGTGAAAGTGGGAAGGGGTTTAAGAAGTTGTTGATGGAGTTTACAGAGTTACTAGGTACTATTATTGTTGGTGACTATGTTCCTTGGCTTGATTGGTTGACCCATGTTTCTGGATTTTATGCAAGAGCAAAAAGAGTGGCTAAAGAGTTTGATGATCTTTTGGAGGATGTTGTTGAAGATCATATCAGGAAGCAGAAAGAAGACAGTGATTTTTCAAGTGCTGAAGATCATCGTGACTTTGTTGATGTTTTGCTTTGGATTCAAAGGACAGAATCACTTGGCTTTCCAATTGACAGAACTGTCATAAAAGCTCTGTTGTTGGTAAGCATAAAACTAAAACTCTATATTTCCTCTGTTATCGGATTTTTAAAACACTGCATCTATGTCATTAGAATATATTCTCATGTTTTTGGAGGTCATCTGTAGGTTAGACCTGGGCAAAATAAATAGTGGTTCTATTTAACTATTTAGCTGTGATAATATCTTAAGAGAACTTATTTTACCTTGTTTTAATTGCCACAAATTTTAAACCTGTGCGCGATAGTCTGTCTTGTACGCCTTCAAAATTGTCTGAACATGTTGTTAAATTATAGTTTGATTATTCTACTTGTATAGGACATGTTTTCTGGTGGCACAGACACAATATCCACGTTGCTAGAGTGGACAATGACAGAACTCTTAAAACATCCAAATATCATGAAGAAATTACAAGAAGAAGCAAGGGCAGTCGCTAATGGAAGAACACACATAACAGAAGATGATTTGCGTAGCATGAAATACTTACCAGCAGTGATTAAAGAAACACTGCGAGTACATCCACCAATCCCATTACTAGTCCCTCGAGAAAACAGACAAGATATCAAAGTAACTGGTTACCACATCAAAGGTGGGACACGAGTAATCATAAATGCTTGGGCCATTGCAAGAGATCCAACATATTGGGATCAACCTGAAGATTTCAAGCCAGAGAGATTCCTGAGTAGTGAAATAGATGTGAAGGGAAATGATTTCCGATTGATTCCATTTGGAGCAGGGAGAAGGGGCTGTCCAGGGATAGTTTATGCTATGGCTGCCGGTGAAATTGTGTTGGCCAACCTTGTGCATAAATTTAATTGGGAATTACATGGTGATGCTGCAGGATTGGAAAACTTGGACATGTCTGAAACATTTGGTTTAACCATGCATAGAAAGACTCCTCTTCTAGCAACTGCAACCTATGAATGAGGTACATGGGAAACACTGTCGACATCCATAATAATTTCAAAAAATAAATAAATTTAATGCATGTGTTAGTGTCTGTTTCAAACACATTTCTTCAGAAGTGTCCACACTGAGATGTTACAATCCTCTCTCTCTCTATATATATATATATATTTGTGGGGAGGATAGGTGTGCATTTTCTAAACGGTTTTTCTTGAAAATTTTGATTCTCTTTAGCTGGCTTGCATTTGATCTGTTTGGAAACCGAGGAACATGGCAAGTTTTCAAAATCTTGATCGTAATGATTTTCTAACTTATTTGAAAGCATGGCGTTTTGTGTTAGCTCAAAGAAAAGGTATGTGGAGGTTTTATGTTTAGGATTTATTTGCTTTTTAGTGCTCTTTACCGCATGTGAGTGTGTCCTTGTTTTGAACGCTTGTATTTTACTTGTTTTAGGTATATGGTTTTTGTTGTGTTGCTATTTGGCTTTTTCGAGATTTAAATATATTTGTGTTGTTCTCTCTTGCACGATTAGTATATTCTAATTACTATTAGTGCTAACCCACGAATTGAGGTAATATATATTGCACGTTTCACTATTATTCTTTCTTTGATGATTTTGGAAATTTATAAAATTAAAGTTTTAATGAAAATTTGTTTACATTGTCTCCTAAAAGAAAAATGAGATATTATTCTCAAATGTCAATTATTGACCAACTTAATAAACATAGACATTTTCTTACCGATTTCATTAATGTAAATTCACACATGGTTTGAAGTTATTTGATGAGCTAAATGCATCCAATTTATATCCTAATAATTCTATACACATCATATAAATTTGAGATTTGAAGAAATTGTTTTCTTCCAGTGTCTCCAAAAAGAACAAGATACTCCAAATCTTGGTCTATGATAAACTATTAGAAAGATTCAATTTTCCGGTAGATTTAAGTCAAAATTCCGAAGAAAAACTTTCCTTCGGGTTTTCCTGCCGTTAATGGTTCCTAGCTAAAACCTTAACTATTTTGGCAGGAATATCCGCAGGTATCCGAAGATGAAACCTCAAAAATAACCGCAGATAATACCGCAGGAATACGGCAGGTAAACAGATAATTCTGCAGCAGATATTTTTCTAAAATAAAAAAAATTAATTTAATTGTTACTAGTGTCGAGTCAAAGGGCTAAATTAAAAAAATTAAACAAAACTTGTATTTTTCCTGCACAATGTAATACATGAAAATGCAGATTCACTCGGAAACAGTATATGAAAAACTAATTTATAATACAAATAATAGAGAATGTGAATATTACCACAATGAGTTGAGAACAACAATTATAAACCATCACAATACTAATAAGAATACAAACAATATGAGAAAAGCTTTAAGTGAAACCTTTGTCAAATGTTAAATGCGGAACAACGTATGAAAAACTAATTTATAATACAAAAAATAGAGAATGTAAACAGAACCACAATTAATTGAGAACAACAATTATAAACCATCACAATACTAATTTATAATACTTAAAATAGAGAATGTAAACAGAACCACAACTAATTGAGAACAACAATTATAAGCCATCATGATACTAATAAGAATACAAAAACAATATGAAGAAAGTTATAAGTGAAACTTTTGTTAGATGTTAAATGCGGAACATTACTCATCTGCGAAGCTGTATAAGAGGGATATGACCCATTAGTAGACTAAATGTGAATAGCAAAGTGATTTGTTATTGAATAATATCAAACGTCAAACATCGTAAACAATCAATAGGTGACTAATAGTGGTCAGAGTTTACATCAAACTTTTTTCATATTAAAAGAAAGAGCATCACAAAAGATTGGCGAATTCACCTGATCGAAGTAGCTAACCTTCGATACGTAACATCGATGTTCATGTAGCACCGGATCATCATCTGTATTTGTTGCAAAGATTGGCGAACTCACCTTGTCACTTACTTTCCAAATAATCCTGCGAATTAGATGTGATGGTCTCTGCTATCAATTGGCAGCACATCCAAGACAGTTTTGAACAAATCAGAATGCGGGGTTCAGCGACGGGATTGTGTGTGCAACAAACCCGCAACCAAGACCTCTACATCTGCACCAAACATTGACATGCGGCCTCCGTGTGCAACGGGATTGTGTATGCGAGATGCAACAAACGTGCAAGAGAGACAAACATACTGTGAATCAAAGATTTAGAGTGCTGAGTTATTGTGCCTTAATCTAAAAATGTTGAGTGCCTGAGATCTTAACAAATGCTGTAATTATCTATTACCAAGCCTCACTTTTTATTCTAGCCTAAGTTAATAGTACAAGAAAACACTTCCCCAAGCATACATAAACCATAAATGAATTTAATTAAGCATATATTAATAAACTCAGTATTACACATGAGAAGTTTCACAGCCAAGAAATTTTTTGTGTAAGCATTAATAAATCCTTACTGTTTCACGGAATTCCAACCGAATGTGAGGAACGTTTGTTCTATGATTGTCATTTCCATTTGGCCCTCTCGTAGTATTCCTTACCAATCTAGTGTGACTGAAAAAAAAATTGATCAGTTGAGAATAATGAAATTTGAAACTAAATTCTTTGAAGAACATAAGATTCACATTTACATAAATATCTACCATCATAATCATTAAATTGCTAAAAGATGCCACAAACTTACCTATAAATTACGCCACTGCGAGTTTTTCCATCTCACGGAATCCAGATCACTGACACCTATAACTGTAGCCATATATCTGCAATAAAATGAAGTATTGTTTCAAATATTCAATATCAAAGATTTATTTCCATGATAGCATTTTTAGCCAAACTACCCTAATGATACACAGTCACAAAATGAAGCACCTTCTTGTTGTCGAGTCTTCTGTTTCAAATATCATTCTAATGTCACAAAATGACGTTTCGGTTGTCCTGGTGAGGAACTCTGAATCGAAAGGCAGAATGAGAATCTCACGTCATTACTTTCTTACATATAAGAAACCAGTTAAATGTTTGAATATAACACTAAATCTGCTCATGGATTTTCAGTCACTCAACTAAGGTCAACGGAAACTAGTTAAATTTTTTAATTTAACACTAAAACATCTTCACAAAGCAGGACCGTAAAATTTATTTAGGATGAAATCATATACTCTGATGAGTGTGGTCCTATCCAGGTGGATTTGATTGGAGGTAAGAGATATTTCGTCACATTCATAGATAATTTCAGTCGAAAACTATTGATTTACCTGAACAAGAAGAAAAATGAAGTGATCGAGGTATTTGTCAAGTTTAAATCTATGATTGAAAGACAAAGTGATCGAAAGTTCAAGATTCTGAGAACTGATGGTGGTGGAGAATATATGTCGAAAGACTTCGACGTATTATATGAGAAAGAAGGAATTGTACATGAGGTCACCCTACACTCCATAGCAGAATGGAACGACAAAAAGGAAGAATAGAACCATCATGAACATGATGAGAAGTATGTTTAAAGACAAGTATCTATCAAAAGAATTATGGAGAGAAGTTGTGTCGACTGCAACATACATATTGAACAGATGTACGACAAAGAAGGTAGAAAGAGTTACGTCAGAAAAATGTTGGTCTAGTATCAAGCCTAACTTAAGTCATATGAAGGTATTTTGATCTATAACACATAGATATGTGCCAGATCAGTTGAGAAGAAAACTTGATGACAAGTCAAGTCAGATGATCCTAATAGGATATCATTCGACTGAAGGTTACAAGTTGTTCGAAACAGTGAACAAGCAAGTAATGATCAACATGGACATGATCATAGACAAGCTTAAGGAATAAGATTGGACTGAAAATGTCAAGAAGGATTCAGTGAGAATCTTATGTGAAGAACCAACAATTGAAGTCGAAAGAGAAGTTTAACAAGAAGAAGTCAGAGGTCAAGCAAGCACAAGCAGATCTCAAAGGACAAGACACATGCCCGAAAGGTTGCAAGAATGTATGATTATATCAGATGATATGGTCGATGATGAAGGTGAGCTGGTACACTATGTTTTCTATGCAGATGTCGAACCAGTCAATGCAGTTGAGACATTGAAGGATTCAAAGTGGGTGAAAGCAATGAATGATGAACTAAAGTCCATCGAAGACAACAACACCTGGCCATTTGTCGAATTGCCTCAAGGAAAGAAGGAAACCAATGTGAAGTGGGTATATAAGGTGAAACTGAATCCCAAAGGTGAGGTAACTCGACATAAGACAAAACTTGTGGCGAAATGATTTCTTTAGAAGGAAGAAATTGATTTCGTTGAAGTTTTTGCACCTGTTGTTAGGATCGAAACAATTAGATTGGTTGCTGGTCTAAAAAACATGAACAACTGGCACACATGTCAGTTGGATGTGAAATACGCGTTCATGAATGACCCATTGGATGAAAAAGTGTATGTTGCACAACCATCTGGATTTATGAAACAAGGTGAAGAAAAAAAAGGTATACAAATTACATAAAGCCTTGTATGGACTTAAGCAAGCTCCAAGAGCTTGGAATAAGAAGATAGACAGTTTCCCAAGGGAAAAGGAATTTGGGAAGCGCATAACTGAGCATAGAGTATTTGTAAGAAGAAGAAATAGGGAATTTATTATACTATGTCTATATGTTGATGACCTGTTAATAACAGGAAGTTGCAAGAAGGAGATCGGAGATTTCAAACATGACCTAAGTGAGGAGTTTGAAATGTCAGACTTGGGAAATCTCTCATATTTCCCTGGCATTGAATTTTACAAGAGTGGCATAGGCTTGATGATGCACCAAATAAAATATGCAGGTGAAATACTCAAAAGATTTGAGATGCAAGATTGCAACTCAACTTCGACGCCAATTGAGCCCATATTGCAACTATCGAAATACACAAATGAAGATGATGTCAATCCAACGCAGTATAAAAGACTCATTGGATCATTTTGATACCTTTGTCACACAAGGCCTAATCTAGCATACGGTGTAGGTATGGTGAGTAGGGTATGGTGAGTAGATTCATGCAGAAGGCGAAGGTATCACACCTAGCAGCAATGAAGAGGTAAGGTATCTCAAAGAAACTCTCAACTATGACCTTTTGTTTCCTGTAGCTGATGAAGGAAAAGAATGCAAACTAGTGAGATACACCAACTCAAGTTGGTGTAGCGATGTTGATGATAGAAAATCCACAGCTGGATATGTGCTTATGCTAGGCGGTGCACCACTTTCTTGGAGTTCGAGAAAGGAACCGGTAGTGGTACTATCATCGTGTGAAGTATATTACATAGTTGTTTCTCTTTGTGCATGTCAAGCAACTTGGATGGTGAATTTGGTCGAAGAGATTACAGGGAAGAATCATGGAGCAATTACCATGAAGATCGACAACATGTCTGCTATCAATCTGACAAAGAATCCGATAGTGCATGGCCGAAGCAAACACATCAAAACGAGGTTCCACTATGTTCGGGAGCAAGTGCCAGAAGTGAAGCTGAACATGGAACACTGCAGAATTGAGAATCAGATTACAGATATCATGACGAAGGGAGTGCATGTCAAAGTGTTTAAGAAGTTAGGGTCTATGATGAATGTATATAGCTTAGATATAATGAATTAAGTGGTGCGTTGAATTGTAATTCCTTGTGTCAAAGCAGGTTGCTCGACAGAAGTAAGGAAGTGTCGAATCACCTAGGTGTCTAAATGTCGAAAAGTATTTCGAAAGTAATGTTAGACTTAGCTTTATTTGTTTGTTTAGCTGAGTTAGTTAGGTTAGTTTTGGGCCTTGCTTGATAAGCAAGAAATCCCATACTCTATAAATAGGGAGTAACCCCTATTATTGTAAACACTTGAGTTTTACAGTTGCAAAAGGAATAAAGAATCACAATTTGTAAGCAGAGAGAAACTCTGCACAATCAATTCATCTTATTTCCTCTCTCGATAAACCCTAACCATTTTCTTTCCCCAATTCAATTTTCTTTTCTTGTTTTCATCATCATTGTGCAGCGATACAATCTTGCAACCAAAGTTGGTTGATTCACTCGAGTGAATAGTGAAGAACAAGAGAGAATTATATCGGTGGGATTGAATCTTGTTCATAAAGATTGACTCGGAATCACTCAAAGTTTTAGGTTTAATTCCAACAATATGAACTTGTCTTTAATATTGATAATAAAAGAATTTATGAAATGACATATGATACAACCAATTAACTAGATAAGAAAGCGAGTATAAATATAGTTCTCAGTGATAAAAAGTCTAAATTACTCCAATCTTTTCAATGTTATATGATTGAAGAATCGACTTACTATCAAGATAATTTGTTGTTATTTAATAGCTATTGACATATTACTTATTTGCACTTGTGTTCAATATTAAAAATGTGATTGAAATATTTCGTAAAACGACACAAAATATAATCAATTAAATCCAAACAATAAAAAATGCATAAATATTAGTTTTAATCTATATTTTAGTACAATTATAATGTACAAAATAATTTTAACATGTTTAATACTACTTATTATTTTAAATCTAAAACTATTCACTTATGACAATCATTAATTTAAATTGTTATTTTTTTGCCTATTCACTTATGAACTCCACTTCTATTACTCTCATATTAGAGACAGTCTTGTAGGCATGACCAATAAATCCGCCTCAGCCAGGCCTGACCTCCCCCGCCCCATTATTAATGGAGAAAACCCGTTTTAATTAGGAACAAGTGTGGGGGCAAGAAAAACCCGGTTTTTATTTATGGGGGAGGGGGCAGGGAATGCTATTATCAGCCCCGCACAAAGGCCCGTATCTACCCTCGCTTATAAAATTTAATTTAATTTTTTTTATTTTTAATAATTTTATTACTCATTTACACTTCTTAATATTCAAATATCATGTTTATTATCGTTACCTTTATTTTTCTAAATACAAATTAAATAAAAAGGATCAAGCATTATGATTATTCATAAAATGATCAATTATTTAATTAAATTGTTTATTTTTATTGTTATTAAAAAAATGTACATTAAAAAAACAATTTATATGGGTGGAGCGGAGCGGACGCAGGAAACACGTTTCTCGAGGCGGACACGGGGAAACCCGTTCTTTGATAGGGGCGGGGAACCAATTATTAGCAATTATTAGTCCCGACACTGGATGGGTCTGAGTCTGAGAGGCAGGAGCGGGTCTAGCTCTGCTTAACCCAACCACTCCTCGCCCCACACTATTTCCATGCCTACAATTTTATTTGTTAAAAAGAAATCAAGACAATTTTTTATTTAAGAAGAGAAACTGTAATCCTTATGATGTTAAGAATCTAAGTCGAAAAAATACATGCATATAAACAAACATAATAGGTAACTTTATATACAACAAATCACAATTTTTTTATTAATTAAAAAATAAAAATAATTTTTTTATCTCTCTTTCATAATCACCACCACCCTATAATTCTTAGAAAAGTTTTGATTTTGCATTGTGACTTGTTCTTTAAATTCATGATTAAATGACCCTTTAATTCTTCTAGTTTTATATTTCTACCAAATTGGTTAATGATAAAATGCATTGAAAAATAGAAAAGCTTGAATTTTTATTTATTTATTTATTTATTTAGGGTAATGCTAACTTGTGTCTTAGGGGCGCAAGTTAAGAAACCTAGTTATAAAAAAATTGTATTGAGAAAAACAATTAAAAAATTAATATATATTTTTATTAAAATCAATACACAATTTTCAATACAACATTACTTTTTTTAGTTCTTAACTTGTGTCCCTATGACACAAGTTAACATTACCCATTTATTTATAGGTTAAATATATGTTATCCTATAATGTGAATGAATTTTGATTTACCCTTATAATTTTTTTTAATTCCCCTCTTATAATGTAAAGAATATGTTGTTTAAAAAAATGATCTCATTGACTTTTTAACCTAAGACCATAGTCTTCCACTTTCAACAATGATTTTTTTTTTCAAAATAATCAAATTTTTCAATTTTTTTTCCGAAAATAACCAATTTTTCAAAAAAAAAAACAAAAATAACCAAGTTTGGTAGAGGATGCGCTAGATGAATTGGCGCACCCCCATACCAATAAGAGGAGACGCCAGTAGCATTGACGCACATGCATTGGGCCTCGTGAGGAGACGCCAATGCTTGTGGCGCCTGCATTGGCCCTCATGAGGAGGCGCCAATGCCTTTGGCGCCTGAGTGTGTTTCTTAAGGTGGGCGCCAATTCATGTGGCGCTTGCTTGTAATGGTCATGTGGGCGCCAATTCAATTGACACCCACGTGTTTTGTCCAATAGATGTTCCGTCTCTATAAATACCACGCCTTGCATACAATTATTTTCACTCAAATTCATCTCCTAGTCTAGTTCGACGATCAATTTCAATTTTCTTTGTTTCAACAATGTCTGCATACATTCAGAAACGAAATGCTGATGTAATATTTTTTGCCGTTGCAGCTCCGATACATGTTCGACTTTGGAACACAGATACGTTTGAATGTCTTAATCGGACGTTGTACAGTTGGTTAGAGGGAGAAATTGGAGAGGTTGAACGGATTAGAAGAATACAATGGCTTGTGTCCACGTTCAACCAACACGGAGAAGTGCGCGAATGGCTGGATATTAAGATCGACAAAGACGCTCGTAGGATGATGCATTACATGTTCAAAATTGTTTTGATGGTTGTAATCGTATAGTTTTTGTATTCTAGTTGTTTTAATTGTTTGTGTTATTTTTTATGAACAACTGTCTTTTCGTCACAGACGTCTACTATGAAGTAAATTTAGTTTTCCATATATTGCAACAGAGGTACTTTGAAATAAATTTAGTTTTCCATATATAGCAACAGAGGTACATCTGAATTTATCTGGTTGTGCTCGTTCCAACACTAGGACAGTTATTACGATTGTGACCTGGTTGACGGCATGAACTACATAGTCTAACCATTTTGTTCGCCGTATCCATTTCGGTTCGAATCTGGCTGCTGTTAGGGCGACCCTTTTTCTTCCTTCGCATAACTTCGTTGTGCCAGACGATGTCCCCTTGATATTCTGGCCAATAATCCTATTTTGCCACTACCGAAAAACTAATTTTATAAACATTTGAAAGGCTGACGAATTTGTAAACTTCAGATAGCAAGTAGGATGAATCCCTTCGAACCTTTGAGCACGCCGCAATGACATGGGACCAGGGGGTACGAAAGGCTTGGAACCTTCCGCAGTCGCACCAACCTCTATCTAGTTCGACTCTATACTGTCCCATCGGCATGCCCTCATTGTGATCCATGGACTCGGCAACACTAAACCAACCTTTAGTTCGGTCAAATATCGTAACCACATATGTGTTTGCTATGGCAGATTCATGTCTGATGAATTTCATTGAAGCATCACTGAATAACTGTCCAGATTGCAACACTGAACTCCATTTTGAGCGTCTGGTTTTAAACAACACCCCTAGCTTGAAATATGTAGCTTGCACCAAAGAGGTTATTGGTAGGTTACGGATGCCTTTAAAGACAGAGTTCATTGATTCCACAAGATTTGTTGTCATGTGGCCCCAACGCTGACCGTTGTCGTATGCCCTAGTCCACTTCTCCAACGGAATACTATCGATCCACCGAACTGCATCTTCGTTTGACAATCTTATTTCCTCGCGGTAGTGTTTGAAAGAAGGTTCCGATAATGCGTAACCTGCATTGACAACCTTCTTACACAACGTCTTATCTTTGATTTCCCGCATGAAGTTCTGAGCAATATGTCTAATACAAAACACATCCGTCGAAGGAGGATTTTTCCAGCCATTGTCAATGTTATTATATGCACTGATGATTGAGGGGTGTCTATCAGAGATCAAACACAAGTTAGGCTGAGGTGCAACGTGCAATCAGAGATTTCTTAGGAAAAAACTCCATCCCTCAGCAGTCTCACCTTCAACTAGGGCAAAGGCGATTGGAAAAATATTGTTGTTCCCATCTTGTGCCACTGCCATCAGTAACGTTCCTTTGTATTTTCCATACAACCATGTACCATCATTTTGTATAATTGGTTTACAGAAAGAAAAAACTATGATACACGGTTGATATGCCCAAAATAGACGGTGAAATATTCTATTTCCAACAGCACACGTACCATATGGTGTATATGCGGGCAATGTTTCCATCTTGACAATTGTCCCGGGAGCATAGTCTTTTAGAGCCAACATGTATTTTGGAAGTTGTTTGTAAGACTCCTCCCAATTGCTAAACACTTTTTCAACAACTTTTGTTCTAGCTATCCATGCCTTCCTATATGATGGAGTGTACTCGTACTCTGCCCTAATATGCGAGATTATTGTACTCACCTTTAACGACGGATTATCGCCAATGACAGACAATATTTCATCGCATATTAGCTGAGAGCTTAATTTACAATGATCCTGCATTGGGTTTGTCAGCATGCATGTGTGATCTGGACCCATTGATCCAATCTCCCAAGACTCGCTCCTCTTCCGGTACAAAGTTGACAACCTAAAAAGGAAGTGCTCATTCGGACAATAAACTTTATACCTCGATGTGTCAGTTCTGTCTACTCTGAAATCTGCTAATAGTTGCATGTTGAATTTCTTAATGGCTTTTACACATTCCTCTTTTGTGCGAAATGTGTCTCCTTGTTTTAGAGATCCTTGCATTTGCACGTAAGGATTGTACCATACATCTGCCGAAAGTTCATCTGAACCCAAATTTAACCTTGTCATGTGTTGGGGTGGGCAATATACATGACTTACTGGTATTGGCTCCTCTTCCTCTTCAGTGTTCACCATCGAATCAACCATGATCTCAGGTTCCTCTTCTTCATCGTCTGGAACATTCACTTCAGCGTGTTCATCATCAGTCTCACAAAACACTTGTGACTGATCAATGTACTGAGACTCCTGTTGTTGATGTGGTAATATATACAACTCTATATCGTTGTAACCGGATTGTTCGTGACTGCCAAACATATGTTGAACATCATCATCATCTCGAATCTTCTTCTGATAAAATTTTACCTGGTTTTGTGCAAACCAAACCATATTTTTATAGATGATCTGACCCATATTATTGCACTGCAATTTCTTTTCTATTCTTTATTTCAGATGTGAAAAATTTGATCGTCGATTTATTATAAACCGAGTCACCTCTGTGTTTCGAAAGCAAAAATTGAACAACTGATGATCAAATATTTCACCTTCGACATGTGCACTGATCATGTAATGTTGTGTGGAAGATATTGTGTTGAAATATTAAATATGTAGATAGTTTGAATGGAATTGAAACTGAATGCATTGCTAAGTTGTTCAACTGCACAACCTAAATAGGTTGGTCATTGGTAAGTTGGTCGTTGCATTGATAACTTGGTAATTGTCTGTTCAGACTTGACCATGCATGCAGTTGAAGGAATCCAGCACGCAGAGAAAAGATTGAAAAGAATACACAAGCGCCAGGGAATCAAAGAATCTCTGAGCTCTGTTCCCTAAGATTCCAACCTAGGCGCCATAAAGTAACTGAGGCGTCAAAGGGTTGGGCGCCTCTTCACAAAACAACACTTAGGTGCCACTAGGAAGGGCGCCCCTTCCAATTGCCCTACACTAAGGCGCCAAGAGGAAGGGCGCGTCTTCCTTGCATGTGAGAAATCACATGTAGGCGCCAAACTCAAGGGCTCATCTTCCCTTGCATGTGCTTTCTTCACATGCGCCAAGAAGATTTCTCACATGCCAGCTTTCTCTTCCATGCTGAATTTTGTCATTCTCTTGTCTCCTCTTGCCTTTCTATGCAACCAATCACACTCTTTGTAGGTTCCAAACCTACTCACTCATTCATCTATAAATAGTCTCTTATATCAACAATATCAAATCATCTTCATCAATACTCAAGTATTTTCTTCTACCACACTTCTTTCATCTACCAAACTCAAGCTTTGCAAATTCAAACCATGTCTTTGTTGACTATGGGCGATGAACAGAGAGGCATAATTGAGAATATCTCGGCATTTGTATGTTATCTCTCTCTTTTAGTTTCTATTTTTTGATTACTTCTAATATATATCTTCTTTGTGTTATACCTTTGTAATGTCTCTCTTTTTAGTTTCTATTTTTGGATTTCTTCTAATACATATCTTCTTTGTGTTATACCTTTGTAATCTCTCTCTTTTTAGTTTCTATTTTTGGATTTCTTCTAATACATATCTTTTTTGTGTTATACCTTTGTAATCTCTCTCTTTTTAGTTTCTATTTTTGGATTTCTTCTAATACATATCTTCTTTGTGTTATACCTTTGTAATCTCTCTCTTTTTAGTTTTTATTTTTGGATTACTTCTAATACATATCTTCTTTGTGTTATACCTTTGTAATCTATCTCTTTTTAGTTTCTATTTTTGGATTACTTCTAATACATATCTTCTTTGTGTTATACCTTTGTAATCTCTCTCTTTTTAGTTTCTATTTTTGGATTACTTCTAATACATATCTTCTTTGTGTTATACCTTTGTAATCTCTCTCTTTTTAGTTTCTATTTTTGGATTACTTCTTATAGATGTGTGTTTGTTGAGTATGTATTTCTTCTTATAATTGTATTTTCTTACTTTTTTGTTATTAGGATCCGAAGCGGTTTAGATGTCGTGTACATGAATATGTATCCCACGATCCTTTAATAGAACCATATATTAGAGGATGTGGATTTGGAAATCTACTAAACATTATTTCGTACTCGGTGGACTACAAGTTCATTCTGGCTTTGTTGGAGAGGTGGAGACCCGAGACCCACACATTTCACCTTCCAATTGGTGAATGTACCGTCACACTTGAGGACATGTACATGTTGTTGGGTCTCCGTATAGACGGAAAGGCAGTGAATGGGAAAGTTAACAAAGACAACAATATATGCAATGAATTATTGGGTGCCCCTTTGTTAGACGACGAAATTGAGGGAGACACATCCGATCAAGCAAGGGGGCAAGGTATAAACTTAAAATACCTTAAACAATATTATGCAAGTATAGTATTGTCCGACGATTTAACCGAGTATGAGAAAATAATAAAAGCTCGGTGTTATATTATGATTTTATTTGGTAACTTTTTGTTTCCAGAAAGTACAGGTAATTTTGTGAATATAATGTATTTACCTTTATTACGCAATATTAATAAGGTAAAGACTTATAGTTGGGGTTCAGCTGTGTTGGCCCATCTATATAGTGCAATGTGTAGAACTGCAAAAAAGAATACTTGTACTTTTTTTTCATGTGCTTATTTGCTTCAAGCTTGGGGGTGGTCTAGAATGCCGTCGCTCGCCCCGATAAATGAGCACCCATTCGTGTTCCCCTTTGCAACCAAGTAAGTCTAACACTTTACCATTCACCATTTAGTTAATTATATTTATTATTTAAATTAACAGTAAATAATATTTTTCACTTCTTTTTATTATCTTAGGTGGTCAGTAAGGGGAATAAACTACAATAGGTGTCCGAAACACGCTATTGTAGTCTATCAAAATCTATTGGACCATATTGGACATGACGATGTAATACTCCTACCAAACTATATTTTAATTTAAAAATACTTCTCAAATTATTTTCCATCTAACGATTTGGTATTGTTTTACAGTTTGTTTGGAGGGAATATCTGGGTCTGAATCATGATGTGAACCATGACGATGCTGTAATTTGGACAGCGAAGACCCCGATTATCCGATTCATTACAGTGGAAATGCACCAAAGGGACCGGGTTAAACTTCAGTTCAGAATGCTACAACATATTCCAGAATCTCCCACGTGTTTGGGGAATTGGCATAAAAAAAGGGTCGATGCACAGTGGGATTATTCTAACTAGAGAGACTTTGCAAAAGACATGTGTCGTCAATGGAGGAATCGACGACAACACGTCTTGAACGAACCAGTCATCCAAGGTGCAAGACCGACTCAACAATATATGGCATGGTTTAGGTTTGTAACAACTCATCAATTTGTATCTGAGCCGCGATATTTAATGGATCCGCGCCAACTTGCTTTGTCATCGTATGCCCCACATCAATTCACCACCCAACACCAATGTGAACCCACCCAACACCAATGTGAACCCACCCAAACCCAACAACCAACCACACAACATCAACCGACCACATACACACAACAACCACACACCCAACATCACAACCCGTTCATGCCAACCACCCAACAACCAACCATCCAACATCGCAATCCATTCATACCACCCACCCAAACACAAAACCAAGAATCGAACCCCGCAACCACAATCGTCTACAGCCCAGATGATTCATATGGGTCACGTCATCGTAGCCCCCCACCAATGAACACCCAACCACTGTTTAACTATAGTACGCCCCAAGAACCATTGCTTCGTTTTCAAAACGACTCAATGGACCAATTTGGGCAACTATACCGTCCCCAATTCACCCAACCCTAACACCCTAACTACGATGACATGAGCACCGAACTCCATTACGGAAGCACCGTTGGCCAGAGCCCCTCCGGATATTGGGAGCAAATGATGACACATCTGTCAAATACCGTCGGAACTTCCGCCAGACCTTCAAACCAGCAATTGCTCGATCAGGTCAGCACCCAAAGACCACAAACACCTCAAGAAAATCGTGGGAGACCTCGGAGACAAACTAACGCACCGAGATATGGAACCGGGGGACGTTATAATCGGGCGGATCAGTAGTTTTTTGTCTGTCCAATGTAACCAATTATTACATATTTAATGAATTTTGTTTTTTTTTCATTATTATTTTTTATGTATTAAATAATAAATATTAAATATTAAAAATTAAAAATTAAAAAACTAAAAAAATTAAAATAAAATAAAATAAATAATAATAATAGGAGGGGGTGTATGCGCCCGATGAATTGGCGCATACACCCACCTTAAGAAACACACTCAGGCGCCAGAGGCATTGACACCTCCTCATGAGGGCCAATGTAGGCGCCACAAGCATTGACGTCTCTTCATGAGGCCCAATGCATGTGTGCCAATGCTACTGACGCATCCTCTTATTGGTATGGGGATGCGCCAATTCATCTGGCGCATCCTCTACCAAATTGTCAAGCTTTTTCTAAAAAAATATTATTAATATACTTATTATTTCAATATATATATATATATATATATATATATATATATATATATATATATATATATGTATAAACTATTATTATTAATTATTACTTTAAGGGTGAAGATTTTGCCAATAGTCTTGTACAACTGTGATTGCACGACCATTTTGTGTGGTCCATAATAAATCCAAAATTGTATAAATAGAGTTCGTATGTTGTTAAGAAAAACATCTTATGATTCCTCAATATTTGTTTAAGGAAAAACTGTACTTCAACGAGGTGAAACCGCATGTAGAGTTTCGACTTCCGGATGACACCACATGTCTCGCCCTTTTGAGATCCAAGTTGAATAATATGTTCGACACCGAGAATAGAAAGGCGAGTAAGATCAAGTTTCGTGTAGACTAGCTTGATATTGATGGAAGTGTGAAATACGGCCTTATTAAGTTGAAGACCGATGAAGATTTGAGTTTATGTGGGGAACATATCACCGATGACTAACTTAGGGACCAACCGAGTTTGATGCGACAATTACTAGATCTGTCGACAACATAATGAAGATGTTGAAAAATCCATAATCATCATGTAGTGTTTAGATTTTCTTATTTATTATTGTTTTGTTAAGTGATGTAATCATATGTCTAAGTTATGTAACTGTTTGTCAAATATTAACTTATGTTCATCATGCATCAATGGAAGGGTCAAAATGTTATCTAATAAACAATGATGTGCAAATGTCTGAGTAATACTACACATAATACAAAAATAGTAATAAATATATAAATATGTCTGCCACATACTATGTGTGCTGCCTACAATGCCAAAGTATAAATTTCACCATCTAGGTTCACCAAACCCATGAGATTATCCATAATGACTTCTATCATCTGCCGATATTGCGCCTCATCCGCATTATATGAAGGCGATGAAGGCTACGACACATCATCAAATGTTCCCCTAGCATGAGAAGGTCCAACATCATCATCTCCATGCTCCCTAAGTAGGATGATGTGACGGTTGACACTGCAAGGTACCACTCCAAGTACGTTTCCATACACTACGTTTTTTCAATATTTTAATATCAAAAGAATATATATATATATATATATATATATATATATATATATATATTATATATATATATATATATATATATATATATATATATATATAATATTACCTCTGCAATTTGAGTTAGTTTTAATTTATCCTTTGTAATTTAAAATAAAAAATAAAAAATAAAAAAAAAATTACGTGGATTTATAGAAATAAAGAAAAAAACCACCTAAACAGACCTCATCAGTAAAAATGAAGATTCTTTGCCAAACTATCAATTAAAGGGATAAAATACCATAATCTTTACATTACAAAGAAAAATCTTTAAAAAAATTACAAGAGAAAATCAATATTCGCTGATATTGCAGAGGTAAGATAGACTTAATCCAATATTTATTGATTTAACATGTGAGTAAGAAGTGATTTATAAGTTATTATTGATGCGAGAAGAGTATTGAATTCGAGGGGTTTGATTTTGTTATGTTAAACTCTGGTTGCCGATTTTTATGTAATGTTGCGATATATGAAGTTAGGATTGAATGTTTTTTAGGTATTGTTGTTTTTCTGTTATTTACAGATGATAATTATCATTCGTTTAAGGTTTTTGTGTACATATTGAATCCTCAAGAGCTTGAACTATAACATAAAAACAACAATTTATGAAGAGTACATGCTAGCACTCATTTGTACATATTTATACATATTTTTACATATTTTTCTTACTTGTATCTAATTAAGTGCTAGCATAGTTGATGACTGATAGTTGATAGCTGATAATTGACAGATGATAATTGATAACTGATGACCGATGATAGATAAGTTAATTTGAGTGTTTGATAAATTAGTTATTACATAAGTTGATAAATACAAAATGACATGAACAATCATTTTTAATTAAGAAATTGATGGTTTCATTATCTTATTATATTATTTTATTAAAATACATTTTGTTTGATAAAAATAAATGTATTAATTGTAACATGTAAAACATTTTTAATATATATGAAAAATTGAAGATAGTACGAAAATATATTAAATTTATATTTTTTAATAAAATTTAATGAGATACATAAAATAATAGTATTGTAGTTTTGAATTTACTTATTTTAATCTATAATAATAATAAAAATAAGTTTATTGTTTAATATTTTATAATAAAATTTTAATAATATTATAAATTTTCTTTATATTGGTTGAACTCGTTGATCCTCCTTGGACATTTCACTAATTTGAGAGTTATTAATACTATTTCTAAATTCATTCGTATTTTAGATGTTGCTTAAAACATTAAACATCAAATCATATTTCATATAATAAGTTATCACAAATATAATTATTCAATCCAAAAAATAATATATATATATATATATATATAATATATATTATATATATATATATATATATATATATAATATATATATATATATATATATATATATATATAGATAGATAGATAAGATAATATATTGAAATATAATAATAGATTTTTATTAAAATAATAAAGGTATAAAAAATATAAGTTAAAAACTATAAATTCAAACTAATAAAACCATAAAGTAGTAAAAAAATTATAAACTATTAAAAAAGCTACTAAATAATAATAAACTTTTGCATTAATGTGAATTGAAAAATTAAAAGCTATTTTTTTTATCTTACTAAACATACTCTTAAGGATGAAATTATTTACTTAAAATATAAATAATAATAAATTTTTAAGGATATAATAAGAAAAATAACATTAATTATTCATTGATAGTGTAAAATGATTTATGCTGTGGTATACTTTTTTTTTTCTTTCTAAAATGGCTTATAATAAAAAATTGTGGGAGGAACATTTTATGACAACATAATTACATTATTTAATCTGTATGCAAAAACCTTAAACGAAAACATGAAGAGTATATGCTAGCACTCATTTGTACATGTGTTTAATGTTGATAATGAAATAATTTATGAAGTGACATATGATACGACCACTTAATTAGATACAAGTAAGAAAAATATGTATAAATATTTCTCTCGATGATAAAAGGTCTGAATTGCTCCAAGTTTTTCACGGTTATATGATTGAAGAACCGATTTATTCTCACTATCAAGATAATTTGTTTTTTTTTTATACGTGTTGGACTATCACTTATTTGCATTTGTTTTAAATATTAAAAATGTGAGTTGAATACTTCATAATATTAGTGCATGATGCACTTGTGTGAGAGAAGGGTTTGTGTCGAAAAAGAGAGAGAAGAATAGAGAAAATATGATTATTATTATTGAATGAGTAAAATAGTGTACAATTGAATTACAAGCTATATCTATTTATATACATGCCCAACCCTAACTAACTTTTGGGCTTGGGCCTAACCAAATAACTAACTTGGATTATATTCATAACATACTGTTAGGGACCAATTAGTACTACTTTTTATATCATTTTATTGGTCCCTTTTACCAAACTTTAATGTAATTACACACTTTTATTCTTATTAATTTGTATAAATGCAATTAGATTTAATTTATTTTGTTTTGAATAGTTATTTCACAGATTTGTTAGTTTTGTAGAATTATTAGATGAAAGAGCTTTTGGAATGCAACATCACAAATTGGAAGATTTTGGATGAAGCTTGCAAAGCAAGGAAGCTGGACAAGCTTCAGTTCGCGCCGCGAACCGCCTTCGCGCCGCGAAGGTTGCGAATCCAGCAAGCTGATTTTGGGCCAAGGGTGCTGTCTTTCATGACCTGCTGTCTTGCCATTTTGGTGTCTGTCTTGGAATAGCTTTTCTGCTTTGGATGGAAATGATCAATTAAGGAAATGTCAACTCTTTTAGGATAGGAGAACACATTATTCTAAGACATTCAATATTATTATTCACACATTGATACATTGAGATATTTTTGTAAGAGAGAAAAAACAGAGTTTTTCTTCCATTGCATTTTGCTTTGTAAAATGATGATGAGGAGCTAAACTCCATTTTGTCAAGATTTGAGGTAGTAGCTATTCTCATTTGTTTATGTATTCCATTTGACTTTTATATATGATAAAGATTGTTGATGTATTGAATACTGTTTTTGCCCTAAGTTGAAAACCAAATTTGAGTAGTTGTTGAAAGAGATTATTTGAGTCTTGACATAAAACAGATTTTCAAGTAGTGAATAAGTTGTAGAGATAGGTTTATTCATTACTCTTCTTTGGTATTAAACATTAAAGATTGCTATATTGATAGTTAGGTGGAGAGATCGTCTAAGGATCAATATAGTGATTATCACAATATCATTTAGACATAAATGACTTTGAGAGGATACTTGAACATCATCAATAATCTTAAATCTATATAGTTATCATAAGGAATCATAAGCATTTAGAATAGTGAACTCCAATCTTGCCAAGATTTTACATTTGATTAAAACCATTTGACTGTTTTTAGTGACATTTACTCACAAGATAATTTTCCAAACAAAACAACTTTGTTACTTTTCAAACTTATAACAATTTGGATTATAGAACGGCGGTAATAACAACCAATCTCTGTGGATACGATATAAAAATATTTTCCGAAGATATACTTTTCAACAAATTGGCGTCGTTGTCGGGGATTGATGTTCGATATTACAAGCATTGTAATAATTCATTGTTTTAAGTTTTGTTACTTGTATTACTATCCCTTTTTTGTTTCACTTGGTGTGTTAGTTTTGTAGATTCTAGTGCATGCGAGGAAAAGCTACCGAGAAGCAATTTCAATTCGATCCCGAAATTGAAAGAACACTTCGGAAGCTCAATAGCAAAACACGAAGAAGAAGGAAACTAGCCGAATAGAGGAACCGGAGAGAAGAAGCATCTACTTCCGCACTTGTTCAAATCGAAGAAGTGGTTGTAGAAGCTTGTGACGGAAACATGGCGGATGACAATCGTACCGAAATGTCCGCTAATAGTCCAAGAAGAAATGCTCAATTTTCCCGTGGAGGAAGAAATACGGAGATGAAGACCGGAATCCTCCAACTTATCTATGCAAATCCATTCACCGGAATGGACCATGAAGATCCGTATACCCATCTCATCAAATTCTATGAGATTGCGGGTTTTACGGGAATTGATGAAACGAGTGAAGAGGCATTATTCAAAAGGATGTTCCCACACTCCTTAGTGGGAAAGGAAAAGGAGTGGTACCTTGATCAAGCACCGAGAGTAATGACGGATTGGAATTTGCTAGAAGAAAAGTTCTTAGAAAGATATTTCCCTCAATCCCGATTTATGGAAGCCAAAACGGCTATTGCGGTATTCACTCAAGGAAGCAACGAGTCTTTGAATGAGGCTTGGGAAAGATTCAAGTCAATGTTGAGAAAATGCAAGGGTCATGGTTTTGATGAGCTCACTCAAATCCATATTTTTCTAAATGGGCTCCAATCAACTCACAAGACACTTTTGGATGCTACCGCGGGTGGCTCGCTCATGTCAAAGAATGCGAAAGAAGCTAAAGTCATTATTGATCGGATGGCACTCAATGATCGCCAAAGTCAACATGATCGTAGCCCTTCACAACGTAAACCGGGAGTTCTTGAGTTGAATACCAATGACGCCATTCTTGCTCAAAACAAGCTACTCTCTCAACAAGTGGAGTTTCTCACTCAACAAATGGCCAAGCTTCCACAGCAAATGAAAGAAATTCAAGGGTCTCAAGTTCGGCATCAAGTAGCGTGTTGCGAATTATGTCAAGGGGATCACCCTACTGGTTTTTGTCCTCCACTAGAAGAAGTGAGTTATGTGAACAATCAAAATCAGGGCTATCAAAGACAACCTTCTAACAATCAAGGCTACCAACCAAGAAACAATCAAGGCTATCAACCATCAAGGTTCAACAATCAAAATTTTCAGCAGCAAAGTCCTTATCAACATCCAAATTCTCAAGGACAGCAGTCGCAAGGAGGAAGTTCCAAGCTAGAGGACACTCTTCAACAATTCATGGAAGCTTCCATGGCAAATCAGAATTGTAATGAAGCAACAATTAAGAATCTGGAAAATCAAGTAGGCCAACTTGCGAAGCAACTGTCAGAACAAAACGCAGGATCGTCATTTTCCGCTAACACTCAAACCAATCCAAAGGAGAATTGTAAAGCAATTGTCACGAGGAGCGGTAAAGAGTTGATAAGTGAAAAAGTGAGGAGATTACAGTAGAAAATGATATGGATGAAGTGCTGGAAAAAAGGACATGGTTGGTGGAAGGGAGAAAGTGGCTGGAACTTCACAGTTCGCGCCGCGAAAAGAGCAGGATTTGTCAGCAAAGGAGCAGCCTGAATGGGAGGTGAAAAAGGATGCTGAACCAAGAAAGAAGAAGAAAGGAGAGAAAGGTTTGAGCGTCATTCCAACCCAACATCTACCTTATCCACATGCTCCATCGAAGAAGGACAATACTAGGCATTATTCACGGTTCATGGACATATTCAAACAACTTCAAATCAATATTCCATTTGCCGATGCATTAGAACAAATGCCACGGTATGCAAAGTTCATGAAGGACATTCTTACAAAGAAAATGAGGCACGTGGAAGACGAAACCATATTGCTTGATATACGTTGTAGTGCCATCATTCAAAAGACTCTCCCAAGGAAGGAATTCGATCCGGGCCGAGTCGTTTTACCGGTAACCATTGGAAGCAAATACATTGGTAATGGTTTGATTGACTTAGGGTCTAGCATCAATTTAATTCCCCTATCCATTGTTAAAAGATTGGGAAATGTTGAGATCAAATCTACAAGGATAACTTTACAACTAGTTGATAAGTCTACTACTGCACCATATGGAGTTACTCAAGACATGTTAGTGAAGGTGGACAAATTCTTGTTCCCGGTAGATTTTGTGATAGTAGACATGGATGAGGATCGTGAGCTTCCTATAATTCTTGGAAGACCATTCATGAAAAACGGCCCGAATGATGATTGATATTGATGATGGACTAATGAAAGTGAGGGTGCAAGATGAAGAGGTAGCCTTCAATCTTTTTGAAGCCAAAAAGCACCCTAATGTTAAGCATGACTCCTTCAGAATCGATGCCACCAAGGAGGGACTAATTGAGATCGCAGACCAGGTTCATGTTTCTAATCCATCAGAGAAATCTCTTATCGAAGTCTACAAAGTTTCGACCAACAATGAAGGAAAAGAGATGGAAGCAATGTTGCATGAATTAGAGTCTTATGGAGAACTTGTTTATCATGAAGAGACAAACGAAGGCTTGGATATGACAGAGAAAGTGGAAGAGCCAAAACTAGAGCCACATTTGAAGTATGTGTTCCTTGGTGATGACTGTACTAAACCGGTGATCATTAGCAATACATTATCCACAAAAGAGGAGAATCAATTGATACGAGTGCTGAAAAAGAAGGAAGTTGTCAAACTAGTAGAGGTCGGGATGATTTGTTCTATCTCCGATGGTGAATGGGTGAGTGTTGTGCAAGTAGTTCCGAAAACGGGTGGTATCAGATTTTATCGAAGGTTCATCAAGAACCTCTTAAAGACAACAAAGCCCTTGAGGATGTTGCTCAACAAAGTCGGATCGTGAAGACCGTTAAACCGTCGAGCTCAAAACGACGTTAAATAAAGCGTTTGTTAGGAGGCAACCCAATATTGTAAGTCTGCATTTTATTTTTTCTGTTGTGTTAAATTTTGTGAAATTGGGTTCTGTTTTTTGATGTTCGCCCCGCGAACTGAATGCAAAGCTTCAGTTCGCGCCGCGAACAAGGTTCGCCCCGTGAACAGTGCGTGGGAGAACCACTTAAGTTCTGTTAGGTTATAATTTCCTTATCATTTCAACTCATTTTCAAAACACCAAGTTTGCCTCGCTTTCACTTCCACTCCCAAAAACTTCCCAAAAACTGAAAATTTTCCTTTCCCAAATCCCTAATCTTCAGTTGATAACAAGAACCAAGTGCTTCAGTAAGGTATGTTATGCTTTTCAATTCCTCTTCTCCATTTCCTTTTGGGTTCACATTTAGGTTTGGTTAGGGATTGGAAAAATTTGAAGATTGACACTTGAAATCACTATGCATGTCTGATTTAGATTAGGAATAGGATAGAGTTGGAGACCTTGACTGTTAGAAGTAACATACCTCACATTTTTGGAACCCTAGGAAGCTCTTGGAGATTTCCTGGTTCGCAGGGTTCGCGCTGCGAACGGGCCTTCGCGCCGCGAACTGTGAAATTCCAGGGCCATGTTTTTATGCTGATTGATTGCTAACTCTCTTCATGTTGTGTTGTGTGGTTGTTCTGATGTTTAATGCAGATGTCAAAGAGAACCAAAACCATGGCTCCCGCTCATCCTCGTTCTTTAAGAAGGTTCACAAGTGACGAACACGAGGAACGATTCAAAAACCTTATCAAGAGAACCATCCAGCCGGAAAGGTTCATCCGTCTATTACCGGGTGGGACTTACCGGAACGTGGTTGCAAATTTTGAGAGACGAAGGTGGATGAAGCTGTGTGAACCAGAAGCGGCAATCAACTATGATATTGTTCGGGAGTTCTATGCAAACGCCATGCATCAAGAAGAGGGGGTAGCTTTCAACTACCAATCAAGGGTAAGAGGCAGGATCATTTCTTTTAGGAGAGATGCCATTAATTCATATCTTGGTAATCCTCTAACCCTGGGAGAAAACGAGCGGTGCGAGTATCATACCCAAGAATTGGCTAATAGGTGGGATCTTCAAGCGGTGAATGCTACCCTGTGCCTTAGAGGAAAATCATTTGATCTAAATGAGCAAGGACTCCCAAAATCTTGGAAAAGAGAAAATTTTAATCTGGAAGCTAGGGCTTTTCTTGTGTTGCTGTTGAGCAATATTCGGCCAAGGAGCCACACCACCACAATCCCTCTGGATGTAGGACGTTTGTTGTACTACATTATGATCGGAAAATTTATGGATGTAGCATCTATCATAGCGGGAGAATTGAGGAAGATGGTTTTAAGTGGAACCAAATTTGGTGGTAAAGCAGGTGTGCTTGCGTACCCGGGGTTGATCATGGGACTTTGCCAACGGGCGAATGTTCACATTCCGGATGAAGTGCATTTCTCTATCACCAGTGTGATTAACGATGCCTATCTGAATAGGTTCTGCCAAAGCCAAATGGATAGAACCGAAGGAGCTGGAACCTCGTCATCCAGACCACGACCCCGACCCCGACCCCACACTACTCCAGTTTTTGACCAGATAGCGTTTGCCAATTATTGTTGCGAGAGCTTTGAGGCCTCTAGGAGGTCTCGATCATTTATCTTTGATGCTATGCAACAGCAATTCCAGAACACGTTCCTTGCACCCGAAGCCCGCACATTTCCTTCTCGGGCGGAATATGTGGCTTATGCTAATTGGCCTGAGGGCAGGCCAAATTTTATGGAGGTGGTGCAGGAGGTGGTGCAAACCCTAATGATGAGATGGAGGACGTCCTTGGTGATGTAGGTGGTGGCCAAGAGGAGGAGGATTGAGAAGTTGGTGAATTTGAGGAGTTGTTGTCATTTTGAGTTTCTTTGTATTATTTTTGTTTTTGAAATTTTTTGATGTACTTTTGGGTGGCTCTAGTTCACCAAAACTTTGTTTTTTGTTAGTTGTTTTGATAATTGCATGAATACTATTTGAGAATTAAGTGTGTTACAATCGAACTGGTTTACCAACATTTTTGTTTAATTGTTCTTACTCTTAAGTCAAGCTTAAAGCAACCGAGAAATGATCGCAAAGAAAGAAGCATAGGACACTTCGAGTGGTGATGATAAGAATTAGTGTCGGCATTTCAAGGTACACTTTATCGCTTTCTAGACTTAACATCAGTAGTTGATGGTGTATGCAAATTTCATATCATAAACTCATTGAAATGTATGTCACCTTTGAATCAAAATAGGACTCAACCAATTGTGAGGAAGCTTTCCATTGTTCACTAAAAAGTGGGAAACCAAGCATTATTTTAACTCATTCTTATCATGCTAAATCATGCATCAATCTATTTTTGTGTGAAAATTTTGAAAATGATAGAGGCATTGCTTGTGAGAAAAACCACTTGACCAAAAAGTTTGAATCAACTAACCTTGTGAGGAATAATCCTTAGTTAAACCCCTTTGAGCTTATCTTAGGATTCATTTTATTGATCATTGAAAAATCAATTGAAAATTGTAGAATAAATGAATCCTAATTTCTTTCGTGTCAATTGAAACCCCAAATCGAGTTGTTTGTAAATTTTGCCTTTTGCTTATTTCTAAGTAGGGAGCATTATTGAATAAATTTGGTTTTGGAATCTAAAGTTGGGGAGAGTAAAGTGAAAAGTTGTTTAGAAACTTGGAAAAGTGAGTTTTTATGAAAGGGTGAAAATATGAAAAGAAACAAGAAAAAGAAATCACCCTTGAAACCATAGAGCAAAGAAAAAAAAAAGCAAAGAAAATGCTCATGGTTGTGTGGATGTAAAAAGAAAAATAAAAAATAGGGATCAAAGAAAGGGAAATTGTGTAGAGTTGAATGTTTGGGAATGCTCCCTTAGGATAGGCAACTTTGTAAATTCTCTTAATCATGTCCTTTCTTGTAACCTAAGCCACATTACAACCTTTGAAAGACCTCTTGATTCTCATTTTTCACATGATTTGGTATTTGTTGTGATAACCGCATGATTTGAATTGTTGTTGATTTAATTGTTTGAATGAGTGAAAGTAACCCTTCATGTTATTCATCATTACTATGATGTGTGTGTAAGTTTGATTCAATTTTGACATATATGGCTTTGAATTCCTTGGAATGATTTTTGCACTCAACCATTCTCCTTATTCATGTTTTGTCTAGAATTGAGATAGGTGGATTGAGAAATTGTCAAACACTTTTGAACCATTTGAATGTCCTTGGTAAATCCTTGTTCCAATCTTTTGTGTCATTGCTTTGGTTGTGAGGGTGGAAACTTTTGTTTAGGGACAAACAAAATGCTAAGTTGGGGAGAGTTGTTAGGGACCAATTAGTACTACTTTTTATATCATTTTATTGGTCCCTTTTACCAAACTTTGATGTAATTACACACTTTTATTCTTATTAATTTGTATAAATGCAAATAGATTTAATTTATTTTGTTTTGAATAGTTATTTCACAGATTTGTTAGTTTTATAGAATTGTCAGATGAAAGAGCTTTTGGAATGCAACATCACAAATTGGAAGATTTTGGATGAAGCTTACAAAGAAAGGAAGCTGAATAAGCTTCAGTTCGCGCCGCGAACAGCCTTCGCGCCGCGAAGGTTGCGAATCCAGCAAGCTGATTTTGGGCCAAGGGTGCTGTCTTTCATGACCTGCTGTCTTGCCATTTTGGTGTCTGTCTTGGAATAGCTTTTCTGCTTTGGATGGAAATGATCAATTAAGGAAATGTCAACTCTTTTAGGATAGGAGAACACATTATTCTAAGACATTCAATATTATTATTCACACATTGATACATTGAGATATTTTTGTAAGAGAGAAAAAACAGAGTTTTTCTTCCATTGCATTTTGCTTTGTAAAATGATGATGAGGAGCTAAACTCCATTTTGTCAAGATTGGAGGTAGTAGCTATTCTCATTTGTTTATGTATTCCATTTGACTTTTATATATGATAAAGATTGTTGATGTATCGAATACTGTTTTTGCCCTAAGTTGAAAACCAGATTTGAGTAGTTGTTGAAAGAGATTATTTGAGTCTTGACATAAAACAAATTTTCAAATAGTGAATAAGTTGTAGAGATAGGTTTATTCATTACTCTTCTTTGGTATTAAACATTAAAGATTGCTATATTGATAGTTAGGTGGAGAGATCGTCTAAGGATCAATATAGTGATTATCACAATATCATTTAGACATAAATGACTTTGAGAGGATACTTGAACATCATCAATAATCTTAAATCTATATAGTTATCATAAGGAATCATAAGCATTTAGAATAGTGAACTCCAATCTTGCCAAGCTTTTACATTTGATTAAAACCATTTGACTGTTTTTAGTGACATTTACTCACAAGATAATTTTCCAAACAAAACAACTTTGTTACTTTTCAAACTTATAACAATTTGGATTATAGAACGGCAGTAATAACAACCAATCTCTATGGATACGATATAAAAATATTTCCGAAGATATACTTTTCAACACATACCCCCTTATAATCCAAGTTGTCAAACACACAAGCTTGTAAAACACGAACGTACAAACTTGTCGAACACATAAAGTAGTCGATCAAAATTGTTCTTAATTTATTTCTCAACGTTAGAAATCTGTCGATCTTCAAGCCTTTGGTGAAAATATCGGCCAACTGTTCTTCATTAGAGAAATATCTCACTTCAATTTCACCTCGATTCACCTTCTCCCTTAAGAAGTTAAATCTAGCTTCGATGTGCTTGCTTCTCTCATATAGAACTAGATTCTTTGCAAGATTTATGGCTGACTTTTTGTTGATCTGTAGCACCATGGATTTCTTCACTTCAACCGTCATTTCTTCTAACACATATCTGATCTAAATTACTTGATAAGTTGCGTAGGATCCAACTATATATTCAGCCTCACATGACGACAATTCCACCACAGGTTGCTTTCTCGAGCACCATGAGATTGGTGTACCAAACACTTGAAAGAAATAACCAGTCGTGCTTCTTCAATCTTCCTTATCTCCACACCAATCAGCATCTGAATAACAATTAACAACAACTTCTTTTATTTCAGAATCTTGTGGAAACAAAGTTCCATAATTTATTGATCCTTTCAGGTATCTCAAGATTCTTCTTGCAACCTTCATGTGTGACATTCTTGGTTCACTCACGTATATGCTCACTAATCCGATTGAGAAACCTATATCATGTCGACTGTTGCATACATACCTCAGAGATTCGACTATTTGTTTGAACAAAGTTGCGTCAACTTTGTCTTATTTTCCATGTTTTTCCAGTTTCAGGTTTATTTCGACAGGCGAGGATGCATGATTCGGCTCATCCATCCTAGATCTATTGAGTATTTCTTTGACATACTTTCTTTGATGCAACATCATCCCTTGCTTGGTATTTTGAAATTCCATGCCTAGGAAATATGAAAAATTTCCCAGATCCGACATTTCAAATTCCCTCTTCATCAACTCCTCGAACTACGACAAGTTTTCCATGCTATTTCTGTTACCAGCAAGTCATCGACATACAAATAGATGATGGTTATATTTTGTGCCTCAACCTGTACGTAGACACCATACTCCTACATGCATTTAAGAAATCCTAATTTGATGTTGACTCCAAGATCTGGTTCCTCGACACATGTTGTTCGAACCACATGACTGGTCGAAAAGAGTGGTTAGTAGACTTCAACAATCGAAGAAGATCAAGATAAAACTTGCAGATAATAGCTCGTTACAAGTAGAAGGTAGATGCGACATAGTTATTCATAGGAGCAATGGTGGAAAAACTATAATCAAATATGTACTCTACGTACTTGGAATGAAGTGCAATTTGCTTAGTGTTGGACAACTGGTCGAAAAAGGTTTCTTAGTCGTGATAAAAAATGGAGCCTTAGAGATGTTCGACACAAAGAATAATATGGTCTTAAAGTCTCCGTTGTCGAAGAACAAAATATTTAAGATCAAGATCTACTCGACAGAGATATAATGCTTGAAGACAATTGTCGACAACAAGGATAATTGGTTATGTCATTTGAAGTTTGGCCATTTGAATTTTAGGTCACTCAATCAATTGATTACTCAAGAGACGGTAAATGGCATACCAGGTCTTGTGATGTCCGACAAGCTTTATGAAGGTTTCTTAGTAGGGAAGCAATCCAGAAACTCTTTTGCTTCGATGTACCAATGAGATCCTCTTGCATACTAGAAGTAGTACATTCATATATATGTGGCCCATTCGAGGATCATACCATTGGTGGAAACAAGTATTTTGTTTCATTTGTTGATGAGTATAGTCGAAAGTTGTGGATCTATGTGATAAAGCGAAAGGACGAAGTATTTGAAATCTTTAAGAGATCCAAGAAGCTTGTCCAAAACCAGGGTGAAAATAAAATCAAGGTTTTACGTATAGATGAAGGTGGTGAATACACATCCAAGATGTTTGAAGCATTATGTGCAGAACATGGTGTTGATCATGAGGTAACGACTCCTTATACTCCTCAACATAATGGAATAGCAGAAAGAAGAAATAGGACCATATTGGACATGGCGAAATGCATGCTGAAGCAAAATAATTTTCCAAAATCCTTATGGGGTGAAGCTATTTCGACTGTTGTTTATATGTTGAACAATTGCCCTATCAAGAAGCTGAAGAATAAG
The DNA here is from genome assembly GCF_024323335.1 of Lathyrus oleraceus. NCBI lineage: Eukaryota > Viridiplantae > Streptophyta > Magnoliopsida > Fabales > Fabaceae > Lathyrus > Lathyrus oleraceus. The sequence continues at coordinate 126,653,477 of NC_066582.1, forward strand.
GTTCCTAAAGAAGTGTGGAGTGGAAAACGACCATCAGTGATTTATCTGAAGATGGTTTGCTCTATGTGTTACAAGCATGTTCCTAATGCAAGAAGAAGGAAGCTTGATGATAAGAGTGAACCTATGATACTGGTAGGATATCATAAAACTGGTGCATACAGGCTATTCAATCCAATAAATAAGAATATCGTAATGAGTTGAGATATTGTGATTGATGAAAATTATACATGGGATTGGAATTTTGGTGAAGCAACTAACAAGCCAATGGTGGGTTATGGCGTCGAAGAAGAAACTAATGAGATCGAAGTCGAAGATGTTATTGAGATTCTAGATATAGTCGACATCGAACCAAACAGTCGAGAGGGTGTGGCTGGTACAAGCCAAATACCATAAAGAACTAGAGTTCTTCCAACAAGGCTTTAAGACTATGAAGTTGTTAAGGATGGTGAAGTCACAACAGATGGTGCATTAGTTCATTTTGCTTTACTTGCAGGTGTTGAACCAATCAACTATAACAAAGCCTTAAAGAATAAACTGTGGAAGTCAGCTATGGCCGAAGAGTTGCAAGCAATTGAAAGGAGTAACACATGGAAGTTAGTCGAATTGCTAGAACATACAAAAGCTGTCGAAGTGAAGTGGGTGTTCAAGTTGAAGCACAACGTTGATGGGTCGATAACAATACATAAAGCAAGTTTAGTAGCTCGAGGATTTCTTCAGAGAGAAGGACTCAATTATTCTGAAGTACATGCCTCAGTAGCAAGATTGGAAACTGTCAGATTGGTGGTAGCCTTGGCATGCAAGTAAGGTTAGTCGACATTTCACTTAGATATGAAATAAACATTTTTGAATGATCCCTTAGACAAAGTTGTATATGTCACACAACCTCATAGGTTTGTGATTCAGGAGGAAGCAAGGAAAGTATACAGGCTGCACAAAGCGCTCCATGGTCTTAAACAGGCACCTAGGACATGGAACAAGAAGATCAAGGTTTTGCGAAATTTGTTAGTGCATGAGGCACTTGTGTGAGAAAAGAGTTTGTGTCAAAAAAGAGACAGAGAAGAATAGATAAAATAAAATTATTATTATTGAATGAGTAGAATAGTGTACAATTAAATTGAAAACTATATCTATTATATACATGCTCAACCCTAACAAACTTTTGGACTTGAGCCTAACCAAGTAACTAACTTAAATTATATTCACAACACATAGTCGATTAGATTCAAACAATAAAACATATATATGAAGGTGTGAAAAACACAAGAAGGGGAGGGGGGGGGGGGGGGGGGTTGAATTGAGTTTTAAAAGAAAAAGATTTTTCCAAAACAAAAACTCTACTAACAAGTTAAATAATGAAGAGATAAAAACACAATGATTTTTATCCTGGTTCACTTGAAACTCAAAGCTAATCCAGTCCATCCGCCAAGGTGATTTTCCTTATACATAAGGCTTAATCCAATATAATCAACAAATTACAATAAACACAAAGAATACCCTTCTTTGTCTTCTCAAGGATCCAACTAAACCTTAGTTTCCTCAAGGATTCACATAGAACAACTTTCTTTGTCTTCTCAAGGATAACCTCCTTAAGGAATCAAGCAAACAATTTGAATAAAAGTTTACGTGTTACAAGATGCTTCTTCAAAATCAGATTTACACAAATGAATACTAAATACTTAAAGAACACTATATACAAAAGATGATAGCTTTTCACACAGAAAATTAGCTTGTCAAAATACTTGTGTAGATCAGTGAAATTCTTGAAGTCTCCAATGCATGCTTATATAGTGTAGGCATGTGACCGTTGGAGGGAAAAATGGGGAAATCTCTTAGAGCGACTGTCCACTGTTGGATGAGAAAGGAATGATACCACGTACATACTTCCGTCCACATATTCAGTGATAGGTGTGATGAATAGTATAATCCTTGCCCACGAAATCAGGTAGTGGAAAGGGACTTTTTTACCGCCTTGCCCTATTTCTGAAATTTTATTCCCAACATACCCCACTCTGAAATTAAATTCCCAGGGTGCCCTATTTTTCAGCATTCACTCACCTAATGGATAGACGAGTTGTTGAAGGATGTTTCTGGATAGTATTGACTCGGCCAATGATTGGACAAGTCTTGTAGAGATTGTATTTCCATGTGTGGAGTCGGCCAATGGATGACCGAGTTGATGAAGCCTCTTTTTTTAAAAATTATTTTAATAGATTTAATTAATTAACATTACTTTTAAATAGTATTGTTATCACCCATGTCATTCATTGACCGAGGAATTGCTTTGTGTTTGTAGAGTCTCGACCAATGAATGGCCGAGTATTCACGTCTTAATTTTCTATAAATAGCTTGAATTGCAGAAATGTAATTCAGATCAGACAGCAAATTGTTTTGGTAAGAATGTCTCTTTGGGGTCTTGTGTTTTATGGGCAAGACAAAAAAATCAGTGTTTGCCTAGATCCACAATGGAATTCATAACACTGATTGCAACCATCCATATTGGTTTTCGAAAATTGGGTGGGGTGTCGTATGAAGGTGAGAAAAGTAGAGAATAACTGTCCATACATAACATTGGCTGATGCAAGCCCCGATGGTACATACACGTATTACCTGGATCGTATAGAAAATGATGTAGATGTTTAGTGTGTTTTCAAGACATAGTGGTGAAGTTAACAGAGGAGTTGAAGGTCCACTTGTGTTGGTTGTTATTGTTGATTAGTTAGTTAATAAGCTTTATGAATTTAAGTTGTTGTGATTGTACTTTGTAACCATAAGCCTTTTATTATCAAATGTATTCCATAATGTTTGTTTCCAAAAGACATTATAAATACACAAGGGTTGATAAGATAGTACGTGCATAATAGTTGATAATAAAAAACAGCATAATCATCTAGAGGGTCCTGCAACATTTGGACATTTCCTACGCATGTGTCCTATTTCAAGGAAAATACCACACCTTCTCTTTTCCTTTTCAACATTGTCCATTTCGGTTCTAATCCAGGTTCTGGTTGGACGCCCTTTCTTCCTCCTTCTCGTAGAGTCGTCGTTGCAAAGAGTAAATCCTTCATATCATGGCCAATTCTCCTCATGGGGAAGTCCTAGGAATCTCTCCTTGTAGACCTTGAAGACGTTAAGAATTTTGAACACGTCTGGTATGTGAATGGAATAGTTCTGGCGTATACTCGAATATGATGCGATTACATGGGAGCAAGGTAAGTGAAATGCCTGAAATTTCCCACAATCGTAGTGTTGTTTCCTAAGATCAACGCTGAAAGTACCGGTTGGTCGACCATCGTTCTGATTAATCTTTTCATGGACCATGAAATAGAATCTCTCGCGATCAAATTGTATGATGTTATGTGTGTTAGCTTTATTGACTTCTTCAGCCACCCCCTTGTTGCAATTATCAGTGAAAACTTGGCCAAAGGCCAACGTTTTTGTCCATTGATGCCCTCTTTTACCAAACCACCCAGACCACACAACAACACACCTTTTATGCCACCTCATCCCGACACCAAAATCCCCACACTCCATTCCCTTAAACAAACTACTTTTACAACCAATAATATCAACAACAAACCAACCTACGCCTACCCAAACAATACACTCCAATTCCTCAACCAAACTTTGATAACTCAAACCCCCAATCTCAACCCCAAAAATTTAACACTACATTCGCACAACCCACTTCTACATTCAACCCTGATGATGTCTACTATCCTCCAATTCAACACACATAACCCAACACCTTCACACAACCAACACATTCACTACCCGACTTTGATCTCACAGATGAGCAACTACTGGATATCCCTACTTTTTCCACTCAAGATTTCGACAGTATGGAAATGCGTCCCAATACATCACAACAACATCAAGATCAACATCAAGATCTGTCTTCCGACTCATCTCCATCTCCCCCAAGACAAAGAGCTGAAGACTCAGTCAAGGGAAAACGCAAAAAAGTAGGCATAAGATGTGGAACAGGCGGTCACTATAACAAATAAAATGTATTTTTTTCCATGTAGATAAATAAAATGTTTATTATTTCTTACAATTATTTATATGCTAAATTAATATAATTATAATTTTATTATTAAAATAAATTTAATTTATAAAAAAATTATTAGAAAAAAATTATAAATTATATTATTTAAATAATAAAATTATTATAAAAAGCATTTATTATTAATACTAAAAAATGTTTTTAAATTAAAAAAAAATCGTTCCTTCATTAACTCGGCCAACCATTGGCTGAGTCCCTACTACCATAAACATCCTTCAACAACTCGTCCATCCATTGGGCAAGTGGATACTGAAAAATAGGGCACCATGGGAATTTAATTTTAGAGTGGGGTATATTGGGAATAAAATTTTAGAAATAGGGCAAGGCAGTAAAAAAGTCGTGGAAAGGTTGTTCAATTTGTATTATGTACTATTTGATCACGTTCCCATTTGACCTTATCTTCAGATTCATTGGCTTCTGATAAAAGATGATTGAAGCATGAAATGAAGAAATAGAGAGTTGGATTTAGAAACTTCAGAACCTTGACAGTGTCATTAGTCTGGCTTGGGTTCTTCAGTATCTTCAAAATCTTCAGAGTCTTCAGAAACCTCAGTCAGAACCTTGATAACATCAATCTTCTATCTTGAGATATTTAGAATCTTCATCTACATAACACAACTTTAGAAGCTTGCCATTCTTCAGAAGCTTGTTGATCAGAGTCAAGTCCATAAGCAAAACAATTGAGAGAACATTGTAATAGCAACACAATGTCTCCTCAGAAGCTTCTGATGGGTGAGATAACACAGAAGCAGAAAGAACATTGCAATAACAATATTGACATCTTTCAGAACTTCTAATTGCAATGCATAAGAGAATTTGGAACACAAAGTTCAAAAACTAATGATGTTACATATCATATGATCAGAATCAAAACTGTTTGTTAAAGCTACACAATAACAAACCATTAGGGTGCCAAAATTATTCTCACACAAATACAATGTTGTTTATCATCAAAACTCAAGGTATAGATGCAAAACTAAATCTTGTTCTAACAATCTCCCCTTTTTTGATGATGACAAAACATGTATTTTGATGAATAATTTTGTACAGGGTAATCACATAAGAATACATCTTACAGAAGCACAAAGCTCCCAATGAGATGTATAGTCCTATAAAGATAAACTAGGAATGAAAGAACACTTTCCTGATTTACCTATTGAAGTACCAGAATGAATAACTAATCAGAATCTGGTTTAACTTCAGAAGTTGATTGTTGTTGTCCAGAACACTAGTTGATAACATCAATATTTTGATAGACTTTAAGAGGGGATTTCTTCAGAAACTTCTTTGAAGAGTCTTTCTTCAGAAAACTTCTTTGAGGACTTTTCTTCAGAAACTTCTTGAAGACCTTTCTTCAAAAACTTCTTTGAAGAATCATTCTGATTCTTGAGAAAAGAGCTTTAAAAAATCATTTTGAATCTTGAGAGTTAGCCCTGGAAAAAACACTTAACAGAATTTTCTCGAAGTATTTGTTAATAGAAACATTAAAAAAATATTTGGGTTTTTTACTTAGGAATTTAGATATCAAAATAAACTCTTAATTCTTCCACTTTAGAAGGTTATGTTTTCTCCCACTTTAGAAGGTTATGTTATCAAAAAGAATAAAAAGACAAAGTAAATAAATAGAAACAAACAAAAATTTCATTGAAAACTTGCCAAAAAGGTAGTGCAGAGTATAGAAACAAAAGAAAAAGAAATGAAAAACAGTTGAAGTAAAACAAAATTCTAGGGGTTCTGAGGATGGGGTGGAGGAGGAGGAAGAAGTCTTGATAGAATCAACTAGAACATCAAATCTTGCTTATCCAGACGCTCATTGACCTTTGCATTATCAGCCTTAATCTTCTAAATGGTTCTCTAAAGAGAAACTAGAATAGGCTGAGATGTAGAAGCTTTAGAGACCACAATCTGGTTTGGAGCTTCTTCCATTACAGCATCTTCAGGTTCAGAAGCAGAAGGCTCTAAAGCAGCAGAGTCGATGTGTTGAGCAGGTTCTGTTGTTGTAGCTTCTTCTTCTTCTACTCCCATGGGTTCTGGAGAAACCTCCTTAACTTATGGTGCAGGAAGACAAAGTTGAGAATTCCTCAGCTTCCATAATTCCATTAAGGGTACGAACCCAGAACGAAACTTGTTTTCTGCTAAAGTATACCTATTATCCTTCATCCTAGAGACTTTAGAATTCATCCAGCTTTTGTAAGCTTCCCATTATGAGTCACTAGCAGCAGGGTTTGCAGAAGAATGACTAACAGTCATTGCTTTCTCCAAACGCTTCTTAGATTCTGAATCAAATTCCATGAGAATCTTACCAAGGTCAGGAGAGGACGGTGTTTGGATTTTGGGATATGTAATGGTTAAATTGATTCTGAATTCGTCAAAGTCAAGACCAAAGACGGATGAATTATAGGATAGAATGATGGGGGATGATTCTGATGAGGTGACTTCTGGTTCAAAGTCGAACATTCATTCAGGAGTTCCTTCGGAAACATGTCCGTCAGAAACACTTCTTGCAGGAGATGTTCTAGGTGGTGTGACATTTGGATTAGTTGGTTGGGGAGCAGAAACAATTAATGGTGGCGAGGTGGGTGTATTTTGTAACTGTGGAGGAGATGATGGAGGTGGTATCAATGGTTGTTCTAAAATTGGAACAGAAACTATAAGAGTTTCTCTGACAAATATTGCTATGGTTTCTGTAGGTTATGGTATATTGATCACGGGTGGTGGTGGTAAATTAATAACAGGAGTTGAAATGGGTGGAGTTATTTCTGTTGTGGGTAATGGAAGTAGTTCAGACACAATAGGTTGAGATGGTAGAGTTGATGGTAAGATTCTACATGGAACATAAACAGAATTAGAAGAGTCAACAGGAAATTTACCAGAAGCTCTTGAGGGTTGAACAACCCCAGACGTATCTTTCAGGATCATAACCTTTTGGCGCTCACTTAGAGGCGTCTTATCTTTATCTTGAAAGATAGCTACCTTTTTCTTCTTCTGAGCTTTGAAAGATCCTTCTCCTCTGAATTCCTTTTTCCTTTTACTGTGAACGTCTGGGTAAGTTTATGGAAGATTAAAGGGATCCACTAATGGGTCGATGCCATCCTTTAGACAACTTTCTAGACACACCATTAGAACATGTGAGGGGTCCACTTTGGTGAAGATGGGATAATCATCTATTAGATTTCTGGTACCACATATATCATCCTTGGATATAACGATATTTGGTCTTCTAGTATTTGAGATGAGACCCATACTCTTTAAGTTATTACCCCATAACACTTTCCTAGCATCCATTACCAGTTCATCTGTTATCCCACTGACCAGAAGGTCATCTACCACTCCACTTTCCACCAGAATGCCTGAGATTAACCTGCCATTTGGGATGAATTTGCTTCTGGATTTCTTGGAAGATCCACAAGTTTTGGATTCTCTGATAGAATCCCTGATGAATTTGAATAGAAGGGATGGTAAACCCAACTTAACTTCTTTCTCCAGAAGGAACAACATAATCTTCTGATGAGTATTGATGTTATTAGAACTATTGGTACTTGGTCTATGATTGATACACCCTAGGATAATCTTGAACTAAACCCTCAGATTGTTGGTTAAATCCTTGGCACTAGGGCCCTTTTCATCAACAAAGTTGGTACCCTTTTTGAAGATTACTGAAGAGATGTCAGTGTCCCTCTTAGTTGAGATGGTTGCACTATGAACTCTTTCCCTTTCCCATCATGCCTAATGAGGTCAACAATGGACTTTTATGTCATGACAATTTTCCTATTCATAACATGGGAAGTGATTGTTTCTCTTTCCGCAGTGTTATGAACCCAGAATTGCTTGACAAGCACATGATAGACTGGACTTGTAAGTCTCGAAGAACTTGTTCCATCCTTGAACATTCAGGGTTTCTGTGAAATCGAAACCATTTTCCTTCAAATTTTTGAAGTCCAAGATCATTTCACAGAGCACCGCAAGTTCATTTATCTGGAGTGTGGAGAGTGAGTTCAAGAATTCCTTCTAGTACAGTGCCTTCAATATGAAGTAGTTGTTCAGCAGACTTTGCATATTGTTGACCCATTGAAGATTGTTATTCATCCATTTGAGTGATGAAGATGAAGATGGAGATGAAGAATAATTGAGAGAGAGAGAGAGAGATAAAGAGAGAGAGAGAGAGAGAGATATTTGAGGTTGAAAAAACTTGAAAGTGTAGGATAAATGTGCGCGTAGTTTGAAAATGTGAGTGATGTGAGTTTAAATAGACAATTTTAGCAATGATGACAAAAGGTGTGCACATACATGGGGGGAAGTGTAAAGGTTTAGACCTAATTCCAAGAATTGTTAAACCCAATGTGTCACTCTTTAATCACGCATGATCAAAAAGTGGGACATTTGTCTTCACTAAGAATCACACGAAATCAAACGGCAAGACAACCGTTAAATGCTTCAACTAGTCAAAATCAGGAAGACAAATTGATAAGATTGCTTTTGATCAAAACCTTTCTGATTCCTGAAAACTTCTTTACTTCAGAAAGCTTCAAGTTTCAGAGTCAGAAAGCAAAAAAATCTCCGAATCTTACCTAAAGTTCTGGAGACTTTACATTCTGAATAACATCTTTTCATTCTGGATATGGTTTCATAAATAGATTTTCCAGAATGAATGTGAATCTATCTTCAGCAAGGGGTTTTGTAAATATATCAACCCATTCATGGTCTGTATCAACAAATTTTAAGTAAAAAATTCCCTTCTGAACATAGTCACGTAAAAAATGATGTTTTATTTCAATATGCTTAGCCATAGAATGCAAGATAGGATTCTTAGATAAACATATAGAAGAAGTATTATCACAGAGAATATGAATGTTACTCTCAAATATCTGATAATCTTCCAGCTGACTCTTCATCCAGAGTATCAGAGTGTTGCATCCAGAAGCTACAATATATTCAACTTTAGTTGTTGAAAGCGCAATTATTGACTATCTCTTGTTGGACCATGAGATTAAGTTATCTCCCAGAAATTAGCAACTTCCAGAAGTACTTTTTCTTTCAATTCTCTCTCCAACATAGTCAACGTCATAATAGCCTACTAATTTATACTCACTTGATTTTCTATAAAATAAACCAAGATTAGTAGTACCTTTCAGATACCTAAAGATTCTCTTAATAGCAATTAAGTGATTCTCATTTGATCAATTTGAATTACCAGAAAGAACTTCAGTTCTCCCGTCAGACTCATTTCAAATTCTGCCTGCACAGACTTAGCAAAATCCTTGCACAATGACGCATAAGTAGAACCAAAAATAATATCATCGACGTATATTTACAAGACCTGAATGTCATTCTTGAAGGTTGTGCAAAATAGAGTTGTGTCCACTTTTCCTCTGGTAAAATTATTTTCCAACAAAAAGTTTCTTAGTCTATCATACCAATCTCTTGGAGCTTACTTCAGACCATACAAATATTTTTTCAGTTTAAAAACATAATTAGAATTTTGAGAACTTTCAAAAAACCAGGAGGTTGATGCACATAAACTTCTTCAGAAATATAACCATTCAGGAATGCACTCTTAACATCTATATGATAAAGTATGATGTTATGATTGACTGCAAAAGAAATTAAAAGACGAATAAACTCTCACCTGGAAACTGGAGCAAATGTTTTTGTATAGTCTATACCTTATTTCTGACTATAACCTTGAGCTACCAGTCGAGCTTTGTTTCTGACAACTTTGCCTTTGTCATTCAGCTTATTTCTGAAAAAACCATCTGGTTCCAATGACATGGAAGCCTTTTGGTTTCTGAACAAGATCCCAAATATTGTTTCTGGTGAATTGATTTAGTTTATCTTGAATTGCTAGAATCCATTCATTATCTAGAAGAGCTTCATCAATGGAGGTGGGTTCTATCAGAGACACAAAATCTAGAAGAGTTTCTTTAGAGGGTCTGAATGAAGATCTAGTTCTGGCTGAAGCATTCTTGTGTCTCAGAACCAGTTCTTAGGAATGGGAATTTCTTGATATACTATTCTTCTGATGAGTGGGATCAAAAGTTGATTTTTGTTGAGTCGTTTCTTCAGATTCTTTAGCCTTGCCTTCTGAGTCTTTTTCTTCAGAGACAATTTCTTTAGATTCTGAAAGATTAATCTTCAGATCTGCAAATTTCTTAACTAGCTTTGACTTTTCAGGATCAAGCTTATCATTGAATATAACATGAATTGATTCTTCAACAATTTGTGTTTTTGTATTAAAGATTCTGTAGCCTTTGGAGCGTTCAAATATCCTAATAGTAAAACTTCTGTGCCTTAGAGTCAAACTTGCCAAGATTCTCTTTAGTGTTTAACATAAAGCATTCACATCCAAAAGGATGAAATTAAGAAATGTTGGGCTTTCTATTCTTCCACAATTCATAAGGAGTCTTACCCAGAATAAGTCAGATATAAATCTTGTTCTGAATATAACATGTTGTATTAACTGCTTATGCCCATAAATGCTTAGCCATATTAGTTTCTTGGATCATGGTGCAGACCATTTATTGTAAAGTCCTATTCTTCCTTTCTACAACTCCATTTTTCTGTGGAGTTCTAGGACATGAGAAACCATGGGAAATACCATTTGATTCAAAAAGATTTTCAAAATGTTTATTTTCAAATTCGTCACCATGATCACTTCTGACTTTGACTATTTTGTAATTCATTTCTGTTTGCACTAGTGAGCAGAAGGTTGAGAACACAGAGTGAGACTCATCCTTGTGTTTCAAGAACTTTACCCATGTCCAACGACTGTAGTCATCAACAATGGCTAATCCATACTTATTTCCATTGATAGAAGTAGTTTTCACTGGTCCAAATAAATCAATGTGCAGAAGTTCTAATGGTCTAGAGGAAGAAACAACAGTTTTATCTTTAAAAGATGTCTTAGAAAACTTGCCTTTCTGACATGCTTCACAAAGAGCATCTGAAGCGAACTTCAGTTTGGGTAGACCTTTGACTAATTCAAGCTTATTTAGCTGAGAAATCCTTCTCATGCTAACATGACCCAAATGTCTATGCTAAACCCATTACTCTTCGTTAACAGACATTAGACATTTTACATTTTGATCTTCAAGATCAGAAAGTTTAATTTTGTAAATATTGTTTTTCCTATTTCCATTAAAAAGGATTGTGCCAACTTTCTGATTAACAGCATTATAAGACTTTTGATTGAAGATGATATCATAACCATTATCACTAAGTTGGCTAATGGACAACAGATTATGCATTAGACCATCAAATAAAAGAACATTAGTAATAGATGGATATTTACTATTAGCAATGGTTCTAGAGCCAATGATCTTTCTTTTCTGGTTTCCTCTGAAACCAACAAAGCCTCTAGGCTTAAGTTCTAAATCTTGTAACATAGACCTTCTGCCCGTCATGTGTCTCAAGCATCCACTGTCCATGTACCATGATTGGTGTTTTAGCTGAGCTGTTAAGGATGTCTACAACATAAATGATTTTATCCTTAGGTACCCACTTTCTGGGTACTCTTTTGTTAATTTGCCAGAGTTTCTTACAACTTTGGGTCTTTTATCTCAAGGATAATCATGAGAGAGTTTTGCATGATACTTAGGTTTGAGAACAAAGTTCTTATCCTTAGTATGCTTCTATGTCTGTGCAGAAATATCAGACTCAGTGCCAGCAGACATGAAATCCACATAGAGAGGTTTTGGTTTAACCTTATGACTTTCGTCAGGTTTTGTAGTTTCTATACAACCCAAACCTTTCTTGCCATCTCTGCTAACTCCATAGATCAAGGATGTCATTTTTCTTCTATCTATGCTTTTATCCAGAAAGTACTGGAATGCTCTGTCATATCTGATGAGACAATCAGTACCATAAGCTTCTGAAGTTATTTCCTCTTCTAGTTTTAAAATTTTGATTTTCAAAGCAGAGTTATTACTTTCTAAAGAAAATAATTTTTCGTTTAGAGAGGAAATATCATTCTCAAGCTCTTTCTGAGTTTCAATGCAGTTACTTGGACTTGTTTAAGGTCCTTGTATTTGCTTTGAAGACTCTGGTACTATTCCAACATTTCAGAAAGACAACTTTCAATATCAGAACGAGATAGATTAAAGAATACCTCTTTAGAATTGGAGTCTGATTCTAATTCAGACAACACCTTGTCTTCTGGTTCCTCGGAGCTTGTGGGATCCTCAGTAGTTGCCATCAGTGCAACATTAGCTTTTTCCTCGTCAGACTCTTCTTCTTTAGATTCCGAGTCATCCCAGGTAACCATCAACCCTTTCTTGACTTTGGAGAAGTTTTTCTTGGGCCTTTTATCCTTCTTCAGCTTGGGACAATCATTCTTGTAATGGCTTGGCTCCTTGCACTCGAAACATATAACTTCTTTTCCAGAAGTTTGCTTCTTTTGACTAGACGAGGATTCGAAGCGACCAACAGTCCTTCTGAATCCTTTGAATTTCCATTGACTGCTTTTCATGTGTTTCCAGAGTCTACTGAATCTTATTGAGATTAGAGATAGTTCATCATCATCTTCTGTGTCTTCATCAAATCCTTCTGATTCTTCCTTAGCTTGATATACTCTAGTGTTCTCAGGCTTAGATTTTAGAGCTACAGATTTACCTCTCCTCTGAGGTTCATCTTCTTCTAACTCAATCTCATGATTTCTTAAAGAACTAACAAGTTCTTCAAGACCGATGTTATTAAGATCCTTAGCCAGCTTTAGAGCAGTTACCATAGGTCTCCATTTTTTGGGAAGACTTCTGATAATTTTCTTGACATGATCAGATGTAGAATACCCTTTGTCCAAAACCTTAAGTCCCGCAATAAGCATCTAAAACCTCGAGAACGTGGTTTCAACATTTCCATCATCTTCCATTTTGAAAGCCTCATATTTCTGGATTAAGGCCAAGGACTTTGTTTCCTTTACTTGAGCGTTTACCTCATGAGTCATTCTCAGAAGTCAAAGATGGATTTGGCAGAATCTTTGTTTGTTATCTTCTCATACTCCGTATAAGAGATAACATTGAGCAAAATGGTTCTGGCCTTATGATGATTTTTAAAGTCTTTCTTTTGTTTATCAGACATAGCACTTCTTGCTAACATATTTCCTTCAGCATTTAGTGGGTGAACATAGCCATCAACTACGAGATCCCAGAGATCAACATCGTAACCAAGAAAGAAACTTTATATTCTGTCTTTCCAGTAGTCAAAATTTTCACCATCAAAAATAGGTGGTTTAACACTATAATGAGCTCTATCATTATTAACGTTAGCAGCAACCATTGTTTCTCACACAACTGAATGAATACTGAACACTATGAGGTGTTAATATAAACTTTTTATCACAATCAGAACCGGAGCTCTGATGCCAATTGACGGTTTGAAAAAGACAAGAAATAAGGGGTTTGAATTGGGTTTTAAAAGCAAAAGCTTTTTCCAAAATAAAAACACTACTAACAAGTTAAATAATGAAGAGATAAAAACACAATGATTTTTTATCCTGGTTCGCTTGAAACTCAAAGCTAATCCAGTCCACCCGCCAAGGTGATTTGCCTTATACACAAGGACTTAATCCACTATAATCAACAAATTACAACAAACACAAAGAATACCCTTCTTTGTCTTCTCAAGGATCCAACTAAACCTTAGTCTCCTCAAGGATTCACAAAGAACAACTTTCTTTGTCTTCTCAAGGATAACCTCCTTAAGGAACCAAACAAACAGTTTGAATAAAACTTTATGTGTTACAAGATGCTTCTTCAAAAGCATATTACACAAATGAATACTAAATACTTAATGAACACTATATACAAAAGATGATAGCTTTTCACACAAAAAATTAGCTTGTCAAAATACTTGTGTAGATCAGCGAAATTCTTCAAGTCTCTAATGCATGCTTATATAGTGTAAGCATGTGACTGTTGGAGGGGAAAATGGGGAAAACTCCTAGAGCGGCTGTCTACTGTTGGATGAGAAAGGAATGATACCACATACGTCCTTTTGCCCACATATTCAATGATAGGTGTGATGAATAGTACAATCCTTGCCCACAAAATCAGGTAGTGGAAAGGTTATTTGATTTGTACTATGTACTATTTGATCACGTTCCCATTTGATCTTATCTTCAAATTCATTGGCTTTTGATAAAAGATGATTGAAGAATGAGTGAAGAAGTAGAGAGTTGGATTCAGAAACTTTAAAACCTTGACAGTGTCAGTAGTCTAACTTGAGTTCTTCAGTGTCTTCAGAATCTTCAGAAACCTCAGTCAGAACCTTGATAGCATCAATCGTTTGTCTTGAGATATTCAGAATCTTCAGCTACATAACACAAATTCCGAAGCCTGCCATTCTTCATAAGCTTGTTGATCAGAGTCATGTCCAGAAGCAAAACAACTGAGAGAACATTGCAACATCAACATAGTGTCTCCTCAGAAGCTTCTGATGGGTGAGATAACGCAAAAGCTGAAAGAACATTGCAACAACAATATTGACGTCTTTCAGAACTTCTATTTGCAACGCAGAAGCGAATTTGGAATACAAAGTTCAGAAACTGATGATGTTACACATCATATGATCAAAATCAAAATTGTTTGTTAAAGCTACTTAATAACAAATCATTAGAGTGCCAAAATTATCCTCACACAAATAAAACGTTGTTATCATCAAAGCTCAAGATATAAATGCAGAACCAAATATATTGAACAAAATAATTTTTACAGGTGAATCACACAAATATTTAACAACTCTAAAACTATTCTCATTAATTTGGACTGTTATTTTTCGCCGTCACTTACGACCTCCACTTTTAGACTTTTTTCTCAAAATGCCCCAAAGCTGAAATTAATTTCCCACAATACTCCAGTTTGAAAAAAATTTCCCAATCTGCCCCCTTTTCTTATTTGGGCTTGTCCATTCATTGGGCGAGTTGTTGAGGCCTATTTTGCGCCGGGTAGGCTCGACCATTCATTGGCCGAGCTAGTGAAGGGATTAATTTTTTTTATTTTTTATTATTTTAAAAACTATTATATAATTAAATAACTTTATTAAAATCATTATTAAATAGTTTTCTAATTAATTCTATATTTAATTAATATAATTGACTTTTTAAAAAATATTAATAATATTTTTATAAAATACAAATAATAGTTTTCTAATATTGTTTTATTAAAATATAAATAATAAAAATGATTATTTTTTATAATATTAATAATAAAAATAATTTTTTTCTTATATATTAATAATAAAAATGATATGTTTCCCTCCAAAATTTCAATAATTTTTTGGGAATGATATGTTTCCCTCCAAAATTTCAATGACCGAGCAATTGCATTGTGTTTGTACTGTCTCGGCCAATGATTGGCCGAATATTCAAATATTAATTTTTTATAAATAGCAGAACTTCTAGAAATGTAACTTAGATCACAAAATCCTTTCTTTTGGTCAGAATGTCTGTTTGGGGTCTTGTATTTTATGGACAAGGTGAAAAAATCAGTGTTTGCCTTGATCCGCAATGGAATTTCAGAACACTGATTTCAACCATCCACACTGGCTTCTGACAGTTCGGCGGGTGTCGTATGAAGGTGAGGAAAGTAGAGTATCATTGTCCATACATAACGTTGACTGATGCAAGCCCCTATGGTACGTACATGTATTACCTGGATCGTATAGAAAATGATGAAGATGTTTAGTGTATGTTTTCGGCACATAGTGGTGAAGTTAATAGAGGAGTTGAAGGTCCACTTGTGTTGGTTGTTGTTGTTGATTAGTTTTTTAATTACCACTTGTGTTGGTTGTTGTTGTTGTTGTTTAGTTAATGTGGTCGTACTTTGTAACCAGAAGCCTTTGATTATCAAATGTATTTCATAATTGTTTATTCTCAAAAGACATTAGAAATACACAATGGTTTATATATAGTACGTGCATAGTAGTTAATAATTAAAAAAAATCATCTGGACGGATATTTAAAATAACAACATAATCATCTGGATGGTCGTTGGGACGGTCCTGCAACATTAGGACATTTCCTACGCATGTGTCCTATTTCATGGCAAATTCCACACCTTCTCTTTTCCTTCTCAACGTCGTCCATCTCGGTTCTAATCCTGGTGCTGTTTGGGCGCCCTTTCTTCCTCCTTCTCATAGAGTCGTCGTGGCAAAGAGTAAATCCTTCATATTGTGGTCAATTCTCCTCATGGGGAAGTCCTAGGAAACTCTCCTTATAGACCTTGAGGACGTTAAGAATTTTGAAGATGTCTGAAATGTGAATGAAGTAGTCCTGGCATATGCTTGAACATGCTGCGATTACATGGGAGCAAGGTAAGTGAAATGCCTGAAATTTCCCACAGTCACAGTGTTTTTTCCTCAGATCACCGCTGAATGTTCCGGTTGGTCGACCGTCGTTATGATTAATCTTCTCTTGGACCATGAAATAAAATCTCTCTTGATCGAACTGCATGATGTTGTGCGTGTTAGCTTTGATGACTTCCTCAGCCATCCCCTTGTTGCAGTTATCAGTGAAAACCTGCCCAGAGGCTAACATTTTTGTCCATTGATGGCCTCTTCTACCAAATAATGATCCTAAACGATAGTACGTAGATTTGACCAATGCAGTGATTGGAAGGTTTCAGGTTTCTTTTAGCACCGAGTTCATTGCTTCTGTTAGGTTAGTTGTCATGTGACCCCAGCGTTGCCCTCCGTCAAATTCCCTTGCCCACTTCTCCCGAGGGATGTTGTCTATCCATGATAAAGCGTCGTTGTTTGTTCTTTGGATTTCCCCCCGATAGTAGTTAAATTTTGCCTCTGTTAACGCATAACCTATGCTAACAACTATTTTACGCAGATCCTTGTCTTTAATCTCGCGCATGAAGTTTTGCGTGATGTGTCTAATGCAATACACGTGTGATGATGGAGGATACTGCCATCCATTTTCCGGATTGTTGTATGCACTCTTTATCGATTCATGCCTGTCTGATATTAGGCATAGATTTGCTTGGGGGGTAACGTGTATTCTTAAATTCTTAAGAAAGAAACTCCAAGCTTCCTTTGTCTCACTTTCAACCAATGCGAACGCTATCGGAAATATGTTCCTGTTTCCATCCTGTGCCACAGCCATCAACAAAGTCCCTCTGTACTTGCCATACAACCATGTTCCATCAACCTGCACAATAGGTTTACAATACGTGAAACCACGTATACATGGTCGAAACGCCCAAAACAGACGATGAAATATCCTTTGGTCACCCAACTATAAACCATCATTTGAAATCACAAGTAAGGATTGTAATTCTATAATGGTACCTGGTAGATATGTTTTCATTACCAGTATCCACTGCGGAAGATCGTTGTAAGATGTCTCCCAATTTCCATACAGCGACTCAATTGCCTTACACTTTTGCAATCCATGCCTTTTTGTAGGATATGATATACCTGTATTTCTCAGCAACATGAGCGATGATAACCTTCACCTTAAGAGAAGCGTCCCGATTTACAAGCTCCATTATGCTCTTACTAATCATTTCTGAGCTGAGTTTTGTATGGTCTTGTGACATGGAAGTGGTTGTGCACGTATGAGGCCCACCAGACTTACCAACTTTCCACCTTGAGTTGCCCTTACGCAAAGAGACCCTGCATTTGAAATTGCATGTTGAATTTCTACATTTGATGACAAAACGTACATTGTTAGATTTAACCACAGAAAAATCTAGACTACGTTTTATATGCCATTGTTGCAACGCCAGAACACACTCTTCCTTATTTTCATACTCGATGCCCTCCTCTATTTCGTCAGCATTGTGAGTTGGTATGAAACTTCCGAAAATGGAGATTGGTTCAGCATCATCCAAACTTATGTTTTGCATGTGCACAGGTGGGTTGTACAAACTAATTGGTTGCGCTCTTAGTGCAACTGTCGCTGTGTCGAATATTTCTTCATTGCCATCGTCATCGCTAACACCAAATAGATCTTCAAACCGAACCTCCTCAAGATCATCCTCACTATTCTCGCCTACCTCTTCATTTGGTATGAAAGGTTCATTATTTTGAGTCGGTTCTTCGTCAATGGCTTGACTCATTCCATAGTCGTGTGAATGTACAGATTGCGTTGGATAATAGAGATTTTCGTTGTGAGTCGGTTGTTCTTCAACATTTTCATTATGACTCGGTTGTTCTTCAAGATTTTCGACTAGACGAACATATATCTCAATGGTGGGTAATTGAGATAATGTTGTATGACATTGAAACATCGACTTGACATCTTCGTCGATCTCAATGGGTGTCATTATGTAAAAGACGGTATTATCATCTCCATTAAATAATGGATGGCGATAAATGATGTCTTCAACATAACGTTGTAACTTTTTTTCAATACGGTCTTTTAAATGATGGAAGTCGAAGTTGATGTGGATTTTGAACATATGCAAATTCGTATTGCAAAATGAGAATCCCTCACTTGGATCTGTGAAAAGGGACCCTTCGGAATGGATAGACACAATTAAATTTCTTTGAGCCATGGATGTGGAATATTTGATTTGATTTAGGAGATATGAATGTAGAATATTTTGTTTGATGAAAATAAGTAAATATATAAATGTAGTAGATTTGGTTTGGTGAGAATGAATGAAGATGTTAATGGTATTTATAGTAAACCAAACCCTATACAAATCACATGCAGGAAGAAAGAGAAAGCGTGAACCCTAGGCTTTACTAGCTCGTCCATTCATTGGGAGAGCCATAACCCTTGAAGAATAACCTCGTCATTCCATTGGACGAGCCCATACGGCAAATGAATTATCTCGTCATTCCATTGGACAAGCTCATACATAACAAAGCTTAACTCGTCCATCAAAGTGACGAGTCTGAAAGCAGGCTTTTGGGCAGTGAAATTTCTCATCAACGTGGGAATATCTTATTTGCAGGATTCCTTGCCAAAATATTTTGCATGCATTCCATGAATTGTCCAATCACCTGTTAAAATTCTAACCTATATATTTATTATATTTTACTACTATAAATAATCCTTTCCTCTACAATTCTTTCTCATCATCTTCCTACAATTTCTATTTCACAAGTACTTACTCTCTTCAAATATTTACTCTCTACAAATATTCACTATCTTCATTACCATTTTTATTTGAATTTCAGCAAGATGGTAGGTTTCGGGTCCATTCGCACACATACATTCAACCAAGTGCGGTTATAACACCATATTTGGAACTAGCCAGTTTTGCAAATATGGCAAAGATTGCAAGTCTAAAAGTAGATTCTAAATTAATTTCAGCAAGATGGTAGGTTTCGGGTCCATTCGCACACATACATTCAACCAAGTGTGGTTATAATACCGTATTTGGAACTAGCCAATTTTGCAAATGTGGCAAAGATTGCAAGTCTAAAAGTAGATTCTAAATTAATTGTTGCATTGTTAGAGAGATGGAGACCCGAGACACATACCTTTCATTTACCAACGGGTGAATGTACTATCATACTAGAGGATGTGAGTATGTTACTCGGTCTCCGAATCCATGGTAAAGTTGTTAATGGCCCAACAAACGTAACCAATGATGTTTACATGGAGAATTTGGGCATCGAACTAACAACTTCGGATAAAAATGGGGCTTCTGTCAAAATAGTTTGTATAGTAACAGTACTAACACAACTGAAAAATAACCCTAACCCGACCGAGGCAGAAAATATTCTTCATTCAAAAATTTATATTTTACTTTTAATTGCCACTTTTTTAATGCCAGATAAGAGTCACAATTTGTTGCATTCTTCTTGGTTACCTTTAGTAGGAGACCTTGAAAAATGTAATACATACAGTTGGGGATCTGCTTATCTGGCGACACTATATAGACATATGTGCAAGGCAACCCATAAAGGAGTCAAAAGCATAGGAGGATGTGTTGTATTACTAACTGTATGGGCATTCACACACATACCCTTGTTAGCCCCGGTTAGTAACAAGGTTCCATCACATCCTTATGCATTAAGGTAACGATTTTCATTTAAATGCAATTTATATTTCTCAAAATTATTTATACGTCGCTTTAAGGTATTTTTTTTAATATGCAAGATGGTGCAAATGAGGTATGAATTATGGAAATAATCCTCGTCATCATCTACGAGGGTACCGTGTTGCAATAGAACAAATGGAAGAAAACGATGTAAGAATGATTAATTATAATATTCAACTTATTTAAATTTATTTTATACATTCTAATAGTTATATTTCTTTTAACAGTTTATTTGGAGGCCGTACATACAATATCCAGTGCCTGATTATAATGACAACCGAGTTTGGAGTGCAACAACATATATGGTATGTTTCTTTACCGTTGAGATGCATCAGACGGATCGAGTCAAACTCCAATTTGGATTTGAACAACAAATACCGTCTCAGCCAAGATGTCTAAGTGAACACCATAACATGACTATGGTCCAAGCTTGGGACACACATTGGCAAGATTTAAACAAAGAAGAGCTAAAAGAATGGAAAAGAAGAAGGCATTTGGTGTTACAAGGAAACTCGATAATTGGTGAGTCTAAGCCGGAGAGAGAATACATGAATTGGTTTTTATCAATTCCTTTTATGCACGTTGCTCCAACACAATTTTTGAATGATCCCTGTCAACGTGTAGCTTCTTCAACGCAACAAACAACATCACCCCCACAACAACATAACCAACCATCATCCTCAGCTCAACAAACTTACCAACACACTCAGACCACACAACAACACACAATTTATTCCACCTCAACCCAACACCACAATCCCCACACCCCATTCCCTCAAACAAACTACTATTACAACCAACAATATCAACAACAAACCAACCTACGCCCACCCATACAATACACTCCAATTCCTCAACCCAACTTTGAATACTCAAACCCTCATTCTCAACCCCAAACATCTAACACCACATTCGCACATCCCACTCCTACATACAACCTTGATGATGTATATTATCCTCCTATCCAACACACCCAACCCAGCACCTACACACAACTCCCACATTCACTATCCAACTTTGACCTCATCGATGACCATCTAACGAATATGCCTTCTTTTCGCATTCAAGAACTTGACGGTATGGATATGCCTCCAAACACATCACAACAACATCTTAGTCAACAACAACATCAACAACAAGACGCCCATGATGAATTATCTTCCGCCTCATCTCCGTCTCCCGCAAGACAAAGACAAGAAGACTTGGGCAAGGGAAAACGCAAAAAAGTTGGCACAAGATGTGGAACAGACGGTCACTATAAATAAAATGTATTCCTTCCATTATATCAATAAAATGTATTTCTTCCATTGTAATTCTTAAAAAAATAAATCATTTCTATTATTAATATTTAAAAAAAAATCATTTTATTATTAATATTTTAAAAAAAACAATATTAGAAAACTATTATTATTAACATTTTATTTTAAATATTTTTATAAAAATATTATTATTATTTTAAAAAAAATCAATTATATTAATTAAATAGAGAATTAATTAAAAAACTATTTAATAATAATTTTAATAAAGTTATTAAATTAAAAAATAGATTTTAAAATAATAAAAAATAAAAAAAATTTAATCCCTTCACTAGCTCGGTCAATGAATGGCCGAGCCTACCCAACGCAAAATGGGCTTCATCAACTCGTCTAATGAATGGACGAGCCCAAATAAAAAAAGGGGACAGATTGAGAATTTTTTTTCAAACTGGAGTATTATGAGATATTAATTTCGGCTTTGGACATTTTGAGAAAAAAATCCCACTTTTATCATATTAGAATTGAAATACTAACCAAAATTTATAGTCATATGACATATGGCAGTTTTCTAGATCCACTATGGATCAAGAAGAAATATAAACCAAGTATTTTAATGAATAAATCTATATAAGAAAAATTAAATAATTTTTTTATAATATCTTCTTTTTATTTAACGAGAAATACTTGACACTCTATTTTACACTTACATAGCATTTTATACCATGAATACATACTCATTATTTTTAATAATTTTTAGTCTCAATTTGGAATCCGTGCAACACTCGATCAATTGCATGCATATGGTGTCAATTTCATACGTAGCACAGCTCTTATTTAATTTTCAAGATTTAATCAACACAGTTTTGTATTTAAGAAAAGAAGCGGTAATTCTTATCATGTTAACAATCTAACTCTTGTAAGACATTCAATCAAAAAAGACTTTTAGATATGTCAAAAAGAAAAGGTATACAACCTTACGAAAAATCCAAAAATGCAACTTATACTAGTGCAGTGCACATGTCATTCATGTATCTCCAGTGTCCCGCAATTGTATACACTAAATCAATTCCGAGTCTCAAACGTAATTTATTCAAATCACATTTCAAATATAACATACACATACAATTGCACACCCTGGAGGCACAAGACACTACACTTATTAGTATTACAACTTATTTTTTCCATTTCAGATTCAATTTTTGCTTCCTACTCCTTCAGTTACTTCTCTTTAGGAACTGCAAATGCCATGAGAGGAACACTTCTATGCGCAATAAACCCTCTTGTTTGAGACATGTCAATTTTTTCAACACCACCAGGCACTTCCCAGTTAAACTGATGAACAAGATTTGCCAACACAAGTTCATTTGCCGCAGTAGCATACGTTATTCCAGGACAACCCCTTCTCCCAGACCCAAACGGCATCAACTGAAAATCGTTTCCTTTAACATCTACCGTACTATTCAAGAATCTGTCCGGCTTGAACTCTTCTGGTTGCTCCCAGTTTGTAGGATCTCTTGAAATGGCCCAGTTGTTGATGATAACATGTGTGCCAGCTTCAATGTGGTAACCGTTTAGTTTGACAGCTTCTTTGCTTTTTCGTGGGACGAGTAATGGAAACGGAGGGTGTAGTCGTAGTGTTTCTTTAACCACTGCCTTTAAGTATTTCATGTTGGTTAAATCGTCTTCTGTTATGTGTTTTTTACCATTTGCCACGGTTTTTGCTTCTTGTTGCAATTTCTTCATGATGTTTGGGTGTCTTATGAGTTGTGTCATTTCCCACTCTAGCAAAGTGGATATTGTGTCTGTTCCTGCAATAAACATGTCCTGAATATATACAATAAAATTAGCATAATCAAAATTGTACAATCATATCTCATCAAACATACTTTTATAACAGATAAATGCATTAAAAAAGTTAGAAGAAACTCCACAGGGTAGTATAGAGATTTTACTTTTACACTTACCAATAATTGAGCCTTTATGACGATTCTGTCAATAGGAAAACCAAATGATTCAGTTCTTTGAATCCAAAGCAAAACATCAACAAAGTCACCATGGTCTTCAGCACTTGAAAAATCACTGTTTCCTTTCTGTTTACTGATATGATCTTCAAGAACTTCCTCCAAAAGATCATCAAACTGTTTCGCAACTCTTCTTGCTCTTGCATAAAACCCAGAAACATGTGTCAACCAGTCAAGCCAAGGAACATAGTCACCAACATTAAAAGAACCAAGTAACTCTGTAAACTCCATCAACAACTTCTTAAACCCCTTCCCACTTTCACCGCTATACTTTCTCCCCAAAGCAACCCTACAAACTATATCATTTATAGTTGTGGAGACTAATTCACTTATATTCACCGGCACCGAAGCTGAACAACACTGCTTTATTTTCTCCACCATAAAACCAACTTCTTCCTCTCTGACAGCACGAAGAGATTGAACCCTTTTAGCACTAAGAAGATGTAAAACAGATATACTCCTTATCTGTCTCCAATACTCTCCATATGCAGCTGTGGAAACATCTTTGCAATCATATAAAAGTATCTTATAGTTTTTCTTCTGGGGTCTGTTTGCAAAAACATGATCATGGGTTTTCAATATACCACGTGCTTCTTCAGCTGATGAGATAACAAGAACTTTTATGTTACCAAGATGGATTTGAATTAAAGGACCATATTTTCTAGCTAGAGATTGAAACGTGCGGTGAGGGAATAAGCCAAGTTGATGGAGATTTCCTATTATAGGTAATCTTGGAGGAGAAGGTGGTGAGTTTTTTATTTTTGTAGAATTGGAATACCATTTGATTAGCATAAAAAGAGTGAGAGCTATGGAAGAGATTAGGAGAAGCATTGTATTGTGTTCTCTTTTGTTTTTGCTTCCAATTCCAATGGAGTTAGGCGCAATATTTATAGACATTGTAATCATTGTACAAAGTATAATTTTCTATTGTAACGTAATTAGTTTTGTCATAGTTGTTATATGGTCAAACATTTTATTCTTTTTCAATAAAAGCCTTATATTCAACTTTGTTCACCTATTTTTGACTATCGGAAAAAAAGAAGTCATTTTCTTGAATCTTGCTTAGTTAGTTTGAATGTTTTAAATTTATAAAACTATTTTCAACGATGAAGTTTTTTTTTTTTTTTTGTGTAAAGTTGAATAAGTAAAATATTCTATAAATAAATTCAATTTAATTAATAAGTGCAAATGGAGAGTGAAGCGAGTAGAACGCAAAGGATTACGGTCGAAGGCACAGGCGGCACCTGGAGACGGTTGTAAAATTTCGCCGTCTTATGCTAAAATTTCATTAATATAAAATTTTTCATTAATGTTATAAGAATAAATAATTGAAAAAAATAATAAATAATATATATAATAGGAAATATATTTTAAAAATTATTAATATTATATTAAAAATATAATATTAATTATAATTTAAATTAATTTTTTTATAAGATGATTTATTACAATTTCAGAGGAGAGGATAATAATTCGGAGAAAATTTAATATATATAACTTTTTTAGGTGTGATTTTCACTATTTTTTTAGTGAAAATATAACAAGTATATTTAGTATTGTTTAGGAAATTAAAAAAAATTGTGTATATATGTAGGAGAAAAAATAATAAAAATTACATTTAAGAAGTTGTATATAAGTTTTTTTCTAATAATTTGTATTCTTTAAGAAAATATAATTTAGTTAAATTTGTATTATTATTTATTTAATGTTATTAATTTATTGTAAAATAATTTAAAATTTTATATAAATTGTGAACTTTTTAAATGTGACTTGTATTTTTAAAATATCCACAATTCTTATCAATTTTTTAAGTAGTGAAGTCTAGGGTGATGGCTCAATAAGGTACTAGTGGACCATAATTAAAAGCCATAAGATGAAAACTTAATAAATATACAATTTTTTTCTTCTATCGACCCTTATTGTCTTTTATCCTCCTCTCTCTCTCTTGTTACAACCGTACTTTATCACCCCTGTAATTTTTTACTATTGTATATCTAACGCATTTTTAATATTACTCCATCTTTGATAATCCCCTATCTCTACTATTCTCTAAATTTTTTTTGGAAGCATTTGGAACACGCGAAAATCACCAATAAAAAATAGTTTATTCAAATGAAACTGATATCCTATTACACAACTACATTCCTATGCATTAGTTGAGTCTCAAGTCTTTAAGGAATACAACCTCATTTTGTCTAACACCTTGCTCCCTTTATAACTCTGCTTTTCTTTTTATGGGATTTCCATTTTCTAAATTTTGATGAAATTTTATGTTAGTGGATTTCGATTACCTTTTCTTTGAAGCACATATCTCTCAATCATATGATTGATTTTCCTAATCTTGTTATTTTTCATTTTTCAAGTTTCAACCTATGAAGAACATTAAAAAAAATCTAAAACCAAACAAAAATTCAACAAAAACTCGTATGAAACTTTATAAAAAATTGGGCACATAGAGAATAGAAAAAAAGGTTTTTTTTTTTGGAAATCCACCACAATTTATGGTGAATTTCAATCAATCTTGATGAACAAAATTGTTATCACCCACACAATAACAATGAAAAAGAGAAGAACAGTGGAGAAAGAAAGAAAGAACGAAGAAGAAAAGTAATAAAATTATGCAGAGTTTCTCTCTGCCCAAAAACGGTGGAAAGCAACTGTAAAATACTGTGAATACAATGTTATGAATACTCTATTCACTTCATTACAAGAATAAAGGTTAATCTCTCTATTTATAGATTTAGGTTAGCTTGCACCCCAAGGAAAACCCAAAACTATAAAATCCCAAAATAGTTAACACTACTAAAAATAGGCCTAAGTCAAAATCCTGTGTGAAGCAACATGCTTTGACACTTCGACATACTAATACAACTCAATACACTAGGTGATTCGACACTTCCTTGCTTATGTCGAACAACCTGCTTTACAATTTTACACACCACCTAATTCATTGTGTCTAAGCTATCTACACTTATCATAGCTCTTAGTCTTCTGAATACTTCGACCTGCAATCTCTTCGCCATGATGTCTGCAATCTGATTCTCAGTTCTGCAGTATTCCACATTCATCTTCCCATCTGCCACATGCTCTCGAAGATAATGGAACCTCATCTCGATGTGCTTGCTTCGACCACGTGTTATCGGATTCTTTGATGCATCATTAAACCTCTACCACTCTTGTATAATTCGATGCCAATGAAGTATGAAATGTCACCCAGATATGGCATTTTGAATTCCTTGTTGAGATCACCTTTGAAGTCTTCGATCTCTTTCTTGCAGCTACCTGTTATCAACAAGTCATCGACGTAGAGACATGGTATAAGCAATTCATTCTTGCTTCTTCTTACATATACTCCATGTTCACTTGTGCACTTCACAATTTTCTTCTCCCTTAGAAATCCATTTATCTTCTTGTTTCAAGCTCTTGGAGCTTGTTTAAGTCCGTACAAGGCTTTATGCAGCATGCACACCTTTATTTCTTCGCCTTGTTTCACAAATTCAGTTGGTTGTGAAACATAAACTTCTTATTCTAAGGGGACATTCAGGAATGTACATTTCACATCCATCTGGAATATCTGCCAGCTGTTTATGTTTGCTAGACCAATAACCAACCTGATTGTTTCGATCCTAGCAACAGGTGTAAAAGCTTCATCGAAGTCGATCCTTTCGCCACAAGTCTCGCCTTGTGTCGAGTGACTTCTCCTATGGGATTCAACTTCACCTTGTATACCCATTTCACATCGATTACCTTCTTGTCTTGGGGCAATTCGACAAGTGACCAAGTGTTGTTGACTTCTATTGACTTCAGCTCTTCGTTCATTGCTTTTATCCACTTCGAATATTTTAATGCCTCAGCTGCATTGACTAGTTCGGCATCTAAAGCATCCGTAGTCATTCTAAATAGGAACCAAAATCTACACTACATAATCCGATAACCATTTCAAAATCATACCTTTCAAGATACTACCATTGCACAACCTTGCCATTTTCTAATCATACATACCAAAATATATAGCCATGACATTTTCAATCTAATCCAAAATCACATTATTTCATCCAAACCAATTATTCAATTTCCTTCGATTCCTAACCATGTAAAAATACCAACCAATTTCATTATGATCATACATTCATAACAAATATAATAATTCCAAATAAGATTCCAATGCATACATATAACATTCAAATTCTATAACATTCAATCTAAATGTCATTAAAACATTAGCCCTTTCCAATTCTAGAACAATTTCAATTTCAAACTCCAAGCCATACAATACATTTATTCACCACAATGCTCAACCAACACAATTACATTTCAAAGTTACAAAACTACAACCTTGAATTACATGCAAAACTACAATAAATTCTCATTTACATTAAAATATCCCGAATTCACAAAATGGAATCCTAACCATAACTTCCCCTAATAGTCCCTAAGTCCATATTATCTTGATATTTTGGTTTATGCCTTGAACTCACATTCATAACCATGTCCATTCGCCAAGCAGAACCTACAAAACAAAGAAACCCAAGAAAACCATATGTCACTTCATGAAGCAACATATACAATAATCTCAATTCCACATTCCAAACACTTAATAACATGCAATAATTCACCTCACTTTTACCCTACCTTTTAACTGTTGGTGATGAGTAGAGCAAGAGTGGGTTGCAACCTATCATAAGGGTACTGCTTTTTGTTAGGTCACATTATGGAATGTTGGACGATGATTTCGTTTTTATCTTTTATCACATTTGATCCATGAGATTGTTAAATCAGTGCCTGCTACAAGCATTGTGAACCGCGAAAACCCTTTGGAGCCAAACTACAATTCAAAATAAACGAGGTCCATTCAAATACGGGAGTTCCATTGTAGAATAGATGAAGAGCACCTTAACAGAATCTACTTGTAAGTAAGCTTTAGAGAATGAAATCCAGAATAGCTTGAACTCAATCCTTTCGTCGGATAACAATAGAAGAGATGAACTCCATCTTACCTATGAGGAGGAGCACCAAATGTTGATGAGAGAAGTCCATGGTCTACTAATCCGTTTCCAAAGTGTGTTGTGATATTGGAACCTGACAAGACAAAAGACATACGGAAATAAATGCCAAAACTAAGGCAAACTTATCATCCTGTTTCTATTAATAAAAGTAGTCCTGGTTTTATGGGTAATATACCTGAACAAATGAAGCATGTATTGATGAAAGGGATACAAAAATAACTAACAAAGGGTCCCTTGACACCAATGAAGCCAATGCTGAAATCAGTGGGCCTAATACATCAATTCCCTCGGATAATTCAGCATGACAGTATGCAGGATTTGCTTGACGATCGGGTTCCCAACTGCATCAACCTGCAGAACTGCTATGAAAATAATCGAAGGAGAATAGCGATCCAAAACACAGCGGAAATTAAAAATTTCTCATTTAGTGATCCTTACGAATGGGCATGATCAATGATAAAATCATTATCTCTTGTGGCGATTGAAACCCTTGATGCAGATCAAAGGAGTGATCACGAACATTGAATGGTGACAACGCCTCTACTCAGTCCACACGAACGGATTCCTTCAGTCTTAGTGCTAGCTGTTACGAATGAAGGCTTTGAGTGAGTGAGTGAGAGAGAGAGAGAGAGAAACGAAATTTTCATCTGCACAAATGCTTCTGCACAAGGGTTCTATTTATAGAACCACTTGTGTGGGCTGTAAGCTAAAAATCCCACTTAAGTGTATGTGGCCCATATCTTATGATATACCAAAATCACTTAAGCGCGTGGTACCTTACCATATTTTATATTCTACTTAAGTGCACAGTACCTTACGATGTCCTACAATTCACTTAAGTGCATCGTACCTTACGGTGTTCCTTATTTACTCTATCTCTCATCAATCCGCCCTTCTGTGTGTGACCCTGTAGGTTTTCGCGGCATTGGAAATTATATTAAATCACGTATTTAACATAATAAACAGTGAGCAATATCTAGCAACACATCACTGCTACCCAAGACACGGAAATGTCATGTGATCTGACAAATCCTTTTGTTATAATACTTATGTGTACAATTACCCTTTTTCCCTTATGTCTAATTGAACACAAGGCATGGGCTGTGTCATCCTTGTCTAGTTCAATATTGGGTCCGTAGACATTTATCCTATTACGCAGGATAGGAAAACTTCATCTAGGTCACTCATGTCCCTCAGCATGCTTCGTGGAGTACCCATCAACTGTCTTTATGGTCATACAATTACAGACAACATTTTTTCAGCAATAAGGTACTTGACTCTACATCTAGTGTCCATAGTGGTTTCAGGTCGAAGGGTGATATACACCACTATCACCATGAGAATAACTTATGACACTTTGCATAACATTCTATATACTATTCTCATAGCGGGTCAATCCATTATAAATATTACTCCTAATATCCATACCTATGTTTAAGACTTGATAACTTCTTATCCATGATCCATGAGATGTGATCATCGGTCTATATACATAATAGTCTTAATGCTTTAATGTTATCCCACTTCACAACAAAGCTCGACTACAGATACTTTAAGAATAGTGTCCTTCTGTTTAATGGGATCTCATGATTAAGTCACACTTGATACATTAAACAAACTAGCTATTCTAGGGACTTTATTAAACAAACATAATAAAGAAAAATCCTTTTATTATTAATAAATAATTCGATACTAGTACCAAAAGTATTGGCCTCTAAGGCTTACACCAATAATCTCCCACTAGCACTAGATCCAATCAGGCATACCCCTAATGCCCATAGATCTAGTATGACCATCATGCTTCTGTTGTGCAAGAGGCTTTGTCAGTGGGTCAGCAATATTGTCAAGTGTAGGTACTTTACATATTTTCACATCTCCTCTATCTATTATCTCTCAAATGAGGTGATAACGCCTAATTATGTGTTTGGATCGTTGGTGAGATCTAGGCTCCTTAGCTTGTGCGATAGCACGATTGTTATCACAATAGAAACCAATGGGATCCATAATGCTAGGAACTATGCCAAGTTCACTAATGAACTTTTTGATCCAAACAACTTCCTTTGCTGCACTTGAGGCAACAATATACTTGGCCTCAATTGTAGAATCAGCAACTGTATCTTGCTTTAAACTTTTCCAGCTCATAGCGCCACCGTTTAAGCAAAACACAAAACCAGATTGCGATCTAAAGTCATCCTTATCTGTCTGGAAGCTAGCATCGGTATATCCAGTTATAACAAGCTCTTCCCGACCTCCATATATCAAGAATGAGTCCTTAGTCCTTATCAAATACTTAAGGATATTCTTGACAGCTACCCAATGAGCATCACCGGGATCAGATTGGTACCTACTCGCCGCACTTAAAGCATACGAGACATCTGGTCAAGTACATAACATGGCATACATGATAGGTCCTATTGCAGATGCATATGGAATCTTATTCATGTGATCCCTTTCTTCCTTAGTTGAAGGGGATTGTGTTTTTGATAGACACATGCCATGTTGCATAGGTATGAATCCTTTCTTGGAATCATGCATATTAAAGCGTCTCAGCAATTTATCTATGTATGTACTCTGACTTAGGCCAAACAGTTTTTATGATCTATCTCTATAGATCCTGATTCCTAATATATAGGCTGCTTCACCCAGGTCCTTCATAGAAAAGCATTTCCCTAACCAATACTTTGCTTGTTGTAGGGAGGGATATCGTTTCCAATGAGTAATATGGCATCTACATATAATACCAGGAAGACGATCATGCTCCCACTAACCTTCTTATAGATACAAGGCTCATCTTCATTCTTGATGAATCCATATTGGTTTATTGTTTCATCAAAACAAAGATTCCAGCTTCTAGAAGCTTGCTTCAATCCATAAATTGATCTTTGTAACTTACATATCTTTTGGGCTTCTTCTGGTATGTCAAATCCTTCAGGTTGTGTCATGTACACATCCTCTAGAAGATTCCCATTAAGGAAAGCAGTTTTGACATCCATTTACCATATTTCATAATCATGATAGACAACGATAGGAAGTAAATTTTGAACAGATTTAAGCATTACAACTGGTGAAAAGGTTTCATCTTAGCCAACCCCATGAATTTGTTTATATCCTTTTGCAACCAGTCTTGCCTTATAGGTATGTACCTTACCATCCATGTCAGTCTTCTTTTTGAAGACCCACTTGCATCCTATAAGGTTAACTCCTACAGGAGGCTCTACCAAGGTCCAAACCTTGTTTATGTACATGGAATCCATTTCATATTTCATGGCTTCTAGCCACTTCTCATACTCGGGACCATTTATGGCCTCTTGGCAGGTCACAGGCTCATCTTGATCCATGAGTAGTACATCACCTTGATCAGTTATGAGATATCCATATCTCTCAGGTAGGTGACGTATCATGCTTGACCTACGCTGGTCTTGTTCTACTTAAGCATGTTGCTCTTCCACAACTACTTGTGTTTCCTGCTCTAATTCCTCCATAGGTGTATCAATGCTTTGTGATTCTTGAATTTCTTCAAGCTCTAATTTCCTCCCACTGATTCCCTTGGAAATAAAATCCTTTTCTAGGAAAACTCCAGTTCGAGCGACAAACACTTTGCTCTCAAAAGGATTATAGAAGTAATACCCTCTTATTTCTTTAGGATACCCCACAAATAAACATTTTTCAGATTTGGGCTTAAGCTTAGTTGAAATTTGTCGTTTCACATAAACTTCGCAATCCCAAATCTTCATGTAAGACATATGTGGTTTCTTACAATTCCATATTTATGGTGTCTTCTCAGCCTTTTTGGATGGAACACGGTTAAATGTGTAAGTTGCTGTCAATAGTGCATGTCCCCAAAAGGAGTTTGGAAGATCAGTGTGACTCATCATGGATCAGACCATGTCTAATAAGGTTTGATTTCTTCTCTCAGATACACTGTTCCATTGGGGTGTTCCAGGAGGAGTAAGTTGGGATAGAGACCCACACTCTTTCAGATGGTCATCAAACTCTAGGTTTAAATATTCACCACCTCGATCTGATCGAAGAGTTTTAATAATCTTACCTATTTGGTTTTGTACTTCAGTCTTGAATTCCTTGAACTTTTCAAAGGACTCTGATTTGTGTTTCATTAAATACACATAACCATATCTACTAAAATCATCTGTAAATGTGATGAAGCACTAAAAACCTCCTCTGGCTGGTATGTTCAATGGTCCACATACATCAGTATGTATGAGGACCAAAAGATCATTAGCTCTTTCACCTTTTCCTGTGAATGGAGACTTTGTCATCTTTCCAATTAAACAAGACCTGCATGTCTCATATGATTCATAATCAAAAGAGTCCAAGAGTCCATCTTTATGGAGTTTGGAAATGCGTTTCTCATTTATGTGGCCTAATCGACAATGCCAAAGGTAAGTTGGATTTAACTCATTAGGTTTCATCCTTTTAGTATTAATGTTATAAATAGGCATTTCAAGATCAAGGACATATAGTCCATTGTTCATCAGTAGCATAGAATATATCATTCAAATAAATGAAGCAACAATTGTTCTTTATTATAAATGAAAAACCAAACTTGTCCAAACAAGAAACGGAAATAATATTCCTGCTAATTGCAGGTACATAATAACAATTTTCTAACTGAATTATTAAATCACTAGGTAAAGTCAATATATAAGTTCATACGACTAAAGCAACAACCTTTGCTCCATTGCCAACTCGTAGGTCAACTTCACCTTTTGCCAAATATCTACTCCTTTTTAGCCCCTGCACATTGATACAAATGTGAGAACTGCATCCAGTATCTAATAACCATGATGCAGAAGTAAATAAATTAATCTCAATAACAAAAATACCTGAAGTTGAAGTCTCTACTCCATTCTTCTTATCTTCCAGGAACTTTGGTAAGTTTCTCTTCCAGTGTCCGGTCTTACCGCAATGGAAGCATGTGCCTTCCTTTGCTATTCCTCCACTATGCTTCAAAGCAGGAGCTATGGGTTTGGATTTGGAAACTTCCTTGCCTTTCCCTTTACCACCATGCTTGGTGGGTCTTTTGTTCTGTCTCTTTCCATTTCCGATCATCAGAATGGACTTCCCTTTTGACTTCAGATTCTGCTCAGCAGTTCTTAACATGGCTAGAAGTTTAGGAAGAGATTTGTCCATATCATTCATATTGAAATTAAGGAAAAATTGAATGAAGCTATATGACAACGATTGTAAGATCAAATCAATTGCATGTTCGTTTCCGAGGGGAAAACCCAACCTCTCAAGGTTCTCCATATACCCAATCATTTTGAGCACATGGGGACATACAGGGGCTCCCTCAGCTAACTTGCCTTGAAAAAGGGTCTTTGAAACTTCAAACCTTTCATGTCTTTCCTGATCTTGATAGAGCATCTTCAAGTGTTCTATCATATCGAACGCTGCCATGTTCTCATGTTGCTTTTGCAACTCTGAGTTCATGGTAGCTAGCATGAGGCAAGCAGTTTCATTGGCATCATCGACATTCTTCTTATAAGCATCTCTTTCTGCCTTAGGTGCAGAACTAGGAGGTTCCTCTTCAGGAACAGGTTTCTCCAAGACATACAACTTTCTATCATGTTTGAGGATAATCCTCAGATTTTGGTGTCAATCCAGAAAATTTGTCCCAGACAATTTTTCCTTATCAAGGATTGATCGTAAAATTTTGTTAGAGGTGTTTGTTGTCATGGTAATCTACATGAAAAATAATGAAAATATAAGTATCAACAATATATTTAATTAGGCCTTTAGTTAAATATGCTCCCACTATTTTACTCAAAACAAATGACCCTCACCATTTGATTTGGAAAATCCCGTTGGAGGATTTTCTAGTGGGTCGAGATCCACATTTCACTTTGTTTTAAGTCCGCGTAGGAGTATTACACAAAACTAGGTTATTTAGGTCAGAACTCCTTCCAATTGTATCTAATACAACTCTCGAATATTTTAGTTGGGTGAATAACTCCTTATTCCAATCCATCACATGGATCATTTCCAACTCTTGCTTCTAAACATATATAATCTTATTATAATTTATTTAGTTAAGTTTAACTCATTGTTTTAGCAATTGGATATTACAATTATCCCATCGCACCTTACTAATATAGAATACGCACCTCGCGTAGGCGAAACCTACATTATTCGATACTAGTCTTGATGACTGCTAAAACTTGGAAAGTATAAACTTAATATTTAATTTGAGGGAATTTACAATTATTCTGATCTCACCGGCTTATTTATCATATAAGTTATCTCTCACATGCATCAACATACATTCACATGCATCAACATACATACAAAATGAAACAGTTACGACCCCTAGCGCAATTGTTCTCCCAAGCCAATGAGAGAACCTAAGCTAACCTAATAACGATATAAGCTTCTCCAAGCAAGATCTTCAAGGTTGTCCTTCTTTGATATTGTATTCTTCTCTTTCTTCATAACATTACATTACATAAAAGAAACTCATTTTATATACGAGGGGGTAAGATGAGAAAAGAAGTTACATTAAGAGATTAAAAGAGAGGCACGACACGCAAGTCGTATTTTAAAATCCCAAAACAAAATAAAGGAAAACTAAGGCCATAACCGATCACCACAAGAAAATAATAATAAACACATTATTATTATTAATTTAAATTCTGTTAATTAAATAAACCAAATTAAATTTCGGCGATCGATCACACTACGCAGAGTTAGTCGGGGGTTCTGCTGCCCGGTCAGCGGATGGTGGTTCCACTGCCCGTTCAGCGGACGAGTTTCGCATCAACACTTGATACTTTAGAGCACAACTCTTGCGCAGTCACAACCCTAATCTCATAACTCTTTGACAACACAACCCTTGTACCGTCATGAACCCTAATGCAGCAATTTCATACCGTCAAACACACCTCGATTGTTAATTCAATATAATTGATCAACATGTCATTGCTTCACTTTACTAATGTCGGATCAAGAAGCAAATGACCATTGATCTCTCAAACGAAAACAACCATTAAGTGTTTGAATGAACGAAACAGAAATAGTATATCATATATACCGTATTTTGCATCAGAATTACTTATATCATATGTATAACTTGTTCGATCTTAATTGTGTAACCTATGGACGATCGATGTATCGCTGCTTCACCATACTAACGTCGAACTCCAAAGCATAGTCAACATCAATCATCCAAATCGTACACACATGATGCCAAATTTAATTACTCGTTTATTCTTTGATTCATTATGTCTTTTAATCGTATTAACACAGAAAATACAAAAAATAAACAGCTATCAGATGCATGGTTTCGTAAGTGGCTCTGATACCACTGAAGGAGAATAGCGATCCAAAACGCAGCGGAAATTAAAAATCTCTCCTTTAGTGATCCTTACGAATGGCTATGATTAGTGATAGAATTGTTACCTTTTGTGGTGATTGAAACCCTTGATGCAGATCGAAGGAGTGATCACAAATGCTGAATGGTAACAACGCCTCTACTCAGTCCACACAAACAAATTCCTTCAGTCTCAGTGCTAGCTGCTACGAATGAAGGCTTTGAGTGAGAGAGAGAGAGAGAAATGGAATTTTCATCTACACAAATGCTTCTGCACAAGGGTTCTATTTAAAGAACCACTTGTGTGGGCTATAAGCTAAAAATCCCACTTAAGTGTATGTGGCCCATATCTTATGATATACCAAAATCACTTAAGCGCGTGGTACCTTACCATATTTCGTATTCTACTTAAGTGCATCGCACCTTACGATGTCCTAAAATTCAGTTAAGTGCACCGTACCTTATGGTGTTCCTTATTTACTCTATCTCTCATCAATCCGTCCTTTTGTGTGTGACCTAGTAGGTTTCCGCGACATTGGCAATTATATTAAATCACGTATTTAACATAATAAATAGTGAGTGGTATCTAGCAACACATCACTGATACCCAAGACCCGAAAATGTCATGTGATTTGACAAATCCTTTTGTGATAATACTTATGTGTATAATTACCCTTTTGCCCTTATGTCTATATTGAACACAAGGCATATACCGTGTCATCCTTGTCCAGTTCAATATTGGGCCCGTAGATATTTATCCTGTTACGTAGGATGGGAAAATTCCATCTAGGTCACTCATGCCCCCCAACACTCTTTGTGGAGTACCCATCAATTGTCTTTATGGTTATCCAGTTACGGACAATGTTTGATCACCAATAAGGCACTCGACTCTACATCTAGGGTCCATAGTGGTTTTAGGTAGAAGGGTGGTATACACCACTATCACCATGAGAATAACTTATGACACTTTGCATAACATTCTATATAGTATTCTTATAGCGGGTCAATCCAGTATAAATATTACTCATAATATTCATACCTATGTTTAAGACTTGATAACTCCTTATCCATGACCCATGAGATGTGATCATCAGTCTATATATATAATAGTCTTAATGCTTTAATGTTATATTACTTCACAACAAAGCTCGACTACAAATACTTTAAGAATAGTGTCTTTATGTTTAATAGGATCTCATGATTAAGTCACACTTGATACATTAAACGAACTAGCTATTCTAGGGACTTTATTAAACAAACAGAATAAAGAAAAAGTCTTTTATTATGAATAAATAATTCGATACAAGTACCAAAAGTATTGGCCTCTAGGGATTACATCAACATTAATAACAAGACCGGAACAACTAGGAGCTACATTAAAAGTACACACACATAGCATGATCATGCAAAAATAGTCCAAGGCATTGCATTCACCAATTCATATTAGCAGGCCATTCATCATTTGTTAATATAGCATAACAAGGACAAGTTATGACATTCATTTTCAAGTAAGCCATAGCATGCCTAATTACATAAGACCTTAACATAATTTCTTAACAGAGTTAATCAACGGTTGTTTTCTTCATGAACTGAACCTAACCATAATTGTGCCCGAACTTGTAACTAACAACCCTAATCAGTTAAGTTCTAACTCGATAAAATCCTCAACCATCATCCATTCATCGAAAAAACACCAGTATCATAATAGAATTGAAAAGAGAAATGCAACTCACATCTTGTAGAAACTCTAACTCTCTTTCGGGCTTCAATCTTCTTCAATCTTCATCTTCCACATGCTTCTGCGACCACTATCACCTCCATTTTAAGCTTCCAAATCGAACTCTTCCATCCTCGCATAACAACCACATGACTCTCGCAATCAATCAACAACACCACATAATAGCACAGAGGGATTTGAGAAGAGAATTCGAAATAGAAGAAGGATAAGATTCAATCCTGGTTGCATTGAAGCTCCGATTTGATGAGTTTTTGCTTCGATATCGATGCCATTCATTTTTCAATTTTGCAAGTGTACAAATGATAAGTTAAGTTGGATTATGTTGGTTTCTGAGAAGATTGATTTCGGAACTATTTTTCATCATTATATCGTTTCGATTTTTGTTCTCGAAGAAGACGAAACGAATGAATGGAAAATGTAAGTCTGAAAGCATGAGGAGTCCTTGGATTTGTGCCGTTTCAAGACTTCAGTTTTTAAGCTAGGTCGTTATATGCGTGTAGTCATCATCGTTCGTAGCTTGGCTTTAGTTGGGCTTCAAGCCAAACCAATCTTCTTTAGCATCATTGCATCATCATGCAGTGCGTTAGCCCTTTGGGTCTAGGAACGGGCCTTCGCGCCCAGATTTTTTGCACCCTCCATTATCCAATTCCTGAGACTCTTTTTTTCTATTTGCAGGAAGGAGTTTTTTGGGCCTAAAGCCCAACAGCTGATTGGACTCCACTTCCGGCATTACACCCCCAACGTTGTTTAGCTTAATCACCATTTGATTTTATTTTTTTAGCTTAATTAGATTTAATCTTGATTAATTCTTGATTAATCAGTTTTGTTTAGTTTGATTAAATTTCAAGATTTAGTTAGAATTTTAGGGATTAATTAGAGTTTAGGCCTAATTAGTTTAGAATTTTTTAATTAGAATAAAATTAGGTTTAATTAGAACATTAATTGAATTTTTAGAATTTAGTTAGAGTTCTAAATAATTAGATTATATTGATTAAGAGTAGTTTTAGAACTTGATTAATCTTTTAAGTTTTAGTTAGGATATGTATTATGATTTAATTTGGTTCCTAATTGAATATTCATGTGAATTGACTTTTTTACCCTTAGGGTTATTTTGTCAGTTTAACCATTTAACATACATGCTCCTTTAGGTTTAGATTTTGACATAGAATATTAATCAAACCATGACTAACTATTACATGTTCCCTTAGGATAGTTAATAATAATTCTAACCATTAGATTAGGATTAACCTAGTTTTTCAATTAAATCAAACCACCTGATTCAAATTGATCAAAAGCAATTTTGAACAATTAAATCCTTTGATATTGTATAATCCCATAGTCTAATTTGAGTGACCAAAAGACTCATGGTCACTTAATAAGACTTTTTCTGTAAGTTGTGGAGCTCGAAGCCTCAAGTCAAACTCTCAATCAATGCATCCTCCGTTATACCAAGCAGTGGATAATATAAAGCACATCAAAGGTGGCATCTTCAAGAGCTTGTTAAATCAAGATTATAATTGTGTGGCACGAGCCTTAAGCAATAGAGAAGGAATGGGACTGGAGAATTCCTACCCCCATTCTGAATATCTTTGGGTATGGGACGAATAACCCAGTCGATCATCGTATTCGCCTCTACTCATAGACTTTAGCATAATGCAAATCATACGATTGGCAAGTCTCCCTCTTCACAAAGCATTCATGCAACAAGCAAAAGACTTCACCAATAACTTATCAATCATGATGCAAGTTGTACGACACGTGCCTTAAGAAATAGAGAAGGAATGAGTCTGGAGAATTCCTACCCCCATTCTGAATATCGTTGAGTAAGGGACGCTTGGCCTAGTTGCTCATGGTATTCACCTCTATTAATAGACTTTAGTGCAATTAGAATCAAGCAATTGTTAAGGTCTTCATCATCATACAAGAAACAACAACAAAGACTCTTCTCCAGCAACTTGAAAGTTAAGATGAGAATTACATGCCACGAGCCTTAAGTATTAAAGAAGGGATGAAACTAGAGCTTTTCTACACTCATTCTGGATATCTTTGGGTGCGAGACTTTGGCCCGTTGCTCATCGTATCCTCCTTTACTCATAGACTTTATTGTGGTTCTTACCAAATAACTATCAAGTCTCTTCCATTCTTCATCAATCTATCATATTCTTTTGCCTTATCAATCATCTTGCTTTCAGCCCTAGTGGGCTGAACTATGAAAGCTCTAATTTCTTTCTTGCACTATAAGGATACATAGGTAGGAGAATTCAGATTCTCCACGAGCTATCTTATTTATTAATCCATCATTCTTTCATCAATTGATACCATCTTTTTGAGATCAAATATCCTTTTCCTTGGTTTCCATGCTCATCCTTTTAGGACGCCTAATGAATAGTCTGCCTTGTGAACCAGAAGTTGTTTGGCTTATACCCGGACATTTAATTCCTTTGTTGTTGGTTATTTAAATATATTGATACCATGCCTCCGGCCCCTCACTTGTTGGCTTACCTTTACTCTTCGATTCAGAGTTTATTCCTTCATGGATCCAAGATATTATTCTCCTTTAATTTCAAAATTGTTTGTTCCCCCAGTAAGTGATATGTCTTTTCCTTGTGCCAATCAATAATTCCTTTTTGGGTTCCATACTCACCCTTTTAGGACGCCTTAATCAATATCCACCTTTGTATCAAGAGTTAGTTGGCTTATTGCAATACATTTAATCTTCTTTGTTTCCAGTCATTCCACTACAGTGATACCATGCCTCAGGCCCCTCACTTGTTGGCCTGTCTATTTACTCTTTGATTCAAAGCCAATTTGCCTTATGGGTTCCCATGTTACCATTCTGTTGGTACAAGTTACATTGTTCATCACTTCGATCATACCTTTTCATTTGTTTGTCTTGTCAGACCTTGTTGCTTAGACAAACATTGTTTTGCTTCCTTTCTATTCGTGGTTCCACGAACTACGATTGCTCTGACTTTCTCATTGCACAGTAAGAATACGTAGGCACGAGGATGCGAATCCTTGGCAAGCATATTCCTAATTATTCCTTCTCCACCTTAGGGCACCATCCATATCTTTTATGATCCATTACCTACCTTCAATCATTAAACCGTTCATCCCAGTCACATATTGTTTCTTTGAAATCAGATACACTTTCTTTGGAATTCCATATATACCCTTTTAGGATGCCTAATGAAAAGTCCACATTTGCACCTAGAGTTGTTTGGCTTGTACCTAGACATTTAACTCTTCTTTTTCGGCCCAACCATGTAGCGATACCATGTCTTAGACCCCTCACTTTTGGTTCATGCCACCTTACCTCTATGGTACAAATCCCTTTTCTCCTATGGATTCCAATACACCTTGACCTTTGGTCTCAAAATATACCTTTTCGGCCACTTGTTACCAAAATCCCGATTCTGCAACTTTGGTCATTCATCCCATTCATTTCCATGATACACTTATATTCTACCTTCATTCACTTCATGTGACATACCCTATTCTTTGAGCCAAATACAATATACCTTTGAGCTCCATCTCGTATCCCTCTGTGAACCAAGACCATATTTGTTTGTCTTATCAGACCTTGTAGCTTAGACAAACATCTCCTTACTTACTTTGAAGTCGTGTTTAGGCAACCCTTCTTTTCGGTTATTCCAACATAGTGATACCATGTCTTAGACCCCTCACTTGTTGGTTCATACCAGTTTTACTCTTGGGTTCAGATTTCACCCCTTGTTGGAGTTCAAATCGATATAATCTGTTGGTTTAGACCATACTTTGATCATAATTCTTTTCATCTCCCACCACTAGTTCTTTGAACTACAAAGCTCTGAATTCCTCATTGCAATATGAGGATATGTAGGCATGAGGGATCCAATACTCACCGAGCACTTTATGTATTCTTTTCCTTTTCCCATTCTTTTGCGAGTAATTTTAGATATCACACCCATTCAAGCGAGAACGATCAAAATGGTTCCCATGGAGTACCATGGATGTTAGGGGTGCTAATACCTTCCCCTTGCATAACTAACTTCCTTACCCATCATATCTCTTTCCCCTGGGTTTTAACGATGTTTTCCCTTTCCTTTGGGAATAAATAAAGTTCAATGGCGACTTTGTTGTATGTTTGAGCGTGCAATGTGTTCGGGTATATTTCCTATAGTTTCAGTTGGCGACTCTGTTGGGGATTTTACTTCTTAGAGCATTTTCTAATCGCTAAAAGTAGTCGAGCCTAGTTTTGTTTTCTTTTAGCTTGCTTAGGGTGTTTATCTTTGCGCTTTAATCGCTTTATCATTATATTCATTTGCTTTATATTATGGATATCTATATGTGTTGTTGTTGGGTTGGGTTGATACTACATGAGTGAAGCTCTATACCCGAGCTTAATATACACATATGAGAGATTCGTTGATAATCGTGAACACTTGCGTTTCGTGCATTGGGTTGTCACTAGAGCCACACCCAGACTATATTCACTTGGAAGTACTTTTGTCCTGTGAGCATTCACTACGGCAGGGTATTTTCATTTCGAGTCGATGACTCTGGGAGACCTTATAGGGACTACCTTTTGAAGACTAGAACCTACCTGTGAGGGGGGTATGGGGTTTTCTACAGGAAATCATATACTCTACTTACCTTTATTCTC
The DNA here is from genome assembly GCF_024323335.1 of Lathyrus oleraceus. NCBI lineage: Eukaryota > Viridiplantae > Streptophyta > Magnoliopsida > Fabales > Fabaceae > Lathyrus > Lathyrus oleraceus. The sequence goes on from NC_066582.1 coordinate 126,695,528, forward strand.
ATGGACATCGAACCTTTGATCCTGCATCGGACATTATATGCAGACTATCCAGATTATTTGATGCTGTTAACATACATTATTGCATATCATTTTTACATTGCTGTACATATGCTAGAGTTCTGACCTAAAATATTATGCCATCAATGCTTTGAATCTATAGGTGTTGCATAATTATTCGCATTCCATCCATAACATATGCATTCATTCATTTGCATTACATGCATGTTAACCAGAAAACTCACCCTATCCATTCCTCTGTCAGAAAGACAATGATTCACCGACACCAATCATCTAAGGATCATGGAAAACACTAATAACATTGACATAGCTGAGATGGTTTTGGGGCTATTCTTGGATAACATGACAACGGACTTCCCAAATCAGGTTGTGATTAATGAACAGGTTGGAGACAGTCTGAAGAAAGATAACAAACAGAAGGTGGCTGCATGCATTCTGTCACTTCTCCCTCAAGAACAATGTTTGCTACCACATCAGAGGCCTACTCAAAGTGACTAGAAATTGAAGCAGAAGAAAATCAGTCAGAAGAATAATGATCAGGAAGGGAGACGTCCTCGCAATGATCCAGAAATTGAAGCAGAAGAAAATCAGTCAGAAAAACAAAAATCAGTCAGGAGAACAGTTTCGATGTTAATCTCTCATGTTGTGATTGTGTTCCTTTTTTTTCTATATGCTTTGTTTTTTTCCAGCAACTGATATCAGAGCCTAGTTCGGCTTTGTGGGGGAGCGGGACCTGGATCCGGTGTTGGATCATTTTATAGGATGTGGGAAACTCACATTTGTGGGGGAGAATGTTATGTGCAATTGCGAGTGGTTAAAGTCCCCCATTGCCTATGTATGGGTGGAATGTTGGATTTGAAGGTAGATAAAAACAAGAAAGGGGGGTTTGAATTGTTTTCACAATAGTTTAAAAACTTTTGCAACACCACACACACAAAATAAATACTAACAACACAAATAGTTTATCCTAGTTCGCTTGATATTCAAAGCTACTCTAGTCCACCCGACCAAGGCGATTTCTCCTTTAATAAGGACTTAATCCAATAATCTCAACAGATTACAAAAACGTCTAAGAGTTTAACAACCTCTTAGCCCTCTCAAGTATACATATCTAAACAAGTCACTTGAGGAATTACAAAGAGTTTTAGAAATACAAGTGTTTGACTAGATGCTTCTAGATAAGCTGGATAAACACACTTAAGGAACTATGAAACACAACCACGCAATATTAAGCAACAACTCTTGTATGAAAGTATTTCTTACAACAATGATAATGAGAATGTGAAAATGTTGTAGTGTATTTAGATATTCTGTTCAGCAGCTTGTAATGAGGCCTTTATATAACTTTTAGAGATGATACCGTTGGAGGGAAATCAATGGAGATTTCTTGCCAACAATGAGAGTTAAAAGTATTAAATTTCTTATCCTTTCCATAGCAGTCTTGGGACATAATCCATAGTTTCCTTAAAAAGATTTGTGCTACACTTAGAATGCTTCCTGAGTAAGTTTCTAATCTGGTGATGTCAGATAGAGTGTTAAGCGTGAATCAGAGTAAGCATGATCAAAGTCTTTAAGAAGAGTCTAGATATCTCTTGCAGAGTTCAGATGTTCTTGTAATCTTCAGATATTCTTGCAAACTTCATATATTCTCAAGATATTTTCTTAAATAGTCTTCAGATGTTCTCTTACAGATTCTTCAGATGTAGGTTCTTCAGATGTTCTCTTGAATAGTCTTCAGATGTAGAGTCTTCAGATATTCTTGTGGGTCTTCAGAGATCAGAGTTGGACTATAATGTTAGATTCTTTAGGTAATTTATCCTCAGATGCATTCTATTTGGAGCCAGATCTGCTTTCTTTTTGTGCTTGTTCAACATTTCTGGACTGGTGCGGATATCAAATCTTTGTTTTCCTCAGAGTAATCTTAACTTAGAAACCTGCACACTTAAGAAAAATATTAGGGTACCAAATTATTTCATGCTTTGTTATCATCAAAACTTAGAGATATATTGCAGAATCAAAATCTTGTTCTAACAATCTCCCCCTTTTAGATGAAGACAAAAACAGAATTTTGATGAAACAATGGTACTCTTCAAAGATACAAATTTAAATGAATCAGAGTCACATAGAGAATGACTCATGATAACGTGAAACTATACCATTTATTTGACTTGATTCACATGCATTTTAATATCATTTTGTGTATGTTTTATTGTATTATGCTGGTGTTGTTGCCTTATTTCAGGTACTCGTCGATGCAGAACTCACGTGTGAGAAAGAAATAAAGAAAAGAGAAGAAATGAAGAAAAGGGGAAGGAATGAAGAAAAACGCTGAAAATGCAAGTTCCGGGCCTGTGGCGTTCGCCATGAGCTAGTGGAGTTCGCCACGACCCCCTTGCCACGTCACTTCAAACTTTTAGTACCATGGTGTTTGCCATGGCCCTATGGCGTTCGCCACAGACACACAATGCCGTTTTTCTCCAACTGCACAAAACATGGTCAAAAGTCCCCCTATTTTCCTCAACCACTTTCACACGAATTTAGGGAAGTTCATCTCCTATTTTACCAGTATAAAAAGGCAGAACCAGAAGAAAAAAAAAGTATCCAAGTTTTTATCGTGTAATTTTGATTCTTAGCTTAAGCAAAAATACCTTAAAAGTGTTAGTTCTTCCACATAGGGAGGCTATTTAACCTTAGTTCTTAAGTTTACTAGTTGCTTGGATCAAGCGTGCCAACATCATTGTATTTTCGAGTTGTTATTTGTACTCGAAGAATTCTCCAAAGTTTAATCCAGTTATTATTATTCACCAGGTTTCTTTTAATTGCTTAATTATTTACTTTCCGCTTTCATTTGGCCTAATTGCATAATATTATTTATATGCTTACAATTCTGAATTTTGAGCATGATTACTTTTATGTTTAATAATTATAACTGTATGATTAAGTTTAAAACCATGTCTAGCTAAACCTTTCGACATTGGTATGTAAGGACCGTCGTTTCGACGAGATTCATTAATAATTAATGATAATTTTTATAAGTTATTTTTCTGGTTGTGGTTTACAATTCTAATTTAAAAAGGTTTTTCCACGAGAGTGAAAAGTCAATAAGGTTATAAATCAACAGAGCGAGAGTTTGAGGTTTTAACTAGATAGTGGTTTCTAGGCATTAATCATAAACACAACGAGAGAGTTTTAGGATTAATTAGGATTTATCAATTTCCAAAAATTACTTTTAATTCAGGTGGGTGAGTGAGAGCAAAACATTTTGGCTTAAGAGTATAGCCCGAGTAATAACACGAGAGTGTGAGGCAAAGTCTTTTAATTTGATATTTTCTATCAAAAAGTGATTTACCTTATTTTATGTTAATTATTTACCGAATCCTTGAAGAATGATGTAATTTACATATCGGTGTCTCTTTATTGAATATTTTCACTTTATAATTACTTCCCGTTCAATTTTATTTCTAGTTTCCCTTAATCTAATTTAAAAAAAAGAAAACATTCGTTGGCCTTAGCTTTACATAGTAACTTTAGATAACGATAGTTTTGTTTTTGGTCCTTTGGGTTCGATATAGTTTTAAAACTACGTGATACAACTGTACACTTGCAGTTAGCCATTTCGATAGACATACTAAGTCGCGATCAACTCCCCCTGAGATTAGCAATCTCCCCCTAAGTCAAATAATTAGAATTTTTTTTAAAGACATTAGTATCAGAAAAGGGTTTCTGTGGTAGAGAATTTCTTACAAGATCTTCTTAGGTTGCTTGCCTTAATTTATTTGTTTCTCAGATAGAGATTTACATTTTCTTTATTTAGATAGATGCTATAAAAAGACTTAGACTGCGCAATTATTTTGATGTCAGAATGTAAGCAGTGCATTCTGAGAGTTAGATAAATTATTTCATCAAAAAGACTTCTATTTATTTCTTCCCCTTTTTGTCAGACTCAAAAAGTTAATAAAATCACAAGTTATAAATTCACAAAAAGAATAAAAACTTCATTGATAAAGAAGAGAAGTTACAAATCAGAAGAAAAAAAAGAAAAAGGCCTCAAAGGCAAAAACTCTTAGAAAAATAACACAAAAATTCATAGAGTGCCTAAGGGTTTGGAGAAGGAGGCATCCTCTGAAGAAGTTGAGTCAAAAGATTATGGATGCTAGAGTTGACTTGGTCCTACTGGTCGAGTTTGGATCTGACCAGTTGTTGTTCTCTTTACAACTCTTCCAGAATCTTGAGGACTAGAGGGGCTAAGTCAGATGTTGATGACTCACCTCGAGTCAGAGAAACCTTAGTTGTCTTCTCATCGTCTTCTGTAGCTTTCTAAGAAACTTCAACATCCAATGCTTCAGCTTCAGCTTTTGCCTTAGTTGCAGCCTCTACAACAGCTTTCTCAATTGACTCCCTGGCAACAACTTTTTTTCCAGCTTCTCTCTTTTCCCTTTCAGTAGCCTCCTGAGCCAGAGGAGCCTCCAACTTCTCCTCAATACTTCTGATGTAGTCATTTCTGACTTGTTTAGATAGCCCCTTCAGCTTGAAGACTTCAGAAGTCATCCACCTGATGAACCCATTCCAGTAAGTCCTTACTTCAGAAGGATTGTCACTGACTCTGGATTCGTCATATAGTTGCATGAGTCTTGAAGTAGAGTTCTCTGAGAACTTAGAAAATGCCTCATCAAGGGTATGAAGAGTGAGGTCAGGTTCATAGGTTTGATAAGTGGGGTCAGAAGGTTTGTGTATGGGTTCTGATGGTTCAGAAATGGGTTCAGAGGGAGCTGGAATAGTTTCAGAAGGTTCTGGTACAGACTGAGTCTTTTTAGAGTCACTTGTGGCCTGAAGTTCTTCGTGGTTTGGGGAGGTTAGGTCAGGGATATTTGAATGTTCAGAGTTGGATGTTAGGTTGTAGTAGGGAGGGAAGCTAGGGTTAGAGGAAGGGGGTGATATAGGTTCGTTGAGAAATATGGCTTCAGATATGGGGATGGATGTTGCTGTAAGGTTAAATTGAGGTAGTGGAGGTGAAGAGGGGTTAGGGTCAGAGGTATGGGGTTCAAAAGTATTTGGTTCAAAAAATATAGGTATAGGAATGGTTGGTTCAGAGGGATTTTGTTGAGATTAGGATTTTGTGGAAGGAGAAGTGGGGGAAGTGGTGACAGAGGTGGAGAGTGTGGGGGGTGGTAGAGGTAATGATGAGGTGATTTTCCTAGAACCAAAAACGTTAGGAGCTTTTGAGATAGGGGACTTACCAGGTGCTGAAGAGCTTAGAGGCACATGTTACTTTTGAGTCGTTGAAGATTCTCCAAGCTTGAGACTCTTCTTTTCTTCTCTTCTTCTTCTTCTTCTTCTGCTTCTTCTTCTTCTAAGATGGTTCCCTCTTTCTCTTCATGAAGTTGGGGGGTTGATCTGGGAGCCAGTCCAAGCTAAAGCCATATATGTCGTATCCTTGGGCTTCTAGATCCTGGAGATAGCATGCAATGACCAATGGGGGATCAACCTTGGAGAATAGATACATCCCATTAGATATCTCCCTTTGATCCTTCAGAGCTTCCCAAGAGGTGTACTTAGAGGGTTTAACTCTGACCTTGTCTATCAGACCCATGCTCTTAAGATTCCTCCATTTAGAGGCTTCCCTACGTCCACAATGATGTCTTCCATCATATTTAAGGAGATGAGATGGTCCACCAAACAACTCTCTACCAAAACATCAGAAATCAGTCTTCCTAGGGGGATGTAGTTTCTAGGCTTCATGTTATTCCTGGTGTCTCTGAAAGAATCCCTCAAATACTTGAAGAACAGAGATGGAAGATTCAGCTTCAGCCCTTTGTGCAGATAGTATAAAATGCATTTTTGATCAATGTTGATGTAGTCAGAGGAGTTGGAAGAAGGACAATGATGGATGGTTCCCATGATGGTCTAGGACCACACCCTAAGGTTCTGGTGAAGCTCTTTATTCTTGGATGATTTTCCTTCTGGTTTCTAAGAAAAGATTGCGGGTATAACTTCTTGGGACATATACTTTGCCCTAGGGTTAATGTTGTATATCCTTTTCCCCCTAACCTTTTCCATGTCTAGGAGCGCTGCTATTGACTTCTTAGTTATCACCATCTTTATTCCCAGAACGTGAAACACAATGTAGTGGTAATCACAATCTGCGAATCTCTATAACTCCTTTACCAAGTATGTATAGATGGGACCATATAAATGATTGAAGTAGTTAGCCCACCCTTGATTTTCCAGTTCTTGAGTTAAATCCATTCCATTTGCTTTGAGGTTGTCAAAATCTACTAACAACTCACAAAGAACTTCAAGCTTATCAAAAGGCATTGAAAGATTGATATGAGCAGGACGATCAAGAACATGAGGTTCTTGATATGAGGTTGTTGAAGTAGAAGCAGTAGGGATTGCAACTTGTTGTGAAGGAGCAACTTGTTCAGTGGCGTTCATCTCTTGGGAGTATTTAAACACTTGTTGTTGTTGAGGATTCATGATGTTGTTGAAGAAGATGAAAATGATTGCAGAGAAAGTTAAGATAAGTGAGTTTAAGGGTTTGTGTAAGTTGTGAGTAGTAAAAGTTTAATGTGTGAAATGTAGGAATATATATACACAAGTTCAAAAACATGCAAAACGACCCCGTTAGCTTAAGAGGGAATAATAACAATTACGATTGCTAAAATTTGAGTTGACAAGAGTGGGATAATTAAATGCAGCTAATGATGGGTGTCTAATCTCAAGATAAGCACACTGCTCAAGAGGATCTCAACAGTTTGGCCCTTGAGTTTTGAGCTAGACATGTGTCTAGAAGATCCAAAGTAACACGTTTGAGAGACGACATGTTGATGTATCTGGATTCAAGAATACCAAAAGGTTTTTGACTCAGAAGTTTTATGATCCAGATATCTTTTAAGTTGTAGAAGTATTAGAACAAGAATCAGATAAACAACATATGTTTGAGTCAAAGTCTAATTTAACATTAGAGAGGAGAAACACATGTTCAGATTCATTCTAGGCAATCTGCCATATTTAAGTTTTTCAGAATGAAAAGAAATCTATCTTCAACTAAGGGATTTATAAAGATATCAGCCCTTTAATGGTCTGTATCTATGAATTTTAAATAATTATCCCTTTCTGAACATAGTCTCTGATAAAATGATGTTTAATTTCTATGTGCTTCGCTCTGGAATGTAAAATTGGATTACTTAAACATATAGAAGCAGTATTGTCACAAAAGATATGGATGTTACTCTCATAAATATAAAAGTCCTCAAGCTGATTCTTCATCCAAAGCATCTGAGTGCTGCACAGTGAAGCTGAAATGTATTATGCTTCTGCAGTTGACAGTGCAATGGTTGATTTTCTTTTGCTTGCCCATGAGATGAGGTTTCCTCCCAGAAACTGATAATTCCCAAATGTGCTTTTGTGATCTAACATGTCTCCAGCGTAATATGCATCCCACTATCCAGAAAGCTTGTACTATGATGTTTTCTTATACATCAATCCAAAGTTAGGTGTTCCTTTCAGATACATGAGGATTCTCTTAACAATATTTAAGTGAGACTCTCTTGGACTGACTGAAATTTAGCACATAGACATGTGCTGAATAATATATCTGGACGAGAAGCAGTTAGATAAAGAAGAGAACCTATCATACCAGGATAAATTTGTAAGACCCTAATTTTGACCCTAAGATCCCTCATGCTATCTCATCATATGCATTGGCATTGGGATCACATCTTGGCATCCTCCTTACCCCTCATTCATTTGGTTTGTATTGGAAGAGATCACCAAGCACATTTGATTGTATCATACTTTATATTTTATCATCTTTACTAACCAAAATACCAAAAATATGTCTTTGTATAAACTAACTCTTTTGTAGGTAGGGCATGTGCTCACCTTTGATCTATCAAGCTCACATCTAGGGTTTAAGACCCTCAAGACAAGGAGCTCAATCAAGAATTTGTTTACTATGGCTCTAAGCATCATATATGAATCCGCATGGTCTTCACATGTTAGTTTGACAAGAAATCATCAAGAGTTTGGAATTGGTTCGCCTTGGAAACCCTAATTCATCTAGGTATCTTGTGTAACTTCTTCAACAAGCTTCTTCACCAATTTATCAAATATTTCAAGGGATACTTAAAATTACATTATCTTATGCATATATGATCCTCCATGAGTCCCAAAAGTCAAGAGAATGACAAACTAGCAAGTTGGTTCATGACGGTTGACCAGAGGAATTCATCTGATCAAAACTGGGGTTCCCTAGACCCTATCTCTTACAATTTTTGTCATATGAAAAATGATTCCAAGAGAAAAGTTACTCTAAATGACATTCCAAACAACTTTCATGTTTAGGTCAAGAGCTAGTTTTGCTTGGAAAGTCATTTTTATGGTGAAAGATTATAAGTCATTTTGTCTAAACCCTAATTTCGAGGTCAACTTCAAAAGGCCATAACTTGCTCAATTTTTATGAGATGAAATATTTACAAGTTTCACAATCAAATTCAAGATGTCTACTTAAACTTTTATGTTTGGAGGAAGATCAAATTTAACTTTTATATGCATGTGATATGAGGATACATTACAGGTCATTTTGGACCAATGCCATTGAACAAGTGATTTTCCCCAACTTCAAAAATGCATAACTCCATCATATTAAATACAAATGAGGTCAAATGTGTGATCATTTTGAAGGAATTTGAGAGAACTACAACTTTGATGAAGGAACTTTTCTCATTTGAAGCGCACATAAAAAGTTAGCCAAGGTGGAATAAGTGAACATATGGCTTGACACTTAGAAATGTTTTTGACATGTTTGATTTTCCCAACTTTCACCTCAAAATTCATCATTATCCAAGCTTCAAATGAAAAAGTTTTCAACATGAAAGTTGTTCCTCTTGATCTAAACTTTCCAAAAAGTCCTATTACATCCCATTTGGACAAGATATGAGTGACCTGTGAATGGCTTGAACATTGGATCATCATTTGGCATAAGTGAGCTTGAAACTTTCATACACAATTGCATAGCTTTCCAACATGACTTCAGCAATGTTTATACTCAATTATGGACCAGACAGAGTGATTACATGGACCTATCACACGACCATGCACCCATGCAATATACATTGCTATTTTTGTATCTTCATTTCAAGTGTGCAAATATAAATCCATATGGCTATAAATAGAACCCCTTGCCATCATAATGAAGGACCTTGCGCGCCAACTTTGATGCATAACCTTCAAACCCTCTCATTTAAAGGATAATATTGAGAATTTCCATTGGAAGTTGAGTTTGAATCTCCACTATTTTAAGATTCAAAACTCCAAGAGTCTTATGCCTTTTATTCATCCTATTCCACTCCATCAAGTGTCCTGAGCAAGATCAATAGCAAGCAAGAGCAAGATCGATTGAATACAGACCTATATTGTAGTTATTTTCCATAAATTTCCATCTCTTCAATTCTCACTCAATTCTACATAATTCTTCTTGATCTTTGGTTGTCTGAAGTCCTACTAATGTAGGCAACAAGATTGAGTTGCTTTGAGATCAAATCGAAGCAACTCAGATCATATACCTCAAAATTCAACTCCCTGTATCTTTAAATATACTTGGAGTTAGGAGAAATTGAGGCCAGATTCAAGCTCCTGAGCATTTTTACTTTAAATTCATGTCCTTCTTTTTAATTTCGGTGATGGTTGTGAGTGAACCAGCCCGATGAAGCTCACCGAAGAAGGAGACCGGAGCTTTGGCTCCGGCGGTGTGCTGACACTCATTTGAACCACAAGATCCATTTCAAATGTTTTAATCTCGTGCCTTGGTTTTGCATACCATCCATACAGTGCTTTGACTTGTGTCCACCATGGAACGCGCGCTAGCAGCCACTTGATCTTCCACCTCAATTAATGAGGGAGATCAAGTGGTCAATGTTTTTTTTCTATTTTTATTTTCATTTTATTTGGTTTATTTTCATTAATTTATATTAATTTTAATATTGATCCAAAACAATATGAGAGTTTCACCAAAAAGTTTTAAATAAATTCCTCTTTCATTTTCAGAATTAAAATTATTTTTGGGATCATTATTAATATTTTTCATGATTTAATTGTTTTTGTGATTATTTTTAATTGTTTAAAAATAGTTTTAAGTTTCAAAAATTAATGAAATTTTTTCTCTAATGTCCTTTGACCTTGTTTGACCTATGATAAATCTCATGGCCATTTATTTGGTATTTTGATGAGGTTTTAGGATTTTGACTAACCATAATTAATTTAATGTATTATTTAATTGATTTTTATTGTTTAAATGCAAAATAAATTGTGTTGAGCTTTTGATATTGACTTGTTGAGTTTGACTTGTGTTGTTGGGTCTTGGTCAAGGTTGATTTAACTTTGTTGAGTTAAAATCCTTGGATTTAGGGGATTGATGAAATGGACATTTCATCTCCCAAAATGAATGAATGATTTTAATTTGATAAAAGTCTTTCTTTGACCAATTTGTGTTGATTCCATTCCCCCTCCCTCTTCATCTCAATCCCATTCTCTTCTCATTCATTTCATGGACCTATGATGTCTCTATATTCAAAGGCTAGTTGATTGCAAAATCAACATAAGTGTGGATGAGATTAGGTTCACCTCTTTTGCATATTCTTTTAAGTGTGGTATGTTTTAGGAGTATGGTTCATAATATCATATCTCTAACATGCATTAACACTAAAATTTCTATTGCCCAGCCTCAAACAGTTGTGACTTCTACATGAGTCCAATTACGATTACTTAAAATAACGCTAAATTATTGACACAAAAGGCATATCATTCTAGTAAGTGAGATTGTAAGTCTCCCCTTTTTCATGGTATTGTGTGGAAAGTTGGCCTTTTTTCCTTACTTTGGAAGGTGTCTTGGTTCAAGGATCCATACTTGTGAATAATGGGTTAAGTTTTCTCCAAAGAATGACTTAAACAAAAGCAAAAGCAATACTAACTTCTAATCAACTAACAACTAACATTTAATTTCAAGTCATTTACTTTTATGCACTATAATTTTAAGTATTTATTCATTTGCCATTATTCATACCATTATACCTGCTTACTTTAATGCCATTTTCACTTTGCTCAGTTGAGCCTCATTTTGTGATTATATTGTGATTGTATATACTTGTATGTTTTTGTGGTATTTTGGCCTTAATGTACATAATAACAACAAAAACCCTAAAATACATTTGGGTGGACTGTTGGGTTTGATCCGAGACATTGGACTTAGAATTAGGCAACACTCCATATGCAAAAGGACTTGGCCAATGCCAACTTTCATGAAACCAAGTGCTTGTGATTTGAAACTTCATCTGAAGCAAGTATTGTGATCTCATCTGAGTTCATCTGCCACATGGTCTTATTAAAGTTGTTACTTTGAACCTGTTCCTAATGCCCTTCTTTGAATTCATCTGATACATGGAAGATTATGAAGAAGATCATGAAGTTGCTAAGCTTGGATATGGATATCTTTATTTGATGCCTTGCTCTTCATCTGCTATTTGTGTATTGACATTGCTTGATTCTAAAGTCCAAGGGAGATTTGGGTTTCTATATGACATTCTTGTCAATTGGATTGCAGCCCATTGGTTAGATCTTTTCAACTCTTAACTTTTGAATTTTTGTTTAGGATTAGTCTCTTCATCTCTTCCCCACTTCTTTAACTTCAAATCTCTCCCCTCTTTCAAAATCTTCTTTGTTTGTGATTTCTAAACTTAGACCATATTACAAATTAGAAACTTTGGCCTTATGCCATTGAATTTTTAACTCTTTTCTTAATCAAATTTGTAAATGAACTTAACTATACTTGACTTAAAATTTCAAAAGAAAAAAAGAACTAACACTCATTCAAAACCTTTTAGGCCTTTTGTGCCTTTATTAAACTTACATTTTTGTTAAAAGCAACGCATCCACTTTGAAATTGTTACCACGAACTACGAGGTTTTGATCCCTCACTTTATGTTGGTACGTAGGCACAAGTCCGAAGGTCTTGTCAAACACAAAAATATAATCAATGAATTCTTTTCCCATCTATCCACTCTATTTATTGCAAACATCATTTTGTACAAAAATACACATGCACACAAAAAAGGGCTCCCTAGGAGTACCTAGGACACTTTGGGCGCTAACACATTCCCTTTGTGTAACCAACCCCCTTACCTATAATATCTGGCATTTTATTAGTTTTGATTTGAAAACTTCTTATTTTTGGGTTTTGTTCGTACTTTTCCCTTTTCCCTTGGAAATAATAAAAGCGCGGTGGCGACTCTAGTTTTATTGACGTCTAGCTTATCCTTAGCATGATGGTCATGAATTTATCGCTATAGAAATTAAGTGGCAACTCTGTTGGGGAGTAGTCTCTAGTGGGTTTAGCCTACTTTTTGTGTGTGTATATAATTGTATATTTGATGTTTGCATATTTGTTTGTGTTAAGATGAGGAAAAGAGAGTTGGAGAACCTATGTCCTCCTTCAAAGATGTTAAGATGATTGTTGAAGATGGTATTTCTGATCAGTGGGGCCAGATGATAGAGGTCACCGAGAACAAGAGCATATCTGGTTTAGGATTCCAACGAGATTCATATGAGATTAGAGCTGAAGATGTGCAACCCAGTTTCCGTAGCGGAGGGTTCATTCATGGTAATGAACAACACTTAGCTGTCGTGATCGAGGGTGATGAAGATGAAGACTGCACCAATTTTGTGACGCGTGGAAAATATTGCAACATTTGGATTACTGTTGATGTTCATGCTATTATGCATCGTTCTAAGTCATTGCTTTTATTGTTTTTGAAAATCCTTCTCCTATGCCTAAGGGAGAAGTGAACATTGTTGGCATTTTCAAATTTGATCATTAATAAAATTCAATTCTATTCATCCACATCTATGATGTTTTATTTTTACATTTTGCTTTTTCTGGAAAATGGTAATCACACAAAAAAACATAATTAAAATATGATTTGTCCATCTGTATAATATTTGGTCACCAATTCACTTCTCTAAAATCAAAATATCAAATCATTATGCAGGTTGGTTTCTAAACCCATTGAATACAATGATCCTACTCATTCGCCGAATTTTGAATTCCCTGTGTTTGAGGCTGAGGAAGGATGTGATGAAGAAGTATCTGATGAATTGTCTCGTCTACTTGAGCATGAGGAAAACGTTATTGAGCCGTTCGAAGAGCAGATTGAGTTAGTCAACTTGGGTTCCAAGGATGATGTGAAGGAAGTCAAGATTGGGTCTTGACTGTGTCCAGAAGTGAAGAAGGGGTTGATTGATCTTCTTCGAGAGTATTGATGTGTTTGCCTGGTCCTATCAAGACATGCCTGGGTTGGATTCTGAGATTGTGGAGCATAGATTATCGTTGAAGCCAGAACACCCGCCAGTCAAGCAAAAGTTGAGGAGGACTCATCCTGATATGGCAGTGAAGGTCAAAGAAGAAGCGCATAAGCAGATTGATGTTGGTTTCCTTGTTACTGCTGAGTATCCGCAGTGGGTGGCCAATATTGTGCCTGTTCCGAAGAAGGATGGAAAAGTCCGTATGTGCGTTAATTATAGAGATTTAAATAAGGCAGTCCGAAAGATGATTTCCCTCTACCGCACATTGATATGTTGGTAGACAATACATCTAAATTCAAAGTCTTTTAGTTTATGGATGGATTTTCCGGATATAATCAAATCAAGATGGCACCCGAAGATATGGAGAAGACCACATTCATTATACCCTGGGGAACATTCTATTATAGAGTGATGCCTATCGGTCTAAAGAATGCTAGTGCAACTTACCAGAAAGCAATGACTACTCTTTTTCATGATATGATGCATAAAGAGATTGAAGTCTATGTTAATGATATGATTGCCAAATCCAGTGATGAAGAGGAACATGTTGAGCATTTGTTGAATCTATTCCAGCATTTGAGGAAGTACAAACTCCGCTTGAATCCCAATAAGTTTACATTTGGTGTTCGTTCTGGTAAGTTGTTGGGCTTTATTGTCAGCGAGAAGGGTATTGAAGTTGATCCTGCTAAGGTCAAAGCAATACAAGAGATGCCTGCGCCCAAAACTGAGAAGCAAATCAGAGGTTTTCTCGACCACTTGAATTATATCTCGAGATTCATTTCACACATGACTGCCACATGTGTGCCTATATTCAAGCTTCTTCGGAAAGATAAGTCTTGTGATTGGACCAAAGACTGCCAGAAATCTTTTGATAGTATCAAAGAGTATATGCTTGAGCCTCCGATTCTGTCTCCACCTATTGAAGGAAGACTGTTGATCATGTATTTAACTGTGCTTGAAGAGAGTATGGGTTGTGTTCTTGGTCAGCAAGATGAGACTGGAAAGAAAGAATATGCTATCTACTACCTCAGTAAGAAGTTCACCGATTGTGAGACATGGTATTCTATGCTTGAGAAGACTTGTTGGGCATTGGCTTGGGCTGCTAAGCGTCTGCGTCAATATATGTTGAATCATATCACTTGGTTGATATCCAAAATGGATCCAATAAAGTATACTTTTGAGAAGCCTGCTTTAACTGGGAGGATTTCCCGTTGGCAGATGTTGTTATCAGAGTATGATATCCAATACTGATCTCAGAAAGCGATCAAAGGTAGTGTCTTGGCTGACCATTTGGCACACCAACCGATTGAAAATTACCAGTCGGTGCAATATGACTTTCTTGATGAAGAGATCTTGTACTTGAAAATGAAAGATTATGATGAACCATTGTAAGACCCCAATTTTGACCCTAAGATCCGTCATGCAATTTCATCATAAGCACTTGCATTGGGATCATACCTTGGCATCCTCCTTACCCCTATTTCATTGGGTTTGTTTTGGGAGAGATCACCAAATACTTTGTGATTATATCATACTTTTATTTTATCATTTCACTAACCAAAATACCAAAAACATGTCTTTGCATTTTTCTAACTCTTTTGTAGATAGGGCATGATTCCATGGATTCATCAAGTTCACATCTAGGGTTTGAGACCCTCATGAATAAAGAGCATAACCAAGAATTTGTTCAAGAATGGTCATGAACATCATATATGAGTCCCAATTTTCTCTACATGTTATATTGATCAAGTTTTATTCAAGAGTTTGAGGGTGATTTACCTTGGAAACCCTAGTTTGACTAGGTATCTTGAGTAACTTCTCCAACAAGCTATCTCACCAATTGATCAAATTTCTCAAGAGGCACTTCAAATTTCATCATATTAAGCATATATGATCTACCATGAGCCAAGAAAGTCAAGATAATTGGAAGTTAGCAAGTTGGTTGATGGTGGTTGGCCAGATGAATTCATCTGATCAAAACTGGATCTCCCTAGACCCTATCTCCTATAATTCTCACCATATGAAAATTATTCCAAGAGAAAACTTACTCTAAATGACATTCCAAACAACTTTCATGTTAAGACCTAGAGCTAGTTTTGCTTGGAAAATCATTTTCTATGCTGAAACATTATAGGTCATTTTGTCTAAACCCTAATTTGAAAGTCAACTTCCCAAGGCCATAACTTTCTCAAGTTTTATGAGATGAAATATTTCCAAGTTTCACAATCAAATTCAATGTGTCTACTTCAACTTTTATGTTTGGAGTGGGAGCTAATTCAACTTTTTTGAGCATGTGATATGAGGTTACATTATAGGTCACTTTTGACCTATACCGTTGGTCAAGTGATTTTTCCAAACTTCAAAAATGCATAACTCTATCATTTTAAATCCAAATTACATGAAATTGGTGACCATTTATAAGGTATTTGAGAGAGATACAACTTTGATAAAGACACATTTCTCATTTGAAGCTCATATAAAAAGTTAAACAAGGTGGAATTTTGAGACATATGACTTGACACTTTGAAATTTTTTGATATAACAAACATTTCCACCTCAAATTTCTCCAAGTTCCAAGCTCCAAATGAAAAAGTGTTGAACATGAAAGTTGTTCCTCTTGATCTCACCTTTCCAAGGAGCTCAAATTCATTCATTTTGGACAAGGAATGCATATGCTGCGCATGGCATGAACATGGTGACATCACTTGGCAAGGATCAAACTTCAAATTCAAATGCACACTTGCCTTGCAATCCAAGCTCAATTCAGACTATCTTACATTCATTTGTGGACTTATTGCAATGATCTCATGGGCCTGTACACACCCATGCACCCATGTATCACCATTTTGCCAAATTTGGAAAGTGATTTTAAGTGTGCAAATATCAATGATTTCAACTATAATGAGCGTCTCGGTGGATTGAAAACCCGAAAGGGCAGCTTAGGCAAAAATGAGCGTCTCGGTGGATTGAAAACCCGAAAGAGCGATCCAAGCAAAAATTAGAGACATAAAACACAAAAGAATTTCCGATAAGTTGAGTGCCCCACCTTGGGGAAACTTATGCAAAAATTAGGGATTAAGGCAAGTAACTGCATTCTGCGGATCTTTAGTGTTTTGAAGGCTTGTTTGAGCACAAGGGTTGACATCGATTCATCACCCCAACAGCGATCAAGAGCACAATGGATATCAAGAGGTGGTAGAGGGATTAAGGATCATTTGTATTCAATGTAACCTTTTCCATGTAAATTACCATTTTCAACTTTGTAAAAATCTTTGGAGTCTTGTCATTTACAGACTACCATCCCATTAAATAAAGTTGAGCTTTTATCCAAATTGTTTCTACTCTTATTTACTTCTGCCAATAGTTTTAATTTTATTATGATCATTTCGAAATTAAATATTTTAAAATCAAAATCAAGTTTTCTTTAATATATATAAACAAGAATTGTTCAAAGCAAGTAAAAGGAATATCAACAGCATTTCAATGGATATCAAGTCCTTAAGTGCGAAACATCAGAGGTTCCCCAAGCAGTTAACCCTTTGGGTATCCCAAGACGTTTGTGTTGATTCAGTTCCTCGGTGGAGTGTTTGACCCTCAGCGTAATTTCTTTGTCCCCATTTGATTTTGGTTGATTTAGATACCTTGCGGCGTGTTGTTTTCCCCGACAGAGTTTCTGCCTTCCTTGACGAAGTTTGTGTTTCCTCAGCAGGGTTGATCTTCAGAGATGGTTGATCTTCCCCAGTGGATCTCTTTGGTTTCCCCACCAATCGCTATTCAACTTGCTCCCAGACAGAGTTCCCTCCTGGTTTCTGAGCAGCTTTTGTTATGATTATTTCTCTGTAGGGTTGTCTCCCATTTTTATGGTGTTGACCTAAAATTCCCCATAAAGTGGTTGTTCTATCCTTAGCAGATATCCTCCTTCCCAAGTTAGGTTTGAACATTTGGGATGTTGATCTCTCTGTTCTCCAGCAGTTGTCTCCATGTTTTGTGGATTGACCGAGGATTGTACCGGTGGTTCAAATTCTTTGCGACACCTTTGTATCCTTCGTGATCGTTTTGTCAGCATAACCATCATATATACATATACATTCATATAATTTCATAATTTGCATATTTCATATTTGATTGGTTTGAGATTCTTATTCTCTGTTATGGCGGTGTTTTATCCTCATACCTGGTGTCTGTCCTCCTTCAATTGAAGATTGTCAGCCCCTTAAGCAGAAAGACTTTAACCTTTCTCCGTTTTCCCACTGAGTTTATTTCCTCGTGGATGGTTGTTATTTCAGTTTCCTCTCCAGTAGATTATCTGGATGGGATTACTCCCCTTGAGTTATGTCCTCATTGGGTTGAGTCTTGATTGATTATTTCTTTCTAGCTCTTACCTAGATAGATGCTTTGGTCCCCTAAGAGTCTATTACCCAATAACTGGTAATATTCTTCTTACTTTGCAGTTTGTTACTTCTTGCCAAATACTCGGCAAAAGTACCCTTATTTTTCTCCTCGGTAGAGTCCCTAGGAAGTTTATCCTTGATATGTTCATCTTAACCAATGACGAATATCTTTCTTTCCCCTGCCTGAGTCTATCCTTGATATGTTCACTTTAATCAGTGACAAATATTCTCATTTTTGGTATTTTACCCAGTAAAAAGGTAGTTGTAATCCCTACTTTGTTCCCAGAGAGTCAATCCTTGATATTTTCATCTTAACCGATGACGGGTTTTCTTCTCCTTGTGGTTTTGTACCCAGTAACCGGTAGTTGTAAATCCTATTTTATCCCCTTTTCAGAGTCTATCCTTGATATGTTCATCTTAACCGATGACGGATTTTCTCTTTGATTGGTTTTCTACCCAGTAACCGGTAGTTATAAATCCTACTTTGTCCCCTCGCAGAGTTAATCCTTGATATGTTCATCTTAACCGGTGACAGATTTTCTCTTTGATGGTCTTCTATCCAACATTCGATAGATGTATTTCCTATCTTTTGTTTAGTTGGTTTATCCTTGATATGTTCATCCTAACCGATGATGGGTATCCTCCTTGACAGTCCCAGGCAAGTCTATCCTTGATATGTTCATCTTAACCGATGACGGATTTTATTCCCTGTTGAGTTTATCCTTGATATGTTCATCCTAACCGATGACGAATATTCTCACCTTTGGTCTTCTACCCAGTAACTGGTAGTTGTAAATCCTATTTTCTGCAGTTTTCCCCAGCAAGGTTATTCTTACCCAGTAACCGGTAAAGAATTTCCTCTCCTGGCGGTTCCCAGCGAGTCATCCTTGATATATTCATCCTAATCGATGACATATGTTCTCTCGGTTAGATCTTTATTATCTCCTTACCCAGTAACAGGTAGTAGATAATAGATTTCTGCTCCTCCTGTGTTGAAGCTTATTTCTTCCCCAGTTGAGTTGAATGCGCGTTTCCTTAGTGAAATCGCTTCCCCTGCATGAGTCGAGTATTTCAGTTTTATCCTGACTTACTCGTATCCCCTGCAGATGTTGTTGTTTCCCCGACTGAGTCTTTCCATTTTATATGGATTTCCTCGAGTCCCCTAGTATTTTTAAGTCATAGTCTGGCCTACGCATAACTCCTTTACCCCCCCCCCCAAGAGTCTTTGTCTCCCCAGTGAGTTTTCCTTATGGAATACATTATACTCCTGCAGATTTTCGGTCTCTCATATTGCTTTTCCTTTGTGGCAATATTTCCCAACAGGGAATTAACTTTTACATTCATATCATATGCATCATGAGGTCTCTTAGGGACCCAAATTTTTTTCTATATATTATTATTTAAGCCCATTCTACTGAGTCGACATGAAGATTTTAACCTTCGCCTCCTCAGTTAGAATGTCCTTAAATAGGGGCAACTGTAAGACCCCAATTTTTACCCTAAGATCCCTCATGCAATTTCATCATAAGCACTTACATTGGGATCATACCCTAGCATCCTCCTTACCCATCTTTCATTGGGTTTGTTTTGGGAGAGATCACCAAGCACTTTGTGATCATATCATACTTGTATTTTATCATTTCACTAACCAAAATACCAAAAATATGTCTTTGCATTTGTCTAACTCTTTTGTAGGTACGTCATGATTCCATGGATTCATCAAGTTCACATCTAGGGTTTGAGACCCTCATGAACAAAGAGCATAACCAAGAATTGGTTCAAGAATGGTCATGATCATCATATATGAGTCCCAATGTTCTCTACATGTTATATTGATCAAGTTTTCTTCAAGAGTTTGAGGGTGATTTACCTTGGAAACCCTAGTTTGACTGGGTATCTTGAGTAACTTCTCCAACAAGCTATCTCACCAATTGATCAAATTTCTCAAGGGGAACTTAAATTTTCATCATCTTAAGCATATATGATCTACCATGAGCCAAGAAAGTCAAGATAATTGGAAGTTAGCAAGTTGGTTGATGGTGGTTGGCCAGATGAATTCATCTGATCAAAATTGGGTTTCCCTAGACCCTATCTCCTATAATTTTCACCATATGAAAATGATTACAAGATCAAACTTACTCTAAATTACATTCCAAACAACTTTCATGTTGAGACCTAGAGCTAGTTTTGCTTGGAAAATCATTTTCTATGTTGAAACATTATAGGTCATTTTGTCTAAACCCTAATTTGAAAGTCAACTTCCCAAGGCCATAACTTGCTCAAGTTTTATGAGATGAAATATTTCCAAGTTGCAAAATCAAATTAAATGTTTCTAATTAAACTTTTATGTTTGGAGTGGGATCTAATTCAACTTTTTTGAGCATGTGATATGAGGTTACATTATAGGTCACTTTTGACCTATACCATTGATCAAGTGATTTTTCCAAACTTCAAAAATGCATAACTCTATCATTTTAAATCAAAATGACATGAAATTGGCGACCATTTTGAAGGTATTTGAGATATCTACAACTTTTATGAAGACACTTTTCTCATTTGAAGCTCATATAAAAAGTTAAGAAAGGTGGAATATTGAGACATATGACTTGACACTTAGAAAAAATTTGATATGACAAAAATTTCCAAACTTCCACCTCAAATTTCTCCAAGTTCCAAGATCCAAATTAAAAAGTGTTGAACATGAAATTTGTTCCTCTTGACCTCACCTTTCCAAGGATCTCAAATTCATTCATTTTGGACAAGTAATGCATAGGCTGCGCATGGCATGAACATGGTGAAATCACTTGGCAAGGATCAAACTTCAAATTCAAATGCACACTTGCCTTGCAATCCAAGCTCAATTAAGACTATCTAACATTCATTTGTGGACTTATTTCAATGATCTCATGGGCCTGTGCACACCCATTCACCCATGTATCACCATTTTGCCAAATTTGGAAAGTGATTTCAAGTGTGCAAATATCAATGATTTCAACTATAAATAGAGCTCCAGTTGCTCAGAATTTCACACACATTGGCGCCAGCTTTGATCCCCCATCTCAAACTCTCACTTTGCAAAGGATAAACCTGAGAAATTCTTTTGAATTTGAGGTTGAATTTCCACTGTTTTGAAATTCAAATCTCCATGAATCCACAACCTTGTAAGCATCCAATCCTTATTCTGCAAGAAAGTGGAGTGAGATCAAGCACAAACAAGATCAAGATCAGTTGAATCCAGACCTCCATTGAGGGTATTTTCCAAAAAATTTGATCTCTTCGATTCTCTCAAATTCTTGATCAATTCTATTGATTCTTTGGTTGTCTGAAGTCCTACCAATGTAGGAAAGAAGACTGAGTTGCTTTGAGGCCAAATCGAAGCAACTCAATTCATGTACCTCAAATTTCAACTCCATGTATCTCTCAATATACTTGGAGTTAGAGTGAATTGAGGCCAGATTCGAGCTCAGTGCCATTTTTACTTTAAAATCATGTCCTTGTTTTTAATTTTGGTGATGGTTGATGGTGGACCAGTCCGGTGAGGTCCACCGGAGAAGAAGATCGGAGTTACAGCTCCGACCATACGCTGGCGTGTCTCACAGCCACAAGATCCATGTAATTTGTTTTATTCTGGAGCGCGCGTTTTGATTACCAATGTTGCCACGCGCTGACTAGTGACCAACGTGGATAGCGCGTTCCTGGCCACTTGATCTGCCACATCAATTAATGAGGGAGATTAAGTGGTCCACGTTTTTTCTGATATTTTAATTTTCATTTTATTTGCTTTATTTTCAATAATTCATATTAAATTCAATATTGATCCAAAAAATATGGGACTTTCACCAAAAAAATTTCAAATTTTTCTCTTTCATATTTTGAATTAAAATTATTTTTTGGATCATTATTAATATTTTTCATGAATTAATTGATTTTTCATTTGTTTTTAATTGTTTAAAAATATTTTTAAATGTCCAAAAATTACGAATTTTTTTTCTCCAAGGTCCTTTGACCTTGTTTGACCTGTGATAAATCTCATGGTCATTTCTTTGGTGTTTTGATGAGATTTTAGGAATTGGACAAACCATATTTAATTTAAGTGCACTATTTTAGTATTTTTAATTTGAATAAATGCCAAATAAATTTGTGGACCAATTGTGATGACTTGTTTATGTTTAACTCTTGTTGTTGGGCCTTGGTCAAGGTTGATTTGACTTTGTCAAATTAATATCATTGGATTTAGGGGATTGATGAAATGTATATTCCATCTCCAAAAATGAATGAATGATATTAATTTGGTAAAAATCCTCCTTTGACCAATTTGTGATTTCATTCATTCCCCTCCCACTTCATCTTATTCCTTTTCTTCATTCATTCATTCCATTTGGCCTATGACATCTCAAAGTCCTAATGCTAGTTGGTTGAAAAATTGACATGAGTATGGATGAGATTAGGCCATACCTTTTGCATATTCTTTTTGTGAGTGGTATGTTTCATGAGCATAGTCCATTATACTATGTCTCTAACATGCATTAACAGCAAAATTCTATTGCTCGACCTCAAATAGTTGTGACTTCTACATAAGTCCAATTACGATTGCTTAACATAGCGCTAAATTTGTGACATAAAAGGCATAAGCATTCTAGTTAGTGAGATTGTAAGTCTCCCCTATTTCATGGTATTGTGTGGAAACTTGGCCTTCTTTACTTCCTTTGGAAGATGTTTTGACTCAAGGATTCATGCTTGTGATAAGTGTGTTGAGTGTTCTCCAAAGAATGTCTTAAGATGAAAAGCAAAAGCAAAACAATACTAACTTATAACCAATTAACTACTAACTTTTAATTTCAAGCCTTTACTTTAATGCAATTTACTTTTAGCACTCTATTTCATTTGTCATTGTTCATATCATTCTAATTGTTTGTGTTAATGCAATTTTCACTTTGTCCATTTGGACCATATTGTGTGATATATTTTGTTTGTGTATACTTTGCTTGTTTGTGTGGTCTTTGACCATTAATGTACATAATAACAACAAAAACCCTAAAAAAGTTTTGAGTGGACTGTTGGCTTGATCTTGGACAAATGGACTTAGAATCTAGGAAACCTTCCTAAGCTAAAGGACTTGGCCAATGCCAACTTGTTTAGAACCAAGTGCTTGTAAATTTGAATATCATTTGATACATCTTTGAAGACATCTCTAAGTTCATCTACAACATGATCATTGTGAAGCTGTTATTTTGAACCTGTGACCTGTGGAATTCATCTGTTGCATGGGTTATTTTGGAGAATATCATGGAATGGATAAGCTTGGATATGGCCATTTTTATTTGATGCCTTGCTCTTCAAGATACTATAATTGTGCATTTGTGTGTTGCTTGATTCTATAAAGTCCAAGGGAATTCTGGGTTTCTATTGACATTCTTATCTATTGGATTGCTACCCACTTGGTCAGATCTTTTCAACTCTAAACTTTTAATTTTGTGCATAGGATAGCCTCTTCATCTTCTCCCCATTTCTTTAATTTCAAAATATCTCCCTCCATTTTTTTCAAAATCTTCTTTGTGTGAACTACTTTTGTTCTAAACTTTGATCACTTTGCAAAATGATAGAAACTTTGGCCTTATGCCATTGCATTTTCAAACTTCTTTTCTTAAATCAAACTTGTAAATAAACTTAACTATACTTGACCTAAACTTTCAAAAAGCCAAAAAGAACTAACTCATTCAAACCATTTTAGGCCTTTATGCCTTTTCAAACTTAATTTTGTTAAAAGCAATGTATCTACTTTGAAATTTGTATCACGAACTACGAGATTTTGATCCCTCATTTTTATGTTGGTACGTAGGCACAAGACCGAAGGTCTTGTCAAACACAAAAATATAATTAATGAATTCTTTTCTCATCCCCCCATTCTATTTGTTTGTAAATATCACTTTGTACAATACATATGCACACAAAAGGGCTCCCTAGGAGTACCTAGGACACTTTGGGTGCTAACACCTTCCCTCTGTGTAACCAACCCCCTTATCTGTGATCTCTGACTTTTTATTAGTTTTGATTTGAAAACTTCTTACTTTTGGGTTTTGTTCGTACTTTTTCCCTTTTCCCTTGGAGACAATAAAAGCGCGGTGGTGACTCTTGTTATTTGATCTCTAGCTTGTCAATAGCTTGATGATCATGAATTTCCCGCTACAACCATTGCTTGAAGAATGGCCAGAACCTGGTTCCCGTTGGGGCATTGTATTTGATGGAGCTGTCAATCAATATGGTAATGGCATTGGGGCAGTAATCATTACTCCTCAAGGCACTCATTTCCATTTACAGCTAGATTGACTTTCAAGTGTACAAACAACATGGCTGAGTATGAAGTTTGCATTATGGGGCTAGAAGAGGCCATTGATCTCAGAATCAAGTATTTAAACGTCTATGGAGATTCGGATTTGGTTGTGAATCAAATCAAAGGTGAACGGGAGACAAATCAACCCGGTTTGATACCATATAGAGACTATGCGAGGAGGATTTTAACTTTCTTTACAAAGGTTGAGTTTCATAATATCCCTCAAGATGAAAACCGGATGGCAAATGCTTTTGCAACTTTGGCTTCAATGATTATGGTAAAGTTTTGGAATGAAGTTCCTAATTTGACTGTGACGTGTCTTGATAGGCCAAATCATGTGTTTGCTGTTGAAGAGATCAAAGATGAGAAGCCGTGGTATTTTGATATTAAATGTTTCCTCCAAAGTCAGATTTACCCGCCTGGGGCATATTTGAAAGATTAGAAGACTTTGAGGAGATTAGCTGACAATTTCTACCTGAATGGTGATGTATTGTATAAGAGAAATTTCGATATGGTTTTGCTCATATGCGTGGATAGACACGAAGCAGACTTATTGATGACTGAAGTCCATGAAGGTTCCTTTGGTACTCATTCCAATAGACATGTTATGGAAAAGAAGATGTTGTGAGCAGGTTACTATTAGCTGACAATGGAATATGACTATTTCAAGTTTGTGAAGAAATGCCACAAGTGTCAAATATACGCAGATAAGATTCATGTTCCTCCGACACTGATGAATGTTATTTCCTCTCCACGACTCTTCTCCATGTGGGGAATTGATATGATTGGTATGATTGAGCCCAAAGCTTCGAACGGACATCATTTCATTCTAGTGGCTATTGACTACTTCACAAAGTGGGTTGAAGCGGAATCGTATGCAAATGTAACCAAGCAAGTTATTATGTGGTTTATCAAGAATCAGATTATATGCCGATATGGTGTGCTAAGTAAGATCATTACTGATAATGGATCGAACTTGAATAATAATATGGTGGATGCTCTTTGCAAAGACTTCAAGATTTCACATCATAATTCTTCTTCCTACAGACCTAAGACGAATGGGGATGTTGAAGCTGCAAACAAGAATATCAAGAAAATCATCCAGAAGATGGTTGTGACATATAAAGGTTGGCATAAGATGCTCCCATTTGCCTTGCATGGGTACCGTACATCCATCTGCACTTCAACATGGGCAACCCCTTTCTCACTTGTCTATGGCATGGAAGATGTGCTCCCAGTAGAGGTGGAGATCCCATCATTGTGTGTCTTGATGGAAGCCAAGTTGACTGAGGCTGAATAGTGTTAGACCAGGTTTGACCAGCTGAATTTGATTGAAGAGAAAAGGTTAACTGCCATGTGTCATGGTCAGTTGTATCAGCAGAGAATGAAGAAAGCTTTTGATAAGAAGGTCAGGCCTCGAGTGTTCAGAGAAGGTGACCTTATGCTCAAGAAGATTCTATCTTTCAAGCCAGATTCTAGGGGAAAATGGACTCCTAACTATGAAGGCCCATATGCTGTTAAGAAAGCCTTTTCAGGCGGTGCTTTGATTCTTACAACTATGGATGATGAAGAGTTCACTCGTCCTGTGAACACAGATGCAGTCAAGAAATACTTCGCCTAAAAAAGAAAAGAACAACTCACTAAGTTGAAAACCTGAAAGGGTGGCTTAGGCAAAAATGAGCGTCTCGGTGGATTAAAACCCGAAAGGACGATCCAGGAAAAAATTAGAGACATAAAACAGAAATATTTATCCCGATAAATTGAATACCCCACCCTGGGGAAATTTATGCAAAACTTAGGGATTATGGCAAGTAACTGCATCTTGCCGATCTTCAGTTTTGAAGACTTTCTTGAGCAAAGATGTCAATTTTGATTCACCATCCCCGATGAAGTCGCCAAGAGCACAATGGACATCGAAAGTTGGTAGAAGGATTAGTGATCATTGTATTCAATGTATCCCTTTTCCATGTAAATTACCATTTTTTCAACTTTGTAAAGATCTATGGAGTCTTGTCATTTACAGACTACCATTCCATTAAATAAAGTTGAACTTTTTATCCAATTATTTCTACTCTTGTTTAATTTAGCCAAATAGATTTAAATTTTATTATGATCATTTTTGAAATTAAATTTTAAATTAAAATTATATTTTCTTAAATATATAAAAACAGTTACTTTAAACAATCAATATCATTTAAAGGAATATCAACAACGGTTTGAAGAGCGATAAGCCCTAAATACGGAGCAGTATTGGTTTTCCCCAAGCAGTGGGTGTAATCCCTATTTCATCCCCGACAACTTTTTAGTAACCAAGTTCTGTTGGTTTCCCTAGCCGAGTTTGTTGGCCTCCCTTGAGTTGTAGGCGTGTTATTTCGGCAGTTTGCACAGCTTCAGCAGAATTTTAATTCCTTGCAAATTGTCAGAGTTACTCCTGACGTTGAGCAGCTATTGTGTTAGTCCCCTGCAGGGTTGTCTCCCATTTGATATGGTGTTTACCTAAAA
The DNA here is from genome assembly GCF_024323335.1 of Lathyrus oleraceus. Taxonomy (NCBI): domain Eukaryota; kingdom Viridiplantae; phylum Streptophyta; class Magnoliopsida; order Fabales; family Fabaceae; genus Lathyrus; species Lathyrus oleraceus. The sequence goes on from NC_066582.1 coordinate 126,722,126, forward strand.
TTCCCCGCAGAGTTTGTAGCATTTTTCTCAATAGATCCTCTCCTTGTGCTTTACTCATCCATGATTGGGCTTTCAAAATGTTTGTTTCTCTTCAGCAGTTGTTTCCCTCCCGTGAGGATTGGCTGGAGATTGTATCGATGATTCAAATCAGTGACACTTGTATCCTTTGTGATCGTCTCGTCAGCATAATCATCATATATACATATACATATACATATACATTCATATAATTTCATTATTGCATTATTACACTTCGTGATCCATTGTTCACTTTGATCCTCTGCTATGGTTGTTTGCTTTTTCCCCATACAGATTTGGTTTGTCTGTCCTCTTTCAACTGTAAAGTGTCATCCCATTAAGCAGAAAGACTTTAACCTTTCTCCTTTCCCCACTGAGTTATTTCCTCGTGGATGATTATTATTTCGGCTTCCTCCCCAGTTGATTACCTGGATGGAACCACTCCCCTTTAGTTATATCCTCATTGGGTTGAGTCCTTTGATTGACCTTTTCTTTCTAGATCTTACTTAGATAGAAGCTTTTGGTCCCCTGAAAGCCTATTACCCAGTAACTGGTAATATTCTTCTCATGTTTGTCACTTTTTCCCAATACTCGACAAAGGTAACCTTGTTCCCCCAGCGGATTCGTTTTCACATCTCCTAGGAAGTATATCCTTGATATGTTCATCCTAACCGATGACTGATATCTTTTTCCCCTTGTTTGAGTCTATCCTTGATATATTCATCGTAATCGGTGACATATATTCTCTCCTTTTGGTATTCTACCCAGTAACCGGTAGTTGTAATCCCTATTTTGTTATTCCCTAGAGAGTTAATCCTTGATATGTTCATCCTAACCGGTGACGAATTTCCTTCTCTTTGCGGTCTTCTGCCCAGTAACCGGTAGTTGTGAATCCTGCTTTTCTTCCCCTCATAGAGTTTATCCGATATGTTCATCCTAATCGATGACGGATGTCCTCTTTTTGGTAGTTTATCCAGTAACTGATAGATGTAATTCCTATTTTCCCCCTCTGAGTCTATCCTTGATATGTTCATCCTAACCGATGAAGGATATTCTCTTTTTTTTTGGTATTCCATCCATCATTCGATAGATGTAATTCCTACTTTTTTAGGCAGTTTATCCTTGATATGTTCATCCTAACCGGTGAAGGATATCCTCCCTAGAATCCCCAGGCAAGTCTATCCTTGATAAGTTCATCCTAAGCGATGACAAATTTTCTTTCCTTTGAGTGTATCCTTGATATGTTCACTTTAACCGGTGACGGGTATTCTCCCTCTTTGGTCTTCTGCCCAGTAACTAGTAGTTGTAAATCCTATTTTCGACTTTTCCTAGCATTTTATTCTTACCCAGTAACCGGTAATGAATACACCTCCTGGTTGCCTTCGGCGAGTCATCCTTGATAAGTTTACCCTAACCAGTAATGAATGTCCTCCCCATCAGATTTTTGTTATCCCTTTACCCAGTAACCGATAATGGATAATAGATTTCTGCTCCTCCTGTGTTGAAGATCTTTTCTTCCCCATTCGAGTTTGAGTGCGCATTCCCTTTGTGGAATCGTTGTTTCTTGCTTGGTTCGAGTATTTCAGCTTTGTTCTGATTTACCCGTTTCCCCTACAGGTGTTCCTTTTGTTCCCCAGCTGAGTCTTTCTATCAATTCATTTTTATGGAATCCCTCGAGTCCCCTAGTTGTTCTTAAGTCATATCCTGGCCTACACATAACCCTTTTTCTCCAGAGTCTTTGTCTCCCCAGTGAGTTTTCCTTTCGGAATGCATTATACTCCTGTGGACTTTCAGTTTCTCTGGATTTTTCCCCTTTGTGGCAACATTTCCCCATAAAGATTATTTTAACATTTGTTTCATATGCATCATGAGGTCTCTTAGGGACCAAAATTTGTTTCTATATGTTTTTATTTAAGCCCATTCTATTGAGTCGATGCGAAGATTTTAACCTTCATCTCCTCAGTTAGAACGTCCTTAAATAGGGGCAGCTGTAAGACCCCAATTTTGACCCTAAAATCCCTCATGTTATCTCATCATATGCATTGGCATTGGGATCACATCTTGGCATCCTCCTTACCCCTCATTCATTGGGTTTGCATTGGGAGAGATCACCAAGCACATTTGATTGTATCATACTTTGTATTTTATCATCTTTACTAACCAAAATACCAAAAATATGTCTTTGTATAAACTAACTCTTTTGTAGGTAGTGCATGTGCTCACCTTTGATCTATCAAGCTCACATCTAGGGTTTAAGACCCTCAAGGCAAGGAGCTCAATCAAGAATTGGTTTACTATGGCTCTAAGCATCATATATGAATCCCCATGGTCTTCACATGTTATTTTGATCAAGAAATCATCAAGAGTTTGGAATTGGTTTGCCTTGGAAACCCTAATTCATCTGGGTATCTTGTGTAACTTCTTCAACAAGCTTCTTCACCAATTGATCAAATATTTCAAGGGATAATTCAAATTCCACCATCTTATGCATATATTATCCTCCATGAGTCCCAAAAGTCAAGAGAATGACAAGCTAGCAAGTTGGTTCATGGTGGTTGACCAGAGGAATTCATCTGATCAAAACTAGGGTTCCCTAGACCCTATCTCCTACAATTTTTGTCATATGAAAAATTATTCCAAGAGCAAAGTTACTACAAATTACATTCCAAACAACTTTCATGTTGAGGTCAAGATCTAGTTTTAGTTGGAACGTCATTTTTTATGGTGAAAGATTATAGGTCATTTTGTCTAAACCCTAATTTGGATGTCAACTTCCCAAGGCCATAACTTGCTCGATTTTTATTAGATGAAACATTTCCAAGCTGAACAATCAAAATCAAGATGTTTACTTCAACTTTGATGTTTGGATGAAGAGTAAATTCAACTTTTATATGCATGTGATATGAGGATACATTATAGGTCATTTTGGACCAATGCCATTGAACAAGTGATTTTCCCCAACTTCAAAAATGCATACCTGATCGAAAAAATAGCAAGTGTACTATTTTTACCGATGTTGTAATAAGGAGTTTTATTCCCAAGTATCGATCTCAGGGATTGCGTAGGAAATAATTATTTTACTTCTGATTCTATTTGAACAAAAACACAATGGTTTGGTTGGTTTTGGGAATTTATTACAACAAACACAAAAATATAGTAAAGAATAATTGATTAAGATGAAACATGCTAGGGTGAGTGGTTGATTTAACTAGTTATGAATTCAAGTCAAGATTTCCTCAATACACATGAAACATTCAATTACCTAACCTCAGAATGTTCTTCCTTAAGTCCTTAATGAAGAAACTATTAAACTACCAATTCTTACTCAAATGTCCATTCGACTAATCATTGGTTTTAATCATAAACAATATCAAGGTTTATGGTGATTTACAAAAGTTCCTAGTCCTAGGTGATGCAATTATAAACCCAATTGTGTGAAAACCCTAACAATCACAATCCTGTTATTGATAGTCATAGATCTAATTGTATTTGTCTAATACAAAAGCATAATAACATCAAACAATTGAATTGAAATACGTAACATAGTAATAAGAAAATCCATGGTTCGAATTCATAACATAAGATCAAATCAGGACCACCCCCTAGCATTGGGGGTTTAGCCTCTCATAGTATTCAAAGAAATCATAGTGTGGAAATTAAACATTACAAAGAATTAAGAGATTTTGATCTTCAATGGTTGATGCCCTTGAATCTCGCCGTCTTCAAATCCTCCGTAGTAGCTATGTTCTCTAGTGCAATTTTTCTCTCTCGTACATCAAAAGTCCTCTTCTCTTTCTCTCCCAAGTCTTCTAATAGCCTCAGAGGGTTTTTTTCCAGCAAGAAGTCCAAAATATCCTTAATGAACAGGGCAAATCCACACAACATAAAGTAAAATTTCTCAGTCGCGCCCATCAACACGGCCCGTGTGGATTCACACGGGTGCCCGTGTTGCTCTTCAAAAGTTGTGTTTTTTAAAGCAAGCTACAGAGGCTTCAACACGGGCCGTGTTGATGTACACAGGTGCCCGTGTTAACCCCCTGTTTTACCTCTTTGAGTGCTCCTTCCTGGCAAACAACACGGGCCGTGTTAATGTACACGGGAGCCTGTGCTGACCTTCTGCATCTTCATATTTTGGCCTTCCGGAGCATCCAACACTCAGCTTTTAGTCCTTTTAAACCTATGCAACAACCTGCAACACTAACACTACCAAATCGAAGCATAAAAGAGACTTTTTGACACAAACATGTAACAAAATGCAATGCAATAATAAATTAACGAAACATGTTAAATTCCTTTAAAACAACTAAAAACAACCACAAATCTTACCAAAGTGATGAAAATATGCCGGATAAAAGGTGGGAATTCAATGGAAATGGTGACCGATCACAACCCCAAACTTGTCTAATTGCTTGTCCTCAAGTGATGTATTGAGTCCAAACAAAGGTCACCCACGAATTCACGTTCCACAATGCAACCTTGTCCTTCACAACTTGTGTTCTTCCTTTCCAATCAAGTTTCCGATTTTGCCGACTCAAACTGTTCACGACATTTCCACATCAGAGGCCTCGTTACCTGCAAGCTTTTTCACATACTCACAACATCTCTCATGGATAGGGTGTTTACACTCACAACACAACATGCAATACCAAACTCTTAAATTTGAATAAATTCTAATTTCACTACAACAATAGATTTGACATACTTTATGAGGTCTTTTCGGTTGTAACGGGGCTTGGGTACGGTAGGATAGACACAGAAATGGATAACAAATGGTTTTGAACTCGACATTCATGTTGTTTGATTTTCTTTTTTTTTTCGTGCTTAACTCATAACTCTGGGGGTTTGTTCACTTTTGACTCTTTTTAACTCAATTCTCTGTGAGTATTTTACACGTGTTAGAGTCTTAAGTCTCGACAAGTGCATTTCGCTTTTTTTTCTTTTAGGACATACACACGTCTCTTCTTTTTGCATTACTTTTAGATCTCTTCTTATGCACTTGCCCTTTCTTTAAAGATTACCACCCCAAACTTAGCTTTTTGCACATTTTGTAACTTACAACAATCATGCCGATTAATGGAAGAAATGAATGATTAATGGTTAATATGGGGTTTATTACGAACAAAAAGGCTAAGGCTCAACGGGGTTCACGAAGGGTAAACATACAAATAGGGATGGCTAGAAAGGCTCTGGGCTAAACAAACAACTTGCCTCAGTGTGTGTTGTCATGCTGTGAAGTGTCAAAAGAACATACGCAAAGTCAGAGTGATAGAGTCATACCTGACTCAACTCTCATGATGATATTTAGTGTTTGGCCTTTGTATTCTCACCATGTTGGTTAAACTTACAAGCTCTGAAGCCTCCTAGTGTCATGTGGTTTCTTTTCCGATTCGGTTCTACCATACCGCTCTCTCGGTCCAGTGTCACCAAATTGTGTCAGACTTTTACTTTCTCATGGTTGCATCAACTTCCGGGGTACCTTAACAGAACAAGTATGGGGAGTGTCTTTCATCCACTACAATCGATCCCAGATTCGTCCAACAATTTCTCATCACTCTGTACACACAGGTAAATAATAAAAACAAAATACTACGACAACAGAAGCAAAAACGAAAGCCAAAAACGATGAAGGAAAACATGAACAAAATGAAAACGAAATAAAACATGAAAGGAAAAACCCCCTCACACCTGAACTAAATATTGACCTCAATGTTTAAATCCAGATACAAAGGGGACTCACAGCGACTACTGTTATGGAGGAGGTGGAGGATCATGCGGGAAATGCAACATTAGACGTTGCATCGTAGCTTGCATGTCATCCATAATCGTCCCTTATCGGAACAATTCCACACCTTGTCTAGTTTGCTCGGTGCGGAGGACACCCATCTCAGTTTGATTCCAACCCCATTGGTCCTGAGACATAGAAGAGGACCTTTCACCTTGTCGGTTCGAATCTTGTGGGGGTGGCACAAATTGCTCCTCTGGTCTATCATCTTCCTCCATCTCATCACCTGAAAAATCCTGGTCATTCTGAACATTGTCTCCTACAGATGGGGCAGAAGCTGCATAAAGCCAGTTAGCAACATTTGCAATACTAATAGAATCAGGTGCTGACGCAAGTACTTCCACATTATGAATTACCAGAGAATAATATTTCGGCATGATTACAATCATTTGTTGATTGACAAGAGTGTTCATGTCGATCTTTGTCTTACTTGCCACTGCTGATTCTTCCATCAAGAGCCGACCATAACCAAAGTGGTCTGCAATCTGAGTGATCATGCCACCCACAGAAATATCACCTATACTTGCATAGCCAACTTGTTTCAAATGATTAGCAGAAAAAGCGGTTGCATTGACTCTCTCATTGTTGGCCATGCAATGTAAGAAAAACAGCTTTCTCTTTGCGGCCACACCGATGCTATCACCCCGTCCAAACAAGGTGTAAGCTAACCCCTTATGTGCATACCTGAAACAAGGGTTATGAATCCCAGAAGCCTTGCCAGAACTCGGGTTGTAACCATTTTTACCAGTAATGGCCCTCCAGAAATTAACCGCTGAAAAAGTGTCTGGGGGTGCTCCGGGTCCAGATACTGGAAGTCTCAGAGTCCCCCAAGTTCCTCCACTGACAACTCATGGTCCTCATCAAACAATCTGAAAGTCAACTTACCATAAAACTCCATTTCGGAACCAGTCCACCTGTGTCTCATCTTAAACTCAACAGTGCTAAAAAATTCAAGAGTGATGCGTGCAAAAGTCGGTGCTTCAAGTTTCATAAATTCTAGCATACCTATATTGTGAAACATTCGATGCACTTCTTCCTTTAATCCTAGCTCATCTAGTGTTGCATCACACATATATCTTGTAGGAATGAGTCTTCGTTGAGCAAGTATCGCATACCTTTCATGGTTATCCGGTTCCTCAAACAGGATGCCATGTGCATTCGGGTTGCGTCTCGCACGTTGCTTTGGCCTGGAAGATGTGTCCACAGCCTTTCCTTTGCTTGCTCTCTTTGGGGGCATAATGGGTACCTACAAAATATCTCAAAACCCAAATAACGAATTATTAAAAACGGTCACCATCACTACGTAGAGGACGGAGAGTAGAACAGTTTTTGTGAAAGGGAGATGTTGTTTTATGGAGTTTATAGTGGTGAAAAGTGAAGCTTTTGGTGGTGGAGGCTAGGTTAACAATGGAGGAAGAGAGAATGAGAGTCTTGTAAAACCAGAATAATGAAGGATAAGTGGTGGAGATGAGTTATAAGTCAAGTGGGTCCCACCACTTAAAACAAAAAAAAATCAAAAATCCATCTCGTACAAAACAACACGGGCCGTGTGCATCTACACGGATGCCCGTGTTGGTGATCTGGTTTCATCCTCTCTGCACACACCCACTTTTTTGGTTCAGGGCAATCAACACGGGCCGTGTTGTTTAACACGGGCGCCCGTGTTGGTGATCTAGCTCCCTCAACATTTGAAAATAGTTTTGTTGTTTTACTGCACTTGTGTGGTTTCCTTCCATTTTGAGGTGTTTGTGACTTTGCCCTTCTAATTCTCCTCCTCCCCTACAACAAAATTTTAGCATACACAAAGAAAAAGAAAAACAAAATAAATTAGAAATCAAACGCGTGGGTTGCCTCCCACGAAGCGTTTCGTTTAACGTCGCATGGCTCGACGGTCGTCCACCTCATTAGGTGAGACGCACATGGTCAATCAATCCAGATTCTTGTCCTATGTGATAGGGCTTTAACCTCTGGCCATTCACCTTGAATATATCCCCATTGGTTTAATTCTTGATTTCTATCGCTCCGTGGGGAGATACCTTATGCACAACAAATGGCCCGGACCATCTTGATTTCAATTTTCCAGGAAACAACTTGAGCCTAGAATTGAACAACAACACCAGTTGTCCTTCCCAGAAGTATTTCTTAATGATTCTCTGATCATGCCACTTCCTTGTTTTCTCCTTGTACATCTTCGCATTCTCATAGGCCTGATTATGAAATTCTTCTAACTCGTGAAGTTGAAGAATTCGGGATTCATCGGCTTTTGCAAGATCACAATTCAAGAACTTGGATGCCCAAAAGGCTTTGTGCTCTAATTCAAGAGAGAGATGACAGACCTTACCATAAATCAGTTGATAAGGAGACATACCGATTGGGGTTTTGGAGGCGGTTCTGTACGCCCATAGTGCGTTATCTAATTTGATCGCCCAATCTTTCCTTGAAGCACTCACTGTCTTTTCCAAAATCTATTTTATTTGTCTATTGGATACTTCAACTTGCCCACTCGTTTGAGGATGATACGGAGTGGCAATCTTGTGCTTCACATTATACTTCTTCAATAAGTTCTCCATGAGCTTATTTAAGAAATGTGTCCCTTCATCACTGATAAGTGCCCTTGGCACACCAAACCTTGAGAAGATGTTTTGCTTGAGAAAGTTTACCACTACTCTCGCATCATTAGTAGGGAGGGCAACAACTTCCACCCATTTCGAGACGTAGTCCACAGCTACCAGAATATAATTCTTCCCGAATGAGGGTGAAAACGGCCCCATAAAGTCAATCCCCCAAACATCAAATAATTCCACTTCAAGCATGCCCTTTTGGGGCATCTGATTTCTCCTAGAAATATTCCCTGTCTTTGACATCTGTCACATTCCTTCACTATGACTTGGGCATCTTTAAACAAAGTAGGCCAGTACAACCCCGACTGGAGGACTTTTGCGGCTGTCCTATCTCCACTAAAATGTCCCCCATAATCTGAATCATGACAAGCTTTTAAGACTTCATTTTGTTCTTCTTTCGGGACACATCGACGAATCAGTCCGTCTACCCCTTTCTTATACAAGAATGGTTCGTTCCACAAATAGAACCTGCAATCACGAAGAAACTTTTTCTTTTTGTTATAATCAAAGTCTTCAGGAATTATGCCACCTACCAGATAGTTTGCGTAATCGGCAAACCATGGAACACCCACCACAACGAGGATTCGTTCATCAATAAACCCATCCTTGATTGGGTGTTCTTCTTCAGTCTCTTCTATCGGGGACATTCGAGATAGGTGGTCAGCAACTGTGTTTTCACACCCCTTTTTGTCTCGAATTTCTAGATCAAATTCTTGCAACAACAAAATCCACCTGAGCAGCCTTGGCTTCGAGTCCTGTTTAGAAAAAAGATATTTCAAAGCAGCATGGTCAGTATAAACAATTACCTTTGTTCCCAACAAGTATAACCTGAATTTGTCAAAGGCATACACCACAACCAGTAGCTCCTTCTCTGTGGTTGCATAATTCATCTGAGCTGGATTCAACACATGGTTGGCATAATAGATCACGTGTAGGAGTTTGTCTTTTCTTTGCCCCAATATTGCCCCTACTGCTATATCACTCGCATCGCACATGATCTCAAAGGGTAAAGACCAGTCAGGCGAGATCACTATAGGAGCAGACACCAATTTATGCTTCAGAGTATCGAAGGCCTCGTTGCATTTTTTGTTAAACAGAAACGGAGTATCCTTCACAAGCAGACTAGTTAATGGTTTGGCAATCTTGGAGAAATCTTTGATGAACCTACGATAGAATCCCGCATGTCCCAAGAAACTCCGTATACCTTTCTCATTAACTGGAGGAGGGAGATTGGCTATCACCTCTACTTTTGCCTTGTCAACTTCAATTCATTTATGGGAGATTTTATGGCCTAGCATTATCCCTTTTCTCACCATGAAATGACACTTCTCCCAATTCTGGATCAGATTGGTTTGTTGACATCTTTCCAGGACAAGCGACAGATTATACAGACAATTTTCAAAAGAAGATCCGAATACAGAAAAATCATCCATAAATACCTCCATGTGTTTCTCAAGCATATCGGCAAATATTGATGTCATGCACCTCTGAAATGTTGCTGGTGCATTACACAATCCAAACTGCATTCTTCTATAAGTAAAGATTCCATACGGACATGTGAACGCCATTTTCTCTTGATCTTCAGGTGCCACCGCAATTTGGTTGTACCCTGAATACCCATCCAGAAAACAATAGAAATCATGACCTGCCAATCTTTCCAACATCGAATCAATAAAAGGTAAGGGAAAATGGTCCTTCCTGGTTGCGGTGTTCAGTCTCCTGTAGTCAATGCAGACTCTCCAACCTGTTACTGTCCGAGTGGGGATCAACTCATTTTTCTCATTTTTTATCACAGTTGTTCCTCCCTTCTTCGGTACCACATGAACTGGACTCACCCACGAACTATCAGATATTGGGTAAATCAATCCCGCATCTAAAAGTTTAACAACCTCCTTGCGAACGACTTCTTTCATAGTTGGTTTAAGTCTCCGTTGAGGTTGAACAACTGGTTTCTGATCATCCTCCATCAAAATCTTGTGCATACACAGTGTTGGGCTGATTCCTTTCAAATCTTCCATCGCCCGACCAATGGCACCCTTGTATTTCTTGAGTACTTTGATTAGCTCTTCTTCTTGAGTCTCTCTCAAACCTGAATTGATGATTGCTGGACATTTCTCTTCATTGTCTAAAAAGACATATTTGAGATGTTCTGGTAATTGTTTCAACTCAATCCCCTATTTTATATCTTGCTTTTCTTCTGGAGATACTTTAGGTCAAAGCTCTTCTCACCGTTGTGGTCGAGAATGAATCCAAGGAGGTTGTGCCTTCAACATAGACACCACTTCAGATTCTTTCTCATCTATTCCTTCAGTATCCTCAATGATAGATAAGCTTAAAACTCTTTCTAATGGAAGCTTGGGTGTTGTGATCTGCATAGATTGAGCAAACATTGTATCCAGAACTTCAATATTTTTACTTGCACCTTCGTCATCCTTGAATTTCATAGTATCTCTCACATCAATTTTTAGCTTTTCATCATAGACTTTGAGGGTCATAGTTCCTTCCTCGATATCTATCATGCATCTTCCAGTTTCAAGAAAAGGTCTTCCCAAAATGAGAGGGATTTCCTCGTCTTCCGGCATCTCGAGTACCACAAAATCCACCGGGAAAACAAACTTATCAATCTTCACCAGAACATCTGTTGCTATACCATAGGGTCTCTTCATTGAATGATCAGCAAACTGCAGTGTCATGCGAGTGTCTTGCACTTCTCCTAACTCCAGTTTTTTGTAAATCGAAAGGGGAATTAGACTAACACTTGCTCCCAAATCGATTAGTGCCTTCTTGAATGATCTGTCTCCAATAATGCAAGGAATAGTGACAACACCTCTATCTTTTTTCTTCACCAGAATTTTTAGGCCCTGCAAAATGGCACTACAAGTTTCAGTTAGCATAATCGGCTTGCCCTCAATCGACCTCTTCTTCGATATGATGTCTTTCATGAATTTGGCATATATCGGCATTTGTTCTAAAGCTTCAGTAAAAGGTATGTTGATCTCGAGCTTCTTGAATAACTCTAAGAACTTCTCCAAAAAAAATTCATTGAGATCTTTCTTCTTTGTTCTCGTAGGGAAAGGAAGAATGATCTTTGGTTTTTGTTTCTCTTGCTGGCTTGTCGGTTTCACCACCACTTCTTCAACTTGTTTTGGCTTTTCTCTAATCTCTAATTCAACTTCCAACAACCCATCTTCTTCGACCTGTTCGTTAACTTGTTTTTCATTAGCTTTTCCTTTTCTTGTGACCACTGCTTTGATGTGACTTTGATCACGTGGATTCACAACTATTCCACTAGGAAGCGTGCCAGGTACCTGGGAACTGGAAGCTAACTGTTGAGCTATTTGACCCATCTGAATTTCAAGATTTTTTATGGGTGCTGTAGTGTTCTTCTGATTATTTCGAGTCTCCTCTTGGAACTGGATGTTGTGAGCTGCCATCTTTTCAATTGCAATCTCCCAATCTGCCTTCTTTGGGACTTGTTGTTGCTGTTGCTGATATTGGTTTTGATATTGGCCTTGTACTTGCTGTTGCACATTCCCTTTCTGATCTCTCCATGCAAAGTTGGGATGATTCTTCCACCCTGGATTGTATGTGTTGGAGTAGGGATTGTTTTGCTTTAAAAACTTGATATCTTCTATCTATTGTCGTGTTGCAAAGCAACAAACAGTATTGTGTGGTCCATTACAAATGTCATACACATCGTTTGGTGCCTGTTGCACTTGAGCCACTTTCTGAGCACCTATGTTTAGTGCCTTCAACCTTTTCTCCACCTCTGCAGTAACTGCTTCTTCAATTTTTACCTGTTTGTTTGTTTCAAGCTTCAAATCAATTACTGCAGATTTGCTTTACACCATATCATACAACTCCAGATGCTCATTTGAGGCAATTGCTTCAATTATCTTCTTCATACCGGTGGTTGTTGCAAAGTTAGCTGAGCCACCAGCTGCTGAGTCAAGGATTTGTCTCGTTTGAATTCGAAGACCATTAACAAACATTTGCATCTGCTCAGTTTCATCCATGTTGTGAGTAGGACAAGCCACTAGAATTCTCTTGAATCTTTTATAGGCATCTCCTAGTGACTCACCCTCCTTCTGCTTGAAATTTAGGATCTCGTATCTTTTTCTCAGTGACACTGATGCAGGAAAATATTCGTGCAAGAATGTTGTTTCCATCTCCTCCCATGTAGTGATACTGCAAGCAGGTAAGGAATAGAACCACTCTTCGGCTTCATCTGCTAAAGTTAATGGGAACATACAAAGCCTTATTGCTTCTTCATTATGTCCAGGCATTTTAAGCGTTGTGCTCATAGTTAAAAACCTTTGGAGATGCTTGTTGGCATCTTCATTCACTCTTCCAGAAAAGGACCGCATTTCGAGTTGATTAATTATGCTGGGATGCAGCTGAAATTGTTCTACATTTACCGGTTGGTTTACAATTGTCATACGACCACCCGAAGTGTTGTTTCCACCATAGTCACCGAGAAGTCTCTCTGGTGGTGGTGGATCTGCAGCCATGACCTCAGGAATTGTTTCTGCGTCTGAATCTGAATTCTCTGAGTGCACTGAAACAACTTCCTCCTCTTCTTTTTCTGCTATTTCCAGTTTTTCTCGCTTAACTTGTCTCAGTCTAGCGTGAAGAGTTCTTTCTGGATTTGCGTCAAAAGAAAAATCCGCTGAGGCCTTACCTCGCATAAACAAGTTAGACAAATATTAGAATTGAATAACAAGATTGTCACAGATAAAATTTTGGTTGATGAGCAACAAAATTTCAATAGAATAAAAATTAAAATAAGTATTTTGGCAATCCCCGGCAACGGCGCCAAAAACTTGATCGGAAAAATAACAAGTGTACTATTTTTACCAATGTACTAATAAGGAGTTTTATTCCCAAGTATCGATCTCACAGATTGCGTAGGAAATACTTATTTTACTTCTGATTCTATTTGAACAAAAACACAATGTTTTGGTTGGTTTTGGGAATTTATAACAACAAACACAAAAATATAGTAAAGAATAATTGATTAAGATGAAACATGCTAGGGTGAGTGGTTGATTTAACTAGTTATGAATTCAAGTCAAGATTTCCTCAATACACATGAAACATTCAATTACCTAACCTCAGAATATTCTTCCTTAAGTCCTTAATGAAGAAACTATTAAACTACCAATTCTTACTCAAATGTCCATTCAACTAATCATTGGTTTTAATCATAAACAATATCAAGGTTTATGGTGATTTACAAAAGTTCCTAGTCCTAGGTGATGAAATTATAAACCCAATTGTGTGAAAACCCTAACAATCACAATCCTGTTATTGATAGTCATAAATCTAATTGTATTTGTCCGATACAAAAGCATAATAACATCACACAATTGAATTGAAATACCTAACATAGTAATAAGAAAATCCATGGTTCGAATTCATAACATAAGATTCAAATCAGGACCACCCCCCTAGCATTGAGGGGTTTAGCCTCTCATAGTATTCAAAGAAATCATAGTGTGGAAATTAAACATTACAAAGAATTAGGAGATTTTGATCTTCAATGGTTGATGCCCTTGAATCTCGCCATCTTCAAATCCTCTGTAGTAGCTATATTCTCCAGTGCAATGTTTTTCTCTTGTACGTCAAAAGTCCTCTTCTCTTTCTCTCCCAAGTCTTCTAATAGCCTCAGATGTTTTTGTTTTCCAGCAAGAAGTCCAAAATACCCTTAATGAACAGGGCAGATCCGCACAACATAAAGTAGCATTTCTCAGCCGCGCCCATCAACACGGGCCGTGTGGATTCACACGGGTGCCCGTGTTGCTCTTCAAAAGTTATGTTTTTTAAAGCAAGCTACAGAGGCATCAACACGGGCCGTGTTTACGTACACGGGTGTCCGTGTTAACCCCCTGTTTTACCTCTTTGAGTGCTCCTTCTTGGCAAACAACACGGGCCGTGTTGATGTACACGGGAGCCCGTGTCGACCTTCTGCATCTTCATATTTTGGCCTTCCGGAGCATCCAACACTTAGCTATTAGTCCTTTTGAACCTATGCAACAACCTGCAACACTAAAACTACCAAATTGAAGCATAAAAGAGACTTTTTGACACAAACATGTAACAAAATGCAATGCAATAATAAACTAACGAAACATGTTAAATAACTTTAAAACAACTAAAAACAACCACAAATCTTACCAAAGTGATGAAAATATGCCGGATAAAAGGTGGGAATTCAATGGAAATGGTGACCGATCAATACCTCCATCATATTAAATCCAAATAAGGTCACGTTTGTGACCATTTTGAAGGACTTTGAGAGATCTACAACTTTGATGAAGGAACTTTGCTCATTTGAAGCTCACATAAAAAGTTAGCCAAGGTGGAATAAGTGAACATATGGCTTGACACTTAGAATATTTTTTGACATGTTTGATTTTCCCAACTTCCACCTCAAAATTCATTATGATCCAAGCTTCAAATGAAAACGTGTTCAACATGAAAGTTGTTCCTCTTGATCTGGCCTTTCCAAAAAGTTTAATTACATCCCATTTGGACAAGATATGAGTGGCATGTGCATGGATTGAACATTAGATCATCATTTGGTATAAGTGAGCTTGAAACTTTCATACACAATTGCATAGCTTTCCAACATGACTTCAACAATGTTTGTACTCAATTATGGACCAGAAGGAGTGATTACATGGGCCTATCACACGCCCATGCACCCATGCAATATACATTGCTATTTTTGTATCTTCATTTCAAGTGTGCAAATATCAATCCATATGGCTATAAATAGAACCCTTTGCCATCAGAATGAATGACCCTGCGCGCCAACTTTGATTCCCAACCTTAAAACCCTCTCATTCAAAGGATAATCTTGAGAATTTCCATTGGAAGTTGAGTTTGAATCTCCACTATTTTGAGATTCAAAACTCCAAGAGTCATGTGCCTTTTGTTCATCATATTCCACTCCATCAAGTGTCCTGAGCAAGATCAATAGCAAGCAAGAGCAAGATCGATTGGTTGTATGAAGTCCTACCAATGTAGGCAAAAAAATTTCATCTTGATCGAAGATACAAAAATAGGCAACAAGATTAAGGTGCTTTGAGGTCAAATCGAAGCAACTCAGATCATACACCTCAAAATTCAACTCCCTGTATCTTTCAATATACTTGGAGTTAGGAGAAATTGAGGCCAAATTCGAGCTCCTGAGCATTTTTACTTTAAATTCATGTCCTTCTTTTTAATTATGGTGATGGTTGTGAGTGAACCAGTCCGGTGAAGCTCACCAGAGAAGGAGACCGGAGCTTTGGCTCCGGCTGTGTGCTGGCACTCATCTGAACCACAGGATCCATTTCAAATGTTTTAATCTCGTGCCTTGGTTTTGCATACCATCCATACAACGCTTTGACTTGTGTCCACCATAAAACACGCACTAGCAGCCACTTGATCTGCCACCTCAATTTATGAGGGAGATCAAGTGGTCCACGTTTTTTTTTTCTATTTTCTGATTTTCATTTTATTTGGTTTATTTTTATTAATTCATATTAATTTTAATATTGATCTAAAAAAATATGAGAGTTTCACCAAAAAAATTTAAATAAATTCCTCTTTCATTTTCTGAATTAAAATTATTTTTTGGATCATTATTAATATTTTTCATGATTTAATTGTTTTTGTGATTATTTTTAATTGTTTAAAAATAGGTTTAAGTTTCAAAAATTTATGAAATTTTTTCTCCAAGTTCCTTTGACCTTGTTTGACCTATGATAAATCTCATGGCCATTTATTTGGTGTTTTGATGAGGTTTTAGGATTTTGACCAACCATTATTTAATTTAATTGATTTTTGTTGTTTAAATGCAAAATAAATTGTGTTGAGCTTTTGATATTGACTTGTTGAGTTTGACTTGTGTTGTTGGGCCTTGGTCAAGGTTGATTTGACTTTGTTGAGTTAAAATCATTGGATTTAGGGGATTGATGAAATGGATATTTCATCTCCCAAAATGAATGAATGATTTTAATTTGATAAAAGTCTTCCTTTGACCAATTTGGGTTGATTCCATTCCCCTCTCTCTTCATCTGACTCCCATTCTCTTCTCATTCATTTCATAGACCTATGACGTCTCTATATCCTAAGGCTAGTTGATTGCAAAATCAACATAAGTGTGGATGAGATTAGGTCCACCTCTTTTGCATATTCTTTTAAGTGTGGTGTGTTTTGGGAGTATGGTTCATAATACCATATCTCTAACATGCATTAACACTAAAATTTATATTGTCCGGTCTCAAATAGTTGTGACTTCTATATAATTCCAATTATGATTGCTTAACATAGCACTAAATTGTTGACACAAAAGGCATAGCATTCTAGTAAGTGGGATTGTAAGTCTCCCCTCTTTCATGGTATTGCATGGAAACTTGGCCTCTTTCCTTCCTTTGGAAGATGTCTTGGTTCAAGGATCCATGCTCGTGAATAATGGGTTGAATATTCTCCAAAGAATGACTTAAACAAAAGCAAAATCAGTACTAACTTCTAATCAACTAATAACTAACATTTAATTTCAAGTCATTTACTTTTATGCACTTTAATTTTAAGTCTTTATTCATTTGCCATTATTCATTCCATTCAACTTATTTACTTTAATGCCATTTTCACTTTGCTAAGTTGAGCCTCATTTTGTGATTATATTGTGATTCTATATACTTGTTTGTTTTTGTGGTCTTTTGACTTTAATGTACATAATAACAACAAAAACCCTAAAAGACATTTGTGTGGACTGTTGGATTTAATCTGAGACATTGGAGTTAGAATTAGACAACACCCCATATGCAAAAGGACTTGGAAAATGCGAACTTTCATGAAACCAAGTGCTTGTGATTTGAAACTTCATCTGAAGCAAGTATTGTGATCTCATCTGAGTTCATCTGCCACATGGTCTTATTAAAGTTGTTACTTTGAACCTGTTCCTAGTGCCCTTCTTTGAATTCATCTGATACATGGAAGATTATGAAGAAGATCATGAAGTTGCTAAGCTTTGATGTGGCTATATTTATTTGATGTCTTTCTCTTCATCTTGCTATTTGTGTATTGATATTGCTTGATTCTAAAGTCCAAGGGAAATTTGGGTTTCTATATGACATTCGTGTCTATTGGATTGCAGCCTATTGGTCAAATATTTTCAACTCTTAACTTTTAAATTTTTGCTTAGGATTAGTCTCTTCATCTCTTCCCCACTTCTTTAATTTAAAATCTCTCCCCTCTTTCAAAATCTTCTTTGTTTGTGATTTCTAAACTTAGACCATATTGCAAATTAGAAACTTTGGCCTTATGCCATTGAATTTTTAAACTCTTTTCTTAATCAAATTTTTAAATGAACTTAACTATACTTGACTTAAAATTTCAAAAGACAAAAAGAACTAACGCTCATTCAAAACTTTTTAGGCCTTTTGTGCCTTTATTAAACTTAAGTTTTTGTTAAAAGTAATGCATCCACTTTGAAATTGTTACCACGAACTACGAGGTTTTGATCCCTCATTTTATGTTGGTACATAGGCACAAGTCCGAAGATCTTGTCAAACACAAAAATATAATCAATGAATTCTTTTCTCATCCCTCCACTTTATTTATTGCAAACATCATTTTGTACAAAAATACACATGCACACAAAAAAGGGCTCCCTAGGAGTACCTATGACACTTTGGGTGCTAACACCTTCCCTCTGTGTAACCAACCCCCTTACCTGTAATCTCTGGCATTTTATTAGTTTTTATTTGAAAACTTCTTATTTTTGGGTTTTGTTTGTACTTTTCCCTTTTTCCTTAGAAACACTAAAAGCGCAGTGGTGACTCTGGTTTTATTGACGTTTAGCTTATCCATAGCTTAATTGTCATGAATTTACTGCTACAAGAGTTTTTGAAACACCTTTTGAATTACTTCTTCCTTCTCTAGAATGCAAGTAGGATGCATGGGAGTCTTGACTGGCTTGCTTTCTGACATGTCAAATTTCTTCAGAAGATCTTTTATGTATCTGCTTTGATAGACATGTGTGGCTTCTGATGTTTGATTGATTTGAATTCTCAGAAAGAACTTTAGTTCTTGCATTAGGCTCATCTCAAATTCTGCCTACATTAACTCAGAAAATTATTGGCAAAGAGAGGGGTTAGTTGAACCAAATATCATGTCATCAACATAAATATGACAAATCATAAGATTGTTTATAATGTTTTTGCAGAAAAGAGTGGAGTCTACTTTGCCTCTGATAAAATCATTTTCCAGAAGAAATGAGCTAAGTCTTTCATACCAAGCTCTAAGAGCTTGTTTAAGACCATAAATAGATTTCTTAAGTTTGAAAACATGTTCTGGAAGTTTTGAATTTTCAAAGCCAGGAGGTTGATGGACATACACTTCTTTTGAAACGTAACCATTCAGAAACACACTTTTGACATCCATCTGATATAATTTAATTGAATATTTTACAACAAAAGATGCAAGGAGATGAATAGATTTTAACCTCGCGACTGGAGCAAAGGTTTCATTGTAGTCAATTCCTTCTTGTTGACTATAACCTTGTTCCACCAGTCGTGCTTTGTTTTTGACAACTTCACCCTTTTCATTTAGTTTGTTTTTGTAGATAAATTTAGTTCTAATCACATGGGTTCCCTTGGGTCTTGGTACAAGATCCCAAATTTCATTTTCGGAAAACTTATCAAGTTCTTCTTTCATTGCCATAATCCATTCTTTGTCTTGAAGATCTTCTTCGCAGGATGTTGGCTCTATCAGAGATACTAGTCCCAGAAGATTTTCTTCAGAAACTTTGAATGTTGATCTTGTTCTAACACGTTCATTCTTGTTTCCCAGAATCAGTTCTTCAGAAACATTCTGCCTATTTCTTTGTCTTTTCTGATTGATTGTGATTTCAGGTGCTTATGAAGTTCCTTGTTCTGCTTCTTCAGATTCTTTGGTATTTTCATCGGAACCTGCAAGTGTGATCTCCAGCTTTGCAAATTTCTCAACTAGCTTTGACTTTTCAGAGTCAAGCTTGTCATCAAATCTAACATGTATTGATTCTTCCACAATTTGTGTTTCTGTATTGTATACTTGATATCCTTTAGAACATTTTGAGTATCCCAACATAATACACTTTTGTGCCTTAGAGTGAAACTTGTTCAAATTATCTTTAGTGTTCAGAATAAAACAAGAGCATCCAAAAGGACGAAAATAAGAAATATTAGGTTTTCTTCCATTGCACAGTTCATAAGGAGTCTTTTTCAAAATAGGTCTAATAGAGATTCTGTTCTGAATATAACATGCTGTATTTACAGCTTCTGCCCAAAAGTGCTTAGCTACATTAGTTTCATTGATAATGGTTCTGGTCATTTCTTGGAGAGTCCTATTCTTCGTTTCTACAACTCCATTTTGTTGTGGAGTTCTAGGACAGGAGAAATCATGGGATATTCCATTAGAGTAAAAAAATTCTTCAAAAAGTTTGTTTCAAATTCACCATCATGATCACTTATGACGCTGATGATTTTAGAGTCAAATTCATTTTGCACTTTTGAATAGAAACTAGGGAACATAGAATGTGACTCATTCTTGTGCCTTAAGAATTTCACTAATGTCCAACGACTATAATCATCAACAATGACAAGTCCATACTTCTTACCATTGACTGACGCTGTCTTAACAAGTACAAAGAGATCAATGTGTAGAAGTTCCAAAGGTTTGGAGGTAGAAACAACATTTTTGGTTTTGAAAGTGGTTTTAGAAAATTTACCTTTCTGACATGCTTCACAAAGAGCATCTGAAGAAAACTTCAACTTAGGTAGGCCTCTGACTAACTCAAGTTTATTTAGTTAAGAAATCCTCCTCAAGCTAATGTGACCCAATCGTCTATGCCACACCCATTGCTCTTTATTTACAGACATCAAGCATTTTACGTTTTGATTTTTCAAATTTCAAATTTTTATTTTGTAAATTTTGTTTTTTCTCTTTCTAGTGAAAAGGACTGTGCCATTTTTTTGATTAACAACTTTGCACATTTTTTGATTAAAGATTATATCATAATCATTATCACTTAATTGACTTATGGATAACAAGTTATGCATTAATCTCTCAATATATAGGACATTATAAATAGAGGGAAGAAATCCATTATCAACCGTTCTAGATCCTCTGATTCTCCCTTTCTGATTTCCTCCAAAGCCTACAAAACCAACATCTTTAAGTTCCCAATTTTGGAACATATGCTTTCTTCCCGTCATGTGTCGCGAGCATCCAGAGTCCAGGTACCATGATTGGTGTTTTAACTCTACTGCACAAGATATCTGCAACATACACTATTTTATATTTTGGTACCCAGAATCTTTTGGGTCCTTTAGGATTAGTTCTCCCAGAGTTTCTGAAAACTTTGTGTTTTCTAGCGTTATTAAACTTCTGTGTTTGTTCAAGTGTATAATGATAAGAAAAAGGAGATTTAGATTTGTTTTCTATAGAAGTTTTAGATCATACTCATTAGAGTCATAACCAATTCCTCTTTTTCTATTATGACTTACACCATAGATCATAGAAGCCATTTTGTTTCTTTCTAGACCGTTGTTCAGAAATTTCTGAAAAGATTTTTCATATTTGTATATGATAGTGTCAGAAGTAGGTGGAGCTTTAGAAAAAGTTTCTTCAAGATTTAAACATTTCTTGGTTGAAATTTCATTTTCTTTTTCAATAATAAAATTATTTCCTTTGAGTTCAGAAACTTCTTTCTCAAGCTTATCACATTCTTCAACAGTCTCTTCATGAACCTTTTTTAGGTTCTTGAATTTTTGTTGAAGCTTCTGATACAATCTTAGAGATTTTGACAAATAGGCTTCCAAATCAGAATGAGAAAAGTCGGAGAATACCTATTCAGAGTTAAACTCTATTTCATATGAACTTCCGGAGGTAGTGGCCATGAATGCTACGTTAGCTTGCTCCACTTTAGAATCAGGTTCTGAAGCTTCAGATTCAGAATCATCCCATGTTGCCATGAGTCCTTTCTTATTTACTTAGAAATATTTATTCTTGAAGCTTTCCTTTATGGAGCTATACTTCTTTATCTCTGGACATTCATTTCTGTAGTGTCCAGGCTCTTTGCATTCATAACACACCACTTCCTTGTTGGGTCTGCCTCTGGAGGTTGAATATGGACATTCTCTCTTATGTCTTGGCCTTCTGGATTTTTTTTGTCTTTTTCTCCAAAGTTGTTTGATTCTTATGCAATGAAGAGATAATTCTTCTTCATCATCAGAATCTTCATTCTCAGAGTCATCAGCTTCTTCCTCTTTAGCTTGAAAGGCTTTGTTCCTTTCTGGCTTTCTTCTTTTTGATCTAGACTTTAGAGCAACAAATTTGCTTTTCTTTTGAGGTTCATCTTCTTCAATCTCTATTTCATGACTTATGAAGGAGCTGATAAGTTCTTTAAGACTTATGTTGTTCAGATCCTTGGATAACTTCAGAGCATTAACCATAGGTCTCCACTTCTTAGGAAGACTTCTGATTATCTTCTTGGCATGAGCTGCTATAGTATATCCTTTGTCCAGAACCTTGAGTCCTGCAACCAAGGTTTGGAACCTTGAGAACATCACTTCAACAACTTCATTATCCTCCATTCTAAAGGCTTCATACTTCTGGATTAAGGCTAGAGCCTTAGTCTTTTTGACTTGATTGTTGCCTTCGTGTGTCATTTTCAAGGAATCAAAGATTTCTTTGGCTGTTTCCCCATTGGTGATCTTCTCGTACTCATTGTAGGAGATAAGGTTTAATAGAATGGTTCTTGCTTTATGGTGATTCTTGAAACCACACTTCTGATCATCACTCATTCTGCTTCTTGGAATAGAGATACCAATTGCAGAAATGGGTGGTTCATAACCATTTGTAACAATATCCTAGAGATCAACATCATAGCCTAGGAAGAAACTTTCAATTCTGTCCTCCCAGTAGTCAAATTTTTTCCCATCAAAAATTGGAGGTTTTGTGTTGCAGCTATCTCTTTCATTTGTGTTATTCATGAAGTTTTTCTCACCCTGGATCTCTCTACACGGTTAAGTGTTTGATTCAAAAATCAATAACAGAGCCTAAGCTCTAATACCAATTGAAGGTAGAGAAAAATAAGAAAGGGGGGTTTGAATTGTTTTCACAATAGTTTAAAAACTTTTTCAACACCACAAACACAAAATAAATACTAACAACACAAAGAGTTTATCCTAATTCGCTTGAAATTCAAAGCTACTCCAGTTCACCCGACCAAGGTGATTTCGCCTTCAATAAGGACTTAATCCAATAATCTCAACAGATTACAAAAATGTCTAAGAGTTTAACAACCTCTTATCCCTCTCAAGTATATAGATATAAACAAGTCACTTGAGGAATTACAAAGAGTTTTAGAAATACAAGTGTTTGACTAGATGCTTCTAGATAAGCACACTTAAGGAACTATGAAACACAACCACACAATATTGAGAAATAACTCTTGTATGAAAGTATTTCTTACAACAATGATAATTGGAATGTGAAAATGTTGTCATGTATTGAGATCTTCTCTTCAACAGCTTGTGATGAGGCCTTTATATAGCTTTTAGAGATGATACCATTGGAGGGAAATCAATGGAGATTTATTTCCAACTATGGGAGTTAAAGGTATTCAATTTTTGTCCTTTCTATATCAGTCTTGGGAAATAATCCATAGTTTCCTTAACAAGATTTGTGCTACACTTAGAATGCTTCATGTGTAAGTTTCTAAACCGGTGATGTAAGATAGAGTGTTGAGCGTGAATCATAGTGAGCATGATCATATTCTTTGAGCAGAGTCCAGATACATCTTGTAGTGTTCAAATGTTCTTGTAATCTTTAAATATTCTTGCAGACTTCAGATATTCTTCAAATATTTTCTTAAATAGTCTTCAGATGTTCTCTTACAGAGTCTTTAGATATTCTCTTGAATACTCTTCATATGTAGAGTCTTCAGATATTCTTGTGGGTCTTCAAAGATCAAAGTTGGACTACAACGTTAGATTCTTTAGGTAATTTCCACCCAGATGCATTCTATTTGGTGCCAAATCTGATTTCTCTTTGTGCTTGTTCAACATTTCTAGACTGGTGCGGATGTCAGATCTTTGTTTTCCTCAGAGTAATCTTAACTTAGAAACTTGCACACTTAAGAAAAATATTAGGGTACAAAATTGTTTCATTCTTTGTTATCATCAAAACTTAGAGATATATTGCAGAATCAAAATCTTGTTCTAACAGAATTTATAAGAGAGATGATCCATTTACCTAACACCTTAATATTTTAGATTGATATGTGGCGCCTCCCTCTCTTTTAGTCCTGGAGCATTAGTCTCATTGGTGCTCCCGACTCTTCTGGACTCCTCAATAGATAGTTGTAATGAAAACAAAGAATTATAATATTCATCTTATATTAAAGTCACTCAAGCCACAAATAAAGTTAATAACTGTTACACCCTAAATTTTACCCCTAGATTTCATAATCATTTGCATCCTAGACATCATTCATGCATAGTAACCTCACGATCAAGATATGCCTAGTTTTGTTTCATTTGTGAATTAGGTTTTCCCTTAAAGAGCTCAAAGGATTGATCATCAATAAATAAAGTTCTCATACACTCAAGAGATATCTCTCCATCAACAGATAAGTGTATTTTGGCCTAATCACAAGTGCATCAAGCTTCACTTCCATCTGGCTCACCAATTACGGTTTCTCAACAACATTCAGTTTCATCTGAGAATTTTGATCAAGACATGATCTCAAGCCTTAATACATGACTCAACACGCTCAAGTACATCCTAAGATCCCATCCATGATGTTCAATTGGTTCAAGAGTTTGAATTCATTAAATGTCAAGAAATTCAAATTCATCTGATACACAACCAATGCACTACAAAGTCAAACCTTTGACTTTTGAGATTTATGATAGAATATGAACTTCTAAAGTTAAATTTAATGAAGATATGTTAATTGATGAATTTTATCAAGAAAAATCAAGATAATTGAGGTTACTTGTAAAAAGGGCAATCTTGAAGACATTGAAGTTTTCACTAAGTATCCAAATTTCATGTTGAAAGTGGAAAACTTCCCAAAGTTATAACTTCAAATCCAAACAGCCATTTCATTTTCTCCAAAGAAAAAATGAAAGATCTTATTCCATAATTCAACTTTGTCCAAGAGAGTTGATTCCCTAAAAGTGCAAGGATTTTGAGTTATGAGGCCATGAAGTTGGTGTCTCAAGTTGAAACACTTAAATAATTTTCAAGTCAGCTTTGATCCATAAAAAGTAATAAACGTTGGAGCCAGTTTTTGTAATGATCTGCTTTGTTTCAAAAAAACTCAAAAAAGGAAAGTTGTAGAGCATGTCCGGGGCTTTCCAAAAAGTACAAGTATATTGTTTTCCCATGCATGAGCTATGAGTTTCAAAAATGGGAAGTTAGGGTTCCAAACTTGAATTTCAAGTCATGTTCATGATGAATTCTTGGAGGAAAACCATTTCAATTATGAAAATCCCTTGATTTCAGGTCCTTTTATGTACAAATATCTCCATAATCAGATAAGTACACAAGTCCTAAGTGCAGTAGGCAAAGAATTGAACTTTTATCCATTTCACCATGCCATTTTTGGAACATTTTGCATAAAGCTTGATATCCATTTGCATAAAGCAAGCTTTTGTCGACCACTTTTTCATTGAGCCTCTAAATTGTTTCCTATGATCACACTTAACCTCTAAAGCCAGAAGCAACCTCCTAGACTTTAGAAAAGCGTGGCCAAGATCCTTGATTCACTCCACCTTTTCATCATGAAGCCAACTTGCATTGTTGTGCAAAATAAAACCAAACATCCAAACGAGCATTCAAACTGAACTAAGATCAACTTCTGTAAGTTACTTGAGCCCTTTAAAGCCTCTATAAATAGAGGGCCAAGCCTCAGAACTCAAAATACAAAAAATTACATCCAAACCTCCATTGTTGCAACTTTCAAACCTCAAACTTCCAAATTCCATTTCTGTTGAAAATTCTTCAAACCAACCACCCAAACACCTTCTAAACATCAAATAGAAGTTGTTCAAACCATTAAAATACAACTATAACACCTCCATCATCATTTTCAAGCTCTCACTTTGCATACTTGCAAGTTTATTTGGTAAGAAGAATCCAAGGGTTCTCAAGCACAAGTGAGCATTCAAACAGCTTCCCTAGGGTCCAAGCAAGCTTACCAGATCATCAGTTCTCATCTGTAACCAATTGAAGAGGCATTGGACTTTCTCCTATAGGTAAGTGTACTTACACTTGAAAAATCTTGTGCATGCATCATTGTTGAATATTTATTGAAGTAAAAATGTAGTACATAATGTGTTTGCTGTATGTTTGCTATTGTATGCATTATACCATGCTCATACGTTGAGATTTTATTGTTAGAAAGTTAAAATTTCAGTTCTGGTTTTACCCTTGGCACGCTTTGTACATTGTTTTTTAGGATGATATAATAATACCATTAGATTCCTTGCAAAAAATAGAGCAATTTAGGTTCTTACGGTTTTTAATTTCATGGAAAACTGAGAGAGTTATGATTGTTGGATGTTTGAGAAAAAAAATGAAAAGAATTGAACAAGTGTGGTCGTGAGGTTGAAGAAGATGATGATGTGGCGCTGACCTTGTCATCTTAGGTCTTGTTTTAAAATATATATTAATGAATGTAAATAAGTTAATGGATGTATCACCTCCCCAACGGTTAGAGTGTGCATGTTAAGGCTTTGTGTGAGCAAGAGGTCTGGGGTTTGAATCCCCCTCGCCCTAAACCCATTTTTTTCATTGTTTTTTTGCCTATTTATTTTTGTTATTTTTCAAAACTTCAAAGGTTCATAACTTGATGATCCATAAGCCTTTTTGAGCCGCTAGTTTTGCTATGTGTTCATAATTTTGTCTATTTTATGATGGTGAAAATAAATTCCAGAATTGATTTATTTTTCACATACTTATGCTTGTCCAAAGTTGGTAACTTTTTAGGATTGTTTTAGGGTTTCAAATGACCTTTTTTGGTTGAAAATTTAACTTTTCTTGATCACCATGACTTGTATGAATGTTGTGCATCATATATGAACTTTTTTTTGATGTTTTTAATATGTGCCTCTTGGTTTTGACCTAATTTTGACTTACTTTAATGTAAGTTTACATGTTTATGTGCTTTGAACTTTGTTACTATGCCATGAACTTTTGTGTGTTTATTTTACCATTGATCCGTGATTCACATGTCATTCTTTCATGTCTTGTTGAGCCTTTGTATGCATGTGTGCCCTTGTGTTTGTATTTATTTATGTGTTTGCAAATACTTTAAACTTGTGATAACATGTCTTTGTATGACTTGTATGCTTACATGTTCAAACCTTTTGTATGATTTTGAACCTTTGATTGTGATCATATTGAACCTTAACATGGATGTCTTGAATACCTTAG
This sequence comes from Lathyrus oleraceus, assembly GCF_024323335.1. Classification (NCBI taxonomy): domain Eukaryota; kingdom Viridiplantae; phylum Streptophyta; class Magnoliopsida; order Fabales; family Fabaceae; genus Lathyrus; species Lathyrus oleraceus. The sequence goes on from NC_066582.1 coordinate 126,749,027, forward strand.
CTTGTTTTTATGATTACGTTGATGTTATGTCTAAACCATGTCTTACTTCATGCGTATACATGTTCATTCATACTTATTATGACATCCATATACATGTTCATGAATTGTTATGTCATTCATCTTTGTTTCTTCATGATGATATATCCATGTCATTTATATTCATGTTAAATTTATACATCTTTGATTGATGTTGTTGTATCTTTATTCATGTTCACATGTTGTACATATGTGTTCACATACCATGCTTGATATTGTTATGATCATGCTTCCATATAGAAAGATGACATCTCACATGGACAATGACAAACTTATGATCCACTGTTTACAAGATAGTTTGAAAGGTGCCTTTTCCAAATGGTACTTGACCCTTAATCAAAATCGAATCCGTTGTTTCCAAGATCTGTCTGATCCTTTAATCAAACAATACAAGTACAACATGGATATATCTCCTGATAGAAGGCAATTGTTGAGCATGTCCCAAAAAGATTCTGAATCCAATAAATAATATACACAAAGGTGGAGAGAGACTGCATCTCAAATAGAACCTCCATTAACTGAAAAAGAATTGGTAGATTGGTTCGTCGACATAGTGCGACTAGTTTTTTTAGAGTATGGTAGGAAGCGGTATCACAAGTTTTTCTGATTTGGTGGTCGTGGGTATCAAAGTGGAACTTGGCTTAAAAGTGGCAAGATGATTAATGCAGCTAGTAATTCCAACAACAACAACAACAATACCAAGAAATTCTCTAGCAGTTTCCTAAGAAAAAAGGAAGGAGAAACAAAATCAGTGATTGGTAGTAGAAGAAAGAATCGGTCTTCGAAAAAGCAACAATCTTTTGCTCGACAACATTATTTTCAACAACCACAGTTTTCTCAACAACCGTATGTAGAAGCTATTGCACCAACTTTCAATCAACAAGTACCAGTGTATCAGTCGACTCAAGAAGTTCCGATATTTCAAACAACACCCAACGCTCCAACTTATCAACAAGCAACCAACGCTCCAACTTATCAACAAAGGAATCCAACTTCGCGCTAAAATGCTTTACTTCAAAATAGAAGACAAGGTGGAAAACCTCATATTTCTCAGATTCCTATGTCTTACACTGAATTTTATCCGTCATTGTTGAAGAAAGGGTTAGTTGTTCCAAGACCTTTGGGACCTCCACCAGATCCTATCCCACCATATTACAATCCCAATGCATATTATCCATTCCATGAAGGCGCACCAGGGCATGATTTGGAAGATTGTTATGCCTTAAATCATATTGTGAGGGAATTGATTGAGAAAAAGATTCTTTCATTTGGGGATACTGGTCCGAATGTCAAAAATAATACTTTTCCCGCTCATGGGTCTGTGAATGCTATTGATGATGCACATGATGAAAGTATGATTCTTGATGTAGCCAAAATCAAGAATCCGCTAAGAATTTTTCATGCAAAGTTAGTGGAGGCAGGTTTGTTGAAGAATTGCCACAAGAGTTGTGAAGAATGTACTATTGTTCCTAAAGGATGTGAAATAGTCCGAAATGATATTCAAGAATTGATTAACCAATGTATGTTGCAAGTAAGAAGTCGTATGAAAAAGGATGAGGTAATAGTGATTAAACCCATCTTAAATCTACCTGAGTCAAGTACTACAACACCAATCTTAAACATGCCAGAGCCAGTATTCAATATTCCGGATTCTACTGTTGTTCAACCAATTTTCAACATTCCAGAATCAGTTGAACCAATATTCAATATTCCTAAGCCAGTGGTTGTCCAAAGGCCTAGTCCTTTTCCTTTTGAGAATACTAAACCAATTCATTGGAAGTATGATACGACTGTGGTTAACCAAGGGTCTGAGAAAGTAGGTCAGAAAGAAGGTCTAAAGATTACAAGCACTGATATAGTAGGGGGAAGCAGAATGACCCGCAGTGGTCACATTTATACCCCTCAGTTCAACTTGGCTCCGCCAATTCCACTGAAAGAAACCACCACCACTGTTACCGACAAAGGAAAATGGGTGGTCCCAATTGATGCAGATACTGAATTCCTGAGGTTAATCAAGAAGAGTGATTACAAGATTATTGATCAGCTACATCAAACTCCTTCAAAGATATCTATTCAGTCTCTTCTCATGAGTTCTCCAACTCATAGGAGTACCTTACAGAAATTGTTAGCTCAGGCTCATGTCACTCACAAAACTACTATTGATCAATTTGATGGGATCATTACCAACATTACAGCATGCAACAATCTCAGCTTTAGCAGAGAAGATTTACCGAAGGATGGCCAAAACCATAACCGTGCTTTGCACATATCTATGAAATTCCAAGAAGATACCATAACAAGAGTCCTTGTGGACACTTGCTCCTCTATGAATGTTTTACCTAAGAGGACACTTGCTAAGTTGTCATATAAAGGGGATGAGATGAGGCCAAGCACATTAATTGTCAAGGCATTTGATAGATCGAGGAGGACCGCCATAGGGGAAGTGGAGCTGCCAATCTTAATTGATCCACATGTGTTTAAAATTAATTTTCAGGTTATGGAAATTAATCCAAATTATAGTTGTTTGCTTGGAAGACCGTGGATTCATGCCGTTGGGGCAGTGACTTCCACTTTGCGCCAAAAAATGAAATTTGTTATTGATGATAAGTTGGTGATTGTGTCTGGTGAGGAAGATCTTATGGTAAGCCACCTCTCTTTGTTCAGTTACATTGAGGCTGATAAGGATGCTTTAGAAACTTATTTCCAAGCTCTTGAAATAGCCAATGTTGTCCTTATGGAAGTCGAAGAACCAAAGGGGAAGGCTATTCCATCTTTTGCATCATGGAAGAAAGTAAGATCAACCATTGAGGAAGGAAGTCCCTAAGGTTGGGGAGATGTTATTGGCGTCAAAATAAAGTTGAACTGTTATGGGTTGGGTTACAAACCAACTAATGCTAAGAAGGGAGCATCAACCTTCACCAAAGGACACCCGGAGACTATCCAATAAGTGTTTGTCAGTGTTGGATATCAAGTCAATGCTATAGATGAATATCTTAAAGATGAAGATTTGAGCAACCTAGTGTACCAGTGTGATGTGTCTTTGAACAATTGTAAGGCGATTGAAATCCCAAAGATGTTTTCTTTGTCAAAGTAATTTATTGTTTTTCTTTGTTGTTTTCAAAATTCAATAGCTATGCCCAAAGCTATTGGACTATTTTGTAGGGCCACCTTTGCATTTTCAAGATTATATCAATGAAGGCATTTTCTTAAATTCTTGTTTATTCATTTACTGCTCTTTCTCTTTTAAAAGAAAATGTAAATCTTTCAAAACCACTCAAATAAAAAGAATTTTCCTCTTGCATTCCTTTGTTTTTTTAACTTTTAATAAAAGCAAATCATTCGAACATGCAAAATAAAAGAAAACCCATGACTCCACTTCCAGTCCTAACTTTGATTCACCCATCTACCAAGCTGAAGAAGAGGGTGAGGAAGATTGCGATGTTCCCGATGAACTGGTAAGATTGGTTGAGTACGAGTACACAAATATCCAACCACATGAAGAGCAGGTAGAGACAATCAACCTTGGCAACAAGGAAGATAAGAAAGAGGTCAAGATTGGTACAACACTTGGGGCAGACGTCAAAGAAATATTAGTCAAGCTTCTACAAGAATATGTGGATGTGTTTGCATGGTCGTATCAAGATATGCTCGATTTAGACACATACATTGTTGTTCACAAATTTCAACTTCGACCAGATTATCCGCCAGTAAAATAGAAAACTCGAAGAACAAGACCAGACATGGCTTTGAAGATTTGAGAAGAGGTCAAAAGGAAGTTTGATGTTGGCTTCCTCGTGGTTACAAAGTACACTCAATGGGTAGCTAACATTGTTCTAGTACCTAAAAAGGATGGAAAGGTTAGAATGTACCTGGACTATAGGGATTTGAACAAATCTAGTCTGAAGGACGATTTCCCTCTCCCTCATATTGACACCTTGGTTGATAGCACTGTTAGGTTTGTTGTTTTCTACTTCATTGATGGGTTTTCAAGTTATAATCAGATCAAGATGGATCCTAATGACATGGAAAAGACCACCTTCATCACACCATGGGGAACTTACTGCTACAAGGTTATGCCTTTTGATCTCAAGAACGCAGGGGAAACCTATCAAAAGGCGATGGTCACCCTCCTTTATGACATGATGCATAAGGAGATTGAGGTCTATGTGGACGATATGATTGCTAAATCACAGAGTGAGGAGGATCAGTTTGACCATTTGTTGAAACTATTTGAGCGCCTCATAAAATTCAAATTGCGTCTGAATCTAGCTAAGTCTACATTTGGGGTCCAATCGGGGAGTTATTTGGTTACATTGTTAGTTAACGAGGAATTGAAGTAGATCCATACAAGGTCAGAACGATACAAGAAATGCCAGCTCCATAAACTGAAAAGCAAGTTAGAGGTTTTCTTGGAAGATTGAACTATATTTCCAGATTTATTTCTAACATGACTGCTACATGTGAGCCTATATTCCAATTGCTCTAAAAGGATCAAGCTATTGAATGGAATTCTGATTGTCAGCAAGCTTTGGAGAAAATTAAAGGTTATCTAGAAGAAACTCCTATCTTGATTCCACCCATTCCAGGGAGGCCTCTCTTCATGTATTTGATTGTACTCGAAGGATCCATGGGTTGCATACTAGGTCAACATGATGAAACTGGAAAGAAAGAACAAGCCATTTACTACTTGAGCAAGAAGTTTATTGATTGTGAAAGAAGATATTCACTTTTAAAGAAAACTTGTTGTGCTTTAGCATGGGCTATCAGACGTCTTAGGCAGTACATGATTTGCCACACTACTTTATTGATATCCAAAATGGATCCAATAAAGTATATCTTTGAGAAGCTTGCTCTAACTGGAAGACTTTCCCATTGGCACATGTTGTTATCTAAATACGACATCCAATGCGTAACCCAAAAATCTATCAAAGGAAGTGTTTTGTTTTACTACCTCGATAATCATCCAGTTGAGACTATGAGCCATTGAAGTTTGATTTCCCAGATGAAGACATTATATTGGTGAAAGATTATGAAACTCCAAGCCCAGATGAAGGTCCCGAGCCATGTTCCTGTTGGAAGATGATGTTTGATGGTTCCTCCAATTGCATGGGGCATGGTGTGGGAGTTGTGTTAATAAATCCCAATGGTGGGTATACTCCTTTCATGGTAAGATTGTGTTTTGAATATACCAACAACATTGTAGAGTATGAAGCATGTATCTTGGGTATTAAAGCTGCAATTGACACCCGAATCGAGATCCTTGAAGTGTATGGAGACCCAACCTTGGTGATCTACCAAGCTAAAGGTGAATGGGAAAATCGTGATGAGAAGTTAATCCCATACCATGCCCACATTGTGGAATTGATAAAGTACTTTGACGAAATCACCTTCCATCATGTTCCAAAAGAAGAAAATCATATAGTAGATGCTTTGGCTATGTTAGCCTCTATGTTCCAAGTTAAATTTCTCAATGAGGCACCACTCATCACAATTGAGTGGAAAAGTGCATCAGCCTATTGTCTATTGGTTGAAGAAGAAACTTACGAGAAACCGTGATTCTATGATATCAAGAACTACTTGCAAAATCAAGAATACCCACTGAATGCAATAACCCTAGATAAGAAGACTCTGAGGAGGTTGGCATCTAAATTTTTCCTTAGTAACAAGGTGTTATATAAAAGAAACTATGACATGGTTCTATTCAGATGCGTGGACAAACACGAAGCTGACTTGTTGATCAAAGAGATTAATGAAGGATCGTTTGGAACTTATGCCAATGGACATGCCATGTCTAGGAAGATCTTGAGAGTTGGTTATTACTAGTTGACCATGGAGTATGATTGTTTCAACTATGCCAGAAAATGTCATAAATGTCAAATCTATGCTGATAAGGTGCACATGCCTCTGACATTGTTGAATGTTTTATCATCACCTTGGCCTTTCTCAATGTGGGGCATTGACATGTTTGAGGCAATTGAGCCCAGAGCTTCCAATGGTCACCATTTCATCTTGGTTGAAATTTACTACTTCACCAAATGGGTAGAAGCTACTTCCCACACCAACGTGACGAAACAAGTGGTTGCCCACTTCATCAAGAACCAGATTATCCGTCGCTATGGAGTTCCAAGCAGAATCATCATAGATAATGGTACAAATCTGAATAACAAAGCAATGAAAGAGATGTGTGAGACCTTCAAGATTGAACATCACAACTCTTCTTTGTATTGTCCAAAGATGATTGTAGTTGTTGAAGCCACAAATAAGAATATTAAGAAAATCCTATGAAAGATGGTGAAAACTTGCAAAGATTGACATGAAATGTTACCCTTTCTTTGCATGGATACAAAACCTCAGTTCACACTTCAACATGGGCAACCCCTTTCTCTCTAGTGTATGGGATGAGTGTAGTTCTCCCAATTGAAATAGAGATACCATATTTGAGAGTCTTGATGGAGACCAAGCTAGAGGAAGCTGAATGGATCTAGTATATGACCAATTGAACCTCATTAATGAGAAGAGAATGACTGATATGTGTCATGGTCAGTTGTACCAGAAGCGGATTAAGGGGGTATTTGATAAGAAAGTCCGTATTCGTGAATTCAAAGAAGAAGATCTCGTACTCAAGAAGATCTTGCCAGTACACAAGGATATGCGTGGAAAGTGGAGTCCCAACTATGAAGGCCCATATGTTGTGAATAAAGAATTCTCTAGAGGTTCCTTGATTCTCACAACTATGGATGGTGAAAAGCTTGCACACCTTGTGAACTCTGATGCGATCAAAAAATAGTATGCCTAAATAAAACCCGCTAAGTCGAAAACCTGAAAAGGAGACTTAGGCAAAATGGGTATCCCGGTGGATCATAACCTATGAAGGAGATCCAGGCAAAAGTTAGGGTTAAAAGTAAAAAAAATGAAAGCTCGCTAAGTTTAAAACCCGAAAGGACGACTTAGGCAAAAAAGAGCGTCCTGGTGGATTGAAACCCCGAAAGGGAGGTCCAGGCAAAAATTAGGGACAAAAGGCATTTGACTGTAATAGATGGTGTTTACCATTACTGAAGAATCAAAGTTGAAGATCAATCCAGTTGCTCTCGTCAGAAGCAAAGTTTTGGGAAAATCTTAGTTATTAGGGATAATAGTGGTTATTGGATTCAATATAAACCTTTCTCTATTTCCATTTTCAAAATGTCTCCATGGAGATTTTTCCATTTGCAAGCTATCATTCTTGAATAAAAACAGACTTTACCTATCAATTTTGTCATTCGTACTTCTCTTACCTTTCCTTGTTATGAAAAACGTCATTTGTTTGTTAATATTGATTTTGAAAAGAAAATGTTTTGAAAAGAAAATATTTTGAAAACACTTTGCAAAACATAATTTTCTTTAACATATGAAAACATAGAAAGGGAAATCTTTTGTCTCCCCAATAAGTCTCAGAGTTGTAGAAATACTTTTACACTGTCATTATGGAAATCCCCATTGAAGTCTAAACTGATAAGCACTATTGGATAAATCCTTTGATTGTGTGAAACTCCCAAGTTTAGGATCTCCCCAGTGTCCGTCTTGTAATACTTATTTGAGTTACTGGTGTTGAGGATGTATTACCCATTGAGTCTCCACAGAACTCGTTGTCTCTCCAAAGTCATCATTTGCATATCATGATCATTCACATCATGCTCAATCATGTGCATTTGACATTTAATCTAAATCTTTGTTGTTAGTTGTTGTTCTCCTAACTCCAAAAGTCCAGCTATCACTGGCACTCCAGTTGAAAATCTAATTGTTGTTGGTACCTCGAAGTTTGAACATAACCAATGTCTTTTTCCCTAGTAAGTTATTGGCGTCCCCTGTGAATGTACAATTGGTTAACCCCAATATTCCCCTTGAATTCTAGTTGTTACTGGCATTCTATTTTGAAAGTCCAATTGTTATTGACATCATTGTTAAAGTCTAGTTGTTGCTGGCATTAAATCCGTTAGAAGCTGGTCGTGATGCCTTTGCTTGCGGTCTAAGTCCAATTTGATTTAGCACATACATAAGAGTTTAATTACCCTATATTCTTCCTGATGGTTCCCGAAGGTCATGTTTGAACTCTTCATTGTAAGGAGTTTCTAGAGGATTGGATGTTTTATCTTGTTTGAAAACTCCAATGAGGATATTTCTTAGTGTCAACTGGTCATGGTTGAACCTGTTCATCCATCACTTTGAATACTTCCAGATTTCTGTTTTTAGTGTCATCCAATCATGCCTGAACATGGTGGTCAATCACATTGAATATTCTCAGTTTGTTTATTTCTTGTTATTCTGAATGTCACCCAGTCATCCCTGAACCGGGTGATCAATCACTTTGAATATTTCCAGTTTGTTTATTTCTTGTTATTCTCAGTGTCACCCCAGTATATGTAATCCCTAGTGAGTTATTGCTAATGGTTATTGAAATTATCCTTTATCTTCATCATTTACTACATATCATATTTATCATTCATCATAAATTATCATGCTAGAATTCATTTCATTTTGCATCATATCCCCAGCAAATAAAAAAATATATACCAAAATTTAGGGACAAAATTGTTTGTGCATAGCATAACATGTCATTGCATCTAGGGACAAAATTTCCGGTTATTTCTATATCTAAAGACCTTTCACCCTGATTTCATGAGTATTATTATCACTCATGCCATTTGAAAAATTTATTTAAATAGGGAAAACTGTCACACCCCAAAATTTACCCCTAAATTTCATAATCATTTGCATCCTAGACATCTTTCATGCATATATAACCTCAAGGTCAAGATATGCCTGGTTTTGTTTCATCTGTGAATTAAGTTTTCCCTCAAAGAGCTCAAAGGATTGACCAGTCAAAGTTTTGGATTGATCATTAATAAATCAAGTTCTCATACACTCAAGAGACCTCTCTCCATCAACAATGGTTTCTCAACAACACAAGTGCGTCAAGCTTCACTTTCATCTAGCTCGCCAATTATGGTTTCTCAACAACATTCAATTTCATATGAGAATTTTGATCAAGACATGATCTCAAGCCTTGAGACATAACTCAACACACTCAAGTACATCCTTAGAGCCAGTAGCGGTAAATTTTTTGAGATTAAGCTATTGATTAACTTAACTCGCAAAGCAAGAGTCGCCACCGTGCTTTTATTATTTCCAAACAAAAAGGGAAAAAGTATGAACACAACCCAAAGAAATTTTTAAAATAAAACTAGTAAAAAGAGAACAAGGGTCTGAGAGTTAGTTATGCAAAGGGAAGGTATTAGCACCCTAAACATCCATGGTACTCCATGAGAACCTCTTTGAAAATATGTATGTTTTGGTTTGAAAATGGTGTTGTTTGTTAAAAGATTGAAGAGATGGGAAAATAAGTATATTTTTCTTATTTTTATGATTGCTAAGACTTTTGAAGTCTCATGCCTACGTACCAACAAAGTGCAATGGAGGATCAAAACCTCGTAGTTCGTGGTAAAAATATCAAATGGAGTTTGTTTTGATTCATTTTTATGGAAAAGGCATTTTGTCATTTTAAGGAGAATACTCAACTAGTCACCCACAAGTATGAGAATTTTGTATCATCATGAGAAGGGCTCTAACTTGGACTAGGATCAATAAGTATGCCACTAGCTCTCATAAATGGGAAAGAATTATCATCATTTCTATGGGGATAATAGAATTATATCTCAACTATGGAAATGACTCATGTATAATACCTTGAGAAAAGTTTTAAAAGGAAAAGTGCACAAAGGGAACAAAAACAATTTGAATGAGTTATACATTTTTTAAGTCTTTTAAAATTTGTCTGAATATGCTTAAGATGAATTAGCATTTATTAGGGAAAGGTTTTGAAAATCACTTGACAAAACTCAAGGTTTATTGAGAAAGAGGTTCAAGTTAGAAAGCAAGAAGGTTTTGAAAATTAAAGAAAGGGAGGAGAAGAAGAGACTATCCTAAAGCATAAAATAAAAGTTAGGGAGGAAAGATCTAACCAAGAGATAGCAAGCTTTATGACATAAGTTAAGCAAGAATTCCCTCCTTTGGATTAAGCCTCAAACAAACCAAAATAAGAAAATAATAATCCATGTATCATATGAAACCAAAGTAACCAAGCCAAGTCTTCACAAATGAAGTCCAAAGTCATATGTATTAGATGAATTCCAAGGTCTTAAGTCACTAGTCCCAAAGCAAAGGTCAAGATCCTAATTCTAAGTTCATAATTCCACAATGATGTCAAGGATAGTAACCACAAGTCCATGAGTTAGGAGAAACAAATTTCTTTTTTATGTTTTTTCTTATTAGTGTCTTTTTTACAATGATATAAAAGAAAGGTTCAAATGGAAAAAGAACAAAATGACATAATCACTAACAATATGATATGAAATACTAAATATAAAGTGTAAAGTAAATGGCATGATATAAAGGCATAAAGTAAATGACATTGAAATAGAATTCAATACAAGTGAAGAGTTAGTAAAAGATGTTAGTGAAGATGAAAATATGTTTTGGTCATTTTTTAGAGAACACTCAACTATCCACTCACAAGCATGAAAATATTAACATATACATCATTTATGAAAAGGGCTCCAACTTGGATAAAATCAATAAGTATGCCACTAGCTCTCACAAATGGAAAAGGAGAAACATTTTCATACAATACCATAAGGAATAGGAGACTTACAATCTTACTTATAAAAATGCCTTTGTTTTTGGGATAAATTTAGCGCTATGTTAAGCAATCGTAATTGGACTTATATAGAAGTCACAATCATCTGAGGCCGGTCAATTATAATATTTGTGTTAATACATGCTAGAGAAATGATATGTAAATCATTCTCCTAAAGCCATGCCACACAAAAAAAGAAAAGAAAGGGGATGATCAAGCACAAAGGCTAGAAGCATGGTCCATTACTTCATTCCACACTTCATGACACTTAGAACAAACTTATGCATCAATCCAAAGTACCTTAAATGATACATGATCACTTATAAGGTAGATTTGAAATGAAAAAAGTTCATCAAGTACCAATCCACACACCATAAAAAAGATGGACACAAGTCATCCAATTGATCAAAGGAAAAAGAAGGAGATGAAAAAGAAAGAATCAAGAGAAGTCACACCCAAATTGGATAAAAAGTTTGATCAAGTCATCATCAAAATCAATCATCCATTTTGGTGGACTATGGTTTTCACCCCATCAACACCCAAGATCCATTGAGTTTGATGAGACTTGAAGTCCAAACCATCATGATCCAAGGCCAACAGAAGTTCACAAGGTCACACAAATATAAAATGCAATTAAATGAAATAAATATTCATCAAATGTACTTTTAAATGAATTTTAAAATAATAAAATGGAAAATCCATAAAGTCTTTCAAAACATCAAATAAATGGCCAAGAAAATTATTGAAGGTTGGAAATAAAATAAGAAACATATAATAAAATTTTTAGAATTTAAAAATGCAGAAAAGCAATTTTTAACCAATTAAAATAAAGGAGAAAAGATTTTTAAAAAGAAGAAAATCAGTGTAATAAAATATGAAAAAATAAAAATCAGATGAAGAAAAATAAAAGAGAATTTTAGAAATTATTTTGGGATTTTTTGGATAAAAAATGAAATTACTATGATTTTTTAAAGAAAAAGCATTTAAAAATAATAAAAGAGAGGGAATTAAAATCTGAAAAAACACGGAGCGTTAGATCACACCTCATTAATTGACATGGCAGACCCAACACTCAAAAGGTTAGGATGCATGGTGGAACACGCTATAAGCCAAACACATGATCCAGTTTAAATCCAACCAATAAAAACATTTCATTCTTCCAACATGTATGATTCAAACTCAGACAACTTTAGAAAGCTATGGTCGTCTTCTCCGGTGAGCTCTCATTGGAGTTTCATTGTTTGGTAAATTCAAGACACGAGATCACCACCATTGTGATCCTTTTCTCACCCCGAATTCAACCTTATACTCCAAAATCATTTATGTGAACTGAGCAAAGGGAATTTTAGAGAAGTTTTAGAAACAAGCAAGCCACGAGTAATAAAATTAAATGATAAACACGATCAATCAACATCAGATAAGTTAGGGGAAAGCATCAGAGAATGAATGACTATATTGCGGTCACTTGTTTGAGTTTAAATGATGCTGCTCAGAACTACCTTGTCCCAATGGTAATCAAAAGTTGATGAAGCTCAGTCTGGTTATAGCACTTCAGGAGGTCTTAGAGCTTGGGAATTGTTGCAAATGTTTTAGAGGATGCCGAAGGTGCTAATGGAATCAAGAAATTGGATTGAAACAAGCTGAAACTCAAAACACGATAGTTGAATTTTATGAAAAAAATTCAAGTTGCAACAGGGGTTTCTTGGCTCTCCAAAGCTTGCAAATGAAGGTAATAGCTTCCTCTATTTATAGGGAATGTGTTTGGATCCAAATACGTGTGAAATGATGCAGAATTAGTGCAAAAGGAATTTGATCAGAATTTGTGAAAAGTGTGACTTGAAACTCATCAAAACTCAGCCAAATGATGTGTTTTAAGGGTCAATTAACTTTTGGAGACTTGGTTAAATAGGTTTAGGATCAAAACACTTTCTAATTTGGCTTGGAATTGAGATTAGTGATGAACAAATTCTGGGCAATGGTGATTTCTTCAGTTCCAAGTCACCATGTTAAACTCAATGGGGCATCCTACTTAAGAGGCTTTTTGATCCCATTTTTTTTGTAATGTGTTAACATCATGGCCAAGAGACTTTTTGATCCCATTCTTTTTGATCCCATTCTTTTGGATGTTTGAGCACAAAGTTATGGCATGTTGAAGTTGGCATTAAAAACTGGTTCATGGCTGAAAATGACTTGTAATGTCTCAATGAATTTCATGGCCTTCCAAGCATATTCTGACGTTGACCCTTGAAGCAAACTTGTATAGGGAATAATAAATGACATTGTGCAAAAAGAATCAACCTTGTATGTTGAAAAATGAAGAAATTATGATCTTTGAAAGTTGGGGAAAAGTCACTTGAAAATAGGTCAAATTTCACTAAGTCCACAAATGACCTATAATGTCTCCAAACTTTTGATGATCCCTAAGCATAATTGTGTAAAACCCCAATTTTGACCCCAAGATCCCTCATGTAATTCCATCATAAGCATTAGCATTGTGATCATATCTTGGCATCCTCCTCACCCCTCTTTCATTGGGTTTGTTTTGGGAAAGATCACCAAGCACTATGGGATTTTATCATACTTATATTTTATCATTTCACTAACACAAATACCAAAAATATGTCTTTGCATTTGTCTAACTCTTTTGTAGGAAGGGCATGATTCCATTGATTCATCAAGTTCACATCTAGGGTTTGACACCCTCATGAACAAAGTGTACAACCAAGAATTGATCCAATAATGGTTATGAGCATCATATATGATTCCCAATATTCTCTACATGTTATATTGATAAAGTTTTCTTCAAGAGTTTGAGGGTGATTTGCCTTGGAAACCCTAGTTTGATTGGGTATCTTGAGTAACTTCTCCAACAAGCTATCTCACCAATTGATCAAATTTCTCAAGAGGCACTTCAAAATTAATCATATTATGCATATATTATATACCATGAGCCAATAAAGTCAAGATAGTTGGAAGTTAGCAAGTTGGTTGATGGTGGTTGGCCAGATGGATTCATCTGATCAAAACTGGGTCTCCCTAGACCCTATCTCCTACAATTTTCACCATATGAAAATGATTCCAAGAGAAAACTTACTCTAAATGACATTCCAAAAAACATTCATGTTGAGACCTAGATCTATTTTTTCATAGAAAATCATTTTCTATGCTGGAACATTATAGGTCATTTTGTCTAAACCCTAATTTGAAAGTCAACTTCCCAAGTCCATAACTTGCTCAATTTTTATGAGATGAAATATTTTCCAAGTTGCAAAATCAAATTCAATGTGTCTACTTCAACTTTGATGTTTGGAGTAGGAGCTAATTCAACTTTTCTGAGCATGTGATATGAGGTTACATTATAGGTCACATTTGACCTATACCATTGACCAAGTGATTTTTCCAAACTTCAAAAATACATAAATATATCATTTAAAAGAAAAATGACATAAAATTGGTTACCATTTTTAAGGTATTTGAAAGATCTACAACTTTGATGAAGACACCTTTCTCATTTGAAGCTCATACAAAGAGTTAAGCAAGGTGGAATATTGAGACATATGGCTCAACACTTAGAAAAATTTTGATATGTCAAAAATTTCCAAACTTCCACCTCAATTTTCTCCAAGTTCCAAGCTCCAAATGGAAAAGTGTTGAACATGAAAGTTATTCCTCTTGATCTCACCTTTCCAAAGAGCTCAAATTCATTCATTTTGGAGAAGTTCCAAGCTCCAAATGAAAAAGTGTTGAACATGAAAAAGTGTTGAACATGAAAGTTATTCCTCTGCGCATGGCATGAACATGGTGACATCACTTGGCAAGGATTAAACTTCAAATCCAAATGCACACTTGCCTTGCAATCCAAGTTGAATTCAGACTATCTAACATTCATTTGTGGACTTATGACAATTATTTTATGGGCCTATGCGCGCCCATGCACCCATGCATCATCAATGACCAAATTTGGAAAGTGATTTCAAGTGTGCAAATATCAACGGTTTCATCTATAAATAGAGCCTCATATGCTTAGCAATGAACACACATTCGTGCCAGCTTTGATTCCCCATCTATAACCCTCACTTTGCAAAGGATAAACCTGAGAAATTCATTTGAATTTGAGGTTGAATTTCCCCTGTTTTGAAATTCAAATCTCTAGGAATCCACAACCTTGTAAGCATCCAATCCTTCTTCTGCAAGCAAGTGGAGTGAGATCAAGCATAAGCAAGATCAAGATCAGTTAAATCTCGACCTCCATTGAAGGCATTTTCCAAAAAAATTGATCTCTTCGATTCTATCAAATTCTTGCTCAATTCTATTGATTCTTTGGTTGTTTGAAGTCCTACCAATGTAGGCAAGAAGATTGAGTTGCCTTGAGGCCAAATTGAAGCAACTCAGTTCATGTACCTCAAATTTCAACTATGTGTATCTCTCGATATACTTGGAGTTAGAGTGAATTGAGGCCAGATTTGAGCTCAGTGCCATGTTTACTTTGAAATTATGTCCTTGTTTTTAATTTTGGTGATGGTTGATGGTGGACCAGTCCGGTGAGATCCACTGGAGAAGAAGACCGAAGCTACAGCTCTGGCCATGCGCTGACATGTCTCACAGCCATAGGATCCATCTCATTTGTTTTAATCTGGTTCGTTCCTTTTGAATACCATGCTTGTTGCGCGGTGAGTTGAGTGCACGGTGGAACGCGTGTTTTGATCCACTTGATCTTCCACCTCAATTAATGAGGGAGATCAAGTGGTCCGCATTTTTTCTGATATTTTAATTTTAATTTCCATTGCATTATTTTCAATAATTCATATAAACTTCAATATTGATCCAAAAAATATGGGACTTTTACCAAAAACTTTCAAATATTTTTCTCTTTCTTATTCTGAACAAAAATTACTTTTTGGATCATTATTAATATTTTTCATGAATTAATTGATTTTGCATTTGTTTTTAATTGTTTAAAAATATTTTAAAATGTCCAAAAATTATGAATTTTTTTCTCCAAGGTCCTTTGACCTTGTTTGACCTATGATAAATCTCATGGCCATTTCTTTGGTGTTTTGACGAGATTTTAGGAATTAGACAAACCATATTTAATTTAAATGCACTATTTTAGTATTTTTTAATTTGAATAAATGCCAAATAAATTTGTTGACCAATTCTGATGACTTGTTTATGTTTGACTCTTGTGGTTGGACCTTGGTCAAGGTTAATTTGACTTTGTCAAATTAATATCATTGGATTTAGGGGATTGATGGAATGTACATTCCATCTGCCAAAATGAATAGATGATATTAATTTGGTAAAAGTCCTCCTTTGACCAATTTTTGTTTTGATCCATACCCCTCCCTCTTCATCTCATTCCTCTTCTTCATTCATTCATTCCATTTGGCCTATGACATCTCAAAGTCCTAATGCTAGTTGATTGAAAAATTGACATGAGTATGGATGAGATTAGGTCACACCTTTTGCATTTTTTTTGTGTGTGTGGCATGTTTCATGAGCGTAGTCCATTATACTATGTCTCTAACATGCATTAACACCAATATTCTATTGCCCAACCTCAAATAGTTGTGACTTCTACATAAGTCCAATTACGATTGCTTAACATAGCGCTAAATTTGTGAAATAAAAGGCATAAGCAATCTAGTTAGTGAGATTGTAAATCTCCCCTCTTTCATGGTATTGTGTGGAAACTTGACCTTCTTTCCTTCCTTTGGAAGATGTTTTGGTTCAAGGATTCATGCTTGTGATAAGTGGGTTGAGTGTTCTCCAAAGAATGTCTTGAAATGAAAAGCAAAAGCAAAACAATACTAACTTCTAACCCATTAACTACTAACTTTTAATTTCAAGCTTTTATTTTAATGCAATTTACTTTTAGCACTCTATTTCATTTGCCATTGTTCATATCATTCTAATTGTTTAAGTTAAAGCAATTTTCACTTTGTCCATTTGGACCATATTGTGTGATATATTTTGCTTGTGTATAATTTGCTTGTTTGTGTGATCTTTGACCATTAATGTACATAATAATAACAAAACCCCCTAAAAAACTTTTCAGTGGACTGTTGGCTTGATCTCGGACAAATGGACTTAGAATTTAGGCAACCTTCCTATGCTAATGGACTTGGCCAATGCCAACTTGCTGAGAAATCAAGTGTTTGCAATTTGAACTTCATCTGATACATCTTTGAAGACTTCTCTAAGTTCATCTGCAACATGATCATTGTGAAGCTGTTATTTTGAACCTGTGACTTATGGAATTCATATGTTACATGGGCTATTTTGGAGAAGATCATAGAATGGATAAGCTTGGATATGGCCATCTTTATTTGATGCCTTGCTTTTCAAGATAATATAATTATGCATCTGTGTGTTTGCTTGATTTTAAAAGTCCAAGGGAATTATGGGTTTCTATTGACATTCTTGTCTATTGGACTGCTACCCATTTGGTCAGATCTTTTCAACTCTAAACTTTTAATTTTGTACATAGGATAGTCTCTTCATCTTCTCCCCATTTCTTTAATTTCAAAATCTCTCCCTCCATTTTTCAAAATCTTCTTTGTGTGAACTACTTTTGCTCTAAACTTTGACTACTTTTGAAAAAAGATAGAAACTTTGGCCTTATGCCATTGCATTTTCAAACTTCTATTCTTAAATCAAACTTGTCAATAGACTTAACTATACTTGACTTAAACTTTCAAAAAAGCCAAAAAGAACTAACTAACTCAAACCATTTTTTAGGTCTTTGTGCCTTTCAAACTTAATTTTTATTAAAAGCAATGCATCCATTTTGAAATTTGTATCACGAACTACGAGGTTTTGATCCCTCATTTTTATGTTGGTACGTAGGCACAAGACCGAAGGTCTTGTTAAACATAAAATATAATTAATGAATTCTTTTCTCATCCCCCCACTCTATTTGTTTGTAAACATCACTTTATACCAAGGACATATGCACACAAAGAGGGCTCCCTAGGAGTACCTAGGACACTTTGGGTGCTAACACATTCCCTCTGTGTAACCAACCCCCTTACCTGTGATCTCTGAATTTTTATTAGTTTTGATTTGAAAACTTCTTACTTTTGGGTTTTGTTCGTACTTTTTCCCTTTTCCCTTGGAAACAATAAAAGCGCGGTGGCAACTCTTATTATTTGATCTCTAGCTTGATGATCATGAATTTCCTGCTACAGAAATTAAGTGGTAACTCTGCTGGGGAGTAGTCTCCAGTGGGTTTAGCCTACTTTTTGTATGAATATATTTGTATATATATGATGTTTGTATATATGTATGTGTGATATAATCTGCTTGTTGTGCTTGTTGATCTCTGAGTGGTGAAATAAGTTCTAACCCGAACTTGAGTGCAATTAAGATATGAGGATGGTATAGTCATGTTCGACTTGTGTGGAGTAGTCCTTAACAAGTTGGCTTGAGATCCATCTTCTCAGTGGAGACTCCTTTGGATTTGGAAATGTCACACAAGTATTTGTGGTTAGGAATTACTATCTCTAATTGGGTCCGAGAAGCTGAGGACTTTAGAACATTTAACCCATCTTGGCCTATTTAGGACGTAGTGCGGAAACTGTTCAAGTGTAGACTTGATAACAGTTGTTACGCGATACTACACTCAGACGAGTTTCTCTTGAGAATATTATGGGTCGATGAGTCAGTCATTTTAACCTGTAATATCTGATAGATGGAATTAAGACTATGGGAACTTTTTAGAACATGATCTACAGGTTTTTATCATTAGTTCACTCCTTTGGGATGGTTCTTACCCATACTCCATGCTCGTGACTTGCAACGAACCCTTGATTCTTGGTTGATCCAATCAAGTTTTGTCAATATCAATGGAACTTGGATGTTGATAAGGTGAAAGCCATAATCCACCAAAATGGATGATTGATCTTGACAATGACTTGATTCATCCCTTGACCTTTGTTTTCCTTGTGTGTGATCCCTTATTTGTGATTGTTGCATTCATGCATTCATGCGCATCATAACATTCATCAGACGAAAATTTCAAGGAACTAAGGTGTCATTTGTAAATATTTTAAGACCATGGACTGTGGACGAAGGAGCACTAAGAAGTACAGTTTCAGATGTCCCGATTTGAAAGAGTTAAGGAAGCTAGGATCTTTTGTATTAGATCTCTTGGACTTCAAACAACATCATGGGAAGCTCCTGTCAATTTTGTTTGCTGATGTGGTTGAAGGACTTTTGAGTGTGCTAGTGAAGTTCTATGATCCTCTCTACCATTGTTTCACTTTCCAAGATTTTCAGCTTGTGCCTACCTTGGAGGAGTATTCTCATCTTTTGGGGATACCTGTTTCTAGTAGAGTGCCTTTTAGTGGATTAGAGGAGATTCCCCGATCTAGTATTATTGTTGAAGCTCTTCACTTGAAGAAGTCTGAGATAGAGGCTCATTGGGTGAAGAAAGGAGGATTATTTGGGTTGCCATCCGATTTCCTCATCAAGGAAGCTACTATTTTTGCTCAAGCGGGTAGTGTGGATGCTTTCGAAGCTATCTTTGTGTTGCTCATTTATGGATTAACTTTGTTCCCTAACATTGACGGTTTTGTTGATGTTAACGCCATTAGACTTTTCTTGATTGGGAATCCCGTGCCTACTTTGTTGGGTGATATGTATTTCTCTTTGCATCTAAGGAATTCTAAGGGTGGTGGAACGATTGTCTGTTGTGTTCCTCTTCTGTACAAGGGGTTTATTTCACACTTGCCTCAGACGCCTGCTTTTGTGGAGAACAAACAATGTCTAAGGTGGTCTCAGAGACTTATGTCTCTCACTAATGATGATATAGTTTGGTATGATCCGTCTTTAAGCAATTTGGAGATTATTGATAGTTGTGGTGAATTCTCTAATGTGCCTCTTATTGATACACAAGGGGGAATTAACTACAACCCTGCTTTGGCTCGTCGTCAACTTGGATTCCCCTTGAGATACAAACCTAATAACATGTTGTCAAAAGGTCTTTTCTATCAAGAGGGTAAAGATTCCCAACATTTGAAGCAGAAGATTGTGCATGCTTGGCATAATGTGCATAGGAAAGAAATATCCGAGCTTGGTCCGTGCAATTGTGTAGCTTTGGAAGCTTACACTCTTTGGGTGAAGAAGAGAGTTATGGAATTGAAGATGCCTTATCCTTGTGAAATACCTATGTCTATGATTATGGTTGAGCCATTAACTCTCCCTAACCAAGATGTAGAGGAGTTGGAAGACGCGCTCGCCAAGATGAAGCAAGAGAAGGATATGTGTGAAGAGAGTTTCCGTGCTTTGAGCAAGAAGTATGAAGAGTTGCAATTGGAGTCTAAGGACAAAGATACATTGATCGAGCTACTTGAAGACCGAGTACGAAGAGAGAGAGCCAGAGGTTTCATCTTCTAGCATGCCTCAGCCTTCCGTTGCTTGGAAGAAGATTGTTGATTAGCTTGTCCTCGAGAAGACTTAGATGAAGGCTTCTTCTGAGACCGAGATCCGTCGCATTCGAAGGAAGTACGCGCCTTCAGCCAGATCTTCAGACATTGTTGTTATGGATCCTTAGGATGACTAGTCTCCTTTTCTCTTGTATCTTTTTGTTTTGGTTTCTGAAATTATGCTAAGTGTAATCCTTCCAATTTACATAAATAAAAAGAGATTATTGGTCATATCAAATTGTTGTAATTGCCATTTAAACATTATATATTTGAAAATGATATAGTAAGTTCCTTGAAAATAAAAATAATCAAGCATTGCATTTCATGCATCATTTGCATAAGCAGGTTTTTGCCAGATGTATGATTGGTGTTTCTTCTGTGCTTTAGCCAAGCTGACTCACCGGTACAATACCCAAGCCAATCATCAGAAAATCATGGAACATTTGGAGCAAGAGAACAGAGAGCTGAAGTTTGAGATCGCTCGCTTGACTTCCATGATGGAGTCAGTTCTTGCTGCTCAAAATCAAGCTTCTCCAACACCTATAACTCCTCCCACGAGGATTGTTACTTCAGAGGTGGCTACCTCTAACGTGCCTGCTACTACTGCCCACTTCGCGCTGAATATGCCTGCTGGATTCCCGTGGGGAATATCGCCTAACTTTGTGCCCGAAGGCTTTGCGCCTACGTTTGCTTCCATGCCGGCATCTAGCCCGGTCATGTCCGTGCCACCTCCCGTTGTGCACACTTTGCCTCGCGTAGAGGATACCATTTATCATTCTGAGCCGTCTGAGGGTCCGGATGTTTATGAGAAGATGGACGAAATGAAAGATCAGTTTCCTGAGCTGCGCAAGGAATTGAAGACGCTGAGAGGTAAAGATCTGTTTGGGAAGAGTACTACCGAGTTGTGTTTGGTGCCCAATGTCAAGATCCTGGTGAAGTTCAAAGTGTCTGACTTTGAAAAGTATACGGGGAATTCTTGTCCGCTCAGTCATCTTGTGATGTATGCCCGCATGATGTCTACTTAGACCGACAATGATCAGTTGCTTATTCACTACTTCCAAGATAGCCTAATTGGTGCTGCACTCCGTATGTACATGGGGTTGGATAGTGCAAGCATTCTCACTTTCAACGACTTGGGAGAGGCTTTTGTGAAGCAATACAAGTATAATGTGGACATGGCGCCAGATAGAGACCAGTTGAGGTGTATGTCTCATAAAGACAAAGAGACATTTAAAGAATATGCGCAAAGATTGAGGGAGTTGGCTACCCAAATCACACCTCCTTTGGAGGAGAAAGAAATGACAATGATCTTCTTGAAAACCCTGAGTTCATTTTATTATGAACGCATGATCGCTAGTGCCCCCAGTGATTTTACCGAAATGGTAAATATGGGGATGAGACTTGAGGAAGGATTATATGAAGGACGGTTGTCAAGAGATGAGGCGTCAATAAGCAAGAGATATGGTAGCAACTTTGGTAAGAAAAAGGATAGTGAGACCAAAGCAATAATCAGTGGGAGGCAGAGGAGGCCTCAGATCAGAAGAAATCCACCACCCCGTCAACATCATCATCATCAAGTGTCATCAGTAATTCTGGTATTTTCTAATCAACAAGCAATACCAATTCAACAACAACAACATCAACAACAACAACATCAACGTCAACAACAACAACCACAACAAAGAACGAACACCTACAATAACAAAAATACCAACAACAATCATCATCAACAGACTTTTGAGAGGAAGAAGGTCTCTTTTGACCCGATTCCTTTGTCGTATACAGAGTTGTATCCCTCGCTAGTTCTCAAGAACTTAATTCAACCGAGGAACCCACCTCAGATCCCATAACCACTTCCCTGGTGGTATAAACCTGAGCTTCGTTGTGCTTTTCATCAAGGAGCACTCGGACATGATATTGAAAACTGTTATCCATTGAAGTATGAGGTTCAAAAGCTTATGAAGAGTGGTATGGTGTCCTTTGAGGACCGCGCGCCAAATGTGAAAGCAAACCCTTTGCCCGCTCATGGGAACTCTTCAGTGAACATGATGGAAGGTTGTCCAGGAGAATTCAAAGTTTTTTACGTCCGGTTTATCCGAAGATCCTTGGTGCAAATGCACAAGGATATTTGTTTGGTGAGTGACTGTGAACATAACCATGATGGTTGTGTTGTTTGTAGTGTGAACCCAAGAAGGTGTGATGTAGTGAAAAGGGACATCCAACGTCTGATGGATGAAGGCATGACTCAAATTGTTCAATCTCGTCATGTAGATGACGACGACAATGTCATAGTGCCTGTTTTCAAGCAACAAGAGCGGTTGGTAATTCAATATGATAGCAGCAACAATAATAATGTCAGTCAAAGATCAGTATCGCCGTTGGTAATACGGTTAGCGGGCTCAGTCCCGTATTCATCTGATAAGGTTGTATCATACCAATACAACGCTACAATGATAAAGAATGGTCAAGAGGTCTCATTACCTACGACTAGTTCAGTAGTGAGCATTATTGATGCTACGAAGGTGACTCGTAGTGGTCGAGTGTTTGGGCCAGTGTTCCCAGAAAACAAAGAAGAGACGATTGTTGGTAAGAAGGCGGAGGTGCCTAGTGTAGACCCAGTTGGTTGTTCAAAAGATAAGTCTGGTGAATCCAACAAATTGAAAACCAATGATGATGATGATGATGATGAGGTACTCCGATTGATTAAAAGGAGCGAGTTTAATGTGGTTGAGCAGCTGCTCCAGACTCCCTCAAAAATCTTAGTGTTGTCCCTGCTGATGAATTCTGAAGCGCACAGAGAAGCACTGCAGAGAGTTCTTGAACAAGCATATATAGAGCATGATGTTACCGTGGATCAGTTTGATCACATAGTGGCTAACATCACTTCTTGCAACAGTCTCAGTTTCTGTGTTGAAGAACTCCCTGAGGAGGGTAGAAATCACAACCTGGCCTTGCATATTTCAATGAACTGTAAGGAAGATGCTTTGTCAAATGTGCTTGTTAACATTGGTTCGTCACTAAATGTGCTTCTGAAGTCAACTTTGTCAAAGCTCTCTTACCAAGGAGCGCCCATGAGGTATAGCGGTGTAATC